>NC_081408.1:655612720-656812720 GCF_030272615.1 Cryptomeria japonica
CATAAGGATACTGGTGAATCTTTGTTATAGATCTCTTAATACTTTGACCATATGAGTAGCTCTCACGGCTATAATAACCAAGACCAATGGGAAAAGAGATAATACTTTTTCTCTTATTTTAGCAAATTTTGTTGACTTGTGCAATCTGACTACATACCTCAATGAGGATCAACTTATCTTCAACAAACCTCTGCAACATGAGAGGGCAGTCATCATAACCTCCTATCTGAATGTATGTGAACTTTGGAAACTGTATGAAGTAACTACCATATTTCTGAACCAATGTTGTTGCTTCTGGGGATATTCTGAGTCCAATATTACCCTTTAGTTCTCTTACTGTCAACATAGTAAAGGCATCGTTAACTCATCTAAAGTGATGATGACTTTCCTCCAACTACAGTTGCAGATGGTAATTATAAATCTGGGTTGCATCATCATAAATGCCTTCAGCATTCAATCCTGGCCAATTCTTCATCCCAGCAATGGCATAGAAGAGATATGATGTCATATAGAAATTATAGTTCTTCTTCAATTTGAGTAGCTGATCGCAAACATTATTACTAATAATCTCAGCCCATTTAATAAACTATATGCCTTCACATATGATATTGATAAATAAAAACATCCACCCCTCCAATTCATTCGAGTCCTCATTTCTTGTGACCCGGTTCAAGAAAATAACCATATTAGCTATATCCTCCATCAACAGAGATCTGTGAATTATTTTAGGAAGTTGTGTTTTTCCTTTCCTTGGTTTTGACAACCATTTTCTAGCTATATTATTCAAACACTAGGCTTCATTATTGATAAAATAATTATCTACATACTCTTTATCTACCTCTGTGAATTGGTCTCTAAAAGGCAATCTAAATATTTTGGCAATAGAGACTAGATTAAGTTTAGTGACCACATTACCTTCTAATGTCCTAATTTCTTTTGTATCTAGATTAAATGCTTTCATGCATTCCAAAACTAATTCCAAGCATTAAACTAATGTGGGGCATCCTATTGCGTGTGCCAATCCAATGTCTAGTAACCTCTAAGTTGTCAAAGTTTTGTCTTTCCTTTCCATCGATTTCCAAAAATTAGAAAGACTCACATTTCCCAATTTAGTATCACCAATATCTAGAAGCATGCATTTGAGAATGGGTGTGTAATCAAGGCTATGAAATTTATACTTCATTATGACAATAAAACTATCACTCACTCAGCCCTATTTTAATGTATGCTTGCAACTACTTTAAATTGCCAAAATGACACATGTCATATCATTGCCACAATAGTTGCTCACACTCTATGCTTGATAGATGTTTATAACTTGCACCAAATCTTCTGATGTTGACATAGATCTGCGAACTTGACAATGCACACCTTACTATTGTCCATTGATGGGTATCCATTTGCTGCCCCAAAACTCATATTTCAACACAATGAGAAGGAATGAGAAAAGGTTGTGGAACTTAACTTTGCATCTTCCATTTATTTCAAGACACTTTGTCAAATAGTTCACATGCTTTGTCTATGCATTCACATTTTGATTTGGACTATACGCATAGGCTGCCATGTTAAACATTCCATGAGATGATAACCCCTTGAAAGTTCATTGTCTTTGGTTTCTCCTTTGGCAACTCACGGCTTCTACATTTAACATGTCTCGTGCTTTGCTTGACTCCCATGTTTTGCAGTCACATCTACCAGAGTAGTTGCACCTTTGTTATGCTTCCACTATTTGCAGTTGTACAAATACATGATTCCAAGAAAATCATGACTTTGGCCAGGATTCCATGGTTTGCATTCATGTGTCAAATAATTTGTAGCATTGGTTTGCAGTCATGTTTTACAAAGCCATTCTAAACTTTGCCATGCTCCCACGGTTCACACCTTTACAAAGAAATTAGCAGCTTTATCATGCATGTACGGTTTACAATCATGTCTTCCAAAGAAGTTGCAACGGTAACATCTGGCGAAATCCCTCTATCTTTTATGCTTTGATGAATGTCCATACCCTGATCAAAAGCTCCCATATAAAGGTTGTAGAATTTGGCCTTACATCTTCCAATTGCACTTGCATTATATCAAACAATTATCATGCATGTATTATATCAAATAGATCATGTGCATTGTTTGTGCTTCCATGATTTGCAGTCATGCAGAATTTGGCCTTACACCCGCCAATTGCAACATGCATATCCTGCAATCAAACCCCTCAAAGCAGGCTATGTTCTCACGACCTGCAATTCACATCTACTAGAGTAGTCGTGGCTACAACATCTAATGAAATTCCTCTATCCTTTTAAGCTTTGATGAATATCCATAACCTGTTCATAAGCTCTCATTTTGTATGGATGGGAAGGATGGCAGAAAAACTTGTAGGATCAAATTTGCATCATTAACTATATTGTCTTTGCTTCCAAATTTTACATACTGTGTAATGCCATGAGACTGCATTTCCTTTTAGACAATCTGGCAAACATTCTATGAGATAACATTTCATTAAGCATTTTCTTTTTTATATCTTGTAAAAAAGGTTAAGAATACTCCAAAATGGAGCATTTCTAACCTTTTTATGCAAAGAGGGCCCACAAAAGGTTAGGAAATAAGGTTAGAGATGCTCCATTTTGGAGCATTCTTAACCTTTTCTTTTTGAGGTTATAATTCTAGGTTAAGAATGCTCGAAAATGGAGCATTTCTAACCATTTTCTCTCAAAGACTATGATTTTGACCTCCAAAAAACATTGACTACGAAGGGGAACAAAGGGGAAATGAAAATAATGATGTTTTTTGGATAAATTTCTCCCTCAAATGATCACAATATTAAAACCAGTTTAAAATATTCAATTATTTTTGAAAAATAATTTAAATATTTTCAATTTAATGCCCAAACTTAGGAAAGACAGTCATATCTTTCAAACGGTAAGGAGTTAGGCTCTGAAATTTGAAACACATATTGATGGTAGGAAAATGAGAAACTGTTAGGATTACCAAAGATACTAAGAGGGGGGGTGAATCAATATCTAACTGGTTATAAGATTTTCTTGACTTAAAACATGTAGACCATATCAATACTGTATACCGATAAACAAGAAATAATGCAATAAATAGAGATAACAACAACCACATGAAAAAAACACCATAACACAATAGTTTAACGAGGAAACCCAATGTGGGAAAAACCTCGATGGGATTTGTGACCCACAATATTCACTTACTGGCCAATAAGAGAATATTACTACAACAAGAGGGGCCTGCACATGCAGGAAGGCCAAGTGCCTAGAGCTCACTGCTCAATTACAAAATGGGAAGTCTTACTGACTTACAAAATGGATTATATAAATCCAATGTCTTGTACTACTTCAAAATAACATCTACTATGCCAGATCCAGTACCGGTTTATAGCTCTGCTTCATACATAAACCCTTAACCTATAATTTGCATAATAGGTCTGCCTTATTTTGCCTATCTTCTTCCTTTCATCCATCCTAAAATGTTCTACAATGATCTCTTATATATATGAATCATTTTAAAACTTGCCAAGTTGGCTTACAATGATTTTACAATAATTTACAAAATATATTATAAACAAAATTCATGTTGGCTTCTGTGTCGGTATACTTCCTTTCACTGTCGGTGGTCTGTGTGCTGGTGTAGAGTCTGACCTTGCTGGTGCCGATAAATTGTCTTGCTAGTGTCATAGGATTGTAAGGTTGTCATCAATGAAAAAACCTTCAATCACCTATAATATCTCATTGGAGTGTGCATTTGCCAACAATCTCCCCCTTTGGCATTGATGGCAACACTCATGAGAAAAATTCAAAAATTGTTATTCAAAAAGAATCTACTAGAATTGTCTTGCCAAAAATTGTGTACCAAAAGAATATGTGCTCCCCCTAAGCTAATGAGTCATTTGCTGGTTATTTTTCTCATCCCACTACTCCCCCTTTGGCATCAATGACAAAGGTTGTCAAAGTGTCAATTGAGTGTGGTTTCCTGTTTCATCCTTATAACCGATTGGTTACAATCTGAAAAAGATCTGTCAATATCTAATTCAGGGTCTTAATGAACTGTTTGCTATCTTTTAATGCGACCTCTACCCTCTGAATTGTACCGGTGAGGTGTTGCATTTTCTCTACCGATGTTTTCTGTCCTTGAATTAAAGCATCAGGTATTTCTTTTCTTAAGGAGGCGAGGTAGTCCAATTTTGGACTAAGTCTCCATTTTAGATCTTTAGCCTTTCCTTTTATTCTCTCTTTTTCTCTTTCCAACTTTAGAAGTTCCTCCTCAAAACCTGTTATTTTCAGCTCAAAAACTAATAATGGTTCAGATGAATTAATGAAATTATTAGCTAGTTGATTTATTTCTTCCTGTATCTTGTTGATCTTTCGATCTATATCTATTGTCAAAAAGTTAGTTTTACATGTATCTTTGTACAAGGTTTTAAATTCCTTCAATGTACTACATAGTTCTGGTAAAAGAGTGTCAAATTGTCTTGTACACTTCTTTATTTGTTCAACTGTCACAGTGTTGTCAGTAATATACTTAGACAATGTGTCAAGTTGATTCAAAGAATATTTATTATCTACATTGCACTTAGGTGCTATCATTTTCAAAATGGGAATCGTGTCATCAGTTGCTTTGTATGCTTGTGAACTACACTCTGTTATCTTCTTGATAGAATCCAAAAGAGCTTCTGTCACATTTTTTAGTTTGAATTCTGCATTTGAAGAGTCAGCAATCTGTATTCCACTAGTGGGAGCAATTTCTTTGCTTGTGGTGACCTCTAGTAGGTCAGATTGTGTTTGCATCTCTTTAAACAAAGATTTGGATTGCTCAGTTTTTGCCGGTGGCACTGTCTCTACATGAACCTGTTACTGTGAGGGAGCCTATTTCTCTACCTATTTCTCAGTGTTGTCACCTACCGGTTTACTTTATGTGCTATCTGTTTTTCCTATTGAATCCTTATCTACCACAATATTGACTTTCTAAGTGTCAATGTTCATTGTATATAGCACCTCAGAATCTAGATTTGTGTCCTCATGTGATACATCCATACTCTCACTAGCTAGCTAATTGTCAGTGGTAACTACCAGTGGAGTATCTAGAGGTGGTGGGGATAAGTTATCTATTATTTCTATGCTGGGTGGACCACCAACCTTACCTTTTCCCTTATCCTTATCTTTTTGGTATGCTTTGATGGGTTTAGGGTTTTGATATTCTTCCTACTTTTCCTTCTCTACAAGGAATATGTCTCGTGCATTAGTTGTTTCCTCTGCAACCTCATTCACTCTACCAACCATAAGTGCTACATGTCGGTGTGCAGTTGAAAATACTGACCGGTTAGCCTCAGAGATCAATTTATCTATCTCATTTGGTGAGTTGACTGGATATACAGCAAGTAGTTTTTCAATTTTTATATTCTTATCAAGCTCTACAACAGCTTGCCTTCTAGCTTCAATTATTTTGAATAGTTATGCCGGTAATTCATCCACAACTTGCATCAAAAATTTCTTGTAAATATCCAAGTGTAGGATTACACTATTTTCAACTTTTTCCTTGTCATCAGTTGATAATGAGTCATATAATTTGTTGATGTTTTTCAGCTTTCCATCCTCTGTTATTTCATTGAGAAGTTTTTCAATTGGAGCAATGGTTTGTTGAGTCTTCTTCTTGGGGGTTAACTTCTTCTTTGGAGTTAATTTCCTAGTTGTGGGCCTTACTACCTATTGTTTCTATCTGGTTCTTCTAGGAGAAGGTGTAGATACCGGTGAAGGTTTCCTTTTTCTCACAACTCTTTTGAATGCAACTGGTATATCACTTTCTGAAGAATTTCCAACTAGTGAAAGGTGAGTTTCCGATTGAAGTACTTCTAGCTCATCTTTAGTAATACCAGTTTGTTTGAGTAAATCATCCTTAATAGCTTTTGTTTGCCTGGATCCTCTTCTAACTATTGCTTCAACCTTGTTAACCCTTTTCTTTGATTGAATTTGGTTTTCAATAGTCTTGGCACTGCCAAATACCTCTTCTTTAGGTTCCTTAGGTGCTTCCAGGAGGGCTTTTGCATATGTTTCTATTATGTGGTCATCAGTTTCATACCCCATTTCAGTAACCCAAATGGTTCTTGGGATAACTGCTCCATCCAAATTTCATCCTTCTTTATAAAAAAACAAATTTCATCCTTATACTTGTTTACAATTTCTTGTGACAATTTGACTCTGGTCTTCATCCGGGCCTTCAATGCTTGAAAATACTCATCTATGTTCTTTTCTCTATTCTCTCCCATGTTGTTTAGTAAATCTAACAAATGTTTGCCTACCGGTATATCAAAACCAAGATTTATGTTACCGATATCGGGTACTTGTTTGGTTATGTGTAGCATTAGACAGATAAGTAGGTTTCCAAATCTGAATGTCCCCTTTTTGTCTTTCTTAATCTTTCCCAAATTGTCAATTAGCTCATCTTTAAGCCATTCACACACATCTATTTTTGCATTATCATTAATCATGTCATAGTCACTCTTTATGCATAGGCCAGAGATTGAGTTTAACCTATTTGCATGTGTGGTTTTGTAGCCTAAGATCATACTGATGAATCTGACATTGATATATGTTACATCATTTACCCTTAAGGATATTTTATTAGATGTTGCGCCGATTAGGTTAATCACTAGGTCATTTGAGACCTTCTTTGTTTTATCAGGTTTGTTACTGATGGAGGGTAATCCTGTCACAATTTTTACTACTTCTTTAGTGATTTTGTGAATTGAGTCCAACCAAAAGAATGTACCATGTACCCTACTTAGTACTATCCTTATAACATCCTTAGGAAAATCTAGAATACTGAGAATTTCAGTGAAACCTAGGGTTTCTACTATCTTGTGTTCAGGTTTAACATTTCCGGATTCATCACAATTTACAGACTTATACATATTCTTGATTTCCTCATCACCTAATTCCTCTATGTGACAATGAATGTACATTCTAGGGTCTTCAGCAAAAACTACTCCTTTAGGGATTTGAGAAAAAGCACCAACATTATCATCTTTCTTGGCAATTTCAGGAACTAACTGAAATATGGGTCTAGGGCATTTAATCACTTCAACTACAGTAGGGTTTGCAATGAATTCAGGGATAGATGAAGAAGCCATGATTATAAATACCTTTATATACCTTAGGAATGATTTCTTGATGAGTTGCTTCACTTCTTTGCTCAGAATGCCTTTGCTCTAGAATTTTCATGCTCTCGAAGGTTTGAATGCTCGGTGAAATGAAAATGGAGCCAAAACACTGTTTTATAATGTTAATTTTGCCAACTACCACATTTAATGCTTTTCGATTAAGTAATGACTTAACTTATCTGTCGGCATAGAAGTAATTTCAATTTCTCACCATCAATAGAGGGAATAATAGCATGTTTCACATTTGATTGCCCAACCCTCAAAGGAATTTTCTTCAGTTGGATGAAGAGTCTCCTGCCGGTGGAGTGTTACTTTGTTTTGTCGATGGAGGAGTATTCCTATCACCATTTAGTTCTGATTTCCTGATCCATTGTTTTGAGAATTCCTACTTTACCTCTTCAACTTTTTCTTTACCTTTCAAACTAGGACCTTTGTTATTTACCGGTGAGGACTTGCTTCTACAAAATTTAGCAATATGTCCAATCTTGTTACAGGCATAACAAGTCACATTATTTTTCTAAATAGCTTTTCCATATCCTATGTCATTTTGTGTTCTGTGTTGATTAGATAAGTGTCTAAATCTTCCACAAACATAACATCTTACATTCATCCTGCAATTTTCTGAATTGTGACCAACTTTGTTGCATTTTGAACATTGACCGGTGGGTGTATTGGTATTCTGATAATTTCTAGATCTACATTGATTTTATCTATGACATACTTGTTACAGTTAAAGCATTTTCCATTAAATTTATAAGTAGTAGGTTGTCTTACCGGTTTGCCTTGCTCCTGTGTGTTTTCAATACCGGAGATTTCACCAGCTTTAAAGCCAAGGCCATTAGTGTCACCATTAGGTTTCTGATTTTTCAACAAGTCACCAAGTTCTTCTGAGATTTTCTTGAATTTTTCTTTGTGTTGATTTGCAGTATCCAATTCTCTTTCTAAGATACCTTTCTGTCTCATGAATTCATTTGAGTTATTTTGTGCATGCATCAAATCTGTCTTCAACATATCATTTTCATAACTAAGTCTTGTGTTTTCATTTGCAGCATCATTCAGTCTTCTAGTCAAGTCTTCTTCATTCTTCTTTCTATCTTCAATTTCTTTACAAAATCTCATAGTCATATCCTGCATCTCATTCTTTGTTGTCATGTTTTCTTGTTTCAGCTTATTCATCAGATCACTAAGAGTTTCCTTTTCATCATTCTCATTTTGCATCTTTTCACAAAGTTCTCTTCTCTTGTTTCTTGCAATGGCAAGATTTTCTTTAAGTGCTTGAATAATATCCTATGCAGCCTTTAGATCATCTTCAAGTTTGATATTTTTTAACTTTTCTGCATCATAGTCTAAGAGAGTTGCTTCTAATTGCTTCATCAAGTTTTCCATCTCTACGGTGTCAAGATCTTCCTCAAGTTGTTAGGCTTCTAAAAATAGAGGACCGGGCTCTGATACTGATTGTTAGGATTCCCAAAGATACTGAGAGGGGGGGGTGAATCAGTATCTAACCGGTTATAAGATTTTCTTGACTTAAAACATGTAGAGCATATCAATACTGTATACCGGTAAACAAGAAATAATGCAATAAATAGAGATAACAACAACCACATGAAAAACACACCATAACATAGTAGTTTAATGAGGAAACCCAATGTGGGAAAAACCTCAGTGCGATTTGTGACCCACAATATTCACTTACTTGCCAATAAGAGAATATTACTACTACAAGAGGGGCATGCACATGCAGGAAGGCCAAGTGCCTAGAGCTCACTGCTCAATTACAAAATTGGAAGTCTCACTGACTTACAAAATGGATTATATAAATCCAATGTCTTGTACTACTTCAAAATAGCATCTACTATGCCAGATCCAGTACCGGTTTATAGCTCTTTTTTATACATAAACCCTTAACCTATAATTCACATAATAAGTCTGCCTTATTTCGCCTATCTTCTTCCTTTCATCCATCCTAAAATGTTCTACAATGATCTCTTATATATATGAGTCATTTTACAACTTTCCAAGTCGGCTTACAATGATTTTACAATAATTTACCAAATATATTATAAACAAAATTCCTATCAGCTTTTGTGCTAATATACTTCCTTTCACTGTCGATGGTCTGTGTGCTGGTGTAGAGTTTGACCTTGCTAGTGCCGGTAAATTGTCTTGACGGTGTCATAGGATTGTAAGGTTGTCATCAATGAAAAAACCTTCAATCACCTACAATATCTCATTGGAGTGTGCATTTGCCAACAAAAACATCATAATTTATTCCTCATGACGATACCTAGGATGAGATAATTTAATCATTTTTAGGCGAGAGACATCAAAATTTGAAAGTTTAAAATATGATAAACTATGAACTGGGCTCAAGCAAAACTTGGTCACATGACAAAAAATGATGCTTAGGACATGTCTATCAATTTTTTTCCCTCAATTATTTGTAATTTTCAAAACTTGTGCATTTTTCATATTATGACTGACAACGACCTTGGGTCACATGCTCACTCATTACACATAGACACATATTTGGGTCTCCATTCAAAATCAAGACCAATTTGAAGTTCAAATTTTAGGTATGTCAAATATGGGGCAATAGCTGGCTCTGACTGGGGACAAGGATTGCAAAGGATGTAGGATGATCACAAAATATCTGGTTTCGCGGGCTAGTGCACTATTCATTGGGTCAGAGTCATGTGAGACGAAAGATAAAACATGCAAAAGACTTGAAGGACAAAAACATGAAGGAAAGAAAATCCTCCACAACAAACCAAAACTAGGACAAAGACAAGAACCTATTTATATTATGTACATGGATGAAGGACAATCCACCCTATTGATTATAAAGTTTCAAATGTTTCTCGCTATAAGGAAGGGGCAAGCGTGTTCCATCCATATAGGCCAAGTAGAACAAATTTTCACCGCAAAATTGTTTGATCTGAAAAGGCCCTCTCCAAAGTGAATCAAACTTACCATGCATTCCCTTTGGCTCTCTCCGCTTGTCCCATAACAAAACTAGATCGCCAATGCGAAATGCTCTTTCTCTTGCTCTTTTATCAAACAATTATTTAACTCACATTTGGTGTTCTCTGATTCTATCCACCACTGCTTCTCTTTGCTGCTCCATCATGTTCAGGTACAACACTCACTTTTCTAATGCATCTCTGAATTTATAATTCTCCAAAACTTCTTGCAATTTGAGAAAAGCTAACTCCAAAGTAATAGGCAATTTTGCCTCTTAACCAAAAACTATTTCAAAAGAAGATAACCCAATAGCTCTCTTCTTTGTGGTACAATCAGCCCATAGTGCCTCATACAGATGTTTATGCCATGCTCTTTGGTTTTCATCAACTAACTTTCGGAGAATGGTAATGATATTCTTATTGTTGGGTTCAGCTTGACCATTTCCTTGAGGGTAATAGTCGGATGCATGAGAGAGAATGTTCCCATATTTGTAACAAAAAGTTGATATTTCATGAGAAGAGAAATTGGTAGCATTTTCAATGACAATCTTATGTGGGACTCCAAATCTCACCAAGATGTTTTGCTTGATAAATTCACAAACTACCTCTGATGTTGTTTGCCTCACTGGAAGAACCTTGACCCACTTAGTGAAATAATCTGTAGCTACCAAGATGTGAGTGTGATTTGCACAGGAATGAGGATGAATAGTGTTAGGTCTCGAAGACAATTGAGAGGGGGGTGAATCAGTTGTCCAATAAATTCAAACCAAAATTAACTTAACCAAAACTTAATGCTTAATGTCAGTAAACCAAACTTTATGTCGGTAGATAGTTTTATCAATTAATTGCAGTACCGGTAAAGATTAATGCATGAAACAGAAAGACAATAACATCCACAACATATAACACAAATATTTGTACGTGGAAACCCTATAAGGAGAAAAACCACGGTGGGAAGCCTTACCCACAATCAAATGATACTACTGCAGATAGTATGTGTGCATAATATGGAGTCTGCACATGCAGAAAGGCCAGCTTCCTAGAGCTCACTGCTCAATCACAAAATGGGAGTCACACTAACTACAATTGGATGGTTAAATCCAATGATAATGTACTGCTCAAAATAACATCTTCATATGTTGGATTCAGTATCAGTTTAGCTCTGATATGCCTTCTTCAAATACTTTCCTTCAATCTTCAAATGATGTCTATGTGTATAGCTCTGCTTATTTTTGCATATACCTTATTACAATCCTTTTTCCAATCGCATACCAATCTCACAAATGAGATCTTACATTTATATCATAACCTAAGATCAATTGAATAGGTCGGCTCACTAAAGATATTACACTAAAATCATTTACAAATAAATCATTATGTGATGCATCATGTCAGCTCAATGCATTTACAATAATAATAAATCATCTCCATAACGTGTCGTGCTGATCTGGAATAGATATGCTTGCCGGTGCATAACCTGGACCTATTTGTCGGTAACAGCAAATATGCAAACCCGAATAGATCAATAACCAAATCACCAAAACCAAGTGATCAAATAATGTCTTTGACATAACCAAGTAGTCTCCAAGTCATTCCAAGTGTCGGTGAATAATATAACCTGTCGGTGAACCAGATACCGGTGACTATGCATAAATCATTGAACATGTCGGTGAACATAATCAAGAATCTCCAAGTGTTGATAAGTGCTGACAAGTGTTAACAAGTGTTGACATCAATGACAAAACCAATGCAACACATCCAAAATACCAACAAATAGGACCAATGAAATCCAAACCCCATTGTTGGAAAGGCTCTTTGATGATCACCGGTTTTAATGGTAGAGCAACAAGATATACTTTCCCTTTGAATTGTTGGCTTGTATTGCAATTTTTTACCCACTCATCAGTATCCTTGAACATCCTAGGCCAATAATAACAATTTCTTGGTATCTTGAATGTTGTCATTGAAGAGGAGAAATTCCAACCACATGCTTCATTATGGAATAATTGAAGAAGCTTCTCTCTTTGTTCTTTATCTAAGCACCTTAGGAAAGTACCATCGATTCCCTTTTTGTATAGGACATCACGCCAGATGATATATTTGGCCGCCTTCAACTTGATGGTCCTTTTCTCCTTAGGGGTGAGGTGAGTCCGGCATTCTCCATATGTGAGAAAGTAAGCTATATTAGTGAACCAATCATCTATGGTGCTGGCGAACAAAACTTATGGCAATTCAGTTTCTAGAATAACCTCTCCTTATGAAGTATTTTTAGCCAACAACTTGCATAATCCTCGCCCTCGGACAAGTGTAGTGGGTTTTATGTCAATATCATACTCCTGAACCTTCACAATCCAACAAGCTCTCTTTCTCAATCCAATTTCTTGTTGGGTGAGGATTGTCTTCACTGCAGTATTTGGAACATATACATTAGAGTGCAAATTCAAAACATAGAAATAGAACTACTTCACAACCTTCACCAATGCAAAAGCTTGCTTTTCAACTAGAGAATATTTTAGCTCGTGTTTTTTAAAGGAATGCTCATAAAAGCAATCGGTGCCTTGGCATTATCATTATGATGTTGAGTCAAGATTGCTGACAAAGTAGAATCTGAAGCATAGCAATAAATATTAAAATCCTTATTGAAGTCCAGATACATTGACGTAGGTGCATCTGCTATAGCTAATTTGATTTGATTGAATGCTCTCTTTCCTTCCTCTGACCATTTGAAAACCACATCACCTTCCATCATCTCAACAATTGATTATGTGATCTCCAAAAAATCTAGGATGAACTTCCTTATGAAATTGATTTGGCCAAAGAATGAGCAAACTCCAAGCTTGCTAGAAGGTAATGGAAACTGTCGAATAGATTTGACTCGCTTAGGGTCAATGTGGATACCTTCCTTTGCAACAATGTGACCCAACAACTTTCCTTCGGTCACTCCAAAAATTTATTTCTTCAGATTCAAGGACATTCCTTGTTGCCTACATCACTGCAACATGCACCCAAGATGATATGTGTGCTCCTCTCGTTTCTTGGAGAAGATAGTCAAGTCATCCAAATAAACAACAATAATCTTGTTTCTTAAATCACCAAAGGAGAGATCCATCACATGCTAAAAAGTGGCACTAGCATTAATCAAACCAAAAGGCATTCGGTTGTAAGCAAAATTTTCCCATGGAGTAGTAAAGGTGATCTTATGTTGATCCTCTTGATCCACACTGATCTGATTATAACCATAAAAACTATCAAGCATGGACATCATTTCAGATCTAGAAATAGTTTGAAGAAAATGATCCATAACTGGAAGAGGATAGTTATCCTTGAGGGATGCTTGATTTAGATTGTGAAAATCAACACAAATTCTGATCTTCCCATTTTTCTTTCTGCGGGAACTATGTTTGCAACCCACATAGAATGGTGAATTAGATAAATTATTTTAGCCTTCAACATTTTATCCACTTCTACAAAAATTGTATCAGCTATCTTTGGATTGAATTGCCTTTACTTTTGCCTGAATAGAGTTGAATTAGGTTTGAGAGAAATTTGATGCTTGAATTCACCATTCATAAACTCTTTAAGATCATCATAGCACCAGGCAAAGACATCAATGTATCATGTCAATAAATCAATGAATATCTTTCTCTCTTTGTGTGTAAGACATTTTCCAATCAAAACAACTTTAGGATCATTTTCAAAAACTATGTCTACCTTCTCAACATATCAAGATCCCGAGGGATTTTGTTCATCCTTCTTCTTTACAACTTGATTGTACTTATCAAACAAACTTTCAAGACAAACCAAACCTTTAGGAATGGTATTACCTTTAAGCTGTAGAATTTTAGGTTCTTTTTCCTCTTCTTTAGTAGTCTACTGACTAGTTGAAGGTTGATTCCCATCAAAAGACAAATTGGAAAAAATTTTGCTTCCTTCCAAGAATGAGATGATATGTTTGTCATCATCAAAGACTTGCCAATTCTGATTATTATTTGGCACACTGGGTCAATAGATCATCTCTAAAACATAAATATCCTTATCAAACTCAGGATGAGGAAGTAATAAAGAAGCTGAGACGGCAAGAGAATATGCCTTTGTATTTTGTTCTCTTGGAATGGCTTGTATGGAAAAATTATCAAAACTTTTCATCTCATCCCATACTTATTTTGATATGATCTTAGCCTCTTGTTCTTGCTCTGGTATCTATTCTTTACTTGATTAACAATCAATTCAACATCTCCCATGACTTGCAACTTTTTGATCCCTTTCTCCTTAGTAAAATCCAACCCTAAGAGAAGAGCCTCACACTCTACAGTATTGTTCGTAGTATCAAATGCATGATTGTAAGATTTGGGAAACTTTACATCTAGAGGGGAAATCAACACCACTCCTGCACCTGAACTGGAAGACGAGGAACTTCTGTCAAATTGCATTTTCCAAAGTTCTGAAGATATATCAGAAACAAGGATTTCATGAACATTTTCTTCTTTTGATGATATCATATAAGTACTTGGACCGGTTTCAACATACAATATCTCTGCCCTCGAATCATCAGAATTAAGGACTATATATTTTTCCTTAGGTTCAGGATCTAATCTGACTTTCTTGTTGCCCAGAGGTATCAAAGCATGGGACCAATCTAACTGAATTTCACCACCTAGGTCTTTACAAAAACTATGACTTAAGAGCATACCATAACTGGTTGGAATATCAGCAACCAAAATGTTAAGTTTCAACTTCTTTTGGGGTTGAGCGGCTAAGGAAACTTGAGCATCTTTGATTTGTCCGACAAGAAGAACTTGTTTAGATTCCATTAAAAACACTTTACCGATTGGTTTGTTGAAAGACAAACCCAATGCATGAGAAACTTTGGAAGGCATTACATTATCAGATGCACCAGAATCAATGATACAATTTCTTAACTTACAACCAGCTATATACAAAGATATATAGAAAGGATCTGGCTTATCAAAAAAGGAGGTGGCAACAAGAGATGATTCCTTTGCAATAGATCTCTCTTGATCATCGTCATCAAAGTTATCACCTGATTCTTGGTGTATATCTGAATGAGACTGCTTTAGATCCTTTTTGATATAATGCACCAATTTATCCAACTATTGCGGGTTCTTCTTGAGATACTCAAATTAAGAAATTTTCACCTTGGTCTTCTTACAATGTTCTATTAAATCAAAAGAATCTTCAAGAGAAGATTCCCCGTGATCAACAGTTTTCTCAACTTTGCTTGATAATCCTAGTTATTCTTTGTTTTGCTTCCTGGATAGGATTCGCTTAGGAATATCCTCCACTTCTTTATCTTTTGTAGCAAGCTTAGCTTTTTCCTCTAGTTTCTGGCACCAATTCTTTGTGAAGACATTACAAGAATGATTGTTAATGTCACTATCTTCCTCATCTTCCTCACCAGACTCATATTCTAAAAAGTTAACTGTTGATGGACCAAACTGCTGATCAATTTCATCTTCAATATATTCTTCAATCTTTTCATTGGTCTAACTCATCTACATAAACCTAGTCATTTCAGGGCATGAAGCTCCATCATGATTTGTTGTGAGGTAAAAATAACACATTGTAGTAGTTTGGAAATTACTTGTGGATGGATGTTCAATGGCCAACCTTGGTGTTGGAGCAGGAAGCTTTGGTTGCCAATTTTGTTGGTAAGGAATATAATTCCTCCTAGAAATGTCTTGATATAAAGGTGGTGGATTTTGCGGGAACTATTTCTTCAATTGGAGAAAATCATTGGCTAACTTTTGAACCATTGGATCAGTGGTTACTGGGTTGACTTGCTGTATCTTTCCTTTTTACAATTCTTTATTCCATTTTCCTGCACTCAATAAGTCATCTTCAACTTCAATAGCTAGCCTTTGTGTTGTTACAAGATCAACAACTCATCCTCGCCTTTATTTGGAAACTTATATTAGGAGGTTGTGCATTAATAAATAAACACTTTTGGTTTTCCTTTGTGGGTCTCTTATCAGCTACAAGTCCATTGACAAGTTTATTGAATCATGCCACAAATTCTCTCATAGGTTCATGCACTTCTTTTTTCATTTGAGTCAACTATGCAAGAAGCAAGTGCTCATCATCAACAGTTTTGAACCTATCTTCAAATTTTTATATTAGAGTCATCCAATTATTAATGGAACCAGCAAAGATTTGATTAAACCATTCAGTTGCGACATCGATTAGAGTTTCAACAAAAAGTCAAATAGAAACATCTTCGTATTGAACTCCAAGGACTGCACATGCACTGAAGAAAGCATTGATATGATCTTCTGCAGAAACCTTTCCATATCCTAAAAATTTAGGAAGGTTCTTCCTTGAAACCATTGGCAAGTAATGTAATTGATTTCCCAAAGCCAAAGGACCTATGGTAGAACCCCATGGGATTGGTGGAGGTTTTTGTTGCATGATTGGTGGCACAAAGTTCATAACAAGAGGAGGAAGTAAGGTTAAAGCTTGAAAAGATGATGAATATATACTTGCTTTCTTTGGCGAAGAAGGTCTACTGGTAGACCTAACTTTATTTTTTATGTTATGAAAGTTGTGGAAAAGTTGATCTTGTCTAATTCAGCAAAATCGGGATCAATGATACCCTTACTTCTATCACCTCTAGTGTATCTTTTGATTGCCAGTGTACTTATTGATTATTTTACTCCTATTGATCTTGCATGTGTTGAAAGTTTTGCCTATTGTTCCTTGGAATTACGACAATTCTTTCAATGGTGATCAACTCTTGTCTGGGAGGTACCCTCCTGAGAAGCTCACCAAATTTTGCTTCTTCAACCAATACTTGATGCACTTGCTGATATTCTTGATCACTTTTATGACCCTTCCATGACATGAGCCTATTGAATTGGGATATCATGTCTTCTTGTTCGGCGTGAACTTGATTAAGATGAGTCAAGACCATAACTAGTCACGAAAGACAATATCTTATCTTCTAGGTTGTCTTTGCATTTGATGTCGGTTGGGTTGAACAACTGGATTTATTGCTAGGAATACAAGAGGAAATCTTTCAACTGCTCTTTCAAACACCACCACCGGATGTCTAGCTTCTCGTTGTTCTTCTTCAAGAATTATGCTCACTCTCTCGTATTCAGCCCAATTTCCTCTATTTCTCTAGGCTAGAGTATCCAACTGAGAAATGATATTTTCTTGCTCGGCATAAACCCAATCAAGATTTGGTTGCAACACAAGAAGCACATTTTCATGCGGAAGAACCATCTTTCTTCATGGCGGGCAAACGGAAAGAAAATATCAAGGCAACCATCTTCTTTTTTCGGTCCCCAATAGAGTCGCCAAAAATCTGTTGGTAAATAGATCCATCACTTTGAAATATTCTACTATGTGCCCAATGGAGGAGTGAAAAAATGTTCTCAAATGCAAAGGAAGATCGTGTCCAAAGAATGGTCTATCCAACTGCTGGGAACATTTTGTCACTCCTCCATTGGGTACATAGTAGAACATTTCAAAGTGATAGATCTATTTACCAAAAAAGTTAAACATGTGTCTGATGATGAACAAGATCAGTACAGGGGTTTGCAAATCATCATACATGGATCCCAACATAACTCCCTAGAGTTTACAAATTATAATTTTCAAAATAAAAAAATTATACCTCTAGAATATTAAAAATATACATGTAATTCAAATTTTATAGCGAACTATAGATAGTTTTTAAAATTAATTTTTAAATTTATACCTCATTTGCAACATTTAATGCTCACCTAATCCTACTAATGTCAGAATCATGTAAGGAGCCCACTGCAACATCACCAACAAGGTCTGTGTCCATAAGTTGACTAGTATAAACCCCCCAAACTGATGTATGACCACCAGGAGGAGGTGTATCCCGTCTAACTATCATATGCAGGGGAGGGGCTATAGGATGTGCAACACCACTCTAAGAATCTACAACACCACCATGCCTAGCAGGAGCCAATCTACCCAGTACTCGTCTAACATATGTTGATGCCCCATGTAAAGGGGTCAAATGGTGTCACCCCTTTGGACCCCATATGACCCCTTTGGACACTATATGATCATATGGTGTCCTAAGGGGTCATATGGTGTTGTTAGGGGTCATATGGGGTCATATGGGGTCATATGGGGTCATATGGGGTCATATGGGGTCACACATGTGTTAAATGGTGTCGTTAGGGGACACATGTGTGGCCCCATAGGACCCCATATGACCCCTAACAACACCATATGACCCCTTATGACACTATATGACCCTATGGGGTCATATGGTGTCCTAGAGGGTATGTTGTACCTACTAGGACATTAAAAGAGGTCATATGGGGTCCTAAGGGGTCACACATGTGTGACCCCTTAGGACACTATATGACCCTATGTGTTCATATGGTGTCCTAAGGGGTATGTTGTACCTAATAGGACTTTAAAAAGGGTCATATCGGGTCCTAAGGGGTCAGACATGTGTTAGAACACATGTATGGCCCCTTAGGAACATGTGTGACCCCGTAGCAAACTATATGATCGTATGGGGTCATATGGTGTCCTAAGGGGTATGTTGTACCTACTAGCACATTGAAATGGGTCATATGGGCTCCTAAGGGGTCACACATGTGTTAAAACCCAAGTGTCACCCCTTAGGACCCCATATGACCCCGTAGGACACTATATGATCCTATGGGGTCATACGGTGTCCTAGGGGGTATGTTGTACCTACTAGGACATTAAAAGGGGTCATATGGGGTTCTAAGGGTTAGACATGTGTTATAACAGATGTATGGCCCTGTAAGACCCCATATGACCCCATAGGACACTATATGATCCTATGGGGTCATATGGTGTGCTAGGGGGTATGTTGTACCTACTAGGACATTAAAAGGGGTCATATGGGATCCTAAGGGGTCACACATGTGTTAGAACATATGTATGGCCCCTTAGGATGCCATATGACCCTACAAGACACTATATGACTCTATGGAGTAAAATGGTGTCCTAAGGGGTATGTTGTACCTACTAGGACTTTAAAAGGGCATGTGGGGTCCTAAGGGTTCACACATGTGTTATAATACATGTGTGGCCCTTGAGGACCCAATATGATCCCTTAGGACACTCTATGATCATATGGGGTCATATGGTGTCCTAAGGGGTCAAATGGTGTTGATAGAGGTCATATGGGGTCCTAAGGAGCCACACATGTGTTAGAACACGTGTCGCCCCTTAGGACCCCATATGACCCTTAACGATACAATATAACCCCTTATGACATTATATGATACTATGGGGTTAGTAGGGGTCAGTAGCGATCAGTAGGGGTCACACGTGTTAGAACACATGTGTGGCCCCTTAGGACCCATATGAGCCCGTAGGACACTATATGATCTTATGGGGTCATATGGTGTCCTAGGGGGTATGTTGTACCTACTAGGATATTAAAAGGGGTTATATAGGGTCCTGAGGGGTCACACATGTGTTAGAACACATGTGTGACCCCTTAGGACCCCATATGACCCCTAGGACACTATATGATCCAATGGGGTCATATGGTGTCCTAAGGGGTATGTTGTACCTACTAGCATGTTAAAAGGGGTCATTTGGGGTACTAAAGGGTCACACATGTGTTATAACACATGTATAGCCCCTTAGGATCCCATATGACCCTATAGGACACTATATGATCCTATGGGGTCATATGTTGTCCTAAGGGGTATGTTGTACCTACTAGCACATTAAAAAGGGTCATATGGGGTCCTAAGGGGTCAAACATGTGTTAGAATAAATGTGTGGCTCCTTAGGACCCTATATGACCCCGTAAGACACTATATGATCCTATGGTATCATATGGTGTGCTAGGGGGTATGTTGTACCTACTAGGACATTAAAAGGGGTCATATGGGGTCCTAAGGGGTCACACATATGTTAAAACACATGTATGGCTCTTTAGGACCCCATATGAGCCCATAGGAAACTATATGATATATGGGGTCATGTGGTGCCCTAAGGGGTATGTTGTACCTACTAGCACATTAAAAGGGGTCATATGGCATCCTAAGGGGTCACACATGTGGAGCCCCTTAGGACCCCATATGACCCCATAGGACACTATATGATCCTATGGGGTCATATGGTGTCTTAGGGGTATGTTGTACCTACTAGGACATTAAAAGGGGTCATCTGGGGTTCTAAGGGGTCATACTTGTGTTAGAACACATCTATGGCCCCTTAGGACCCCATATGACCCCTTGGGACACTATATGATTCTACAGGATCATATGGTGTCCTATGGGGTCATATGGTATCGTTAGGGGTCATATGGGGTCCTAGGAGACCACATATGTGTTAGAACACATGTGTGGTCTCTTTAGACCTCATATGACCCCTAACGACACCATGTGACCCCTTATGACACTATATGATCCTATGGGGTCATATAGGGTCGGTAGGGGCCCTAAGGGGTCCTAAGGGGTCACACATATGTTAGAACACATGTGTGGCCCCTTAGTACCCCATATGGTGTCCTCAGGGGTATATTGTTTTAACATCATAGTAGGTAAAACATACCCCTTAGGACACCATATGACCCCATAGGATCATATAGTGTTTTACAGGGTCACATGGGGTCCTAAGGTGTCACACATATGTGGCCCCTTAGGACCCCATGTGACCCCTTAAGACACTTTATGATCATATGGTGTCATATGGTGTCTTAAGGGGTCACATGGTCTCATTAGGGGTCATATGTGGTCCTAAGGGTCCACACATGTGCTAGAACATGTGTGGCCCCTTAGGACCCCATATGACCCCTAACGAGACCATGTGACCCCTTATGACACTATATGATCCTATGGGGTCATATGGGGTCATTAGGGGTTATTAGGGGTCATAAGGGGTCATTAGAGGTCATAAGGGGTCTTAAGGGGTCTTAAGGGGTCTTATGGTGTCGTATGGGGTCTTATGTTATACATGCTAGGATGCTAAAAGGGGTCTAAATATGTCCTAGGATTTATTAAGGGGTCATTCATGTCTTAATAGCTTCTAGGATGTACTAAGGGGTTGTATGATGTTTTAAAAGGTCCTAGGATGTAATAAGTTCTCCTAAGTGTCTTAAGAGATCAAAAGATGTACTAAGTTGTCCTAGTTGTCTTAAGGGATCCTAATTGTCTTAACGGGCCCTAGGTGTCTTAAGAGGTCCTAGTATGTGCTAAGGGATCATAGGATAACATTTTTTAACATCTAATTGTATATGTGTATGTAACATTTATAAATAATTCAAAATAATATCTTGACCCTAAACAACCTAAAGGGCAGAGGCTTTGCCTTCCCTAATAGATGTGCTCTATGTCTTTAGGAGGAAGAGTTTGTGGACCACCTGGTCATCCACTATTCCTATTCTACCTCAGTCTAGGAAAGATTTATTAAAATTTTTAGCATTGATTGGGTGTTTCCTAACACTATCAATGAACTGTTTTCCTCCTAGAATTTTCATTGGACTAACTCCTTTTTGAGATCTTTGTGGTAGCTATCTCTTCCTCACATCCCGTGGGGACTATGGAAAGATAGAAACACTCGTATCTTCAGGGATGTATCCCTCAGTCAGGATATTGTGTTCCAGAAAATTCAATGGGTGATTGTGGAAAATATGGGGATCATTGAGGGTCCCTGTTTCTCGAACAACCCCCTAGAATTAAACTTTTTAAGCTCATGGAATTTGAAGATTGCTGATAGTTCTCACCCCAACCAAAATAAAAGACTTGAAGCTAGATGGCAAACCCCCCCTAATGGTTGGTTCAAAGTTAATTTTGATGGTGCTGCAAAAGGTAACCTGGGCCCTGTAGGTTGTGGAGCTATTCTTAGAGATGATAAAGGAATTTACAAAGAAATGGTTTTTGTCCCAATTGGAAGTCAAACAAACCATAAAGTTGAAGCAATGGCAGCTCTCCAAGGTATTCTCCTTGCTAAAAAATGGAATTGTCCCTACTTATGGATTGAAGGGGACTCAAACAATATCATAAAATGTCTTAAGGGGACCTCAAAGCCCTCATGGTCAATCAACAATATCATTAAAGCCGCTAAAGACCTTATCAGCACTTTTAAAAAAAGTTACATATCTCACATTTACCATGAGGCCAATGGCTCTGCTGACTGGGCTGCCAATGCGGCCATTAACAAAGATGAAATGATTACGTGGACAGGAGAACAAGGACTCCCTGAAAATGTCAGACTAATCATTTTTAATGACCGATATAGAAGCACTCCAAATATTTTTGATGGACAAAATAATAATGAAAAGGACTAATTGGAGTACTTCGAGTTATTATAATAATGAGAGCCTCATTTATTATAATACTTATTTCATCAGTTTCCATGCTTTCTGAGTAAAACTGATAGTTCCCACAAGCTTTCTGGCTAAATCATTCTGCAAGTTTTAAATTTTGGCTCTAAACAACAAAAACATGGGTGGTAACATGCGGAGATACGAACCAAGCAACTGCAAGGAATGGAAATAGAAGGAGGAGGTCTGGAGCATCCTGTAGAAGGGTGGTTTTTTGAAATTCATGGAGAGTCTCCACGGACGGGATGGCACGGTTACCAGTTTTTTTTGCAAAAACTGGAGAAAGGGTATGCTGAAAATGGGAGACTAGACTGTTGAAATTGATGAAGATCTTATTGCCCAAGCCATGGGCCTCAGAAGGGAAGGATACAACTTCTACAGAGATAGGATAGTCAGCAAGGAGGCCATTGGTAGATATCCGGAAATCGAGAAGGAGAAAAAATGCTAGGTGAAGTTAAGTAAAACTTACTACCCACCTAGGGCTTTTGTTAAACCCTGGCGAGAGGTTCTCTTTGTTTTAATGCACTACATTACATTAGATGGAAGGTTTACAAAAGTTTATGGTTACCACTTCATCTTGCTGAATCATTTTAGGCATGATGAGAAGGTTAATTTTCCTTATTTTATGCTCTGCTTGATGAATGCCACCATTAAGGCCTACAAAGATAACCCTATGGGGGACACTGCCATGCATCAAGGCTTAATGGTCCTTATTTACGACCATCTCAAGGCCAATCAAATAGCCTGCATGCAACCCTCTATAGAGTCTGAGGAGGATGGGTTTGACTCTGCCTTTTCAGTGGATGAGGAGTCTGACAGTGGCCCATCGAGTGATTCTGAGGAGAGCATGGATGTTTTGGATTATGAAACTAGAAAGAAGAGGAAACACATTAAAACAAGACCTTCTTCCTCTAAGGGTAAAAAACCTAAAGGCAGAATCCCCCAGATTAGCCTTTCCTCAAAGGAGGAGGTCTCTGAAGACTCGGAGAAGGAGAACCCTCAAGGGTTGCTGAAAAAGAAGACTAAAGTTCACACCTAGACTAGAAATAAGAACAAGAGGAAGGAGGAGAATGTTAAGGAGTTGGAGGTTTATAAGCAAGAAAGGACCTTGGAAGTCAGATAGAATCTGGAGAAGGTGACCATGGATGAGGCTCTTAGGGTTGAAGACACAACTACTATTCGGGATACCCCAAAAAAGGAAGAGGATATCCCTGGTAAGGTTGATCCTCCCCCTAACCCTCCTCTAGAGGGTATGCAAGGTTTCATGGATACTATGGAGTGGCTTATAACTGGTTACAAGAAAGTTGTGGATGACAACAAAAAACTCAGTAACAGAATTCAGATTTTGGAAACCATCAACACTGGGGAAGGGAAGACCATGGCTGATTACATAGAGGACCTGAAAAATACCATTGCTAAAGACAAAAACATAAGAGACTCCTTCAACCCCAAGTTTGAGAAAATAGAGAAAGATCTACTGGAAAGGAAAAATCTTGCTAACGCTAATGATCAAGCTATCTCGGATACTACCAATAAAGTTGACAAAATTGAGGAGTGTCTGAAGAGCATTACTGAATAGAGTTTAAGCATCCTGAATATTTCTGCTAGCAACACTAACACTCTCATCAGCAAACTACATGAAGAGAAGGAGATCCTGGATATTAACTCAGACACTGAAGGTACAGGGGAAGCTCAAGGACCCAGAACCCATACCAAAGGCAAAAAGAAAGAAAAGAAACCTAACAAGGACCTGGAAGATCTCAAAGCTGTTGGGGCCACCTATGACTTGCTGGTGAAAAAGGCGGAGGACCTATTGAAGACTATAGCTATGTAGCGCTTTCCTTGTTTCTTTGTTGTTTTTATCTTAGTTGTCTTTTTGGTTTGCTGGCTTTTTGGCCAGTCGTTTTGTAATCGGATCTTAAGCTCTTGACTTTTTAGTGTCTTATCTTAATCACCTTTGTTAAAGGTTTCAGGTCCTAAAAACCTATTTTTCTAATTAATCAGAACATTTATAAATAATTAACCATTAAATTTTTTTAAAACTAATATATTATTAAGCATTAAAAAACTAAAAAACTAATAAACTATACATAATTATGAAAAAAAAACTAAAACATTAATATATTAATACTAATTGCATTTTGAAAAACATTAAAAAAAAAAATTAAAAAAACCTACCTGGGAAATGTTTTCGGCCGAACTGATTTGCCCCCTTCTTCTCCCTAGACACTAAACTCTAAGTCAAACAGTGCAAAATGAGTGGATAAAGCTTTTTCGCAACTTGTATAGCAAAGCCATTTTGGTCAGAACCCCTTTGCCACACTGACACTACGTGACTGCCACATTGGTCTAGTCGGAATCCTTTCGGTCGGAACTGTTTCGGCTGGATCGCAAGAACTAGCTCTAAGTACAACACATCCATTCTTCTACCCAATATTTTAGTTAAAATAAAATTTGAACCATTTCAATAGATTCACATCAAGACAAACCATGATGAAAATTACTCTAAAAGTTCATCCAAGATTGTTATATATTTTTCTAAACCAAACATAGAAAACCTCAAAGTAGATAACCTTGATGAACATAAATTGACTTTTATTAGAGAACACCTATATAGAGCAGCATATTAATTAGAAGGTGAGATCAATTTCATTCATGTAAATTTAGCCTCAATTTCAAGCATAATAAAGAGAAAAGATTAATAAATTTCAAAGGAAAATCCCCTAATCCTTGAGCTACTCCTTAAGCCCTCCCCTAAGGACTTGGATCATAGGGTCATCCCTTTTGTAAGGACTGCTAACATGCCCACTTTCAAATTGGATTGAAGTCTCATACAATTCTCCTTGCAATAATATCTAATAGGTCTAATGCACAAGATTTAATAACCATCACAAGTAACATTACTCATGTGAGTGAAACATAAATAAAGCTATAGAAGGAAAATTATAGAAACAACTGAGACTCAACAATGTAAAATACCACCAATAATCAATATGCATTCTAAAACAAGACCATAGCTCATATAATTTTATTGATTACTATTTCATATTGTAATATGGTTCCATTTAATAATTCCCCATAATTAGTAATTCCTAATAGTAGGTAAGGGAACCTATTCAAGTTTATATTATATAAAATCCATAATAAAAATTTCACCCAAGGACACCAAGGTATCAAGCCTCAAACCATTATTATTCATGATTCAATTAGAGCATAGTATCCCTTAGGTGAACATCTCATTAACATAGATGCTAAGTTGAATAGTCATTAATAAGACTTCTTTTTGGTTGCATAGACATATTGTGACCATTAGGATAAATAGAGAGAGTCATTAGACCTCTACAACCCCCTAAAATTTGCAGCTAGATATAATATGTTTTATTTATAATACCACATATATGATAATTACTCATCATCCCATTTCGACCGTAATGAGAAAAAAATTGAAGATACATAAATAAGGTTCAAGTATTTTAGAAAAAAGAAGATCACAAGGGAATTGGTTGTCATTTAATGAGAGAATCATAGAGAGTTAAATGCATCAAAAAAATTCCTTGATTCTCACATCTACAATATACCTTATTAATTTTATTACATATTAGGAACATACTTCAAAATACTAATAAATGAATCCAACAAACGCAAGAATGCAGGATTCACATATCAAGTATATGAGAAGAATTTTTTCTTGTAAAACTTGAAAAGCATTCAAATGAAAAAAAGATTTGTGCTTAAAGGAAATCTAATTTCTATTGAAATGAAGTGAAATGATGTCCTAGCCTAGATACAATGGCTAAAATCCCAAATCAATATAATTCATTGGGGGGAATAGCCAATAAGATTCAACTTCAATCCTAAAGGTGAGATGAATGTTGTGTGATTATTTCTTCTTTTTGATTTGGTGTGAATGTGTAATGACTAGGTAAAATGTTATGGAATTCGTAATAGTATAAAAAAATAGATACAGATCAGAAACCTAAGACAAGAGGACAAATATATAAATAAGATACAAAAAGGAATCTGCCACTAAAATGTAGAGTTGAAAGTGACGACCAAGTATGTTAGGTGTCATAGACCTAGAGGTGTTTTTGTTAGATAAAACTTTAGATTCTGGATAAAGATGCTCTATAGAATATCCCCTTATAAATTCAATGAAAAAGTATTAGACACATGTGAAAATTGGCATAGACCTAGGGTTTATTCCTATTCAAAGTCTAAAACCGTTCATCTTAGTTTACTCTCTATAAATCTACAACTCTCTATTGTTAGATCTATAACACACACATAGAGAATAGGGGAAAATGGTTGTGTTTTATAGGGGCTTGCCTAAGTAAAACCCCAAGTAAGTGGCTCCACTTCCACAATAGCTATGATAATGTGAAAGAGAGCTTACCCCTAGTAGGGTAAAGGCTAACTCTGAAATAAAGTACTAAATTGTCAAGATTATACCTTACAATAGATAATGGTGGTGATGCAATTCTCTTTAGACAAGTCATCCAAGTGTTGATGCTATAAAAAGATAAATAATAACAAAATACATCATTAAGACATACTTGAAAATATGTTATTGTATCTTGATTCTCCTTATACTCAGATCTTCTCTTGAACAAAGGAATTCGGACTTGAAATGGAATTGCTACATTATGAAAATATGATCAAATTAATCAAAGATTATGTCTTTATATAGGATTCTCAAGGTATTTTCACATTTAGGATAACTTCATGTTATCAACAAGATATGCACCCTAGCTAAATCTTGTATTTAGTTATACATTGCTAGATGGGATGACCTATAAGGTTGTGGGTAACCTATAAGTAGAGATAAACCTCTAGAGAAGATTGGCTCCTTTTGGTACTCACCTTACACTATTCTAAAGTACTAATGCTTACTATGAAAAGAGTGAGAAATTGATATTAAAATGAAAACTACAACTACTAGGGTGATGCACCTAATTTGTGTTCAAACTCATACTTTGTCATTTTAAATCATATAATAACACATAAAAGGTCTTTATTTTCACAACTTCTAGTTTTACATCACATACGTCAATGTTTTGTAGAAAGGATATCAATATATTTTTATTTTGAAGGAAAAAGGAAGTTTTTCCACAACTTGATAACCCTACGTGAAGATTTCATAGTTTACAACTTGCATGTGGATGTACTTTTTTGACTATATGTGCTTGTTTGAGACATGTTCTAAAGGATTGTGCTTAAACATAAAATAATATACACATCAAAACACTTGATACACATTAGAACTGACACATAGAAAGAAAAATCTAATCTTTTTATTGCAATAAAGGAATCCTACATTGGTACAAGTCTAAGAAAGCTTTAAAATATACTTGAAAATGTCTTTTACATTAAAATTTTGTTCATGAGACAACTAATTTTGTGAGATAGTAGTATTTTTTTGCATAAAAGAGCTTATACTAGTTACAATATTCTACAAAAAGCAAGAAAGAACTAACTCTAATCTATCATATACCTCTTATATTTCACCTTTTTACAACCTAAGAGAAATTAAGAGGGTATTTAAGATGGAATTGGATGCTAGAAGACTTGGTTAGCTCCGTGGGGATCCAGCTGAGTTGTTTCTACTTTCTACTTTTGACCTTATCCATTGATGAGGCTCTTAAATCAACTCCTATATACCTATAATTTCCTTGAAAGTGGACAAAAATCCCCCTTACACCCTCTCTACATGTTGTCCAACTCATCAATCTACCCCTAGATGCTTGAGAGGTTTCACAATCTGACCTATAGCTCTGCTTCAACTTGATCAAGTGTTTAAACAACCCCTGAAAGTTTGCAACCATCTCCCAACTGCCTTGGGTCAAATGTAGTTTGTTTCTTCCACATGAAATATCCATAACTGCTCCAAATGAATCCTAATAGCTTTAAAGTACTCCTTGAATTCTTATATATCCATTTGGCACATTTTGACATGCCAAAAAAGATATATAGGAGAGATAGATTTTCTTTCTCCTCTGCATTTTGTATGTTGTCATTCTTAGTATTTCTTGTCTCTTCTACATACCATCTTGTCATGTCACACATTGCCTTATTTTATGAATAATGAAAGATTTGAGATCCTTGTCAACTATTTACTATTATTTGATAGATTCCTTTTGAAAGTCCCATGGGACTATCAAGTATCAACTATCTTGGATAATTTTTCTTTAGGCCATTCCTTTTACTTTTACTCATAGTCTTGACTTGATAGAGATAGCCTTGCACACTATCTGCATTACTTATTTCCCTTTATCTATCATTTAGTCCTTATCTCTATCATTAGAATCCTTGTATTATTGACTATCTTTGCCCTCTTCATGGTCTTCTTTCAGCTATCCCATAACTTATCTTTAAACATTTATCTTCTTATGGTTATCATGCATGATGTGATTATAGATATGTTATTTTTTACTATCATTCTTCCATACTTAAGGACTGTCATGCTTGCATGGTCATTTTTCTTTGGTTTATATGCATTATCATCTTAGGTTTATGCATGATGAGAATCCTTTGTTCCTTTTCATATCACTACTAACCATCATGATGTAAGGTGATCCCTCAATTATCTCCATTAGATACATTATGAAAACCTAAGGCTTACATTTCTCAAACCATTTGAAGCTTCCACCAAGTTAATGATTGAGGGAACATTTCTTATATAATTTCACAAGAAAAAACCCTTTATTCATCATAGGCTTGACAATTTTTACTTCTCTTTGAGTATATGAAGCTTGGTTTCTTGCAAGATTTTACAAAAATAAAAAAAATGGTGTAATCAAAATAGCATGGTCATCTTTATCTATCTCTGTGATCTTGACTAATTAGAATTAAATATCAAGGCTCAACTAGAAATGCCCTTATATTAAATGACACTATAATAATTCCCACTATAAGAATCATTCCAGAGACCAAGACAAACCAATCTTATTTTAATTTGAGGAAATGGTGTTGATAGAGCCTGATGGAGTTGAATCATAAGAACTATCCTTTTTTCTTAGATAGCTGGTATCATGACTTGGTAGTTCATCACTAGAGATGGGGTACTAAATGGAATCTTTGTTATCACAGTCTCCATCTTTGTTGATTTATTTATCTTTTACACAGATGAGGCTACATTGTAGCCTTTGATGTTGTCTTTATGCCAAGTTTTCATGTTAATGAGTGTCCTTAGCTGACGATAGTGATACCATACCTATTGAACCTTCTCATTTGGGCTTCTCAACAAATAGACTTTCATCTTTACCATTTCTTTTAGCCATTCCATGACAAGAAACCAATCCATATTCATATCTATGTCGTTATTTTAAGGCTTTGTCTCTAAATATGATTTCATTTTCTTTATCTGAATCTTATAGGGTACCTCTAGAAGTCTTTACAAGGTGCTTTATTTGATTCCTTGTGAGATTGAATATTTTAAGCAAATGCTTCAGAAATAAATGAATCCTTTGCATGCTTATGTGTGTTTTTTCTTGAATTTATGTATGATGATCTTGTCAAATCTCTAAATTTTTTCATTTGATAATTCTTTTGACAAACTACTCTTTTGTTCATGTCTTATGGCTTTCATATGGACCATTTGACACATGATCTTTCCAACACTAAACCTTTTTTACTTATGACACTCATTACTCGTATCTTCTTGAAGAGACATTCTACATGCCTGGTTGAATTTGTTGAACATCCAAAATATTGAGAGGGGAGGGGTGAATCAAAATTCCCTTGAATTTATTAAAACTTTTGAACAACCATCCACATAACTTAACTTGGTTGCAGAAATAAAATGATCAATAAAAAGAAATACAGAACACCACATAACACAAATATTTATACGTTGAAAACCCAAGATGGGAAAAACCATTGAGAGGATTAGCTCTCAATATTATGTAACCGGTTATAGTAATACAGGGTGTCTCACTGTCAGATGGACTCACTGTCCAAAATATAATAGCTCATTACCAGAGGATGTTTTACAACCAATATTACAAAATATGAACTGTTAATATTGCATCAATCATATGTCTAAGTTATAGTTCCATTAAGATGCATAATCACTTTCACATTCGTTGTATATAATCACTTTCACATTCGCTATTATCACTTTCACATTCACATACAATGATAAAAAAATATCATATATTAGTTCTTCAAAAATCAACTATGTATATATATATATATATATAAAGCTAAGTCTTCATGAAGTTGGCTCCACTGGAGTAAAGGTTAGCCCAAAAACCTTTACACGCTACAACTTCAATGAATCTTATCATACCAGAAAAGTCAGCCAAAGCAAAAAGGAACTTCTCCATGCATCAAGAAATAGATGTGATAAATCAAAGCTAATAGACCGCCAATGATTTTGGAGCGAACTGGACCAAAACCTTCATGCAGAGCAATGCTGATAAATAGGCTATCCTATTATCAGACCAATAACTGTGCCGCAATAAAAACATTAACACTTGAAATCTTGGATAAATCTACATTAGATCTCATACAAAAAAGTTCCCAAAATAATACAAAGATATCTGGTATTGTGGAGAAATGCAGAAAAAAAAGGAATATGTCTGACCCAAGTGAATACCCGAGCTTGAGGGGCTCGAATAGGAATATGTCAGACTCATGTTGCCAGATCACAAAATCATCAATGACATCAATGACAATATTCTAACAATCTCCCCCTTTGTCATTGAAGGAAACATGATAATATATTCATATATACAAAAATTGTTTGTATGTTTATTGCCTTCAAATATTGTACACAACTAACACTCCCCTTTCACATCAATGGAAAAGGCTACAGAAAGAAAACAAAAAAAAACACCCCCTGAGGAGAAAATGAACTAACCAAAGGATTGTTTGATTTTCTGAATGTGTTTAGTCCAACTACCTTTGTTGTTATCCCATTGTCAGATGACATATGTCAGAAAGTTTGCTTGCACTTGGAGACAAACGAGAGTGTGTTCTGCTTCTTCAATGGAGTTGGCCTGGAGAAAGTGAATTGTTGTGCCTTAGTCAAGGCACGATTCAACAAAGAGATACAATCATTGCACATGTTTGTAGTGTCCCTCCTTGACTTGCATTTTGATTTACACATCGATAGACTTATTTAGATGTGTTTGATGTTTTGATGATTACTTATGACTCTATTTCTATCTCATATGATATTGATGATGCTAGATACTTTATATGGACATATGCTATTTGATGACTTATGTGAATGATTGATACATCTTCGACTATAATGATGATGGATCTATATTTGATTATTTATATGTGTTCATTATTCATGATGGATCATATTGCTTATGGGATTTTGATGACATTATGATTACGCTAACCCTACTCTATGATTATGATGACTAAGTTGATGCCATGATGATTGTGATTGTCTTCTAGTGTATTCGTGATTAGAGATGATGTCATACCACTCATTTGTTAGGGTTTCAACCAGATCCGAAGCAAATATGAACTAACAATTATATGCAGATTTAAATACAAAGATAAAGAAATAAAACAAGACACAGATAACACAGAGATTTAATGTCGTTCACCCAGAATGGGTTACGTCCACCATACACAGTCATCCAATCTTTCTTATTATCCAGCAAAAATAGTACATCAACCTTACAATGCCTTAAGCATCCCAGCCGCTTATAACATGCATTTTTAGGGCAACAAACAAAGTCGGCCTTTTTACGGTTTTATTACAGTACTTTGCTGATCAGTCACCACATTTCAACAATCTCCCACTTGGAGACTGATCAGGCTCCACACTGAACAATCTCCCACTTGGAGACTGATACTACATGATACCACTATACATGCAACATCCACTGGATAAAACACGAGGACTCGACTGGTATAAATTCCACAATTATCAATCAAGAAGACCAATAGAAACTGATGAAGAAATCAGCTTCTCCTATGGAACTACCTTTGTGAACATATCGGCAGGATTCTCACTTGTGTGAATCTTCTCAATCCGTAATTGACCCTCCTCCAAAACAGTTCGGATGAAGTGGTACCTGAGCTGAATGTCCTTTGTCCTTGAATGAAAAGCAGAGTTCTTTGCAAGATGAATGGCACTCTGGCTATCAGTATACAATGGGCGATCCTCCTGTGTCTGACCCAATTCCTCCAGAAAACATTGTAACCAAATCATCTCCTTGCTGGCTTCTGTAGCAGCAACATACTCAGCTTCAGTGGTTGAAAGTGCAACAACCTTTTGCAGCCTAGAAATCCAACTGACTGCAGTTCCCCCTATAGTAAAAACATACCCTGTAGTACTCCTCCATGAATCAATATCACCCGCCAGATCAGAGTCAACAAATCCACTTAGAGCAGCATTAGATCCTTTGAAACATAATGCCTTCGTAGTAGTTCCTTTCAAATACCAAAGAATCCATTTCACAACATTCCAATGTTCCATACCCGAATTACTCATAAACCTGCCCACAACTCCCACTACATGTGCAATATCTAGCCTTGTGCATACCATTGCATACATCAGACTGTCAACAGTTGATGAATACGAGATGTTAGACATTTTATTAACCTCTTCTTGTGCCTTTGGGCACATCTCCTTAGTCAATTTGAAATGACTAGCCAAAGGTGTACTAACTGCTTTTGCATCCTGCATGTTAAATCTTTTCAACACCTTCTTTATATACTCACTTTGGGACAAATTCAAGGTTCTATTTTTCCTGTCCCGTGTAATCCTCATACCAAGAATTTGCTTAGCTGCACCCAAATCCTTCATAGCAAATGACCTGGCTAATTTCTGTTTAAGATCATTTATATGTTGCATGTTCGACCCAGCAACAAGCATGACATCAACATAAAGCAATAGGATAATATAACTGTCATTATCAAATCTCTTAAAATATACACAATGATCAGAATGACATCTATGATAATTGTGTTCAGCCATGAAACTATCAAATTTCAAATACCATTGTCGGGGTGCTTGCTTTAGGCCATACAGACTTTTCTTCAACCTGCACACCAAGTTCTCCTTACCTTTGACCTTATATCCCAGTGGTTGCAACATGTAAATTTCCTCCTCCAGATCTCCATGGAGAAAAGCTATTTTGACATCTAATTGTTCAAGATGTAAATCATCTACAGCCACAAGACTAAGTATAGTTCTCATTGAAGTCATTTTTACAACTAGAGAAAATATTTCATCATAATCTATACCCTTTTTCTGTGCAAAACCTTTTACCACAAGTCTGGCCTTATATCTTTTTTGACCTCCTTCCTCCTCCTTCAGCCGATAAACCCATTTGTTAGGCAAGGCTCTTTTTTCTGCAGGTAAAGGGACTAAGTTCCAAGTCTTATTTTTCATCAAGGAGTCCACCTCCTCTTTCATGCCTAGTTCCCACTATTGTTTGGCATCTACCTGCATTGCTTCTTCATATTCTTTTGGTTCACCAGAATCCATTAATAAAATAGAATACAAAGAAGGAGAAAATCTTTCAGGGGGTCTACTTGTCCTCGTAGAACGTCTAACACTTCTAGGAGTTTGTGGGACAATCTGTTGTTGCTGAGCATCAGGTACCTGTGGCATTTCATTTTCAGGAATCTCATCCAACACCACATATTCTTGTTTGTCCTATTCATGCTTCTTTTCCTGCATCTATTCTTTATACATAACCTTCTCATTGAATATAACATCTCTACTTCTAATTATTTTCTTATTTTCAAAATCCCATAACCGATAGCCATATTCATCTATCCCATATCCAATGAAGGTACATTTCTGAGATTTAGCATCAAGCTTGGTTCTGTTTTCTTTATCAACATGGACAAAAGCTTCGCAACCAAAAGTTTTTAGAAAAGAATAATTTACCTTTTTACCAGTCCATGCCTCCTCTGGAATACCACCATCCAAAGGGGTTGAAGGTCCTCTATTTATCAAATAGACAGCAGTATGTAGCATCTACCCAAAAATGTAAGGGCAATCCAGCATGCAATCTCATGCTCCTCGCACGTTCCATGATGGTCCTATTCATTCTCTCTGATACACCATTTTCTTATGGAGTTCCTGGAACTGTCTTCTACTTTCAAATCCCATTTAAGGAACAGTAATATTCAAATGCTTTGTTGCAATACTCACCTCCATTATTCGATCTGAGACACTTCAACTTTTTTCCTGTCTCATTCTCAACCAAAGCTTTCCATTTCTTAAAAGTTTCAAAAAGATCTGATTTTTGTTTTAGGAAATATACCCATGTTTTTCTGGTTGAGTCATCAATAAAAATAACATAATAACAAGAGCCACCAAGAGATGATACCTGAGCCGGTCCCCATACATCTGAATGTACAAGCTCTAACTTCTCACTCTTCTTCTCTTTCCCAACCTTGAGAAATCTGACTCTTTTCTGTTTACCATAAACACAATTTTCACAGAACTCTAAATCAATCTTCTTTAGTCCTGGCAATAGATTTTTAGAGTGAAGGATTTTCATCCCTTTCTCACTCATGTGCCCAAGCCTATGGTACCACATTATCGAATCTGTTCTTGCAACATTTATTGTTGTTGTCCCTGCAGTAACTTTATCTGTAGCAGCTAAGGTAGAGTAAGTGTTACCAGTACACAGATATAATGTGCCTACCTTTGCACCTTTAGCTACTACTAATGATCCTTTAGTGACCTTCCACATACTGTCTAAGAAGGTAACTATGCAACCTTCACTACCTAGTTGCCCTGCAGAAATTAAATTTCTTCTTAAATTCAGAACATGTCTTACCTCCTGCAGAAACCAGTCATTACCATTCTGCAACTTGATCTTTATCTTTCCTTTTCCAACAATTTGATAGGGCTCATCATCACCCAAATATACCTATCCAAAATCGCCTTGAACATAATCTAGAAAATATTTTCTATGGGGTGTAGCATGAAATGAAGCCCCAGAATCTATTACCCAGGAATTATTAACATTATCCAAGCATAAGATTAAAGCATCTTGTAAAGTATTACTTGCAATATTAGCTTCCTTACTATCATTTTCATTTTTGTCTCCTTCTTTGTTTTTCCGAGACCAACAATCTTTCTTTAGATGACCAGGCTTTCCACAGTACCAGCAATCTTTCTTTCCTCTAGATTGAGAGCGTCCTTTCTTTGACTTCCCTCGTGACTTCTCATTCCCAGGGCCTTTTCCTCTTTCCTTTGATCTTCTTCTGTTCTCCACATTCAAAACACTACTCGATGATGTTGAAGTCTCACCTGTGCTTTTCCTTCGCATTTCCTCGCTTAGGATAACACCAACAATATCATCAAATACCAAAGTATTTTTACCAGAGACAGAGTTACTTACAGCCATAACCAAGCTATTCCAGCTTTTTGGCAAAGAACATAAAATCAAGAGATCCCTGACCTCTTCTACAAAGGTAATTTTTACCGAAGACAATTGACTGGTAATTGTATTAAATTCATTTAAGTGCTCCACTACAGATCCTCCCTCACTCATTTTCAAATTAAACAAATGCTTCATAAGAAATACCTTATTCAAAGCTGAGGGTTTCTCATACAACTTAGCCAATGTTGCCATCAAATCTACAGTCATTTTGCTTCTGTTATATTGAATGCTACAGATGACGCAAGGCACAATCGAATGGATCCCAGTGCCTTTCTATCTAAAATGTCTCACTCTTCATCTGATATTGTGGTCGGTTTCTTTGCCTTTCCTTCCGATGGCCGCCACAAATCCTTTTGATACAGGTAATCCTCCATCTGCATTTTCCATAACTGATAATTCTGGCCGTTAAATTTTTCGACCTTGAATTTGGAATCCTCCATTGCTCCCACTCAAATCTGAAACTCTTGCCAATTTACAGAAAACCTCGCTCTGATACCAATTGTTAGGGTTTCAACCAGATCCGAAGCAAATATGAACTAACAATTATATGTAGATTTAAATACAAAAGATAAAGAAATAAAACAAGACACAGATAACACAGAGATTTAACGTGGTTCACCCAGAATGGGTTACGTCCACCATACACAGTCATCCAATCTTTCTTATTATCCAGCAAAAACAGTACATCAACCTTACAATGCCTTAAGCATCCCAGCCACTTATAACATGCATTTTTAGGGCAACAAACAAAGTCGGCATTTTTAGGGTTTTATTACAATGTTGGTTTTCATCAATGAAAAATGGCAAAAAAAAAATTTCTCGGGGGCTACCGGCCCAACCCCGGACCCCGGTGAGGATACATGCTAAGTGTACAGTACTTTGCTGATCAGTCACCACATTTCAACAATCTCCCACTTGGAGACTGATCAGGCTCCACACTGAACATCATTGCGAGCATGATATGGTGTTGCAATTCTCTATCACTTGCATAATCATTTATGATGTATATGTGTTGTATATATGTTATATTGTGTTTAGTGGTGGATGCAGGATTGCAAGTACTAGACATCAACTCCACCTGGTCTCACAGGTCTGAGTGTGTCTTATCCCAATGGCAAATTGTTAGAGATGGCATGTGTTTCCCTCTTACACTCTAAGCTTAAGTTGTCTACCTAGTCAGTTTGTGTCGTCGTGCAAATTGATGGTTAGAGTCTTGTGTTGGTGTTTGACCCTATGTCGGGTTGCTTGAGGTGTTTTGAGTATGTGATAATATAGTATTGATACTATAATTGATTTATTTGATAGTTTTATCATTTGATTATTATTTGGATGATTATTTAATATTTATTTGTATTGCCTTGATTAATGTTTAATTGAGTTTGATTTATTTAATTTATCGATTTATTGTTTATTGGCTATTATTAACTATTTATTGTTTATTAATGTTTCTTATGTCGGTTGATTTTATATTTTATTGGATTTTATTTGTGTTGGATTTTATTTATTTAATTTTTTTATTTATTAATTGGTTTTGATTTATTATTTCTCTTTTTACTAATAGTTATTATGTTATTATCTCATTATTACTTGGATAATCAAATATATTAGATAGTTTACCTACCATTTTATCTGATTGGTTTCTTTGGTGGGGGTAAGTAAATAATATTATTAAATATTACTTACCTCGATTTTATGCATAGTAGGTATAATATATGGTTTTTAGGAATATTTTGATTGGTCGGTGTATTTCTATAAATTTGGTTTAATTTTTTATTTATTGGTTTTTGTTGTGTGTTGTCGGGTTGGCATCTCTGCAATTTTTTATTGAAAATTTTGGATTATTGATTGAGCTTGGAATTGGATTTCTGGAGTTGGATTGGATTGTTTGTGCTTCTTCGATTGTCATTACCATCACTTCTAGATCCAGGTTGGAGGATCTTAACCTTTTTGCAATTTGATTCCTGGAAAAGAGTGTTTTCTCTGTGTTTGCATTCTATATGTGGGAATGCGAGAAGTAAATTTATATATGGGAAAGGAATAATGGTATAAATATTTATATATGTATATAATTGAAGGTTTGGGGAAAAAAAATTATGTGTCTAAGTATATGTGTGTGTGTGTGTGTGTGTAAAAATTTGGAAATGGAGTATTGTGGGGAGTGTCTATACTACATATTTCTTGTATGAATTTTGTGTTCTTCCTTTCTTGGTAGTTTTTTTAAGCTTTTGATTACCTTGTAATTATTTTTTGTATCTTAATATGCTATTTTGCACCTTCCTGTGTTACTGTGTAAGTTCGGTGTCTTTTTGTGCAAGTTTGTGTAAAGGAGGTGTTGGGAATTGTTGTTGAATTTCATTTGTATGTCTTGGTGATTTCAATTCCTTATTTTTGTATCCCTATTTTGTCTTCCTACACCTTTTAGGAGATTCATTTACTCATTATGTAAGCCTATGTGCGAACTGGGCAAGTTTCATCACTTGTATTGTTCATTTTTGCTCTTTGAACTGAATGTGATAAATAATGGCACATATGTGCTAAAATATGCCATGGGTGCACTATATAATTTCCTCTATATGCTAATCTTCTTCCCAGATGCGTTGATCTTCCCAGAGTTGTTAGTTTTGTTAGTTTTGCTCAATGTGATTGCTTTTCCCGATTTTGGGCTTTTACCAAAGGCTTCTTGTGATTGATTTGAGTTCTCAGATATTTTTATTGATGTTATCTTAACCATTTCAAGGTTTTTTAAGCTCCGGTAAGATTTTTTGTGCCTTACCATTGAGGATTGTGCATATGCATTGTTTAGCTCCAACAACAGGGAGAATGCCTTGTTGTTGAAGGATGTTTTACGTGAGCTCCAGTGAGAGGATTGTGCCTCATTGTTGAGGATGTATTTGGTTATGCATGTGTAATAATAATGGATGACTTACTCTTCTTTATTGTTAAGCTTTGATTCATGAAGGCTCTTGCTTTGTGTGTTGGTTTTATGGTTCATATGTGCTTCAGTAATGTATCAGTTATGTTGTGATTTTGGAATCATCTCTTGTTGAGCCTTCATGATGTTATTGTGATGTTATTGTGATTCATGTTTACCCTAAGGTCTTTTTCTATGGATAGGGAGAGTGGTTTGTTACATGTGTAGGAATTGGATCATGACCAATAGGCTTCTAAGAGTTTCCTAGAGAGGATACTTAGGGTCTAGAATTGTCATGGGACGACATGAAGAGTTCATGTGTAATTGCAAGTGATAACCATAATAATTTGATTAGTGGGAATGGGTAATTAGGATTCACTTAATCAAGATAATGAATAGTTATTGTGGCCCACTCATAGCCCTTGAGGAGAGACTCGGGATGGGATTGGGAAGACCGTTGTGACAGTAAGCCAAACTCCCTTGATTGCTCATAGGTCGAGATGGCTCCACATGTCTATAAAGGTGTGGCGTGACCCCTTCTTTGTGAGTATAGCATGTGATGAAACTCTTTCCCTACATGTGTCCATTATCCTTATGCCTTTCTTGTTGATTATGCCTCTAGGAGTTTATTGATTTGTGATTAGCCTTATGATGTGATTTGATTCTTTATTCTTGGATGTTATCTTGTGGATGTCATTTTGAGTCCCTTGGTTATTAGGTGTCATCCTAGGTCTTGAGTGTGAGTTGGAACCCCATGTCATCTCCTAGCATAGGGGGTGGTTCCTAATTGGTTCCACATGGTCGGTTGGTTTTATGCCTTCTTACATTGGGATGTTCTACATTGGATGGTAGCGTGCGTGGATATGGATTATATGATTCTTCATTATGCATATAGTTATGGAGCTGATTTCTATGTATTTGAGATACTATATTGTATCATGATGATATTGTAAATGCAATGAGATTATGCACTCTTGTACCTTGCATTCCTATGTAATAGAACATGATGATGTAGAGAATATGATCTTTTAATGGAGTAAGATGTTTTATTCATTATATGTTTCATGTTATAAGAATGTTCGTTATGTAAAAAAGAGATTGATATTTATATGGGAATAATATTTGAAATGGATAGCTACATGTATCCTTATTGTATGAAATGGTGTTATGAGACAATCTTGTTATAAGTAATCTTATTTGGGAGATAAATTAGTAGTTGATGTATAAATTTTCATATGGTTTTGTATATATTTATCTTGATGGAATGTATGATGATTTCAAAAGAAGGAAATTAATTAGACGTGTTTATATGATAGATAGTGCTATTTGGATTCATATTGTGTTAGATGGTTAGTATAGAAATGGAGAATTAGGAACGTTTAGATTTGGTGTTTTAAAATAAACCTAGAAAGTTAATGGGAATATGATAGGATATGTGTTTGATAGATCATGATTCTCATGATAAGAAATATAGTAATTAATTGGGAAAGAATGTAATTGTTGTCACAGATGTTAATGGTTTCATGATATGGATATGTTTATATGCTAATGATAGTAAGTAATGGTATTGAGGTACCATAGGGAATGTATTTTAGAAAGATGTATTGTTATTTCCATTTGCGATATAGGTTTCTATGATTATGGTTATGATCATGATGTTTTTAATCATTAATCTAGATGTTAATCTATGATCTTGAGTAATGTTAGTTTATTATGTTGCATTAGTAGATGGATTTGTTTTTTTAAATTATCTCTATTTGTTGGTTAGTTTAGTTATTTTCTCTAGGGTATTTTGGTAGGCATTACAATTTGTCTTAATTGACCAAGAGGGAGAATAATGTTGTCCCTCTTCTAATAAAGTTCAAAATATTTATTGTGTAGTTCCCCGATAGCTGATCTACCGGAGCCGATAAGATCCCAAGATAGATAAAAAGAATGAAAAGCTTGGTTAATTTTTTACACAATTGAGTTAATCTATTCATGAATACTTTTTATGATTGTTAGTCATTTCAGACTGATCAGATATACTTTATTTCCACCAGAAAGGCATTCTTGACTATGAGCAATAAGGCTTTTAAGTCCAATAGGATTTTTTCTTTCTCAGCTTCCTTCTCACGAGTAACTTTTGTTTCCATAGCAATGGAGTAGTTCTTCAAATAATTAATCAAAGTCTTATATTTATCCAAGATGGAGGCAAATGGATCAACAGAACTATCTGGGATGGCACTTTGTAGTGCTATTATTGCCTCTTCAATCTCCTTGTTCTTTTCCTTAAGCTCTTCAAAAACATCCTTCTTAGTAGAAGCCTAAATGGCTTCTCCAATCTGGAACTTTTTGAACAGATCAATCTAGGTGAAATCAACAATTAACCTGGTAGAAGTAATGGGCTAGAAATATAATGGTGCAGCAAGTAAGCTTTTCAACAAATCATCCAAGGTACTGAAGCTGGTATCTGCCTCTTCTTTTTCTTTGGTGTCAGGCATTATGACACACTTCTCAGATGATGTCATTTCTTCTTATTTCATTTCTTCCATGATGTCCTCCTTCTCTTTTGGTTTGTTTAGGGGGACGTCAATAACTTCAATGACCTTTATCAGAGGATTTTCATCCATTACAATGTTATCAAGAATAGTATTATCATAAACAAATTCTTCAGAAACAACATTTTCATTGATAATATTGTCAATGATAACTTCAGTAGACATATTTTCTGGAGCATCAGCAACTAGAAATAATCCAAGTTATCTTGTTATGTCCTTAACCAATTCTATAGTTTTTGTTTTCAAGGTTTATACATCTTTCATTCCTTCCATAAGAGTATCTAATCTATTTTTGGTTTTGCACTCACATTTACATACTTGTATAAGTGTAGCCTTATCTTCCTTAGAAAGAGTATTTCCATCAACTTCTAGAGCATATTGCTTAATATCTTGATCTTCTTTCGTTGCATTTTCTCTAATCTTATTCAAAGCTTCCCAAAGCTCTTGTGGAATATCCTTTTTGAAATCTTCTAGAAAAACATTTAATCTAATGCAATACTAAATAAAAACTTTTATAATTGTTTCCTTATCCTCATTATTAGTCCCATTATACATTTCACCTACTTCCTTTAGCTCTCCTTTTATTGCTATCATATTAAGCACAGATTCTAGTTCTAGGGGATCCTTGATAATTTCCTTACATTTTCCTTTCCAGACTTGAATTTTGAATCCTTATGCTTCAGATTCTTTGGATTCTTCTTCTACTTCTTCAACATCAATGATCTTGCACTTAATTTATTCTTTCCTTTCTTGGATGGAGTGGATGTGGGAATTTCCTTCTTTCTCTTAGCCAGTTTCTCCTTCACTTCTACCAGAGTTGCCTTTTCCTTGACAGGGGTGTTGGATGATGCAACTATCCTATTGGATCTATTTACCTTCTCAACTTCTTCAGCAATAACACCTTATTGCTTCATAGACTCATCAATGATGTTTTGAACATTTTTCTTCCTCTCTTTCTTAGTTTGTTCCACATGGATCTTCATGGACTTTTCTTGAGGAGTGTCAAACCTTTCCTGAGTATCATCTATCAAACTTTCTAATAAAACTTTTGCAAGTACTTCTAACATCCCCTGTCAGACTTCATAGCCTAATGCGGTAATCCAATTGGTTCTTGGAATAATGAAATTCATAATGCACTTATCTATCAAAATTACAAATGTGATATCATCTTTGTACTTTTGCATGATAGACTTGGGAATCCTTACCCTGTTATGCATTTTAGGGTGAAAATGGAGAAGAATGAGGTAAATGCTTCTTGTGCATTGTAATCTTGAAATCTCCTTAATTATTTTGTAATTTGATGTGTCACATGAATGTCCTAAATTCAAAACACCTTCCTAATTTTGGGAATCTCCTGCATGAAATAGAATAGGATGCACAATGCTAGGGTTCCATACTTGAATGGATACTTATTTTCTTTGCATTGTTTCAGGTTCTCAAGAAATTGTTGTTTCATAATTTTGTACAAATTATAATATTGTTTTCTCTATCATTTTATATGCCATGTTGATTGTTGTGGCTAAAATCAAGTTGTCTCTATTGGTGAAGTAGATCTTAGTGCCAATCATCAATGATGCATACTACACAACATGATTTTTAACAGAGCTAACAAATAAAGAGCATCCGTGAAAAGTTACATTGGTTAAATTTTCAACCTCTTTGTTCTTTGCAACCTTAAGTGCTGGAAGTGGACCTATGTCACTTAACTCAGAGACTAACTTCATCACATTCTTGATAATATAAAATACTTCTTTGAGCCAAATGAATTCATTGTGGAATCTTCTCATCGCCATTCTGACCCATTTGTCATCAAGACAAAAATTGGGAAAATGGTTCCATATCTCTATCTTCTTGTCAACTAGGGTTTGATATTTTGGCTTGATTTCAAAATTATTTCCAATCTGCTTGTTTATCCACAGTTTTTGCATTTTTCCATATGATCGTATTTTTCCAACTTCACGTGCATTAATGTCCTCTGTCAGTAGGACTCTAAAGGGAATTCTTGAAAGTGCACCTGCTAGATCATTTTCAAGTGATTTATTTGGGTATTTCTTGAAGCTAGGTCGATCTTTTTCTACTCGTCGAGAAACCCCAACCCTTAACTCGCATTTTCACTCTTTGAAATCACTTTTGCTTCGAATGAGAAATGACTTAGCAAGTTCTCCTTTTAACCTTTTTCATCCCACTTGCATGTAATAAATGTAGAGAGATAGTACTTCTTTTTTGATTACTCATTTTGTCTTGAATCCACAAAGACCTTCTCGATATCCACACTTCACCGCACTATAATGGATTCCACCGAAATCTTCATTAATTCCCATATTTTAACATGTTGTAACTCCAACCTTGCAATCTTTGGCAGGGAAAAGATATTTCATGGTTTTCTCCCCCTTGGCTAAAGTATTTCACTTCTTAATTACCAAAACCAATGTCTGCATTGGAGCTAGGTGCAGCCTCAACTCCTTTCTTCCTCCAAGTTTTCTCCATCTCAGCCTTCACATCTTCCTTGTTGATTTTCTTTACCAAAATACTTGTTTTAGCTTCTCCGCTTCTATAGTATCTTGTAATGTGTCTAGGCTTGTTACAATTGTAGCATCTATTGTTTCTTTGACCTTGCCTTGTTTTGACTTGTACTAGTTAGCCTTATGTCCAAACATTTTGCATGTGTAATAACAACTTATAAAGTGACTATTTCTATTTTGATCTATTATAGCATGATTTTTACATTGACTAGCCTTTTTACCATAATTGTTACATGTATAGCATCTACCAGAGAAAGGTTTAACATTTTGATTCATTCTGTTTCTACATTCAAATGATTTATGACCTAATTTATTTGAATTAAAATGTTAACCATTAAAAGAAATGTTTATTTTACTTACCTATTGCTCGACCAATGACTTACCTTTGTCATCTTTTGCGAACTTACTAGATTCAGCTTCTTTTGTTGGAGGTGGTCCTGATTTTCTTTCTATCTTGCATTGTGAGCTTTCACTAGTTTCAAATCCTAAAAAATTCTTGTTTTCTAGAGACCTTTGTACAACTAACATTTGATCAATTTTTTTTTAACTCAATTTAAATTTGTCCTCTTGTTTCTTTGATTTTTTGAGATCTAATTTCAGAGTTGTGACTTCTTGTTCAAGATTTTGCATTCCTCGAATTTGCATTTTACCATGTTATTTAAGTACTCCTTGGTTCTTTCATCTTCTTCGCTTTTGTATTTTAGATTTTCAATAGCATTGTTCACTTGCTTGAGCTCTTTACTAACTTCCTTATGTCTTTCTCTGAATTTTCTGATTTGCTCTCTTAACTTTCTAATGCATTCAATTGCCAATTGAACATTTTCTTTCAAATCTCTATTCTCATTTTCAACATTCTCTAGGTCTTCAAGAGAAGTTATGAGTTCTCCATTTGCATCTAGGTATCTATCTTGATCTAAAGTGGATCTAGGCATCATATGTTCAACTTTCTAGATCTCCTTCAAGTTATTAGACTCTTCTAAAGGACTTAGCTTTGATACCAATTGTTGAAAATGTGGAATACTAAGAGGGGAGGGTGAATTAGTATTCCCTTGAATTTATTAACACTTTTGAACAACCATCCACATAACATAACTTAGTTGTCGAAATAAAATGACTAGTAAGCAAAAATACACAACACCACATAACATAGAGATTTATACATGGAAAACCCAAGACAGGAAAAACCACAGAGAGGTCTTAGCTCTCAATATTATGTAACTGGTTATAGTAATACAAGGTGGCTCACTGATGGATGGCCTCAGTGTCCAAAATATAATGGATCACTATCAGAGGATGGATTACAACCAATATTACAAAATATGAACTATTAATATTGCATCTATCATATGCATGAGTTACAGTTCCATTAAGGTGCATAATCACTTTCACATTCACTGTATATAATCATTTTTGCATTCACTATATACATTCACTATAATCACTTTCACATTCACTATATACATTCACATGCAATGATAAAAAATTTCATATATTAATCCTTCGCAAAGCAACTGTGTATATATATATATACATATATATGTATATATATGTATATATATATATATATGTATGTATATATACATATATCAAACTATGTCTTCATGAAGTTGGCTCCACCAGAGTAAAGGTTAGCCCAAAAACCTTTACACACTACAGCTTCAACGAATCTTATCATACTAGAGAAGACAACCAAAGAAAAAAGGAAATTTTCCATGCATCAAGGAATAGACATGATAAATCAAAACTAATAGACTGACGATGATTCCAGAGTGGACCGGACCAAAACCTTCAAGCAAGGCAATATTGATAAGTAGGGTATCCTATTACCAAACCAATAACTGTGCCGCAAAAAAAATATTAACACCTAAAATCTTGGATATATATGTTAGATCTCATACAAAACAAGCTCGGGAAAAATAATATAGAGATATTTGGTATTGCACAACAATGTGGACCAAAAAGGAATATGTCGGACCCAAGTGAATACCAGAACTTGAGGGGCTCGAACCGAAATATGCCGGACTCATGTTGCTAGATCACAAAACAATCAATGAAATATTCTAATAGAATTGACTTTATTCAAGGTCTACAAAAATTCTATTGCATCCTACCTATATTTGGCATTGGCTATTACTTCTTGACTTGTTACTCCATGGTCTTAGACTAAGACTATTCTCTGCCTATACATTGTCATTGTAAGGGATTGAAATATTTTTACATATTTACTCTAACTTGACTATGATGACCTGTATTCTTATTTCTTTTGACATTTTTGTTTTCCTTGACTGCCAAGTGCACTCATGAGCAACATAAAGTTTTCTATCATTTGCATGTTTTTAAAATTCAATATTTCATCCTAATTGTGCTCAAATTCTAGGCTCTTCAAAGGTCTCTTAGGATCAACACGCTATGATATTCATGATCCCCATTCTCTTTACACTTTCTCATCTCTTTTGACCTACCGATAGGACCTCTAAAATAGTGTATTCATCATAACAATTAGGTTCTAAACATTGTTCTACATTTGATACTACCTGAATACTATCATTTTGTATTCATCATTCTTTATGATTGTTCAAACTATTTGTTGTGTAGATAGCTATTTTTTACTATTCTCATCAACCTCATTGAACATGTCTCATAGTCATATGGTACTTGGATCTATGCCAAATGCTAGATCCTAGTCATATGTTCATGGCAAACCCTACTAGTTCCATTGTCTTTATTATCATTACTTTAAACTTTCTCCACATAGCCCAACAAAATAAGGTGCCTATACTAACCTATACTGGCATATACTTACATTTTAAGCAAAAAATAACATGAAAATATCAAGAAGACTAAAGCATATGGAGACAAAGAATGATAATGTGTGACTACGACTAGCTATGTGGCAAAAACATTCCTTTGTAACTAAAATCTTTAATGAAATGGTAACAAAATTGGAAAAAATGTGTTCTCTTTGCTTATGAACTTATGACAAAACCTCTCAAATATTTCTTCCACTTCTCCATGTTGATTTTCCTAGGTTTTATTGGATGTATTTTAATGTATATATCTGATTCAATCTGATACTTGCATTCTTGGAATTCTATGTGTTCTCAAATTGAATAACATTATACTATATATATTCCTTTGGAGAGGCATGTCCTTGAACAGACATGTCTCTCCTTTAATTATAATAATTTAATCAATATTATAATGTTTCATCAATCAATTATTAATTTAGGATAATATAATAGATTAATATTGAATATTAAATTTTATATGATTAATAATAATATAATAGTATAACATAATAATATATTATTATTAATCAACATATATTATATGTATTCTAAATGATCATTCAACTGAAGCTACAAACATTAACACTCCCTCTTAGCTAGGGAGGATGATCAGACAAAATGTGTAGTGATCTCCCATGTCAACACTTATGGCCCTCACCATAGCTACACAAAACATAATTAACACTCCCTCTTAGCTAAGGAAGATAAAATCAATGCAAATGCATTAAGTCTAGATTAATTATGGAATAGAGAAAATATTATCTCACTATGATATCAGGAAGTATGGTATAAACAAGAATATCAAGGCACATGATATTCACCATAACTCAAAAATATCATCTCATGATATTGGGAGTATTTGCATCAAACATATGATGCTCATCATAGGGAACCATAGTCTCAAGGTGTGAATTTGCCTCCATCAGCAATTCTATTCACAAGCTCTTGTGTGTATTGCCTCAGTCGGTGATTCTATCCATGAGCTCTCACGTGGATTGCCTCAGTCGATGATTCTATCCATGAGCTCTCACATGGATTGCCTTAGTCGACGATTCTATCCGCAAGCTCTTACGTGGATTGCCTCAGTCGGCGATTCTATCCATGAGCTCTCACGTGGATTGCCTCAGTCGGTGATTCTATCCACAAGCTCTTAAGTGGATTGCCTCAATCGGCGATTCTATCCATGAGCTCTCACGTGGATTGCCTCAGTCGACAATTCTATCCATGAGCTCTCACATGGATTGCCTCAGTCGGTGATTCTATTCACAAGCTCTTAAGTGGATTGCCTCAGTTGGCAATTCTATCCATGAGCTCTCACGTGGATTGCCTCAGTCGGCGATTCTATCCACAAGCTCTTACATGGATTGCCTCAGTCAGTGATTCTATCCACAAGCTCTCACGTGGATTGCCTCAGTCGGTGATTCTATCCACAAGCTCTCATGTGGATTGCCTCTATCAGCGATTCTATCCACAAGCTCAAGTTATTGTAAGATCGTCACCTTCCAATAACCTCAAAAATACAAGTGGAAATCATTTGGAAGTTGTCACTTCCTTATGATTTACACAGGGCCCATAAGGCATTAAATGATTTCATTAGTATAATAATCAATTGACTCAAGTTTTACCTCATAAGTGTTTCACCTTCAATAGTGAAAATCCCTCTTAATCACTATGATCAAAATTGTCACAATTTGATTAAACCATCTGCTCTCTCTGAAGCTCAAGTTCTTGTATCAACCTCTTGTTCTCTTTTGAAATGTCAGACTCCCTCTGCATTTGGTCTCAATCATCAATTTGTTTATAAGAATCAATTTATTTCTCCCTTTAATTCAATTTTATTGTGCTTTCATCCTGAAGGCATGTCAGAGAGAGATTACAAATAGCTCATAAATTATCTCGAACAGAAATACCAATGATAGAAGCATACAAGATTTTACTAGCCAATATTATAGCATAAATTAAAAACTCAATAATTCATGTGCCTTAATAAAACATGGAATACTTGTCTTAAGTTTAAAATATTTCCTTTCATAAGGTGAGCCCATATAAGAAATATCATGCATGAATCATCTCTCATCATAATTCCCTTTGAATGATGTAGAACATTTTCATAATTTTGATCAACACTTTCATTATGACATACCACACACAGTCGTTAATAACTTTTGTGATTTACCAAATTTATCCAATCTCTTTGGTGAGATATTAGAAAATATAATTACAAACATTTCCTCCAAGTTATAGCCAGATCCAACAGTTAAAACAAAAGTTATGACATTTTCCCCAAAACTGCTAACCCTAGGTAGGGTTTCAACTGACCTGCACCAAAGTCGTCATATCTTGCACACAACTGAATCAAATTTAATGAGATAAACATATTTGAAAAATATAAACACAGAGCCTTCCATCCATATATTATAGTCCTCATTTTGAGGCCAACCAAGGGCTGTACAATGGCATATTTCAGACTGAAAATTCCAGAAAAAACTGAATTCTCCAACCCTCTCCAACCTCCAAATTAAACTTCACAGGCCTGAGCTCTGATACCATGTTGATTTTCCCAAGTTTTATTGGATGTATTTTAGTGTATATATCTGATTCAATCTGATACTTTCATTCTTGGAATTCTATGTGTTCTCAAATTGAATAGCATTATACTATATATATTCCTTTGGAGAGGCATGTCCTTGAACGAACATGTCTCTCCTTTAATTATAATAATTTAATCAATATTATAATGTTTCATCAATCAATTATTAATTTAGAATAACATAATAGATTAATATTGAATATTAAATTTTATATGATTAATAATAATATAATAGTATAACATAATAATATATTATTATTAATCAACATATATTATATGTATTCTAAATGATCATTCAACTGAAGCTACAAACATTAACACTCCATGCATCCTGAATTTTTTCATTTATTTCCACAATCCCTTGGCCGCCATGATAGCCTAAACAATCTCTTGAGAGGACAACTACAAAGCAAAACCCTAAACATTTTGACTTGGTCAATGCAAAAGGCACCCATCGCAAAATAATTTTTCACTCCAAATATTTCCAACATGAAATTAGTGATAAGTAATGTATTTAATCTTCTTTTAACAAGTATGAGACATCATAATTGTAGGTTTGAGGAGGTGTGACTGCATTGGATTATTTAGAAAAGATTGGTGTTGAGAAGAAGATTAGGCATGCAATCACAGAGGTATGGGAGGGCACATAAGCAGTTTTTTTGTGAATGAGAAAAGACATAACAGGTTTATCATAGATTGGAAGCCACCCTCTAGGGTTGGGAGGATCTGAAGCACGGAAAAAATAGATTATGTCATTTTTTAGAATAGAGAGATTACATATGATAGACTCCCTGGGAATACGAATCAACCTTTTTGACCCAGAGAGTTCTTCTCAAGTTTTCAAACAATCAAAGAGGGAGACAGTAAGAAGGTTTTTGAAAAAGAGTGGTCACTCATAGAGCTAAAGGAGAAAGAGGGGAACAATAAGGTATGCATTCAAACATCAAATGATAGGGTTGTTATTTTTTTCTTAGAGTCCCCATCATGGAATGAGAATGTAAATAAACTTAAAGAAACTATTTTTTTCATGAAATGGGTTAGGGAATGGCTAGCATTGAGCCATGCCAAGAAATGGTGTGAAGATACTTGGGGTTGCATATGTGATTTGAAATTGTTACCAAATAATTTTTTCCTAATTTTAGGAGAGGACTCTAGGCACAAAACATGGGTTTTAAACAATGGCCCTTTTTTATAGGTGGGATAGGGTTTTATATTAAAGATTGGGAACCAAATTTTAACCCAGTCAAAGAAAATATTGATGAGATTCATGTCTGGTTAAGATTATATAGTTTACCTAGAGAATATTGGGATTCAGAAATCTTGAAATGCATTGGTAATCATCTATGTAAGTTTTGCAAGGCAGATGAAGCTATTGAAGAAATGATTTTATCGTGTACACTTGAATATCTATTTTATGGAAGCCCTTCCAGCCTCTGTGAAAATCAGTTGAAATTCATACAAATGTTGGCATTTGGTGGCAACATATAGAGATGGAAGATATTATTGAGAATTGTAAACAATGCAAAGTTGTTGGTCATTTAGAGGAGGAATGCTTGATCCATAGGAAAGGGAAGGAGAAAGAATTAGATGATTTTCTAGATAAACTTAATGAATTCTCGAGAGTACAAGCTGGCCTACAAGGTTTTCCTTCAAAAGAAAGAATGAACCAGGTTCAGCTAGTAGTTGAGCCACGTGAGGCAACCACCCCAAGAAGACACAACTCTCTGAGTTCCACTAAAAGAGAACTCTTCAAAGTTAGCAAAGATGATGGGAAGATTACTTCCTCTCTAGATCAGAGCAATCTAGCCTTTCAAGAGAGAAATAGATTTGAGGAAGAGTGGGGAGGGATAAATGATAAACATTTAAGGGTGGAAATTGCTACAAAAAGTGCAGATAAGATAAATCTTAAATAATAGGTTATAAATTTATTGGAAAGAGCATTGGACAATGTGGAGAAAGTGTTGGCAATTGACACTCATACGATGAGTTTGGGTGGTTTTCAGTAGTTGCATATTTGTTTAGGGTTGTCATTGATGGCAACTCTACGTGGTGATTTGATCTGGCAATCATGATTCATCTTATCCGGAAGATGAAGTTAACTAGTAGGTAGTTAACCAATAAAATAAGGTATTTCAATAATGTTTTGATCCAAAATGATCTCCGATGATTGCAGTGTTTCTGGTGATTTTTTTGTGATCTCGATGATTGGGAAGACCTTTAGGAAGTGTGTGATTATAATCTTTTGGTCTCATTCTATGTTTTGTTCAAGATTGAAGTTGAATTGGAGCTACATGTGACACTTCTTGAAGTCGACTTGAAGGAGATTTCTTTTGTGTTAAGACCAGATATATAAAATCGATTTGGTGATTGATTTTAGATATGTTAGAGTTATGGTGATCCATTTTGGTGCGATTAAGTGTAGTTTCACATGTGCCCTTTTCTTTCAGATCAACCGATAGCTGACTAGGATAGAAATAGATTATTCAGTAGAGTGAAGATAGTCAAAGATTCAGTTCTTAATAGGAACTCATTCTTGCATAGTCAGATGCTAATTGAGAGTTCATTTAATTGTATTTTCTCATTGTAAACAAATTGTAAGTCAGTGAGACTTCCCTGAAGCTTGTAGCCTTCCGAGCAACTATATTTGAGCAGTGAGCTCTAGGCAGTGTGCTTGAATGCAAGTGCATTCCTTATCTATGTAATATTTATTTACTCTTGGCCATAGTATATGAATATTGTGGGTTCTAGCCCCACCGTGGTTTTTCCCTTTCCGGGTTTCCACATAAAAATTTTGATGTTGTGATTTGTGTAATCTTCGTTGCATGTTTATGATCTTTTCTGCTATACATTGCTAACTGGTGGATAAAAATATGTTAGTCCCAACCGGTGCTAAGAGGGAAGGGGTGAATCAGCACTTTACTGATTATACCAGATTTAACCTTAATCAAGTTTTCTATTCAAACTTAATACTTATCAGAATAAGCAGCATTAAAAAAAAAACCACATGCACACATATGACCATTCACACAAGAACACCAAGATTTATCTTGTGGAAACCCAAATGGGAGAAAACCACAATGTGAGTAGAAACTCACAAAATCTACACTCTTCTGGAGTACACCTAGTGAGGAGCCATCCATGTTAGGAAATTATAAAGACACTGTTAGGTGCCACCCGGTTAAGGGATTTTCTCTAAGTCCTATTAGTTTCTTTACCTTGTTAGAGGTATCCTTGTTAAAGGACTTAGGATCATCAATTAAGATGTCACTCGATTATGGGATTTTACAAAGGGACCTGTTAAAGTCCACCCGATTAAGGGATTTTGAGTTGAAATGATCAGAAAGCAACAAGAAGTTGATCTGGTGGAATAGCTATTGATAGCTTGATCAGATCACATTGAATCTCATACTCTATCTGCATTGGTTGTGTGTGCTCTGCACTATACCGATTCTCTGCTCATCTCTTTGGCTCTGCACTCTGTCAATCCTCTGCTCATACCCTCGGCTCTACACTCTATCGGTCTACTTCACACACAATTTGCTCTGCTAAATCAATTAGCACTTCCTCACTCTTCACTCTGCACTTTGGATCGCCTCTCACAGGATTTGCACTTTGAAAATTGATCGATCAAATTTTTTTGTATGAACTCAAAACACTTTATACTCCCTCTATCATCGCCTTCAAGTTTTTTCTTAATCAATGCAATCATGAATCTCAGTAGATTTCAAATTAAAATCTTCCCACTCTTTCTTTGTGTGCCCTGCAACAATTTCACCAACTACTCATCCAAATCTGTCACTGCATCCCTCAAAAATAGCAACTTTTGGGTTGAGTTCAGTCTTTTAAATGTGAACCAAAAAATCCGCAAGAAATCATGGCTTAACTGCATGATGACTGAAGTTGACTTCACTAACCTTTAGTTTAGCATTATCGCAAACTAACCAACTCACATTTTCCCATCGCAACTTTGTTACCGATCACCGCTTCTAGATTTACGGTGACACCTATCTTCCTTCTGCTGCATCGGCCTACCGGTATACCATTACGCTCTTCACTAGCAGTTAATCCTTTGCTACCGGTTTGCAGTACTTCCATCAAGCCTCTTTTCCTATTTTCCAATGAAGTTCTAGTTTGTATAGGACCTCAAGCCTTCTTGCCTAAGTCACCTTCTGTGACTACATCATCATCAGAATAACCAGCTTCAAGATCTGACCTTAACACCGATTTCTTGAATGACAAACTGGTTAGCTTATTGTGTCTTCCCTTGAACTGATTGAACCTTTATCATCTATCACTGATATTGCTTCTATATTTTTTGTGAGCCATCACCTTTTCTACTAAGATACACCACTCCACTGGTCAATGTTAGTCATTAATGACAAATCTTAGCTAATATACCAGTTCACTAGATTAACTGGTTTTGTCAATATCAGTAATGCCAGAAATCTCCCCCTTTGTCATTGATGGAAAAACTTCATAATTCATCTTATCAATTTCTCCTACTTGTACTTTTGTTTTCATTTCTTTCTTTATTTTTGTACCGGTCATTACTTCTCCTCTGAGTAATGAGTATCTCCCTCTAACACTGGCAATACTTTGTTTCCATCAAACCACTCTAACCACTTCTAGAAACCCTCTGATCAACACTATTGCACACATTTTGCCCACTACTCAACAATACTCAAACTCTATAATAATCTCCCCCTTTGATAGCAATGCCAAAGATGTATTTCAATACACTGGCAAGACTACTCCCCCAGCCAGAGTAGTCCACACTTATCAATCTAGTCTTAGAGATTCTTCATAAAGAAAGCATACCAGATTGATGTAGTTCCCTTCTTCTCTTACTTTAATTCAAGTAGGGGTATCACCCCTAGCTTACCTCTAAGATATTCAAAGGTTTCCTTCGATAGTGACTTGGTGAAGATATCAGCCACATGTTCTTTTGTTGTTATATACTCCAATCTTACTTCCTTGTCTTGAACCTATTTCCTGAGGTAGTGGTATTTGATAGCTATATGCTTTGTCTTGGAATGCATCACCGGATTCTTGGATATGTTGATAGCACTGGTGTTGTCACAGTGAATCACCATCGATTCAGTCACCTTTTCTTAGATACCTTCTAATATCTACTTGATCCATACTACCTATGTACAGTTGATTGTATCAGCCACATACTTTGCCTCGGCTATGGATTGAGAGATGCAATTTTGTTTCTTTCTTGTCCATGACACAATCCTGTCTCCGAGAAAGAATGCACCTCCACTAGTGCTCTTTCTGTCATCAATATTCCCTACCCAATCTACATCGGTGAAGACACTTAATTTGAAATCTCTATTATGTGGATACCAGAGACCATACTCATTAGTCCCCTTAAGGTATCTAAATATTCTCTTAACTGCCATCATATGAGTCTCTTTTGGATTTGCAGCAAATCTAGCAACCAAGCCAACTGCTTGTGCTATATATGGTCCACTGTGTACTGCATACTACAACTTACCGATCATGGATCGGTAAAGTGTCGCATTCACTTCACTAGCCTCATCATTTTTGGAGAGCTTGCAACCTGTAACCATTGGAGTTCCAACAGGTTTGGAATCTTCCATTCCAAAAGTCTTCAATATTTCCCTTATGTACTTGGTCTGGCTAATTAATATACCATTCTTTAGCTGAGATACTTGCAGACCGATGAAGAATATTATTTCATCGATCATGGAAATTTTAAACTCTCACTTCATTTCATCTACAAAACCTTTTCTCATCTCATCATCTCCCCCAAAGATGATGTCATTTACAAAAATCTCTGCAATCGAATGTTTTTCTTTTTCTCTATTTTTCAAATATAAGTTGTTTTTGTCACTAGTTCTCATGAACCCTATACTCATCAAATATGAGTGCAACCTCTCATGCCAAGCTCTTGGTGCTTATTTTAGCCCATACAAAGCATTCTTCAGCTTGCATACCATGTCTCTTCCATCTTTTGATACAAATCATTATGGTTTCTTAATGTACACTTCTTCCTCTAAAATACCATTCAAGAATGCCGATTTGACATCCATTTGGTAAACTTTGAACTTCTTGTAAGAAACATAAGCAATCAATATTCTAACCCCTTCTAGCCTGGCCACCAATGCAAAGGTTTCTCCACAATCCAAACCTTCTTCCTGAGAATACCCTTTGCAAACTAACCTTGCTTTGTTTCTTACTACTTGACCGGCTTTATCCATTTTGTTTCTAAACACCCATTTGGTGCCTATCACATTTTTGTTCTTCGGTCTAGGAACAAGAGTCCAAGTTTCATTTTTCTCAATCTACTCTAGTTCCTCCTCCATGGCTTTGATCCATTCTTCATCTTTTAGATCCTCCTTTTCTATTTTGGGCTCAATTTTGGAGAGAAGACAGGAATTCTCTCTTTCTCTTCTTCTAGTCAAAACTCTGGCATCTTTGTCACCAATGATATTGTTAGCAGAGTGATTGTTTCTGACATACCTTGCTAGTACTAGTTCATTTATTGGAGCTTCTTCTACTGATTGTGAAGGTTATACTTCACATGCTTCCTCATTTTCCGCTACAACAAGATTCTCTTCAGTAGGTTCTACTAGTACAGTGAACTCGAATCCTTGATAATCCTCTGGTTCACTCTTGCTATCCTATTCATTTTTCTCAGAGAACTCATCTACTCTTACATTGGCACTCTCCACAGTCTTATCGGTCCTTTTGTTCAAACATCGATATGCTTTACTTCCTTCATCACTCTTGGGATCAAACTTTCCAGAGTACTCATCCCTCTTGATATAGAACTTGCTTCCAAATACTTTGAAATAGCTCACATTGGGTGAGTATCCACACCATAATTCATAGGGAGTTTTTTTTGTCCCTTTCTCCACCTGTATCTAGTTCAAGGTATACGCAATAGTGCTTACTACTTCTCTCTAGAAGATATGTGCAATATCCTTTTGTATCATCAAATTCCTCGCACAATCAAGTAGAGTTTTGTTCCTTCTTTCAGCCACCCCATTCTACTAAGGTGTTCTAGGTGCAGACATCTATCTCATAATCCCCTGTTCTTCACAGTAACCTATGAATTCTTGAGAGGTGAACTCTCCTCCTCTATCTGATCTTAGAAATTTCACACTCTTATTGATTCCTCTCTCCAATCGAGCCTTGAAGACTTTAAACATGTGAAAGGCTTCAGACTTTTCTTTCAAGAACATAGTCCACATCATTCTTGAGAAATCATCTAAAAACAACATGAAGTGTTGGTCCCCATAGAAACTCTAGTTCTCATAGGACCACACAAATCTATACGCACTAAGTCTAGCACATTCTCAGATGAATAAGATTTGTTGTTGAAGCTAGATCCGGTCAACTTTCCTAGTTGACATTCTTTACACATAGCATTCTTAGGTTTCATAATGTCAGGCATACCTCTGACGGACTTCATTTTACTAACCTTTGTTATACTATCAAAATTTACATGACACAATATTTTGTGCCATATCCAACTATCTTCTACATTTTCCATTAGGCAACTTCCTAGAGTGGAGTCTAGATAGAATAGATTTCCTCTAGTTTATTTACCGGTGGCAATTAGACCTCCTGGTTTATCACTTATTTTGCATATTCCTTCATCAAATTCTAACTAGTAACCCTTATTTTTAAGTTGTGCAACACTTAACAAACTATATTTTATCCCTTCTACCCAATATACATCTTCACAATTTGTTTTATCATTTAGGGCTATAGATCCCTTACATTTTACTGCACAAGGAACATCATTGTCGAATCTCATCATTCCTCTATTACAGTCCTCCATGCTGAGGAATTTGTTTCTGTCACCGGTCATGTGGTGAGTGCAACCATTGTCAATTACCCAGTCTCTACACCAGTTTGAACTAGAGATCAGTGCCATATCACTTTCCTTTGTGTTATCTTCCTTTACCACTACAAATGTAATTCCATCTCCATTAGATCCTTCTGATTCTTCATCAATAACTCCTCCTTCTGCAAGATAGCACTCCTTCTTTCTCTTGTCTTTGTAGCTTCTAAATTTATCCTTCATATCATTGTCAGGACATCTGGATGCAATATGACCTATTCTATTGCAAGAGAAACACTTCAAGGGAATTTTACCTTTATACTTTCCTTTTCCTCTTGGTAGCCTTCTTACTAATAGAGCTTCAATATCCTCTTGTTCATGTTCTTCATATGATAGGTTGTCATGTTCATGAGAATGACTGATTCTTGTAGTAGAACTATTTCTAGTTTCTTTTCTTCTCCTTGTTGGTGCAAGTATCATGGAAGCTTTGAAGGTAGCATCAATCTTTGGCATAATGTTATCATAGTTGCTTAGTTCAAGGGTAGTTAACTTACCGATCAGTGAGTCAAGTGAAACATTAACTATTCCCAAGGGTCTGAGTTCTTGAATTACAGAAACCCTTATGGCATATTGTGGTAGCAAGGTTCTCAATATTTTGCTGACCACATCATATTCTTCAATCTTTCCTCCAGCACTTCTGATGGAATTTACCACATCCTTTATTCTTTTTCTATATTGTTCTATATTTTCTCCTTCTTGCATCCTCATCTCATCAAATTTGCCTCTTAAGCTCTCCACCTTAGCCTTTTGTACATGAGGATCTCCTCCATAAATATTCTTCAGCTTATTCCACATCTCATAGGCTGTTTTCAAATCCTGAACCTCAACATACTCATTATCAGATAGAGTGCTAGCAATCACACCCATAGTTGTCCTATTGTCTTGCCTTTCTTTGATCTGCTCTGCAGTGAGAACCCCTGCAAGTTCATTGTACTTTATGCTTACATGATTCCAGTATTGATCTCCTAGGGTTCTTAAGTAGAGCTTCATTCTACCACACCATAAAGTGTAATTCTCCTTAGAGAACTTAGAGCCCTCCTTTTGCATCATCTTGGATCTTTCCTTAAGATGTTAAGCTCTTCTGAATCTAAGGACCAAGGCATTGATACCAATTGTTAGTTCCAACTGATGCTGAGAGGGGAGGGGTGAATCAACACTTTACCAATTATACTAGATTTAACCTTAATCAAGTTTTCTATTCAAACTTAATACTTATTAGAATAAGCAGCATTAATAAACTGCATGCACACACATGACCATTCACACAAGAACACCAAGATTTATCTCATGGAAACCCAAATGGGAGAAAACCACGGTGTGAGTAGAAACTCACAAAAGTTGCTCTCTTCTAGAGTACACCCAGTGACGAGCCATACTTGTTAGGAGATTACAAAGACACTTTTAGGTGCCACCTGATTAAGGGATTTTCTTTAAGGCATGTTAGTTCCTTTACCCTGTTAAAGGACTTAGGATCATCAATTAAGATGTCACCCAGTTAAGGGATTTTACAAATGGACCTGTTAAAGTCCATCCAGTTAAGGTATTTTGAGTCATAATGATTAGAAATCAACATGAAGTTAATCTGCTATAATAGCTACCGATAGCTTGGTTAGATCACAATGAATCTCATACTCTATCTGCATCGGTTGTGTCTTCTTTGCACTACACCGATTCTCTTCTCATCCTTTCAGTGCTGCACTCTGTCGGTCCTCTTCTCATACCCTCAGCTCTGCACTCTGTCAATCTACTTCACACACACTTTGCTATGCTAAATCACTTAGCATTTCCTCACTCTTCACTCTACACTTTGGATCACCTCTCACAGTATTTGCACTTTGCAAATTTATCGATCAAAATGTTTCACATGAACTAAAAACACTTTATACTCCCTCTGTCATCACCTTCAGGTGTTTCCTTAATCAATGCAATCACAAAACTCAGTAGATTTCAAATTAAAATCTTCCCACTCTTTCTCTGCACATCCTCCAACAATTTCACCAACTACTCATCCAAATCAGTCACTGCATCCCCCAAAAATAACGACTTATGGGTCGAGTTCAGTCTTTTAAATGCGAACCAGAAAATCTACAAGAAATCATGGCTTAACTACATGATTACTGAAGTTGACCTCACTAACCTTTAGTTTGGCATTATCACAAACTAACCAACTCACCTCTTTCCATCGCCTTTGTTACCGATCACCGCTCCTAGATTTATGGTGACCACCTATCTTCCTTCTGCTTCATCAACCTACTGGTATACCATTGTGATCTTCACTATCAGCTCATCCTTTGCTACCAATTTGTAGTACTTCCATCAAGCCTCTTTTCATGTTTTCCAATGAAGTTCTGGTTTGTATAGGACCTCAAGCCTTCTTTCCTAAGTCACCTTCTATGACTACATCATCATCAGAATAACCAACTTGAAGATTCGACCTTAACACCGATCTTCTTGAATGACAAACCAGTTGGCTTGTTCTGTCTTCCCTTGAACTGATTGAACCTTGATCATCTATCTCTAATAATGCTTCCATATTGTTTGTGAGCCATCACCTTTTCTACTAAGATACACCACTCCACCAATCAGTGTTAGTCATCAATGACAAATCTCAGGTAATATATTAGTTCCCTGGATTAACCGGTTTTATCAATATCAATAATGCCAACAGAATAAGTTTATGGTTTTAACTTCTGGTAGAGAACTTATTCACCCCCCCCCCCTCTCAATGATCTTTGATTCCAACCATTGGTATCAAAGCCTATTTCCTCTAAGGAAGCTTAACCACTTGAGGAAGATCTAGGAGTTTGATTCAATGGATTCTAGTTTTCAGAGACAACTCAATGTGGCACTTGAGGATCTTGACGCAACTAGAAGTGAGGTCTATACCTTGAATAATAATTTGAATGTTGTTGATGAATTCATTAGTGAGTTGAAGGATCAAGCAAGTATTTGCAGAGAAAAGAGGAAGGAATTAATGGACAAGTTGAAGGAGAATATCAGATTATGGAATACGAGGACAAAGCTGATGAGATTAACAAGCTTGAGAGAGAGAATGTTGTTTTGAAGAATGAGATGCAATCCATTGCGATGAGATTGACTAAGCAAATTGAGGATAGGAAGAAGAATGAAGAGAATCTGGCACAATCATTGAAGGAAAGAGTTGATGAACACTTCAGGATTACCTATGAGAATGATCAGTTGAAGCTTGACCTGACACAATCAAGGAATAATGGTCAAGAACTTGAAAGATAGGTTGCTACTTTGAGGGATGAACTTGCTACTTCCAATTATTACAAAGACAAATTCAAAGCTAGTTTGGCAAGGCTTGATGAGATGCTGGAAAGGATATGTGAGGTTTAGGATTTGAGAAAGGTGAATCCTCTGGATTTGGACAAGGCAATGCTAAACCTGATCAGAAGAAGAGAAAGAATCCTCTGGTAACACAACCTAATGCTCATAAATTCAATGGTAGATGTTTTACTTGCAACAAGTTTGGTCATATGGCAATTCAATGTAGAAGTAGGGTGAATAATGGAATGATGAACAATAACAATATGATGAACAACATGAATAATGTTCCTACCTTTACCAGTCAGTATTTCATATGCAATAACTTTGGACACAAGTCAAATGTGTGTAGAGAAGTAATGAATAAATTTCAAAATAGAAGATGGTATGCTTGTGGAATGTTTGGACATATTTCTAAACATTGCAGGGCAAGATAGAATCCAATGAACTTCAATCCTATAAAGAATAATGTTGCTTGTCGAGCATGCAACAAAACTGGTCACATTGCAAAGTAATACAGAAGAAGGAACGATGCTCTAGTAGACAAGGAAAAATTAGATGAGAAAGGAAAAGAGAAATTAGAAGAGTTCACAGAGAAGCATGAGAAGATGTGGGTGAGAAAGGATGAATCCAAAGTTGACAACAGGTCTGCACCTGAATCTAACGCGGGATCTTCAACAAGTAACTAGGGCTTTATGCCTTAGGGGGAGCTTTTCGTGTAGATTCTAAGAACACCCTCTTCAGTAGTCTACAATCAATTTTGGAAATTACAGAGGGATTAAGTCATATGTGCAGATGATGTCCAAAAAAATTTTAATGATCTATTACTTTGGTATGAAATTTCATGAAGATCATGATAATTGGTTGCTGCATTTATTACAATGAAAAATTAGGTTTTTGAAGGATTAAAGTGCATTTCAAGACATTATTTGTCATAATGCGATCAAGCAAGCATGAGTAGGGGCAAGAGAAAAGTAACTTGGTGATCTCAACAGCAATTTCAGCAACTTCCAAGTGAATTCTAGTGCCTAGTTGTGAAGCAAGGTATCTATCAGTTCAGATTTTTCAGTTTTTTGCAAACCCTAGATTTGAAATGGCTTTAGTTTCTAGTAGTATGACTCCTCTGGTGGTTGAAACCAAGGATAGGGCTCATCCAGTCTTCAAGAAACATCCATTTAAATTGGTCAAGGATGATCTGGAAGGTGCATTCTCATTCATTCCCTACGGTGTGCTGCACAATGAAGATATAAGGGCCTACATTCATTCAAACCTTGAGGAGCTTGGGAATGCAGATATGTTGGACCTATATAACAAGCATTTTGGCCGATGGTTTGGGAGATCTCAAACCCAAATATAAGGTGCTACAGGATAAGGGTTTATTGCAGTTGGTGCATTTTCCACTATTTGATGAGGTAGAATGTATTTGCTACATCCTTAGTCACGTGCATGATGAATTTATCTGGCTTGATAGGCCCCACAAAATTACCAAGCAAGCAATCCATGTTGTAACTGGTTTAGTTGAAACTAGTGATGTGCCCAGTTTAAGAAAGGTATCAAATGACACCATCATAGCTACCACTAGATCAAAGTTTGACAGCAGAGCCATGACTGTGATGATATTTTGGTGAATGATGTGAAGTTTTCTTCCATGATAGTCGGATACAAGGTTTACCGGTCCGATCGGTACAACTCTGTCTCTGGTACCGCTATCTACTCTACGTATCAAATTCTCAAAGAAGATAAGGGGTATGATCTATGCACGGCACTTCTAAATGAATTATTGAGCAATTTGAAGAAAATAAAGTAGGATAAAAAGCATACTTTTAAGTATGGTACACTCCTTATTTTCCTGGCATTATACTTCCTTAATGAGATACCCAGTATCAATGGCAAGGTCCAATGGGCCTATGATAGACTGGTGGCCATGCAGGTCAAGGAAGGAAAATGGGGAATTGGTGATGCTACCATCATGATATCTACCCTCTGGGGATATTTTAAAACTTTCCAAGCAGCCATGAAAAATAGGGAAAGGATTTTGAAGGAGGTAGTTGAGAAATATGAGCAAACCATCTGCTTCATGGTTGATAAAGATTAGTGTTTGATGGAAGTCGTGGAGCCCTAGATAGTCTCAATCATGCCCATGGGGTATGAAGTTGACTTTTTTACACTTGAGTAATATGTTCAACATCTTTTGAGTCAATCAGTAGATCCCAAGGAAGGGATATTTGGCACATTCAAGGAAAAGGACCATAGTTTGCACATGCAGTTCATTTCTCTTGCCCAGAAGAGAAAATTAAATAAGATGGCAGAAGAAGTAGCTTCTCAAATGGGTTATACCAAGGAGGAGGTGAAGAAAGAAAGATAAAAATATGCCCCAAAGGAGGCCAAGGTTGATCCAGTTCCATCTAAGGAAAAACCTAAGGTAACTAAGTCTGCTCCTACTCCAGTGGCACAGCCTGTAAAACCTAACCCATATGGAAAAGGTCTGCTGAAGCAAAAGTAAAAACCCAAGAGAACCTATGTTGTAGTATCTTTAGTGGCCTTAGAAACTGAATCTGAGGAAGAGGCAGCAAGAGCCAAGCAAAAGGGAGAATTTGTCAAATAGGTGAGAAAGCCACAATTCGGTGGAGCACAGCAAAGCAAAAATACTAAGCCAGATCCTGCTCCCCCCGGAAGACCCCAAAGAAGCAAACAAGTCAAAACTCAACATGACAAGATCTTGAATCTGAGAATATACAAGGTAAGTTTACAATCATTCCTCCACTATCAGTAGACCAGTTGATAGATGAAATATTAGTGGATGGTAATTTAAAGAATCTTGAAGCAAATTTTGAAAATTTTGATGATGGTGACCAAAGGAAAGTTGAGGAAGCAGTAGTATTATACCTACATAATTTTAGTAACACATTAATTGAATTATAAAATTCCATTCCAAAGGATTTGTATAGTATAATAGACGCTAGAAGAAATAATGCAAGTAAAATGGACAGAGAAATGAAGGAGAGAGAGCTTGTAAATAAAATAGATGTAAATGTATTACTTATAGTGAAGTTAATAGATTAATTCAAGAAGCTAATGAATAATGATGAACTACTAAGGTCCTAACTGGTACTGAGAGGGGGGGGTGAATGAGTACACACAAAAACTTGCTCTGACACTTTGACAAATCAAAACACAGATAATTGGTTGTCTTCGCCACTGTACTTAACCATAGAAATGTCGGTTAAACAGAAATACTATAGACAACATTCAACAAATCTCAAATCTTGATATCTACTTCACCAGTTTAATCATGCATGAGTTGTACCAATAAAAACCACAACCATTAAAAAATGCATACATATCTAACTTAATCAAAAACCACTCAATCATCGCATGAAAAACTCACAACTCATAACACACAGATTTTTCACGTGGAAACCCAAATGGGAAAAACCACAATGGGGATGAATACCCACAAGCTTGTTTGTGAACTCTTTTGAAGTCCGCTATGTTAGGAGCCTAGTCCGGTTAAAGAATTTACAATAAGGGTCTGTTAGGAACCAATCCTGTTAGGGATCACCTGGTTAAAGGATGTCTATATACCCTGTTAAAGATTGAAACCTTGTTAAGAGTTACCTCACTGGAGGATTTAAATAAATCAATGAACTTGAGCCACCTGGTTAGAGGATTTACAACAAAGCCTGTTAAAGCTACCTGGTCAAGGAATTTACCTTATGTTGAAATGGTTAGAAGACAACAGGTAAAACTCCGATCTGATAACAACACTCCTTGCTAAGGCAGATCCTTTTCAATTCCTCTCTTCTACAATCACACTTTGCAGATTCCTCACTCTAGTTTGGCAAGTATCAAATCTCTAACATGTGGACACAAACACAACTTTTTTTGGAAACTACAATAACAAAACTCATTGACCTTATAGACAATAATTAGGTCAGTAGTATAAACCCTAAACCCTAAACATTTTAGGTTTACAATTACAAGTGGTCCAATCCTGACCATCAAATACATTACATAGAATAAAATGATCTAAAACAGATCTCAAGTCATTCTGCATCATCCAATCTTCACCGCATCTAGAAAACAGTAATTCATCACGCACTCTTCACACATCGCTAAGAAAAATGCACATTCCCGAGGTAGACATTCAATGCATTTGATCTTCACACGCAAGATCCTCAAAGAAATCCTTCACGTGCACATAACTAACGTGGCATCTAGATCCTTATCCTTGTTCTTAACTAACTCATCACAAAACATCATCAGTTGCACCGCACAAGCCAAACCAAAAACCCTAGAGTTGAACAGAGACTACCATCCGGTAGTCATACTTAGTGAACCCCGACATCGGTCCACTCCATCCCGTTTGACCATAACCGCTTCCAATCTTCATACCAGTGCATATCTGTTCACCTACTTGAGCACTTATTGACATCAATGACAACATACAATATCATTGCTTCATCATATGCAAACAGAAGCTAACAAAAAGGAATTCAAAAGTAAAAATAGAATCGATAGATTAATGATTGGTAATGTAGAGGAGGTAAGAAAAGAGATAGAGGAAAAAGATTATTCAGAATGACCCTCTTTATAAAGATGCATTTAAATCATCACAGCTGGAAGACAAGAAAGGTGATTTCGAAGTCAGAAGGTTGAGATTCAGTCTAAACATCAACCAGAAGACCAAGGGAATACCACAATTGATGCTGAGACCAGTGACAATCCTCTGGTGACTGATAGCACTGCAGCCCCTATAATTCAACAGACTGATATTGGGAACAAGGGTGAGAAGAAGGTTGCTGAGTCAAGAGAAGCTAAGGCAACTAAGGTGGACAAAGGTAAAGGCATAGCTGATCCGGAAATTGCCACTACTTCGGTTATAAGGATCCCACCTCAAATCAATCTTGATGGCTCAGTTGATCTCAAAAAATTTGTCTCCTACAACTAAGCTTATGCTTGTTGTTGTTGTTCAAGCTCAAGCCAGCCAAGATTTGGTAAAATCAGAAAATAAAGATAAAAAGCTAATTTTGATGTCCATAGATGTTTTGCAGAAGGTGGCTACCAATGTACAGTTAGATTCAAATAATAGCCCCTCTGGTAAATTATTATTGTTGATTAACAGTGTAAATAGCAATTTTGATTCTTTGGAGAAGGTGGCTATTCATAAAGTTTTGGATAGATTTAAGGAAGTCATAAAGAAGACATTCCTGAAAAATGATTGAAGATGATAGGGTAGCATTGAATAAGAGATGGAAAACCATTTTTGACACATTGTCAGAAGTCGGTAAATTATATAAATCTTATCTCATTTTGCCTAAATTCATTATTGATATTGATAAACAAATAAATGGTTGTTAGGACAAGCTTGCAAGTATTTCTCAATCTTTTGATCTCAATGTAACACTAACTAGAAGCATTGAAGGACAAATTATAACCCTAAATTATCAAATCTTCGGCCTTCAAGCTGATAAGGAGAAATTTTTGAGGAAAGTGGGTGAACTCTAGAACCAGATTGCCATCCGAATAGACACTATGTTGAGCAATAAGGCAGATTATGTGAAGGAAATGGTCTGGCCTATACCATCAAATCTGAGAGAGTTAGAAATCCATGCTATAGTATTCAATACATTTATCACAATTTTGGATAACCTGAAGAGTGGGTGAAACTCGCTTGGGATTTTTGAAGACTACCTATGCTGACCTATTCAAGTATTTGTAAAGTATATATCTGTATATCAATTTTGGGAAATAATCTCCATCTTTGACATTTTTGTCAAAGGGCGAGAGATGAGGTGAAAAATGTACAGACTAATTGTGTATAGAGTGTTGATGCAGATTTTTGGACTGTTGATCTAAGGGGGAGCCTTAGAATTATTTTATTCTTTCATCCGGTGTACAAATTTCAACACAGCCATTTTTCACAAGTGTTGCCATCAATGCCAAAGGGGGAGATTGTTGGCAATTGACACTCATCTGGTGAGTTCAGGTGGTTTTCAGTAGTTGCATATTTGTTTAGGGTTTTCATTGATGGCAACTCTTCATGGTGATTCAATTGGGCAATCATGATTCATCTTATTTGGAAGATGAAGTTACCCAGTAGGTAGTTAACCAGTAAAACAAGGTGATTTAGTAATTGATGTAGGAGCATCGCTCTAGTTATTACTAGTTGGGCATTTTTCAATGGAATTGCTTGAGAGCATGACATTTCTTCATGTTTGTTTAGCATTATATTTTTGGGTTTATTCCCTTGTGTTCATGGTTATTATCATGTTTGAGTTTCATAGCTTTTGGCTTTGTTTCTGGTAGTATGCGGATTCTGATATTGTCCCAGTTGATGTGTTCTTACCGGTTAGCTTGCAGTGTGTTGAGTGAAGATGATTTCGGGTTGCGATTATTCCCTATGACTTGCAGATCATTTAAGGTGTTGCTTTGGGCCTTGGCCAATATTCCCAGAGGTTTGTGCATTGTTTGGAGATTGTTCTTAGTGATTGATTTGACATGTTACCATTGCACATTTCATGAACCAGTTGGCCTTTTAGGCCGACTTGGTTAAGTTATAATTATTTGTGGGTGGTATATATATGGTGGTTTGTGAATCATTTGGAGAGGGAAGTCACATGAGAGAAGTTAGAAGATTAAAGGTAGAGCATTAAGACTGAGCAAAGATGTAGAATCGGCTGGATTCTAATCTAGTATGACTATGGCTGGAAGGCTGAGGTCCAGATTAGGATAGAGCCGATAGAGTGTTATCGGAAGCCGATTTGATATGAAGATGATCTACGGATCTTGTAATTGCATTGTAAGCATTGTTTGTATACTAGACTATGATCTAGCATGTGGCATGTATCATTCTTCAACTTGTAATAAGATTCATTCAGATTGTTTACTGGATATGTGTTACATCTTGTTATCGGTTGTTCTTTTTACTGTTTCTAGCATCTTGTTACCGGTATGTTGTGCATGGTTTATGTGTTTAGTTGTAAGGTTGGGCCATCCTTCATTGGATCTCCCTGCCTCAACTGCATCAGATGCTATCAGAGTTGGTTCGTGAACCTGTTGTTGGACAGAGTGTTGTTTGTACACCAGATTGTTGGAGAGAAGATTGAGGCAACTTGTGGATGTTTAAATCACCGAACGTAAGGCAGAGCAAGGTTTGCAGGTAGACCACTGATCCTAGAGCTTGAGCTTGAGGCAGTTAGTGGGTGGAGACTTGAATAGATCATCGATTGAGGCAGGCTGCAGTTTGGACCGGTATATCATCATGGATAGATAACCGGGAGATGTGGTTAGATCACCAAATCCTCTGAGGTAGTTGCAAGTACCTACTGATCGCCAAACCAGAGCAAGTGATGGGACTCACTTTTCAATTAACCCTGAGAGTCTGATGTAGGTGCACCGGTCTAGTTCTTTTCAGTTGGGCATTTTTCAGTGGAATTGCTTGAGAGCATGACATTTCTTTGTGTTTGTTTAGCATTGTGGTTTTGGGTTTATTCCCTTGTGTTCATGGTCATTATCATGTTTGAGTTTTATAGCTTTTGGCTTTGTTTCTGGTAGTACACAGATTCTGGTATTGTCTCGGTTGGTGTGTTCTTACCAGTTAGCTTGCAGTGTGTTGAGTGAAGATGATTTCGAGTTGCGGTTGATCCCCGTGACTTGCAGATTGTTTGAGGTGTTTCTTTGTACCTTGGTCGGTATTCCTAGAGGTTTGTGCATCATTTAGAGATTGTTCTTAGTGATTGAGCCGACATGTTACCATTGCACATTTAATGAACCAGTTGGTCTCTTAGGTCGACTTGATTAAGTTATAATTATTTGTGGGTGGTATATAAATAATGGTTTGTGAATCATTTGGAGAGGGAAGTAACATCAGAGAAGTTAAAAGATCAAAGATAGAGCATTGAGACTAAGCGAAGATGTAGAACCGGCTGGATTTTGATCCGGTGGGATTGAGGCTGAAAGGCAGAGGTCCATATTAGGATAGAACTGGTAGACTGTTACCAGAAGTCAATTTGATATGAAGATGATCTGCGGATCTTGTAATTGCATTGTAAGCATTGTTTGTATCCTGGATTGTGATCCAGCATGTGGCATGTATCATTCTTCAACTTGTAATAAGATTTATTCATATTGTTTATGGCATATGTGTTACATCTTGTTATCGGTTGTTCTTTTTACTATTTCTAGCATCTTGTTACCGGTTACCGGTATGTTGTGCATGGTTTATGTGTTTAGCTGCAAGGTTGGGTTGTCCTTCATTGGATCTCCCTGCCTCGACTATGTTAGTAATGTTTTGATCTGGAATTATCTCCAATGATTGCGGTGTTTTTGGTGATTGTTTTTGTGATCTCGATGATTGGGAAGACCTTTAGGAAGCATGTGATTATAATCTTTTGGTTCAGTTCTATGTTTTGTTCAAGATTGAAGCCAAATTGGAGCTACTTGTTACACTTCTTGAAGCCAACTTGAAGAAGATTGCTTTTGTGTTAAGATCAAATATATAAGATCGATTTGGAAATTGATTTATCGGTATGTTAGAGTTATGGTGATCCATTTTGGTGCGATTGAGCGCAGTTTCACGTGCGCACTTTGCTTTCAGATCAACTGGTAGCTGACTGGGATAGAAACATAGTATTCAGTAGAGCGAAGATAGTTAGATATTCAGTTCTTAATCAGAACTCATTCTTGCATAGTCAGATGCTAATTGAGAGTTCATTTCATTGTATTTTCTCATTGTAAACAAACTGTAAGTCAATGAGACTTCGTAGAAGGTTGTAGCCTTCTGGGCAACTATATTTGAGCAGTGAGCTCTAGGAAGTGTGCCTGAATGCAAGTGCATTCCCCATCTATGTAATATTTATGTACTCCTATCCATAGTGTAATTAACATTGTGGGTTCCAACCCCACCGTGGTTTTTCCCTTTTCAAGTTTCCACGTAAAAATTTTGGTGCTGTGGATTTGTGTAATTTGTGTTGCACGTTTATGTTTTTTCGGCTATACATTGCTAACTGATGGATAAAGAATAAGTTTGTGGTTTGAACTTCTGGTAGATCACCGATTCACTCCCCCACCCCTCTCAGTGATCTTTGATTTCAACAGAAAGCAATTAATATTATGGGGAGTTCTAGCCAAGCTTGTGATATATAGAAATTCAAATCCTAGAAAGGAGCTAGACAGAAATGAGGATTTTCATTAGGACTAACATTTTATTGATATACATGAATCCTCGATGAGGATTGCAAGTGGTTCACAAAATTGGGATGACTTACATGGTGAAAGGATCCAAATAGAAAATTACATGAATTTAGAGATGGGTATTTTAGGAGAAGATGAGGACTGGACGGACATGAGGATGAACTTATTTTAAAAAAGAGAACTGTGGGACAACAGTTTCATCACTAGTTAAATGCAAGATTGGTGAAAAGAAGGCAAGGGGTAGGAGAACAAATATAGACAAATTAAAAATTGTGGGTTATGCTAAATATCAATGCACAATTTTCTACGGGAAGGGAGACACCCTTCCTAAGGAGCCGTAAAAATCCAAACATTGAATGTAAAGAAAAATAATGCCCCTAACAAAAGGCATCTAATCAATAAATGCCTTGATCAGATGCAGTTAGATGTGGTTTTACTACAAGAAACTAAAATGGAGAGTAAATATTTTGAGGTTTTCATGAAGGGTATGATTTTTTGGCAAGGTTGTTTTGTTAGTGTTGAAGGAGTGACGAGTGGCTTGTGCCTTCTTTGGAATCCCACTTGTACTTTGGTAGAGGTTATTGATCAAGCCTCTCAGTGAAAGTTGGTTAGAATTGAGGTTTTTAATTTCAAGAGTTCTTTTTGATGAACTGTTATGGCCCTTCCAGCTTGGCACAGAAAAGGGGATTTAGGATTCAATTTCAAATAAAATTAATCAATTGTGATTGACAATGATTATTTTGGGATGTGATTTTAATGCCAAATTAGATTTCATTGACAAAAAGAGAGGAAAACAGGCAATGGGACCTATGAAAAAATATTTGTTACAAATAGTGGTTTAATGGAGATAAACCAAAACAATGGCTCTTTCACATAGACTAATAGAAGGAGAGGGAAAGATAACATTTCAAAGAAGCTAGATAGATTCTTTGGGTGGATCTTGAATGGATTTGCCACTTTTATTTGAGACAACAACCATCCCATGTACTAGATTGGATCATTATCCAATCATAATTATTATTCAAAGTGATGTGGTCCCTATCAGAAGCCCCTTCAAATTCAAGAAAATATGGCTTTGGGACCTACATTTGAGCTTGTTGATCCCACAATGGTGGAAGGAGGCTCATATGATGGAGAGAAAGTGTGGTTTCAAACTTTCAAAGAAGCTACACTTTATCAAATCCAAAATCAAAGAATGGAATAGAGTGAACTTCAAAAATATATTCATAGAGAAGGAAGAATTTGAAGAACAACTAAGGATGATGCATAATAGAATTATTAATCAAGAAATGATGGAGGAAGAGTTCAGAAAGGAGCAAGAGTTAAATTGCAAATATACAAAGCTTTTGGCTCGAGAAGAAGCCTTCTAGCATCAAAAATCTAGGGAGTGTTGGCTGAGAGAAGCGGATCACAATACAATTTTTTTCATAATTTAGTCAAGGCAGGGAGAATAAAAAATTGAATCTCAAGAATTAAAATTATGGATGGATTGAACTTGTTGCAAATAGAGGACATAAATGATGAAGCAGTTAGATATTTCAAGGAGTTATTAATGGGTGCAAACTGTAGTAATTTGAATGTTAGGGATAAGGTGCTTTTTGTCATCCCAAATATAATCATGGACAAACATAATAAAATTTTGCAGTGACCCATCCATATACAAGAAGTAAAAGAAGTGGTTTTCTCAATGGAAGGGGATAAAGCCCCAAGGCCGAATGGTTTCTCGGCATTCTTTTTCAAGATTTTTTGGGAGTTATCTCATAGCATAACCTATTTGGCCATGCATCCTATTAGAGTTATCTTGGAAAGTAGGTACTCAAGAGGATCAATTTTATAGATGAGCTTCATTGTATGACTTAGGATGTAGTGTCTCAGTTTTTGTGAACAAAAGACAACGGCTAAACATTATTTTTCTATGGGAGAATAATTGAGCTCGTATCCGACCAAGGTTCTACTAATATAGTATATTGCTCTTTCTTTGCCTTGGTCATCATGTTGGGAAAGAAGTGTCCCCATGGCTATTGAAATAACTAAGATGTATAGGAGAAAAGGACAACCTGCATTGGGTGGCATTAGGACTGGGGGATTAACCAGATATTCTTTTATCTTATCAAATGCTTGTTGTCATTGGGTATCCCATTTAAACTCAATACCATTTATGAGTAAGTGCGTGAAAGGTTAATACTTCACTGCTAGTTACGCGATGAATCGTTGAAAGAATTGTAGCTTTCCTTGAAGGATGCGCAAATTTATCAATGTTCTGGGAGGTGGCATCTATAATATTGCTTTGACCTTTTTAGGCTCAACATCGATATTGTGCCTGGATACAATGAACCCTAGGATTTTACTTGATGTAACTCTGAAGATACACTTTTTTTGATTGAGGAACAACTTATACTTAGCTAGGCACTCAAAGATATACTCTAGAATAGTTGGACGGTTTGCTCTTGTTTTTTATTTACCAAGTATGCCATCTACATAGTCCTCTAGGATCTTACACACGAAGTCATGAAATATCACTATCATGGCATGTTGATATATGGAGCCGACATTTTTAAGACCAAAAGGCATGACTTGGTAGCATAAGGCCTCCCATGGGGTGGTAAAGGTTGTCTTATGTTGATCCTCTTCTGCTATCTTTATCTGATTATAGCCTAAAAATCCATCCATGAGGGAAAGCATTTTGTGTCTTGTTGTCAAATCGACAAGGATGTCGATGTTCGGAAGTGGGAAATCATCTTTGGGACATAATTTATTCAGATCTGTAAATCTATATATACTTTGATGGAACCATCAAGCTTAGAGATAGGTACCATGTTATAAATCCATTTTGAATAATCAATGGTGTAGATGAACTTAACCTCTAGGAGGTTTTCCAACTCTGCTTTGACAAAGAGTGCAATAATGGGAAGCATCTTTCATAGATTTTATTTAACTAGTTTGGCATTGGGATCAACTTCCAGATGATGGACTACCAATTTAGGATCAAGGTTGGGCATGTATGCATAAGACCATGCAAAGTCGATAGGCCACTTATGAAGGATATCGGAGAATACTTGAAATTCATCTTCAGATAAGGATTTTCTATTGCACCTAGATTTATTTATTTGGTCTATTCTATGAGAATTGGAGATCTTTCAAGAACATAATCATTGACAAGGGGAAGAAGATAATCCTCATCTTCCAGCATCTCAAGGAGGTTTTCACTAGAACATACTGTTGGCATGTGTGCAAAGTATGTTGACATGATGATATTGTATGTTGTCATTGATGTCAATATGATGAAGAGTGAACTGTTATATTGAAGTAAGCACTTGCAAGAGAGCCAGTATATGTGAAAAAGTGAAGCAGTATGTTTGTCCAAGTGAACTGGTATGTTGAAATGTGAACCGGTATATGTGAAAATGTGAACCGGTATATGTGAACAAGTGAAGCAGTATGTTTGTCCAAGAGAACCGGTATGTTGGAATGTGAACCGGTATATGGAATGTTTTGTATCAAGGTTTCATATGGTATGACTACCGATTGGTAGTCATAGCTTTAGGGTTTCTGGTTGAAGTGTTCTATGCCTATGTGATTCAACTGATGACACTGTGTTATGTGTTAGCATTGTAATGAAGAATAGATTATGTTGCCACATCAGCTCTATGCGCATGAAGGATCTTGCATGAGGGAGATTGATCCTATCTACCTCAAGAATGTGCGAAGTCTCTACAAATGGTGGAGAATGCATGATGGGTTATTGCCTCCAAGATGCGGTGAAGAACGAATGATGGAGAATGTCTTGAGATCTATTCAAGACCATTGTATTCAAAGCAAAGTGTTCAATGGTCAAGATTGAACTAACTGAATTGCTTAACCTAAATGTTTAGGGTTTAGGGTTTATGCTACCGACCTATCTGTTTCCTATAAGGTCGATGTTGTTTTTCATGTTGAAGTTGTTGGCAAATGTTGTGTGTGTATCTAGGTGCAAAGATATGTGATTCTTGCCAGACCAGATATGAGAATAGATACCTGTAGAGTGTGAGTGCAGAAGGAAGGAACTGAAGTGGATCTGCATTGGCATTGAGTGTTGTTACCAGATCATTGTAATACCTGTTGACCTCTAACCACTTCAACAGTTGGAAAATCCATTAACAGGGTATCTTTAACCGGCTTGTTGTAAATCCTTTAATAGGGTGACTCAAAATCATTGAGTTCTAAAAAAAAGAAATCCTCTAACAAGGTAACCTTTAACTGGGTTTAACCCTTAATTGGGTGATCCCTAGCAGGATCGGTTCCTAACAGAACCTATTGTAAAGTATTTAACTGGACTAGGCTCCTAACAAAGTGGACTTCAAAAGGGTTCAAAGAACAACTTGTGGGTATTCATCCCCACCATGGTTTTTCCCAGTTGGGTTTCCATGTGAAAGGGTTTCCATGTGAAAAAATATGTGTGTTATGTGTGATGCTTTTCATATGATTCTTTGTTGTTCTTTGTTAAGTGGTAAAGCATGTTGAACTAGTAAGTCTTTACATTCCTATTAAAGTATTACTAGTGTATGCATATGGGTGAAGTGGAAATAAGATGTTAGATTGTGTGGAAAGCTGAGTTACCAATTTATGTCTTTCTCTATGCTTAACCGGAAGTAATCTGGTTTAGACCGGTGTTATTGCTTTCTAGTCAAAGGGCAGGGTTCTCAGTCTAACTGGTTCAAGAGAAATTGTTTTCATCAGTACTGATTCACACCCCCCTCTCAGTACCATTTTGGTACTGATTGGTCATCATTGATGTATCACATACACCCTTTATTTTTACTATTTTTTTGTCAATAAATGCCTCGACGAGGTTTTCACCACAACTCTTAAATTTTTACTTCTTTTTAACTTTTGCGGTTAAGGATTCCCTCTTCCCCAAAGTAACCTTGAGGATCCAACTTATACATTATGTTCTATTCAAGATGATAGTATGGTGCACAGTCAGTTGCCCCCGGAAATTGCAAGAGTGTTGTATCATTTTGGAATGTGTCTAGATGTGCAACAGTTTTCCCCCAATCAATGAGTTTGGGGTGGTGAAGAGGAAGGTCGATTAAAAGGATGGATGTGTTAAAGAGGTCAGATGTGTCATATGTAGAGGAGGAATCTATATTGTCATACGCTTTTTTTACAACCTCCTCAGGTATGTCTTCGATGTCATCTGAGGCATTTTTGTTGTTTCTAGAAGTGCCATCTAAACTTAAGGCTTCATTAGAGGAACATCCAAAACCAAGCCCCTAGTCCTTGAAATTAGGAGTTGTATCAATGGGTCTTTATATGCCTTGTTCTTTGTGGCCTAATCCACCACCTTGGTAGGTCCATTTTTTAGTAACCCACTTGTGGGTGACATGATATTTTGCCTTGGGCTGCTTGAGGTGAGTGTCATTATCTATAGAGTCATCTTTATAGAGCCATTGATTAATGTCTCCTTCTATGACCTCATGATTAATATCTCCTTGATCTTGAAATATGGTGGAGCCACACTACCAAACCATAGGTTCTTTTTTCTTCTATTCTTTGGTAGGCTTACCATGAGCATGTGGATCTAGGGGTAGATTGCCTACTATAAATGTACCTTTTATGTCGTACTCGCCATAACTAGTATCATTGATATTGAGTTGGGAAAAGGATGAGGAGATGATGTCTTCTCTTTTGTGGTGGTGAGTATGGCATCGGGGTCGACATATGAAGATGATGGGGTGGCAGATGGCACTCCAATGTTGATGCTTGGGCAATGATGGGAATATGAGATGAAGCCTCAAGTGAACAATAGTACTCAAAGGATTGAGAATCACCAAAAATAATATAAATTTGAGGAACTGGTGATAGGTGGAAGGGGCAGCCTGCATGGCATGAATCCATGGGTGACCAAGGAGTATATTGAATGGCAGATCAAGATCAATAACATGGCACAATGTAATTTGTGTTATTGGGCCCACTTGAATTAGTAGATTGATCATCCCCATTGAACTCCTTTCAGCATTACCATAGGCTTTGATGGTAATACATTGATTGTGCATGTTCATGAAAGTGTACCCCACTTGAGTAACAAATCTCAATATACAAAGATTTAGGGCAAAACCATTATCAATCAAGACTCGTTTCACTTTATGTCATTTAATAATGGCTTTGATGTTTAGCAGATGAATATGATTAGGATCTGGGACCATGGCATCATATTGGGTGAAACTGAGATGGTAGGTGGAAAATAGATGTGCGACCATGGCTTGGAACTATGTGGGGTCTATATTACTAGGCACATGAGCCTCTTGCAGTGTACATGTGAGGATCTCCTAGTGAGTAGGTGAAGCTTTTAGTAGATCCAGGATGGAAATCTGTCTAGGAGTTTTACCTAAGTGCTCAAGGATATTGTACTATGTAGATAATGACACTACTGGGGTGACACTAGATGTAGGGGCTCCAAGGACTGACATATGAGCCCTCCTAGTAGTTACTATGCATTGAGTATCGGCCCCTTTAAAATGAATCATGTTGACCTAATCATCTGTATGAGAAATATAACCTACAGTAGGTCCATAATTCAACATGACATTGTTATATTTGATGTTATTGGTCGTATAACTCTAACCCGCATTAGATGTCACTGGCTTCTCCTTGGTGCTTAGGAAGAGCATTCTTATACATGCCTAGATTGGTATTGGGCGATTTTCCCATGATAGGGTCGACAATAATTTTACCCTAGTCAAAGAGTTCATGAACCAGGTGTTTTAGCTTCATGCACTTGTTTGTGTCATGACCCTTGACACGATGGTAGGTGTTGTATTCATTTTCCTTGTACCAATCAAGCTTAGGTTTAGACCCATCAAATGGTTGTGTTTAAGGATATGCAACCATGTTATGTTGCTCAATGCACTTGAAAATAACATCTAATGGTTTAGCCATAGGCGTGAACTAATGTCAAGGACCATTATTACCTATTTGGCATGGAGGAGCCTGAGATATGGTGATCATGTTAGTTCTATTAGCCTACAAATTTTATGTTTGCACTTGTGAGGGATTGGCATATGCCTGTGATGATGGATTGGTGTATTCTTGTGGGAGTGGTGGCTTTGTAGCTATGATCATCTACACTATCTTGGAATCAGTGACCCCATCACCAACAAGATTTTTGTTCTTATTCCAATATCATTGTCGATCATTATCAAGTTTATTGGGATACTCTTTGTAGAGTTTGATGATTCCTTCATCAATTAAAGCTTGCTCAATGGATGGTCCTTTGGACATGATGTCTTTAAAGATGCTCGTGCAATTCAGCCAAATGTGATATGAAAGCTTAGGGTGGAGATTTATGATGAAAATCAAGACCAATTAGGTGTCTGGTATGGTATAGGAGAGACAAATAGCAAGGGCTCTCCACCTTTTAATGTAATCGAGTAGGATTTCACCACCTTTCTGCTTAGCCTGACATAAATCAAGCATAGAGATGATATTTTTTATATTATAGTAATACTAAGCCTCAAAATGCTCATATAAGTCTACAAAGGTAGTGATGACACTGAATGGTAATTTGGAAAACCATTTTGAAGAAGGTCCACTAAGGCTTTTGGGAAAACTACAGAAGATAGTCGTCACACCATGATACCTCTTGACAAGCCAAAAAGAACTCTTTGACATGATGATGTGGATCTCCTTTCTCCTTATATTTGTCAAATCATGATGTTTGAAATTGTTTGGGAAAAACATTGCTATTATGGACTTGTCGAATGGGTAAGGACATAATTATTCAAATTTGAAGGTCCATTCGGAGCTATTTTCTTGTAGTGTTTTGAAAGTGGCCTTCATTTCCTCCCATTCAATATTGACCAAAAAAAGGGTCAAGAGATGGTGTAGTAGATTGATATCATGGTACTTGATATGATACCTATTTAAAATAAGGATAACTTTGTTGTTGTGGTGGGTTTTGATAACCTATCATATTCTAATATACAAGAATTTGTTGTTGGCCAAGCTATTGTTGTTGATATTGAGGTGGTTGTGAGTGTGTTGCAAAATTTTGTTGGGGAACAATGAGTTGCTGTTGATGTTGCATGTTTGGAAATTGTTGAATTTGAGGAGTGTCACCTTGAAGATAACTCCCCCCAGTATAGTTAGGATACACATTAGATTGAATGCTATCTATTGGGGGTTTTTCGGCTAGCACCACTTTGCAATTGGTGAATGTTTGTGATCAGGTAATATGCAGGTGGTACTTGCAAATAGCTGAATCATGGTTGTGAGACAATCGATTGAAAAGTTACTTGGGGTTGATATTAAGAAGTGTCAACAACTTGTGACACTAATTGAATGAGTGGGGGTATGGATGATAATAGCATCATGTAGTTCATGCCCCTAGTCAAGGCCTATGCAGTGGATGAGAGTGGATAGCCTGGCATTCTTGTGGTCCAAGTTGGCACTTGTGTAGAAGGCACACTGATGGATTGAGAGATGAGATTGGTAAAAGGTATGACTTGTAAGGAAGTTAAGTAGAAAAACAACTTCCTACACAAATTTCATGGCATATATCAGCAACAACAAAACAAGGCAACTGCCCAGGTTTATCATTCGTTCGCATTCAAGAGAAACAAGGGTCATCTCCTTTCTTAGATATTCGGACATGAAGTCTTTGAGATTCTAAGGTCATCCACTTCAACATTACCCTGTGATGATGCTTTACTTACGGTTGGGTAGTGATTTCACTATTTCAGACTTTTTGACCCAAAATCTATCAATTGCTATATCTCAAACACATTAGCAAAATCTCTAAATTCATTCGAGACACCTAGTTGATCATATGAATAGTGAAAAATCTAAAATTCTACTTCACCATCGTTGTAATTGTCACACTCAAGTAGGTTTCATTACTTACAAGTCAAAGCAAAAAAAAAAGAAAAAGAAAAAGTCCTCTACCAAATATTCATCTCAAGGAAAAAGACAAATGATATATAACTAAAATATCACACATACAAAGTGTGACAAAAAACTTGACTATGGGAACATGCGAGTAAATCCATCAGGGCTATGAATGCCTACTGGCAATGGAGCAATATTTGAGAGATTATAGTCTATAACCTCGTCAGAGCTCTAAAAGCTTGCTGGCAGCAAGGCTCTATTTGGGATGCTTTTGAAGTTAGGAAAATCCACATAGCTAGTCATATATGATGCTAAGGATCTTTAGTGAACACAAGAGCGGTAATTCACTCATTTGCACACACATGGGCAAAAGAAAATCAAAGTTTCAAGAACCAATGGGGAAGTTTTTTGCGTCTCCATTTGTAAATCCTAGTCACTAAGTGTGTTAATTTGGATGTTCCAAGGGACCTTAAGGATCGATTGACCACTTATCTATGAAATGTTTTGTACCTCCAATTCAATTGGTGTATTGTGTAATTCTAAACAAACACAGTCATCCTTGTTCGAATAGGAAATGCATCTTCATCATGCATATTGCATTAACATAGGTCATGTCAAAAATTCATTGTCTCTACATTTAATATACAAATCATTATGTCATATAGGTTTGCAAACTGGGGGCATAACTGAAAAAATCCTAAAAATCATTAAAAAGTCCTGAAAAAATCATAAAAATCATAAAAAGTCCTGAAAAAATTTAAAAAACAAAGAAAAAAAATCCAAAAACATTGGGAAAACACAAAAAATCCAAAAACATTGGGAAATATTTTATAAATACCAAAAATATCCATATAATGTCTTGAAAAAATCAACCAAAAACATTCAAAAACAATCATAAAAAATCAACCAAAAACAACCATATCATGTCCTTGAAAAATCAACCAAAACCATCCAAATATCAATCCACAAAATCCAAAAAATAATCAAAAATCAATCAAAAAAACTTACAATAAAATGTCTCGCAAGAATCAAACACCCTAGCAGATATCCACCAAACACTTCACACAAAGTTAACAAAGGATATAACTATCCAGTCAAACATCTACAATCAACTGGTCAAATTGTCTTATCAATCATATCATATCCATTTCAAGTGATCATTATCTTGTCTTAAACAAAAGAGAATACACTCGAAATCAAACAGGTCAGTCTTAAACAGGGTCCGCAAATTTCTAAGATTAGACATTATCAACCATCACATCAAGCAACTAAGAACGAAGGCACAAGGTTAGTATAGTTGCTGAATTTTGTCCGAGTCATTCATTATCTTTTCTCATTTGGCGACAGATCATGTTCCTATGCTACTCAAGGATGACCACAAGTGACTAGAAGAGCCATGATGGGCATTAACCCCTAGTGTATTTACCAGAATGGAGGGTTTCACTCCTTGTCCGCTACGTGTTTGTTTCTTCAATGAGATATCTTTACATCTTGGCTCCTTATACCCTAATGTGCTAAGCTCCATTGTTCAATAATAAGGCTCAATGATGAATATATATTGCGTAATAAATAATGACACGGGTTCATGAATCAATCACTCTCATTTCATCTTCAATTGCTTCTAATTTATTCTATTTCATTCTTAGGTTCATTCTCTCATATTCTATCTCAATATCATCTTCACATCACATATCTCTATCTCTAATCAACTAACTATTCTATCTTTCATCTCACATTCTTCTTTTTTCGAGAGATCATTCATGTCTTTAATGCATAAACAATCTCTCGAGGGGAACTACACCCTAAGTGTCACCGAGGCATACTGGGGTAGAATTTTTTCTACTTTCTTTAAAACAACATCGTTTTGACTTTGTTTCAAAGAGGGGCAAATATAGACACCTAAAAATATCTCATTGATCATGTACTGATTATTCGTCTAATTGGATAAATAATTATTTAATTATTTGATTAAATTAATTAATCATATTCTTCTAATTTCATATTTCCTCATCATCTTACTAATTATTCTATTTTAATTCTATCATCATTTAATCATTAAAGCCCTTTTCTAATGTTAATTAAATATTTATTATTTAATTAATTATGATTTTTAATCCTCAATTTAAATAATATTTTAATTTGAATAGATCATTTCTCAATTTCTATCTCTATTCAATTAATCATTCAATACTTTTCTAAATATTAATTAAATATTTATTATTAATTAATTATGATTTAATTCCATTATTTTAAATAATCTTTATTATTTAATTAAATTCAATTTCTAAATAATTATATAGTTTCTTTAAATTATTGAATTAGCTAATTAATTCTTCAATTCCAAATCCCCAAATTCTAATTTAATTTCATTTAATTTTAGAATTTTTCTAATTTCAAATATATGTGCATGATTTCAAAATTCAAATTGAAAATCAAAGTCAAGTTCTAAATATATTCAAATAACAAAATTGAATTTAAAATAAATTCAATATTTTTATTAAATCTCATGCAAAGATTAAATTGAAAATCAAAGTCAAAGTGCAAGCACATGTTAAATTAATTAAATCATTAACTTTTCAATCTTCTACTTTGCTTTTTTTTTCCAAAAAGCTCTCAAAAAGCTTTCAATCAGTTAACTATTCCATCTATTTTAATTGATTATTTCAACTAATTAATTAATTACATCATTTCTTTAATTCTCTCAAATTATTCTTTTTCAATCTTTTAGTTAGCTTTTTCTAAATGAAGTTTTCTTTGTCATCAATCAATTATCCTCCAATCATTCTTTTTCATCTTTGAATCATCTTTTTCCTCAATTAGTTAAGTCATTTAATCAATTTAATCATTTTTGTTCCACCTCTAAATTAGCAGTTCAACTATCAATCAGCGTGTGAGCTCACATGAGTTCCACCTCTTGATCAATATGTTCCACCTCTCAATCAATTCTCATCCAATAATCTATAAATTGAGCATTCAATCTCCATTTTCAACAATCACGAACTTCAAATCTTTGTGTCAATTATAGGTTGCCAGTGCGATATCTAAGAGCCACCATACCACAAAGAGGAGAAGAGCAATGGAAGCTATATGCAGTCTTAGAATAGGGAGATTTAATTGAATATTTACTTTCCTATTCATTGATTGTGTTATTTCATTATTTGTTTGTTTGAATTCTAATTAGGATAGGGATTTGTGATTTCCCTTTATTCCTAGTTGATTACATTAATCAATTTTAGCATACGACATTTTGGTGAACCCGACGTGAACTAAGAGAAATTTAACCTTCTTTGTTTTCTATTTGATTTTGCAAATCGTACAAAAATTTTAATTTTTTTTGCAAGTTTGTACGGATTGGATAACAAATTTTGAATCATGCAATCATGTTTACACCATCACGCAATCGTCTAGATATTATCACGCAATCGAGCAGATACTATTAGGCATTTGTTAGTTTGTTTATGTGTTTTGTTTTTCTAATTTTTCTCATTATCTGCATTTTGTTCTGTCTAGATTCTATAATAAATTTGTTAAATCTGAATATGGTTTATATTTATTGCATGCTTCAAATATGACATTGTATGGCACGTAAGGTGTAATTCATAATTTCAAGTGCTAGGAGGATGAAGGAATAAAGAAGACAAGCCAGACGCTATCAGCAAATCCTAAGGGCAAAAAATAAAATACGAGATCTAGAGGACCAACTAGCCATTGACAGATACAACAGCCTAGTTCTCTCGTATAGAGTAAAATACAATTTGCTTAACATAGAATGGATGATGAGAGATCTTGCTAGGGCATCACAATCTATTTTGCAGGTTCCAGATCAGAATTAGCTTTCTTTTTTATTTTGTTTGGTCTATCTATGTATCATGCATTCGCCTAGATAAGATCACACAATCGCTCTATCAGGATCACGCAATCACTCTGTCAGAATTATGCAATCACTCTATCAGAATTACTCAATCGGTCATACAAGATCACACAATTGATCAGCTATCATTACACATTCATGTTTTAATAGTTTAGTTTTCTATTTTTTGTTTTCTGTGGGTTTTGTTGGGTTGTTGATTATCTGTTTGCAGCATGTAGTGAATTTACAAAGAGGATTGGATTATTACTGAATCATAAACACTCATGCTCTCACAGTTCAGTTTTGGGCTTAAAATAAACCTGGTTAAAATGAGCATGCATGTTATCACACTTCAGTTTTGGGCTTAAAATAAACCTGGTTAAAATTGACATGCATGCATTCACATTTCAATTTGGTGTTTTAAAATTGACATGCACATGCAGATCTCACACCTAAATTTGGGTTTTAAAATGAACGTGAATCAGGATGCTCAATAGAATAACTCACATTTCTTTTTTCTTAAGGGAAATAAATTTTTATCATGTTTGGGGTGGACCTACTATTGCATCAACTACCTTTCCACCCGCCTTTGGGGTCTTGGGAGAAAGGGAGAAGGTGATAAAAACACCCAAATTTTTTATTTTGGTAGTAAGGGGTATCTTTGACTGGGGATTTTAACACCCCACAGAGGTACTTCAAATTGGGATGCGTTGGGGATATCATCTCTCCTAGCGTACTCTCAAGTGGTTTTTTCGAGCCACTATATAAATATATTGGTCAAGCGGCTAGAGTGTTGAGTGAATTCGATGTATGTGGGGGCCTTCCCTGAACCGATAAGTTCAATTAAAGTATTAAGTGGCTTGCTCTGAGAATCTATCATTGGATCGAGATCCCTCAAAATTTTACAATAAGAACCAACTTAGTAGCCCAAATCCTACATTCAGTGATTCTGGGAGTGTGGATCGTACCCCATAGATACCCCTCAAGTACCTCGCATCATAAGACATAAATTCCTCAATGATAAGATCTTCGGATCTTCAGGGTAAGAGAGACTGGCATGCCCGAGAAGTGTGTCATGGAGTGGAGCCAGTGCTACCAGACTCTCTATCTGTTCATCTTGTTTCAGTATTTTGTTGTGGGGGCCTCATTGAATGGTGTCCACTTTCCAGCCTAAGATTGTATTCTATGTTTTTATATGTATCATTCTACCAGACCATTATTGAGTCAGTATTTGGGCTATTTCAGGCCCTATCTTGCATATCTCTGAATTCTAAGAGTTGGTCAAAACACAGTTCAGTCAGCTATACCTATCTTCAAACAATTGTTCTTAGATTTGGAAAACAACAAACTTGTCCTATAGATAAAATTACTAGAAACAATATCTCAAAACATCAGACAGTCCTTCAAACTCAAAAAATTTATATACTTGTGACCATTTATGTCCTTACTTTGCATAGTCCTCATTATCATCATCATCACAGACCTCATTTACGTCCTTAGAATTTACATAAGTCCTTGCATAGTCCTTATAAAGTCTTCATTTACATCTCATTAGCATCCTCATAATCTTTGCATAAGTCCTTGCATAGTCGTCATAATCCATGTTTTATTCCTTGCATAGTCTTCATCCTCATAAGACATAGGATCAAATCATTATCTCCATTTTTCATTATCTTTAAAGTTAGGGTGTTCCCTAGTCCAAGTCCAAAGTTGCATTGTTGTTCTTTAGGATTTCATCTTGTCGTTCCTTAATCCAATTTGTCAAAAAATTCAAAAACATAGGTTGCATTTTTCATCCTCAGTTGCATTTTTCCATTTTCAAAATTCTTAAAATAAATTAAAAAAATAGGGTTGCACTTTCATCCTTTAGTTGCATTTCATTTCATCCCTAAACTTCAAAAATCAAAAAAAAAATGGCATATAGTGCAATTGTTGAAACAAGCTCTCAAACTTCTAGGAGACAACATTACCCTTATCAAACTTCCAACTTTCATGGGACCATGTCATTGCAACCAAACAATCAATCATCTCAATCCAACATATACATGTCCCAAAACGTGCATCAAACTTATCAAGAACAAACAAGTGTCATACCTATTTCTCCATCACTTGAAGAGAAACTAGCTCGAGAAATAGAGATCTTGGAACAAAATGTTAAAAAGGGTGAAGAGAGTAGATCCTAGATGTTCAAACTATTTCAAACATTTGGAGATCCCATTACAAACCCACAGTCAGTTGATGTGCGATCTCTTAGTATGAAATTAGACATACCAACTATTCTCACACAAATAAACATGAGAAACCAATATTAACAACAAACACATCCAACAATGCAAGTCCAACAACCAATACAACAAACAACACAACTCTCAGCACCACAAATTGTGCAAATAAGCCAACCACTACCAAAGTCACACACAATTACACAGTCAATTTTGCCTTCAGTCACATCACATGTCTGTGAATATCCTCCTATGTTTTCAAATACACCACCAAGGGTATCCCAAATGAATGCAAGTGTATTTACAAACATGTCACCCTTTGGACATCAATCGAACATAGTCAATGTGTCACCTATCATGCAAAAAGGTAATCTGCCCATGTCTAGCAATAGTCCTTCCCATCAAGACTTTGCACCTCAAGTAGCCTCCATATCTTCCACCATTTCCTCATACCCTGAAGTCACACAAGAGTATTCTACACCATCTATATCCAATAACACAACCTTCCAAGGGCTATCCATCGTACAAATCTAATCTAATTCAAGTCATGATTCAGAGGATCTCATTCAAAATCCTTCCTCATCGGGCCAATGTGTTGATACATTACAAGAATCTCCCATGCATATCCAAACTACTTCCCCATGTCAAGAGGATGATAAAAAATTAGGAGAAATGAGTCCTAAAATAAATAAAGATCTGTTGGCATTATGTGAACCGGTATGAGGACATGATGACATTGTATGTTGTCATTGATGTCAATATGTTGAAGAAGAGAGAACTGATATGTTACCAAGAACTAGTATATGTGAGAACTGGTATAACATTGTGAACCGGTATATGTGCCAAAGTGAAGCGGTGTGTTTGTTCAAGGTGAACCGGCATGTGGTTATGGGAACTAGTACATGGAAGCTTTCTATGACTACTGGTTGGTAGTCTCAACTTCAGGGTTTCTAGTTGAAGTACTTCAACCCATGTGACTCAACCGGTGACTTTGTGTGATGAGTTAGCATTGTAATGAAGAACAGATCATGTTGCCACATCAGCCTTGTGCGCGTGAAGGATTTTGCATGAAGGATATTGTTCCTATCTACTTCGGGAATGTGCGAAGTCTGTAAATGATAAAAACGTGTGATGGGTTATCAGCTGCCATGAAAGCTGTGGAAAATGAACAATGGAGAACGTCTTGAGATTGGTCCAAGACTATTGCATTTAATGCAATGTGCTCAATGGGCAGGATTGAACCATTTGAATTTATTAACCTAACAGGTTTAGGGTTTAGGGTTTATGCTACTGACCTCTCTGTTTCCTATAAAATCGATGTTGTGTTTCTTTCTGAGGTTGTTGGCAAAAGTTGTGTGTGTGTATCCAAGTGAAGGGATACATGATTCTTGCCAGACCAAAGGAGAGAAGTGATACCTGCAGAGTGTAAGTGCAAAAGGTGAAGAGGAGCTAACGCAGATCTACATTGGCATTGAGTGTTGTTACTAGATCATTGTAATACATGTTGATCTCTAACCACTTCAACAGTTGGGAAATCCCTTAACAGGGTAGCTTTAACCGACTTACTGTAAATCCTTTAACAGGGTGACTCAAAACCATTGAGTTCTTGAAATCCTCTAACAAGGTAATCTTTAACAGGGTTTAAGCCTTAACCGGGTGATCCCTAATAGGATCGGTTCCTAACAGAACCTATTGTATCAGTCTTTAACCGAACAAGGCTCCTAACAGAGCGGACTTCTAAAGAGTTCAAAAACAACTTGTGGGTATTCATCCCCACCGTGGTTTTTCCCAGTTGGCTTTCCACATGAAAAATTTGTGTCATGTGTGGTGTTATTCATGTGATGGTTTAAGTGATTTGTGTCTGAAGGTAAATCATGTTGATCTAGCTATTTATATATCTTTGATGATAGATTATCTGTTCATGCACTAGAGTGAAATGGAAATGAAGTATTAGATTGTATGAAAAGATAAGTGTCAATCGGTTTATGCTTGTCTCAGTTATTTTGGGTTTTGTCGGTTGTCCTCTGTTTAAGACCGGTGTTACTGTTTGTCTTCCAAAGAACAGTGTCTACTGACAAACCAGTTTAGGATTGTGTTTTTGTCTGTACTGATTCACCCCCCCCCCCTCTTAGTACAAGTTTGGTACTATATGTTCATCATTAAGTTATCAATTGGTATCAGAGCATCCTCCAGGTCCTCTATGTTATAACCTTAACTGCTTGAGGAAAAGATCTCAGTCTAATGATGAAGAGGGAAGGTCCAAAGTTCAACAGAGATAATTTCAATATATGGAAAGACAAAATGAAGATATACATTAGAAGCATGGGTGCTCAACACTGGAGCTATGATGAGAATGTTTATGTTGCCCCTACTGGTACTCTCACCGATGACCAAAAGAAAGAGATGTAGGAGAAAGGGCAAGTCATGGAAGCCCTAATTAGTATTTTATTTGACATTGAGTTTATTGATGTCCAAGATAAAGTAAATCCCAAAGAAGTATGGGATACTCTTGAAAATATCTATGGCGGTGATGAGCATGTAAAACAAGCTAAGGAAGAAATCCTTAGAGGGAAGTTTGAAGACATGCAGATGGTTCAAGGAGAGACCATTCAATAGTATGGAATAAGAATCAAAATTGTTGTCAAAGATATCAAGAGTGCAGGTGGTAAAATGGAAGACTCTGCCATGGTAAGAAAAGTCCTGAGATCCTTATTACTGGTCTATGCAATAAGGGTTGCTGCTATTCAGGAATTGAGATCAATAGACAAGACTAAGGTATCCCTAGACTCCATCATTGCAAAGTTGACAGCCTATGAACTAAATAGTTTTGATGGCAGTGTTCAAAAGACTGGATCAGCTTTTAAAACTTCTGTTGTACCATCTAGAAAAGGAAAAGAAGCTAGCACTAGTGGTGAACCAAGACAGAGCAGAAAAATGGATGATGAGGAGATTTTGATGGCATTTGAAGCTCTTCTTGCAAGGAAACTTCCTAAAGCAACCGGTAAATATAGAGGTAAGCTCCCTTTGAAATGATTTTCTTGTAACCCGATAGGACATATTGTTGTAAACTATCCTAATGGTGACAACAAGGACAAACCAGAAAGGTTCAAGAAATTCAAAGGAGTAAACTCGAGAAATTGTTTTGTGGTAGTTGATGAAGGTGTCATGGATGAGGAGTCAGAAGATGAAGAAAATGAAGATATTATGTTTGTTACTGTCAAGGAAGATGTGCTAGACAAGCAGGTTCTTGTCTCCTGCTTTGATAATTCCAATGAGTGGATTATTGACAGTGGTTGTTCTCACCATATGACTGGTGACCGGAGCAAGTTTCTATCCTTGGAAGAGTATGATGGTGGTGTGGTTCACTTTAGTAATGATGCACCATGTATGGTCAAAGGCAAAGGGTCCATCTCTCTGAATGGAAAGAGTAGTGCTGACAATGCATATTGGATTGATGGTCTCAGACATAACCTTCTGAGTGTTTCCCAAGTGAATGATAGTGGTCTCACTCTAGAATTCAAGAATGGAGCGTGCAGAATCAAAGGAAAGAATGGTGAATTGGTGGCCACCGGTATGCAGACCAAAGCAAACCTATTTCAGCTGAATGCAAATATAAGTACATGTCTTATGGCTAAATTTGATGATAGCTAGATATGGCATAGGAGACTCTGCCATGTAAATTTTGATAACATTGTGAAGGCTAGTAAGATCAAGGAAGTTAGAGGGTTGTCAGTGCTGAGCAAACCGAAAAATACCTTGTGCAGAGAGTGTCAACTGGGGAAAGTGTCTTCCTCAACCTTTAAAGGTAAACCTTTCACTGCTGACAATTTGCTTGATCTTGTGCATACTGATTTGTGTGGTCCTATGAAAACTAGGAGTATTCAGGGTGATAGGTACTTCATGATTCTCACTAATGACTGCTCAAGAGTGATGTGGGTCACATTCTTGAAAGATAAGTCTAAAGCCTTTTTAAATTTCAAAGCTTTCAGAGAATTAGTGGAGAAGGAAAGCAGTAAAAGGATCAAGTGCCTGAGAACTAATCAAGGAGGGGAATTCACTTCTGGTGAATTCAACAAGTACTATGAAGAACATGGCATCAAGAGGCAACTGTCTGCCCCCTGGACTCCATACCAGAATGGCCTAGCAGAGAGGAATAACCAAACTGTGGTTGAAGCAGCCAGAACTATGTTGATTCAAGGAAAGGTTGCTCACACCTTTTGGAGAGAAGCAGTGAGCATTGTAGTCTACACAATGAACCAAGTACTCATAAAGAAATGTAAGGATAAAACTCCTTATGAGTATTGGACCGGTAAGACACCTATGGTTAGCAAGTTTAGAGTGTTTGGTAGCAAATGTTACATCAAGAGGAGTGAACACTAGGGAAAATTTGATATGAAATCTGATGAAGGAATATTTCCAAGGTATTCCACCAAGAGCAAAGCTCTCAAGTGTTTCAATAATAGGAGTCAGAGAATTATAGAAAGCATCAATGTAAGAGTTGATGAAACCTCTGAGAAAACTAAGGAAACCGGTAGTGAGCAATCGATAAATGAACTGGTAGTAACCTTCTGGGAACCGGTTGCTAGTCAACCAAGTACTAGTAACAGTGTTCCTACACCGGTAGATGTAGATGTTGATACTGATGGAGATGAGGATGAAGAAGAAAAGCAAGAGGAATCTATCAAGACCATTCCTCAGTATGTCAAGTTGAATCATGATCCTAAGCAAATCATAGGAGATAAGGATGCAGGAATCCTTACAAGAAGAAAGGTCAGAGAAAACTCATGTGTGATCTTTGAATTTGAGCCTAAATCTTTCAAAGAGGCACATAAAGATGAAGACTGGTTCAAGGAAATGGAAGAGGAACTTGACCAGATAGAGAGAAATGGTACATGGTCTTTGCTACCCAGACCAGAGTATAAAAATGTCATCGGTACGAAATGGGTTTTCAGAAATAAGCTGAATGAGGATGGCACAGTGATTAGAAACAAAGCTAGACTGGTGTGTAAAGGAAATGCCCAAGAAGAAGGAGAAGAATATGGAGAAACCTTTGCTCCTGTAGCGAGATTGGAAGGAGTTTGTATGCTTCTTGCATATGCAGCTTTTAAAGGATTCAAAGTATATCAAATGGATGTAAAATTTGCATTCCTAAATGGTGTACTTGAAGAGGAGACACATATAGAGCAACCAGATGGGTTTACCCTATCTGAAGATAGTGACATGGTGTGTAGGCTACATAAAGCCTAATATGGTCTAAAGCAGGCACATAGAGCATGGTATGGACGCCTGCACTCCCATCTTGTGAAGATTGGATTTGAGAGAACAAGCGAAGATAGCAATATCTACTTGAAGTTTGAAGGAGATCAGATCTTGATCTGTGAGGTATTTGTTGATGACATTATCTTTGGTGGAGATGACAAGATGAGTCATGAGTTTGCAAATGATATGAATAAAGAGTTTGAGATGTCACTCATAGGGGAGATTAAGTTCTTCATTGGACTGCAGATTCAAAAGATGAAAGATGGAATCTTTATCACTCAGTCCAAGTATGTCAAAGAGGTGTTGAAGACCTTTGGCATGGAAGATAGCAAACTGGTTGCTAAACCGATGGTGACTAGATGTAAACTATCCAAAGAGGATGACTCAGCATTGGTTGATGAGAAGGAATACCGATCAATGATTGGTAAGTTGCATTATGTAGTGCATAGCAGACAAGATATTGCACATGCAATTGGCATTACTGCAAGCTTCCAGAAAAGTCCAAGAGAATCCCACTTAGTTGCAGTCAAGCAGATTCTTAGGTATCTAAAGGGAATTATTGATTATGGATTGTAGTATCCATATAGCAAGGATTTCAACTTGAAAGTATTCACAGATGCTGATTGGGTAGGTAATGTGGATGACCGGAAGGGCACAACAGGTACTGCATTCTTTCTCAGTGGTAGACTGGTCTCATAGATAAGTAAGAAGCAGAGTTGCATCTCTCAGTCTAAACTGAAGCAGAGTATGTTGCAGCTTTCATGAACTGCACTCAGACAATTTGGATGAAGCGTGTATTAAATGGCTTCAAAATTCCTGTATCTGAACCGGTAAGTATATTTTGTGACAATACTAGTGCAATTAACACCTCCAAGAATCCAGTTTTACATTCTAGAGCCAAGTACTTTGAGCTCAAGTATCATTTCTTGAGGGAAAAGGTTCAAAACAAAGATATTGCACTTGAACATGTTTCCAGTAAGGAGCAGTTAGCAGACATATTCACCAAGCCTCTCCCAAAGGCTACATTTATGTACTTAAGAGGTGAATTAGGGGTGTTGCCCCTTCAGGAGGTAAACTAAAGGTATATGCTCCACATCAGTCAAGTATTGCATAGTCAAATTTTTCTTTAGGATTGATGTGTTGAAGGATGCTACTCCTCAAGGGGAGAAGCATAATGGAACAGGGAAGCTTTTGCCTCCACTTTGGCATTGTCGTCAAAGGGGGAGAAGAAGTGAAGTGGAGAAGATATCTGCAGAAATTGGATGAGAAGATGTGAAGTGGAGAGATATCTTTGTATATTGCCATCAATGCCAAAGGGGGAGATTTTTGGCATTATGTGAACTGGTATGAGGACATGATGACATTGTATGTTGTCATTGATGTCAATATGCTGAAGAAGAGAGAACCGGTATGTTACCAAGAACTGGTATATGTGAGAACCGGTATGATATTGTGAACCGGTATATGTGCCAAAGTGAAGCGGTGTGTTTGTTCAAGGTTAACCGGCATGTGGTTATGGGAACTGGTACATGGAAGCTTTATATGACTATCAGTTGGTAGTCTCAACTTCAGGGTTTTCGATTGAAGTACTTCAAGTCTGTGTGACTCAATCAATGACTTTGTGTGATGAGTTAGCATTGTAATGAAGAACAGATCATGTTGCCATGTCAGCCTTGCATGCGTGAAGGCTCTTGCATGAAGGAGATTGTTCCTATCTACCTCAGGAATGTGCGAAGTCTGTAAATGGTGAAAACGCGTGATGGGTTATTAGCCACCATGAAAGCGGTGGAAAATGAATGATGGAGAATGTCTTGAGATTGGTTCAAGACTATTGCATTTAATGCAATGTGCTCAACAGTCAGGATTGAACCATTTGAATTTATTAACCTAATAGGTTTAGGGTTTAGGGTTTATACTACGGACCTATCTGTTTCCTATAAGGTCGATGTTGTGTTTCTTTCCGACGTTGTTGGCAAAAGTTGTGTGTGTGTATCCAAGTGAAGGGATACATGATTCTTGCCAGACCCGAGGAGAGAAGTGATACCTGCAGAGTGTAAGTTCAGAAGGTGAAGAGGAGCTAAAGAAGATCTACATTGGCATTGATTGCTGTTACCAGATCATTGTAATACCTGTTGATCTCTAACCACTTCAACAGTTGGGAAATCCTTTAACAGGGTAGCTTTAACCGGCTTACTATAAATCCTTTAACAGGGTAACTCAAAACCATTGAGTTCTTGAAATCCTCTAACAAGGTAACCTTTAACAGGGTTTAACCCTTAACCGGGTATTCTAGCCATCCCTTAATTGGGTGATCCCTAACAAGATCGGTTCGTAACAGAACCTATTGTATCAGTCTTTAACTGAACAAGGCTCCTAACAGAGCGGACTTCTAAAGAGTTCAAAAACAACTTGTGGGTATTCATCCCCACCGTGGTTTTTCCCAGTTGGCTTTCCACGTGAAAAATTTGTGAGTCATGTGTGGTGTTATTCATGTGATGGTTTAAGTGATTTGTGTCTGAAGGTAAATCATGTTGATCTAGTTGTTTATATATCTTTGATGATAGATTACCTATTCATGCACTCAAGTGAAATGGAAATGAAGTATTAGATTGTATGAAAAGATAAGTGTCAACCGGTTTATGCTTGTCTTAGTTATTCTAGGTTTTGCTAGTTGTACTCTGTTTAAGGCCGGTGTTATTGTTTGTCTGCCAAAACACAGTGTCTACTAAAAAACCAGTTTAGGATTGTGTTTTTGTTTGTACTGATTCACCCCCCCCCCCACTCTCAGTATCGGTTTGGTACTATCTATTCATCATTAAGGTATCAATTGGTATCAGAACATCCTCCAGGTCCTCTGTGTTATAAGCTTAACCGCTTGAGGAAAAGATCCCAGTCTAATGATGAAGAGGGAAGGTCCAAAGTTCAATAGAGATAATTTTAGTATATGGAAACATAGAATGAAGATATACATTAGAATCATGGGTGCTCAACACTGGAGCTATGTTGAGAACACTTATGTTGCCCCTACCAGTATTCTCACTGATGACCAAAAGAGAGAGATGCAGGAGAATGGGCAAGTCATGGAAGCCCTAATTAATAGTTTATCTGACATTGAGTTTATTGATGTCCAAGATAAAGTAAATCCAAAAGAACTATGGGATACTCTTGAAAATATCTATGGCGGTGATGAGCATGTAAAACAAGCTAAGGAAGAAAGCCTTAGAGGGAAGTTTGAAGATATGTGGATGGTTGAAGGAAAGTCCATTCAACAGTATGGAATAAGAATTAAAACTATTGTCAGAGATATCAAGAATCCAAGTGGTAAAATGGAAGATTTCATCATGGTAAGCAAAGTCCTGAGATCCTTTTACCGGTCTATGCAATAAGGGTTGCTGCTATTCAGGAGTTGAAATCAATAGACAAGACTAAGGTATCCCTAGACTCCATCGTTGCAAAGTTGACAGCCTATGAGCTAAATAGTTTTGATAGCAGTGTTCAAAAGACTGAATCGGCTTTTAAAGCTTCTGTTGTACCATCCTAGAAAAGGAAAAGAAGCTAGCACTAGTGGTGAACCAAGACAAAGTAGAGAAATGGATGATGAGGAGATTCTGATAGCATTTGAAGCTCTTCTTGCAAGGAAACTTCCTAAAGGAACCGGTAAATATAGAGGTAAGCTCCCTTTGAAATTCTTTTCTTGTAACCCAATAGGACATATTGTTGTAAATTTTCCTAATGGTGACAACAAGGACAACCGGAAAGGTTCAAGAAATTCAAAGGAGGAAACTGGAGAAACTGTTTTGTGGTAGTTGATGAAGGTGTCACCGATGAGGAGTTAGAACATGAAGCAAAGTAAGATATTATGTTTGTTGTTGCCAAGGAATATGTGTCAGACAAGAAGGCACTTGTCTCCCGCTTTGATAATTCCAATGAGTGGATTATTGATAGTGGCTATTCTCACCATATGACTGGTGACCGGATTAAGTTTCTATCCTTGGAAGTGTATGATAGTGGTGTGGTTCGCTTTGGTAATGATGCACCATGTATGGTCAAAGACAGAGGGTCCATCTATCTAAATGGAAGGAGTAGTGCTGACAATGTGTATTGGGTTAATGGTCTCAGACACAACCTTCTGAGTGTCACCCAGCTTAATGATAGTGATCTCACTTTGGATTTCAAGAATGGAGTGTGCAGAATCAAAGGAAAGAATGGTGAATTGGTGGCCACCGGTATGCAGACCAAAGGAAACCTATTTCAACTAAATGCAAAAATAAGTACATTTCTTATGGCTAAATTCGATGATAGCTGGATATGGCATAGGAGACTCTGCCATGTAAACTTTGATAACATTATGAAGGCCAGTAAGATCAAGGTAGTTAGAGGGTTGTCGGTGCTGAGCAAACTGGAAAATACCTTGTGCAGAGAGTGTCAGCTAGGGAAAATGTCTACCTCAACCTTTAAAGGTAAACCTTTCACTACTGACAATTTGCTTGATCTTGTGCATACTAATTTGTGTGGTCCTATGAAAACTAGGAGTATGCAGGGTGATAGGTACTTCATGATTCTCACTGATGACTGCTCAAGAATGATGTGGGTCACTTTCTTGAAAGATAAGTTTGAAGCTTTTGTAAAGTTCAAAGCTTTCAGAGATTAGTGGAGAAGGAAAGCGGTAAAAGGATCGAGTGCCTGAGAACTGATCAAGGAGGGGAATTCACTTCCTGTGAATTCAATAAGTACTGTGAAGAACATGGTATCAAGAGGCAATTGTCTACCCCCCAAAATCCACAGCAGAATGGCCTAGCAGAGAGGAATAACTGAACTATGGTTGAAGTAGCCAGAACTATGTTGATTCAAGGAAAGGTTGCTCACACCTTTTGGAGAGAAGCGGTGAGCACTGCAGTCTACACAATGAACTGGGTACTCATCAAGAAAGGTAAGGACAAAACTCCTTATGAGTATTAGACCAGTAAGACACATGTGGTTATCTACTTTAGAGTGTTTGGTAGAAAATTTTACATCAAGAGTGAACACCAAAGCAAATTTGATGCGAAATGTGATGAGGGAATATTCCTAGGGTATTCCACCAAGAGCAAAGGTCTCAAGTGTTTCAATAATAGGACTCGGAGAATTATGGAAAGCATTAATGTAAGAGTTGATGAAACCTCTTAGAAAACTGAGGAAACTCGCAGTGAGCTAGAGGTAAATGAACTGATAGTAACCTTCTGGGAACCAGTTGCCAGTCAACCAAGTACCAGTAACAGTGTTCCTACACCGGTAGATGTAGATGTTGATACTGATGGAGATGAGGATGAAGAAGAAAAGTAAGAGGAATCTATCAAGACCATTCCTTAGTATGTCAATCTGAATCATGATCCTAAGCAGATCATAGGAGATAAGGATGCAGGAATCCTTACAAGAAGAAAGGTCAGAGAAAACTCATGTATGATCTCTAAATTTGAGCCTAAATCATTCAAAGAGGCACATAAAGATGAAGACTGGTTCAAGGCAATGGAAGAGGAACTTGACCAGATAGAGAGAAATGGTACATGGTCTTTGGTACCCAGATCGGAGCATAAAAATGTCATCGGTACCAAATGAGTTTTTAGAAATAAGTTGAATGAGGATCGCACAGTGATTAGAAACAAAGCTGGACTGCTGTGTAAAGGATATACCCAAGAAGAAGGAGAAGACTATGGAGAAACCTTTGCTCCTATAGCCAGATTGGAAGGAGTTCACATGCTTCTTGCATATGTAGCTTTTAAAGGATTCAAAGTATATCAAATAGATGTAAAATCTGCATTCCTAAATGGTGTACTTGAAGAGGAGGTGTATATAGAGCAACCAAATGGGTTTGCCCTATCTGAAGGCAGTGACATGGTGTGTAGACTACATAAAGCCTTATATGGTCTAAAGTAGGCACCCAGAGCATGGTATGGATACCTGCACTCCCATCTTGTGAAGATTGGATTTGAGAGAACAAGCGAAGATAGCAATATCTACTTGAAATCTAAAGGAGATCAGATCCTGATCTATGAGGTATTTGTTGATGACATTATCTTTGGTGGAGATGATAAGATGAGTCATGAGTTTGTAGATGAGATGAAGAAAGAGTTTGAGATGTCACTCATAGGGGAGATTAAGTTCTTCATTGGACTGCAGATTCAACAGATGAAAGATGGAATCTTTATCACTCAATCCAAGTATGTCAAAGAGGTGTTGAAGACCTTTGGCATGGAAGATAGTAAACCAGTTGGTACACCGATGGTGAGCATTGTAAATGATCCAAAGAGGATGACTCGGCATTGGTTGATGATAAGGAATACCGATCAATGATTGGTAAGTTACATTATGTAGTGCATAGCAGACCAGATATTGCACATGCAGCTGGCATTAGTGCAAGGTTCCAGAAAAGTCCAAGAGAATCCCACTTAGTTGCAGTCAAGTGGATTCTTAGGTATCTGAAGGGAACTATTGATTATGGATTATTGTATCCATATAGCAAGGATTTCAACTTGAAAGTATTCACATATGTTGAATGGGGGGTAATGTGGATGACCAGAAGAGCACAACCAGTGGTGCATTCTTTCTCGGTGGTAGACTAGTCTCATGGATGAGTAAGAAGCAGAGTTGCATCTCTCAGTCTACAATGGAAGCAAAGTATGTTGTTGCTTTCATGAACTGCACTCAGACAATTTGGATGAAGCATGTATTAAATGGCTTCAAAGTTCTTGTATTTGAACTGGTAAGTATATTTTGTGACAATACTAGTGCAATTAACATCTCTAAGAATCCAGTTTTACGTTTTAGAACCAAGCACTTTAAGCTCAAGTATCATTTCTTGAGGGAAAAGGTTCAGAACAAAGAGATTGCACTAGAACATGTTTCCAGTAAGGAGCAGTTAGCAGACATATTCACCAAGCCTCTCTCAAAGGCTACATTTATGTACTTAAGAGGTGAATTAAGGGTGTTGCCCCTTCAAGAGGTAAACTAAAGGTATATGCTCCACATCAGTCAAGTATTGCATAGTCAAATTTTTCTTTAGGATTGATGTGTTGAAGGATGCTACTCCTTAGGGGGAGTAGCATAATGGAACAGAGAAGGTTGTGCCTCCACTTTGGCATTGTTGTCAAAGGGGGAGAAGAAGTGAAGCGGAGAAGATATCTGTAGAAATTGGGGGAGAAGATGTGAAGCGGAGAGATATCTTTATATATTGCCATCAATGCCAAAGGGGGAGATTGTTGGCATTATGTGAACCAGTATGAGGACATGATGACATTTTATGTTTCCATTGATGTCAATATGCTGAAGAAGAGAGAACCGATATGTTACCAAGAACCGATATATGTGAGAACCAGTATAACATTTTGAACCAGTATATGTGCCAAAGTGAAGTGGTGTGTTTGTTCAAGGTGAACTGACATGTGGTTATGGGAACTGGTACATGGAAGCTTTGTATGACTACCGGTTGGTAGTCTCAACTTCAGGGTTTTCAGTTGAAGTACTTCAAGCCCATGTGGCTCAATCGGTGACTTTATGTGATGAGTTAGCATTGTAACGAAGAATAGGTCATGTTGCCACGTCAGCCTTGTGCGCGTGAAGGATCTTGCATGAAGGAGATTGTTCCTATCTACCTTGAGAATGTGTGAAGTTTGTAAATGGTGAAAACACGTGATGGGTTATTAGCCGCCATGAAAGAGGCAGAAAATGAATGATGGAGAATGTCTTGAGATTGGTTCAAGACTGTTGCATTTAATGCAATGTGCTCAACGGTCAGGATTGAACCATTTGAATTTATTAACCTAACAGGTTTAGGGTTTAGGGTTTATGCTACCGACCTATCTATTTCCTATAAGGTTGATGTTGTGTTTCTTTCTGAGGTTGTTGGAAAAAGTTGTGTGTGGGTATCTAAGTGAAGGGATACATGATTCTTGCCAGACCAAAGGAGAGAAGTGATACCTGCAGAGTGTAAGTGCAGAAGGTGAAGAGGAGCTAAAGTAGATCTGCATTGGCATTGAGTGTTGTTACCAGATCATTGTAATACGTGTTGATCTCTAACCATTTCAACAGTTGGGAAATCCCTTAATAGGATAGTTTTAACCGGCTTACTATAAATCCTTTAACAGGGTGACTCAAAACCATTGAGTTCTTTAAATCCTCTAACAAGGTAACCTTTAACAGGGTTTAACCCTTAACCAGGTATTCTAGCCATCCCTTAACCAGGTAATCCCTAACAGGATCAGTTCCTAATAGAACCTATTGTATCAGTCTTTAACCGAACAAGGCTCCTAACATAGCGAACTTCTAAAGAGTTCAAAAATAGCTTGTGGGTATTCATCCCCACCATGGTTTTTCCCAGTTGGGTTTCCACGTGAAAAATTTGTGTGTCATGTGTGGTCTTATTCATGTGATGGTTTAAGTGATTTGTATCTGAAGTTAAATCATGTTGATCTAGCTGTTTATATATCTTTGATGATAGATTACCTGTTCATGCACTAGAGTGAAATGGAAATGAAGTATTAGATTGTATGAAATGATAAGTGTCAACTAGTTTATGCTTGTCTCAGTTATTCTAGGTTTTGTCGGTTGTACTCTGTTTAAAACTGGTGTTACTGTTTGTCTGCCAAAGCACAGTTTCTGCTGACAAACTGGTTTAGGATTGTGTTTTTGTCTATACTAATTCACCCCCCCCCCCCTCTCAGTACTGGTTTGGTACTATCCATTCATCATTAAGTTATCAAGATCAAGAACAACCACTTCCATCCTACCCATTTTTTTATCAAGATCCCACCTAACAAGAGTCTTATGATGATCCCCTTGCTCTTTTCTATTCCATTCATAATGATACCCTTTTCTCTCAAGAATAAAGTGTCCTTTCAAGTCCCATCCAACATCCACCTCCTAAGAAATATCAAGACATCCTTTTCATCCTTCCTAATAATCCCTTTCCAAGTCAAGATCAAAGTATTCCTTCACCTTCATGTCCTAAACAAGATCCCATTATTTATCCAAATAATGATCAAGATCCATCTGTCCCTTCATTTCCATGTCATAATCCTGCATTTCTCTCACAAGATTCCTTCTCAAATGAATTTACCATTTCTCCTAGTTGCCCTCATGATCCCAATCCCTCTACACAAGTTGTTCATGAACCTGTTATCAATGAAATCACCAATCCCAATCATACTACATAGAGCAACTTGTCAACAATTGTATGTGAGCCATCATCACATGCCAATATGGTGACAGAAACAAGCATGGCACCAGCTAATGAAATCAACACCCAAATTGTTTCATCATCTTCTTGATGTACAAACATAACACCAGTTAATGAGATCAACAACTGGTTGGTTTCATCATCCTCTCCAAGTGCATCAATAAAAATAAACATAGCACCCACTCATGTCACAACTTTGAAACAAAAATCAAATTGTCTCATACACCCACACTTGAAATACTGGGGGCAAGAGAATCTACCATAGTTGGATTGCTTTAAAAATGATAAGGCTATAGCTGAATTCATGGGTTCCAGAGCTAGATTTCCCTCCGATGATCCATAAAATCTAGAAACTAAAGAAATCAACATTGGAGATGATGAACATGTACACTTAGTTAAGTCCTTATATCCTATTGGAAAAGACATCTTTATCCGACTCTTCAAACAAAGACCAATGAACTACCTACACAAAACTTCCTGACCCTATGAACAACATACACCTTAAACAATATTATATCTAAGGGATGGGTTAGTTTAGGTTTTACTTTTCGCATTGCATATTATTTTATTCAAATCACTGCATCACATATAGTTTCTTTTTCAAATGCATTGCATTCATAAATTTCATAGCATGTATCAGCATCAAAAAAATAAGGCAACTGACCAGGTTTATCATATGTTTGCATTCAAGAGAAACAAGGGTCATCTCCTTTCTTAGATATTCAGACATGAAATCTTTGAGATCCTAAGGTCATTCACTTTCAACATTACCCTGTGATGATGCTTTACTTATGGTTGGGTAGTGATTTCACTATTTCAGACTTTTTGACCCAAAATATATCAATTGCTATATATCAAACACATTAACAAAATCTCTAAATTCATTCGAGACACCTAGTTGATCATATGACTAGTGAAAAATCTAAAATTCTACTTCAGCGTCGTTGTATTTGTCACACCCAAGTAGGTTTCATTACTTACAAGTCAAAGCAAAAAAAAGAAAAAGAAAAATTACTCTGCCAAATATTCATCTCAAGGCAAAAGAGCAATGATATATAACTGAAATATCACACATACAAAGTGTGACAAAAAGCTTGACTATGGGAACATGCGAGTAAATCCATCAGGGCTATGAACACCTGCTGGCAATGGAGCAATATTTGAGAGATTACAGCCTATAACCTCGTCGGAGCTCTAAAAGCTTGCTGGTAGCGATGCTCTATTCAGGATGCTTTTGAAGTTATAAAAATCCACATAGCTAGTCAGATAGGATGCTAAGGATCTTTAGTGAACGCAAGAGTAGGAATTAACTCATTTTACACACACATGGGCAAAAGAAGATCAAAGTTTCAAGAACCAATGGGGAAGTTTTCTATGTCTCCATTTGTAAATCCTAGTCACTAAGTGTGTTAATTTGGATGTTCCAAGGGACCTTAAGGATCGATTGACCATTTATCTATGAAATGTTTTGTACCTCCAATTCAATTGGTGCATTACATAATGCTAAACAAACACATACATCCTTGTTCGAATAGGAAATGCATCTTCGTCATGCATATTGCATTAACATAAGTCATGTCAAAAATTTATTGTCTCCACATGCAATCTACAGATCATTATGTCATATAGGTTTGCACACTAGGGGCATAACTGAAAAAATCCTAAAAATCATTAAAAAGTCCTGAAAAAATTTAAAAAACAACAAAAAAAAAATCCAAAAACATTGGGAAAACACAAAAAATCCAAAAACATCGGGAAATCTTTTTAAAATACCAAAAATATCCATATAATGTCCTAAAAAAATCAACCAAAAACATGTGTATAATGTCTTGAAAAAATCAACCAAAAACATCCATATAATGTCTTGAAAAAATCAACCAAAAACATTCAAATGCGATTCTTAAAAAATCAACCAAAAACATTCAAAAAAAATCCTAAAAAAATCAACCAAAAACAACCATATAATGTCCTTGAAAAATCAACCAAAAACATCCAAATATCAATCCACAAAATCAAAAAAACAATCAAAAATCAATCAAAAAAAACTTGCAATAAAATGTCTCGCAAGAATCAAACACCCTAGCAGATATCCACCAAACACTTCACACGAAGTTAACAAAGGATACGACTATCCAGTCAAACATCTGCAATGAATTGATCAAATTGTCTTATCAATCGTATCATGTCCATATCAAGTGATCATTATCTTGTCTTAAACAAAAGAGGATACACTCCAAATCAAACAAGTCAGTCTTAAATGGGGTCCGCAAATTTCTAAGATCAGACATTATCAACCATCACATCAAGCAACTAAGAACAAAGGCACAAGATTAGTATAGCTACTGAATTTTGTCTGGGTCATTCATTATCTTTTATCATTTGGCGACAGATCATGTTCCTGTGCTACTCAAGGATGACCACAAGTGACTAGAAGAGCCATGATGTGCATTATCTTTTTCTTTGTTTGTTGTTTGTGGTGTAAACTGATGAAATTCTAGGGAAATTTCTCTAGCGGGTGTCTGTGATAGGAGCATTCAGCTAGTGAATGCCACACATACCTCGACCCCTAGTGTATTTACCAGAATGGAGAGCTTCACTCCTTGTCTGCTACATGTTTGTTTCTTCAATGAGATATCTTTACATCTTGGTTCCTTATACCCTAATGTGCTAAGCTCCATTGTTCAATAATAAGGCTCAGTGATGAATTTATATTGCGTAATAAATAATGACACGGGTTCGTGAATCAATCATTCTCATTTCATCTTCAATTGCTTCTATTTTATTCTATTTCATTCTAAGGTTCATTCTCTCATATTCTATCTCAATATCATCTTCACATCACCTATCTCTATCTCTAATCAACTAACTATTCTATCTTTCATCTCACGTTCTTCTTTTTTCTAGAGATCATTCATGTCTTTAATGCACAAACAGTCTCTCGAGGGGGAATTACACCCTAAGCGTCACTAAGACATACTGGGGCAGAAATTTTTTTCGTTTTCTTTGAAACAACATCGTTTCGACTTTGTTTCAAAGAGGGGCAAATGTAGACACCTAAAATGTCTCATTGATCATGTACTAATTATTCGTCTAATTGATTAAATAATTATTTAATTATTTATTTAAATTAATTAATCATATTCTTCTAATTTCATATTTCCTCATCATCTTACTAATTATTCTATTTTAATTCTATCATCATTTAATCATTAAACCATTTTCTAATGTTAATTAAGTATTTATTATTTAATTAATTATGATTTTTAATCCTCAATTTAAATAATCTTTATTATTTAAATAGATTCTTTCTCAATTTGTATCTCTATTCAATTAATCATTCAATCTTTTTCTAAATATTAATTAAATATTTATTAGTTAATTAATCATTATTTAATTCCTTTAATTTAAATTAAAAAATTTATTTAATTAAATTCAATTTCTAAATAATTAAATAGTTTCTTTAAATTATTGAATTAGCTAATTAATTCTTCAATTCCAAATCCCCAAATTCTAATTTCATTTAATTCTTCTAATTTCATTTAATTTCATAATTCTTCTAATTTAATTCTAATTCTAATTTCTTCTAATTTCAAATATATGTGCATGATTTCAAAAATCAAATTGAAAATCAAAGTCAAGTTCTAAATACATTCAAATAACAAAATTGAATTTAAAATAAATTCAATATTTGAATTAAATCTCATGCAAAGATTAAATTGAAAATAAAAGTCAAAGTGCAAGCACATGCTAAATTAATTAATTCGATTAATTAATTAATTAAATCATTAACTTTTCAATCTCTATTTCTATCTTCCAAAAAGCTCTCAAAAAGCTTTCAATCAGTTAACTATTCCATCTATTTTAATCGATTATTTCAATTAACTGATTAATTACATCATTTCTTTAATTCTCTCAAATTATTCTTTTTCAATCTTTTAGTTAGCTTTTTCTAAATAAAGTTTTCTTTGTCATCAATCAATTATCCTTCAATCATTCTTTTTCATCTTTCAATCAGATTTTTCCTCAAATAGTTAACTCATTTAATCAATTCAATCAATTTTGGTCCACCTCTAAATTAGCAGTTCAACTATCAATCAGCATGTGAGTTCACATGAGTTCCACCTCTTGATCAATTTGTTCCACCTCTTAATCAGTTCTTATCCAATAATCTATAAATTGAGCATTCAATCTCCATTTTCAACAATCATGAACTTTGAATCTTTGTGTCAATTACAGGTTGCCAGTGCGATATCGGAGAGCCACCATACCACAAAGAGGAGAAGAGCAATGGAAGCTGTATGCAGTCTTGGAATAGGGGGAATTGATACATAAAGTTTATATTTCTATTTCTTGCTTTTGCATTATTCCATTGTCTATTTGTTTGAATTCTAATTAGGACAGGGATTCATGATTTTCGTTTATTCCTAGTTGATCATATTGATGAATTTTACATATGACAGGTGGCACTTGGGGACTCGCAATTACTATGTGTGAAAAGTAGTAATCTGCAAGTTGTAAGGCACAAACACTTCAATAAATCATTGTATGCATGGTTAGACAGATATAATCCATGAATATATAAAAATCATAACAAATCGACCTATTGCCTTCTAAAAGATGTGAGTATGGACTTGCTCTCAAATTTATCTAAGCAATACCAGTGACTAGACTACACCAAGACAAAGGATTTAATCTATATGAGCACAAAATTGAGCTAAATGGATGCAATATTAAGCTATATGGATGCAAGATTAAGATAAATATGCAAGATTAAGCTAGATATGCTTAAACTAAATATGCAAAAAGCTAAGATGCAATAATCTCAAAGCACAATATTCTTAATGAACCTAAAGCAAAAACAACTTAATAACAATAAATCTCTAGGGTTCTTTTGAATGAGAGATGAGGGCCTGAATTTATAGAAAATCCAGAGAGAGACCAACAGTCAAGATCAATTAATGATGAGCGGGCGAGATTCTCCAAGAGGAAGCACAATCCAGGTGAATTGATGTAATTGGCTGCTTTTCTCAGTTTTAAAGGAAATTGAGTTAAAATTAAGATAAAATCAGAAAAAAACTGATTTATTCCATATTTTTTATTCAATTTTGAGATTTAATTGGTTTAATTGCTTTTCTAAGATTTTTCAATTTATTAAATTTTTAAGATATCTCAATTTGATTCCTTTTCCAATTTTAATTCTTTTTTTCAAATTAAATTTTTTTTAATGATTTAATGGCCAATTTATGTATTAATTAAATATGCTAGGATATTTAATTAAATAAATAGGATAATTGATTAAAATGATTTACTTGGAATAAAGAGGGGCAAATGTAATACCCTAAAATTGTCTTTGGTAAGGACCTTGGTGATGTAGTTGAGATTAGGGGCTCATGGTTTAGATGACTATTTTTAGGGTATTACATTTGCCCCTCTTTGAATTGATGTGCGAGCAGCGCATTGATTCAAAGAATAGTTGATGTCAAAGAGATATTAGTTCTGAACTTGATGGATCACAAACCGACAAAGAGTAAGATGCTTAGCTTGATTTGAAGCGATGAAACTAAACAGATTAATTAAAGCGATATTGATCCCGAACTTGATTGAACTAGGACTGATGAAGAGAGAGATACCGATCTTGAACTTGATGGATCAAGAAATGAGCACCGATCTAGAACTTGATTGAACTAGAATTGGCTGAGCGAAGAGATAAAACCGATTCCAAACTTGATTGAACAAGAATGATTAGCAAAATAGAATGTCCAGCTTGATTTGATGTGATGAGACTAAACACCTATTTGAAGTTTGATTCAGATGAGGACAAAATTGATATACCCCTAAAGATTGATTGAAGTTCGATTAAGATTTGATTTGAAAATATTAGATGCTCGGCTTTTGATGAAGATTTGAAAAAAAATCTTGACTTTTTGATGATGTAATCACTGATAATGATGATGTAATGAGTATGCCCCCTCAGGAGCGAAATTGAAACATAGCGAGGTCGTAGTGATTTTAGGCAATTTTGATAAAATGATTTATCGATGATAATCTGAGCATGAAGATTGATGTAAGAATTAAATTGACATCAGAATTGATTCAGAAAAGATTGACACGAAGATGAAAGTGTCAAGTGGTCAACATTGTGAAAATTTGACTAGAAAATTTACGTTAGATTTGGATTTTGATTTTGATCCCGAAAATGGACTTGAGACGGTTGATTTAGCTAAGAGTACAAATTTTGTGTCCATCGGAGCAAGTTTGAAAATTAGGGTTTCACCTATATAAAGGGTTTAATGTGTCATTTTCAATTCATTTTTACCTCTCAAAGTTCAAAATTTCAAAAACCTTCTTTGGAGCAAAATGGAAATTCCAGTTCCAGATCACCGATTCAAGCACCAAGGATGACATAATCGACCTCGAAACTACACAGCAGTAGTAAGTGATCAATCTTTACTCTTCCATTTCTCATTTTTTTTATTTTTTCATTCTAAGTTTCATTTTAGTTCATCCCTTGTCGTTTTATCATTTGGTTTAATAGGAATTGTCATACGAGTAACTGATAAATTTTATTTTCTCGTATCATCATGTATGTATTGTTGTATGGTAGATACCTGTAAATCATAAAATTTTGTTCATCATAGACCATTTTGTCATCTGATATGGCATGGTAGCTCATATGGGATAGTTTACTCATACGACTCGTAAAGTTTACTCGTACGAGTTTCTTCCTTTCTGTGTTAACTCGTATAGAAAACAACGGGTATTTTTGAAGGTCCAATCGTCAAATTTTGATTTTCATTGTTCTAAATTTGGATTCTTTAGCATTTTTGGCACATGCTTTGCTCAAATTTGATCGTGTAGTGATGGTTTTTTTGTTCAATTTTGCAAGTTCAGCTGCCAGACATTTAGTTTAGACGTACATATCCACCTACTATGAGATAAGTGCAGGACTTGTTAGGTGTACAGAGAGGTCACATTGGGTTGTGTGGATTAGGATACTTGCTTCAAATGCCTAATATCTGTGTTAATCACAGCTTGTTGACTGCTTTAGTTGAGCGATTTCATAGTGAGCAAAACACATTCCACCTACCAACTGGGGAGATGACTATCACTCCTAAGGACATATACAGGATTTTGAGGATACCTTAAGTTGGAGATAAGATGGATTATAATGTTGCTTCATCGCAGGGTATTGAGGCACTTAGATGCATATTTCATGATGACACTATCCTTGATCATTCTATCACATGGGATGATCTTTTGATCAGATATGGTGCACAGTTCCTTCTTGCTTGCATTTTGGTTGGTCTTATAGGCTACTTTGTTATGCCAGATAGAGGATAGCAGGTATTTTTGTGTGGATGGGGTAGGATGCTGGAGAGATTGCTTACTCATCCTATCAGATTAGGTTGGGGATCATGTTTACTCGCACACATGTACCATGAGATGCATGAGATCTCCTATAGAGGGGCGAAGAGTATGGCGGCAGGTGTATTAGTTCTGCAGATTTGGGCCTGGGAGCATATCCTAGTTTGTAGACTGATTGTAGATGATGCACAAGAGGAGGGTCACCCCATTGTATATAGACATTCAAGATATATTACATAGCCCCACCTGGGAAACACCGACTACTGGAGGAGATAGCTAGATGACATGATATCAGTAGTCTGGAGACCATACAGGGGTCTAGAGGTGTGGAATGATTGGAGGAGGCAGCGGAAGGATATGTTTATGACTCGGCCACTTGTTGGTAGATCCACAATGATTATTGAGTGATTTGTGGTTAGTAGAGTATTGAGGTAGTATGGGAGGCCACAGAGTATCTCCCAGGAGTTTACATCTTATGCATGATTTTTTGATGAGGAGAGATGAGGATGGGGGCCTAGACTGTCATATGCCCTCGCCATGCAAGAGTTAGCGGGATTACATCCACAGCAGTGGGAGTATCTAGAGGATGTTGCCGATGCGGGGGTAATTCCCTAGTTTAGGGATTGGTTCCAGAGACATCCATTCCCTCGATTCACCAATCCTAGAGAACATGCCCCTCACATAGATGAGGGTAATTATGTGTCTGTGTGAGCTCAGAGAGAGGTGGAACCAAGAAGTGGAGGAGGAGATCCAGGTGCGAGCAATAGCAGAGCGCCTATCATAGGATGACAACATCAGAGGGGAGAGGGAGGGTCATTGGGAGAAGTTGGTGGAGATGTAGGTGGTGATAGGGGAGGAGAGGTCGCAGTAGATGTAGAGATGGGTGAGGTAGCAGGCCCTGGCGGTGAGGATGCCCTGAGATAGGGATGACAAAGGAGGAAGTAGTAGGGTGGCAGAGGTGAGGAGGTTGGAGCAGGAGGTCAGACACGTACAGATATCATCTATGCCTTAAGGGGTACAGTGTGTGGACTACAGACATAGCTGGCAATTGCTCAGACTTAGATAGAAAAGCAGGATTGACAGGTCTAGAGATTGAGATCAAAGTGTGACCAGGAGGTTTAGATATTAAGAGCAGAGCTAGCTGCCTCCCAGTGTAAGGTTCTTCACTAGTCTAGTTGAGTAGCATACTATGTAGCAGTGCCAGCAGACAGACAGGTGGTGCCTTATTCACAATATATGGCTCAGTCAGAGGGAGTTAGGGCACCCAAATAGGATGATACCCCTATTTAGTAGCCACCACCTCCTCCTCCAAACGATGAGGGAGAGGTGGAGAGTTATATTTTTAGATGTCTCCCAGATTTTGTACCCCATTTTTGTAGTTTATACGATTCTTTCCCTAATTGACAATATTTGTGACATTTGATATCATTTGTACCCTTTAACATTGATATTTTTTATGAGATATATATATCAGTTTGTGATTTGATCTTTTTGTAATGGTGTTATTGATATGAGTTGATTTATGAGATGTCTTTCTATATACATTGTATGTCTTTTCAATATGTATGTATGTAATGCAGATGAATATGGATGTTTTTATTTCTTTTTCATATACAAATAAATGATTTGGTGAGTGAAAATGATGAGCTAATAATTCAAATGTTTTTTTTGTTTTTCATGCAATAGTATGAATGCAAATGAACGTGTAATGGACTTATGGATCTATATTATATGCTTATGTATGCAGCTAACATCTCATGTAGGATTTGCGATGTTGATACATAGGTACTTGAATATGTCGATGATGATGATACAGTTGACCACTTGGCAAAGAAATGATTATTGATTCAGATTCAACTCACCCAAAACATTGCTATCATGTTGAAATCACTTTAAATGCAAAACATGGTATGAATGCAAACTAGCACATGTATGCAAACTAGGACTAAGTCACTGGATTTTGATTTGCTTTTTATCATCACTGAGCATTTTACAATGTTGGAAATAGACATAAGCACCAAGGCATGAAAAGCCAGGATGACCTGAATGTCACGTCCTTTTGATCTAGCAAGCAAACATAAGCACCAAGGCATGAAGAGCCAAGATGACCTAAATGTTTCTTGTGTGCAAACACACCAGACAAAGTAGAGTTCCTTCCTTTTATATGCAACATTAATTATCTTATCCGCAATGACCCTTTTATCATTAATATCCTAGGATAGATTAAGCATGCATCTGGATTGCATAATAAAGAAATTTACTCAAAACAGATAAGGAAATGATTTCAACCTCCTTGTAGCATACAAATAAACGGAGTTGAGGTATGTGTGTGGCGATTTCACCTTGATGTGAAGGCACTTATCATAGACACCCAGCTTATGAGATGTTTTCAGATCATCAGAATCACTCCTACAAGCAAAAAATAAAGAAAAGTATTATGCCCCCAATCCTCGCTCCTCTTAGTCAAGATAGACTTCTTGAGTTACTCAGAGGGAAGAATAAATGAAAATCATTTTAAAAGATGGCACATAGATAAAATGTCAATCCTATCTCAAACAATTTTAGTGATTTATTTAGTGTTCTTGTTTTGCTTGTTTACTCAATGGTAAAACCCAGTAGTGGTTAGGAGATAGGTAATTGACTTGGAATGGATGACCTGGTACTACCGATATAAAGATAACTTAGTTAAACTACTTAGGACATTTAGATTGTTCAGTCGATTACCCTAAGACTAGGACATTGATCAGTTTCAAGCCATGAGGGTTCCAAAAAGAACCAGGGTGTCACAAAAGTGACCGAAAGATATATACAAGCTTGAAGCAAAGATGCAGGAAAGTAGGAAATAAAATAGGAAATGCCAAATTTACGTTGATAGATGGAGCACTTCAGTACCAGAGGTGCATTTTTACCAGGTTTTCACCTTCTTGTTAGATATTCTTTTTTTTTTTCTTTACCAAAGTGCATGTTTACCAGGTTTTCACCAAGGCATTTTTTTTAATATTTTGTTTTTTTTTCCTTTTTTCCTTTTCTTCGGGACTTTTTTATGATTTTTTTCAGGACTTTTTAGTTGTACAGTTTGTTCGACTAGAGAATGCTAAGTGTAGAATTTCTTCAAGTGGATGGTGTTGATCGGTTCACGGAGTTGATCTCCTTCTGATGTTGAGAGTTGATAAGCGCCAGAGCCAAAGGCTGCAGTAACAATGCAGGGACCCAGCCACTTGGGTTCAAACTTCCCTTATTGTTCCTGAAATTGTTGATTTTTAGGATTCTCTCTCAAAACAAGGTCACCAACCTGAAATTCTCTATGTCAAACTTTCTTGTTATAACCTCTAGACATTCTCTTCTAGTAAGCTCTCAGATGATCAAATGCCACTTGTCGATGTTCATCCAGCAACTCTAGTTCTTGCAATCTAGATATTTTGTGATCGTCATCAATAATAAGACCTTGCAAAGAAACTCTCAAAGAAGGAATTTCAATCTCAATAGGCAAGACTGATTCGGCCCCATACCCCAAAGCAAAAGGTGTAGCCCTAGTGGGTGTTCTGATGCTTGTTCTATAAGACCATAGTGTCGGATTGAGCTATAGATGCCAATCCTTTATAGATTTGTTGATTGTTCTATACAAGATAGTCAGCAAATTTTTGTTAGATGCTTTAGCCCGTCCATTACCTTGAGGGTAGTATATAGAAGACCAATGTTGTTTGATTTTGAACTTTTCACAGAGCTCATCTATATCCTTATTTTTGAACTGTCCTCCATTGTTAGTCACAATTGAAGAAGGGATTCCATACCTACAGATGATGTAGTTAAGAATGAACATAGCCACTTGTTTGTCAATTGCTTTGATTAGTGGATCCGCTTCAACCTACTTAGTGAAGTACTCGGTGGCAGTTATGATAAACCTGTGTCCATAAAAAAATGTAGGATAGATTTGACCAATGAGATCAAACGCCCATTGCTAAAAAGGCCAATGTGTGATAAAAGGTATTAGCTCTCTTGTTGGAGCATGTATGAGATTACCATGTAGCTGGCATTTCTCACAAGTTTTAGCAAAATTTATAGCATCTTTTTCCATATCTGGCCAGTAATAACCATCCCTTAGCAGTTTCTGAGCTAGAGTTAGACTGTTTGAGTGAGATCCACAAATACCTTCATGGACTTCAGATAATGCATGTTGAGACTCTTTAGGTTCTAGACACCTAAGAAAAGTACTATCTAAACCTCTCCTATACAAATCGTTAGCAATGATGACATACCGTGAATCACTTTTTATCAGGTTTCTTTTCTCATTACGGGTAAGGTTATTAGGGATAATTTGGTCACGTAAGTAAGAGTAGATATGGTTATAGCGTGATGAGTCATGTCCAATGATAGAATAGACCATCTGGAAACCAGGGGAATCATAAGCAGGACAATGAAGCTCTTCCACCAGGAACTCATAGCGGAAATATGTTTCTTGTAGTTGTGGTATAGATGTCAATGTAACCATAGCATCTGTTGCTCTATTTGCTGGTCTAGGAATCTACTAAAATGAAACAAAGACAAAAATTTCTTAAATTCATCAACCATTCTTTTATAGGGAATTAATTTTTCATCCTAAGTTTGATATATATCATTGATCTGGTTTATTGTCAGTTGAGATTCACCATAGATGTATAGCTCAACAACTTTCCATTCAATAGCCAGTTTGATTCCATTTACCAAGGCTTCATATTCTGCAATATTGTTGGTACAAGAAAAGAGGATCTTGTATGCCTTTAGAATTGAGTATTTCTAAGGAGTGATAAAAATAATTCCAGCACCAAAACCTTGTTGAGTAAAAGATCCATCAAAGAAAATTTTCCAGGATCACTGAGTAAGATACATTATGGATTCATTTGGAAATTCTATGTTCAAAGATTGATTGTCTTCAAGCCGAGCATTAGCAAGTCGGTCTGCAATGACTTGCCCTTTGATAGATTTGTGTTCTACATAATCAATGTCAAATTTTGTGAGTATCATAACCCATTTATCCAATCTCCCTATAAGTGTTGCTTTGTTTAGAAGATATTTCAGAGGATCAATCTTAGCCACCAATTGATAGAATGTGCTAGCATATAATGTCATAATTTATGTAATGCAAAGACCAATGCCAAACAAACTTTCTCAATGATAGTGTAGTTCATCTCATAGGACCCCAACGTCATGCTGATATATTTGATAACTCTTTCCTTTTTATTCTCATCCTATTGAGCCAAAAGTGCCCCCAGTGATATATCAGTACCTGATATGTAGAGAATCAAGGGTTTGTCTTGAATCAATGGCATCAAGATAGGTGGATCAGAAAGATATACCTTGATTTTCTTTAGGTGTTGTTCACAGTCTTCATCCCAGTTATATGTAACTCCTTTTTGTAATCCTTTTGTGAATGGTTGAGCCTTATCTGTTAGCTAAGAAATGAAGTGTCTTATTGATTGGATCCACCCTTGTAGAGTTCTCATTTGACTGGCATTATTTGGAGGTGGCATTTCCATGATAGCTTTAACTTTTTCCTGATCCACTTCAATCCCTTTTATTGAAACAATGTGTCCTAGGAGTTTTCCAAATGTAACTCCAAATGCACATTTCTTAGGATTTAGTTTGAGCTTAAATTTTTCCATCCTATCTAAGATTGGACCCAGTTTTGAGATATGTGTCAACATTTTCATAGATTTGAGTAGGGTATCATCGACATAGTCCTCCATGTTTTTGTGCATCATGTCACAAAGATTGTTGTTACAACTCTTTGATAAGTGGCGCTTACATTCTTTAAGCCAAAGGGCATCAGATTCCAACACAAAGTTCCTTAGGCATAGGTGAACATTGTTTTCTCTTCATCCCCAGGTGCAATTTTGATCTGATTGTATCCAGAAAAATCATCTATCAGAGAGTACATTTCATAGCCAATAGTCATGTCCACTATCATGTCTATGTTAGGTAGTGGAAAATCATCTTTTGGACATGCTTTGTTTAAGTCTTTGAAATTTGTGCAAACACGTATTGATTTGTCAGGTTTGGAAACAAGTACAATATTAGATATCCACTCAGCATAGTCAATTGCTCTAATCAATTATGCTTTTAGTCATTTTTCTAGCTCACCCTTAACAAGTAATGCAACATGAGGATGCATTTTTTGGAGCTTTTTCTTGACAAGTTTAACTCTAGGAATGATAGAAAGATGATGTATTATGAGGTCAGGATCTAGACCCGGCATATCAATATATGTCCATGCAAAATTGATATTTTTCTCCGTGAAGAAATTAGCAAATTCTTTCATTTCTTTTGCTAATAGGGACTGAGCTACATGTATGATATGTTGAGTTTCTTCTATTTCGATGTTTACCAGTTGTGTAGGTTCAATCAACATTCATGATTGCTCTTGAAAGTGATCAGGAAAAATATCAAGTATCTCCCCTTCAGGTGCCTCAGAGAGGTTTTTACCGTTAGGTACGTCTTTTATTTTTACTATTTTTTATTCTAACACTGCCACAGTGTGGTTTTTGCCATCAGAACACTTTTTTTTATTTTTTTTATTTTTGAGACTAAGATACTTGACATTTGTTTATGTCATGTTCTCACTTTGTTCACTAGTGGAAGAGTTCATGTGTTCAATTGCATTAAGATGGCATGCTAAGGTATAGTCATTGGAAAAAGTAGGTATATCTATGGGTTGATCTTTTAAAGTACGGTCAATAAGCTCAAGGTGTACCAGAGATAAAGATTCAACGGGTTCAAGGGAATTCACGATATTGTCATCACAACCTTGGACCAACAAGTTGAGTTCTAGAAGACTACCTTGCGTAAGCATCTCAAGACCAAGGAGAGTTATAACATGATTATCGAAGTTTACATTAGCATTTAGAGGATCTAACCTAGCAAACCTACTACTAGCACCTTTTTCTACTTCAAACTAGACTACATATTGTGGTTCAACAACAACATGTTCTTCAGATAGGGTTTCAACATTCATGACAAAGTAGTCATAGTTTGGTGTCGAATAGGTAATAACATAAATAGATCTTATTTCAGATTGATCAAAGTTAGAAAATGAATCATATGAATCCTCTTCAAGTGGCTTAGTGAAAGCATGTATGGTATCAATATCAACATCTTCTATGCAGCAACTTCCTTCTTGTTCTAGTTTAATGACCACTTGTAGTTGACATACCTACTTACATAGCCTTGATGACTCTGTTAGTCTCTATCTTCTTTCCCATTCAGCTTCCTCTGGAATGATGATTGGTCTTGCTTGTCTAGCCTCTAGTTCTTCATTTGTATTCCCATGTTTGATTTCCTTTATGTCATTAGATAGAGATAGAGTAGGTGAGGAATTTTCCAGTGCTTTCTCTTCTTTCAGTTGTTGCTCATAAGCTTCTTGTCTTTTTAGTCTAATTTCTTCTATTTCTCATAGCAACTTTAAGTGTATTATCAGTTGTGCTTCATCTATGATATCATTGTTGGCATGTTTGGCATAACCGATACAGGTGGAGAATAATGACTGAACTGGTACAAGAATGTTTGAGATGACATTGTGATGAAGAGATTGAGATTGCATGATGGATGGATTTGATTAGTTATTTGTGTTTTCATTGATGGCAACTAATGTTTACTGATGTTTAGTTATGTTGTATTATGTCATCTAACTCTTTTTGTCTACCGGAGAGAGCTTACCGATAAAGAATCAAGAAACTGAGAATTAGGACCTTAACCGGTAAGCGATGAGATATTTTGATTGTATCTGGTGATTGGTGATGATTGAGCCTTTGTGGTTTTGAATGTAATTTTTTATCATTTTAACATGTATCTGACCAAAAGCGTATCATGTTGTGACAAACAGAAGTTATGTTTAGAACTTATGTTGAGTTTTTGCCAGGGTTTAAGAAGGGTTTAAGGACCGGTAAAGAATTTTCTTGAACGGTAATGATTTTTGTTTTGGCGGTGATCTACATCATGTTCACATGTTGATTATATTGCAGCACAAACCGCATGATGTGTTTGAAAGATGTTTTGGTGTGTTTGGAGAGAGAATTTCTTGGGAATGTGCAATGTGCTTAGCGGAATGAGCTAAGGGCTTGACTTTGTACAAGATCGACTTGCTGTGACAAAATATGATCATTCAACGGTTCATATTGATTATTAATTGATTGTAATGATCCATATGATGATCTGTAATAATTTATAAAGATCTATGATGATCTATGTAGCAAGTCTTAGGGTTTTGATGCCAACCTAGTTGAAAAGGTTATTTATGTTAGTAAGGTTGAAGTTTTGAAGTGTTGGTGATTTTGAGAAGTGTGTGAAGCTGAACTAGGGTGTGTGAGAAGATCTTCCAGAGTGATACAGACTTAGAAATTAATTAGATCTGATCAAGAAAGTAGTTGAGTTCTATACATAGATCATTCACTATTGTTCTCTAACAATTACAGCAACTAAAATCCCTTAACCAAGTAGGTCCTTACAGGCCTCACATTCTAAAATCTCCTAACAAGGTGACTCAATATATGAGTTCTAAATCCTCTTGCGAGGTTGATCCTAATAGATCAAAGCTCCTAATAGGGCTGAGGTAAATCCCTTAACCGGGTGACTCCTAACAGGGCATCATTGTAAGCTTCTAACTAGGCTTGACTCCTAACATGGTGCATTCTGAAAGAGTGCAAAATATTTGTGGGTACCAATTCCCACCGTTTTTTTTCCCTATTTGGGTTTCCAAGTAAAAATCATGGTGTTCATATGGTGAATGTTTTTGATGTAATGGTTTGCTTTACTTTTAGTTTATGCATGGTTAATGAACACTTAATGTGCAACATTGGTATATCAGTTTAGCAGATGTTTATCAGTAGATACTGGTATCGGTAAATGACTCTAGTGTTGGTCTATATTTGATTTGGTGAAAATTTTATGAGTCTAAGTTTTTTATTTCAAATTATTGTTAATACCGATTCACCGCCCCCCCCCCCCCCCTCTCAGTATTAATCGAATCCTCTAATATTAACAATTGGTATCAAAGCGTTGGTCCTCTGTGTGTAGAAAGCCTAACAGCTTGAGGGAAAAATTCTATGAAAGATGATGAAGGAGGGTCCCAAGTTTACCAAGGACAACTACCAGATATGGAGTGATCGGATGAAGATCTACACTAAAGGAATGGGCTCACAGTATTGGAATCATGTGATAACCAAGTATGTTGCTCCTACTACCAATCCCTTGACACCGGATGAACTCAAAGAACAGAAAGAAAATATGCAGGCTCTTGAAGCAATTGTAAGTACTTTGTCTAACTCTGAGTATATATATGTTCATGGATTAGAAACTACAAATGAGGTATGGGAGAAATTTAATTTAATTTATGGAGGAGATGAACACGTACAAGGGCAAAGGAAGAGAGTTTGAGAGGAAATTTTGATGATATAAAAATGATTGATGGTGAGAACATAGCTCAATATAGTCAAAGGATTAAGGAAGTTGTAGGTGGTATAAAGAGTGTTGGAGGTAAGATTGAAGATGATATTGTTGTTAGTAAAATGCTTAGAACTCTTTTGCTGAAGTATTCTATCAGAGTGCCTGCTATTCAAGAACTAAGATCCATTTCAAAAGATAAAGTCATTGTTGATTCTCTAATTGGAAAGTTAACTGCATTTGAGCTAAACAGTTTTGATAATAGTGTTTCCAAACCTTCTAAATCTTCGTTTAAGGCTTCTATAACTAGTACATCAGCAAGGAAAGGAAAGGATGTTTGTCATAATCATGACTGCAGGTCTAGTCATGGCGATAGTAGATGTGATGGTGATGATGATGATGAAGATCATCTAATGGAACTTGAGGCAATATTGGCTAAAAATATTCCCTAGAGGAATAGGTAGATATATAGGTAAATTACCCTTGAAGTGTTTCTCTTGTAGTAAAATTGGACACATTGTTGCTAACTTCCCTAACATTGATAAGAAAGAGAAGTTTAGGAGATTCAAAGGAAAAGGCAAGAAACATTGTTATGTTGCAGTGGATGAAGGTGTGACCGATGATGAATAGGAAGAAGATGAAAATAAGGAGATAGTATTTGTTGCTAAGGAGGATCTAACTGATGAGAAGGATTTGGTGTCTCACATGGATAACAACAATGAATAGATAATAAATAGTGGTTTCTCACACCACATGACTAGTGACAAAAGTAAGTTCTTATCCCTTGAAGAGTTTGATGGAGGTGTTGTAATATTTGGTAGTAACTCTCCCTACATGGTTAAAGGTAAAGGATCAATTTCATTAAATGGGAAGAGTAATGCAGATGATGTATTTTGGGTTGAAGGACTAAAACATAACCTCTTGAGTGTTGGACAGCTTAATAATAAGGGATATCTACTTGAATTCAAAAGTGGAGTGTGCAGGATTCTTGGAAATAATGGAGAATTGATTGCTACTAGGAAGTAGAGTAGAGGTAATCTATTTCATCTAAATACTAATGTAAATGATTGTTTGTTCCCGAATATTGAAGACAGTTGGTTGTGGCACAAGAGATTTTTTCATGTCAATTTTGACAATTTGATTAAAGTTAGTCAGTCAAGTATTGTGAGAGGTTTGTTCCAACTTGTGAAACCAAACAATGTGTTATGCAAGGATTGTCAGATGGGTAAGATGACCTCTGTATCTTTTAAGAGTGAGTATTTCTCTTCAGAGAATATTCTTAATTTGGTTCATAGTGATCTTTGTGGTCCTATGAGGACTAAGAGCTATTTTGGTGATAAGTATTTTATGATCTTTACTAATGATTATTCCAAAATTATGTGGGTAACTTTTTTGAGAGAAAAGTCTAAGGCATTCAATAAGTTTAAATTATTTAAATCTCTTGTTGAGAAAGATACCAGGAAGAATCTAAAATGTTTAAGATCTAACCAAGGAGGTGAATTTACTTTTCATGAATTTGTGAAGTTCTGTGATGAATAGGGAATTAAGAGGCAGATGTCAGCTCTTAGAACTCCACAACATAATGGGATAGTAGAGAGAATGAATAGAACAGTTGTTGAAGTTGATAGAACCATGATGATTCAAGGTGAAGTATAGAAGATGTTTTGGATAGAAGCAATCAACACTGATGTTTATACTTTGAATTGGGTACTTGTCAAAAAAGGTAATAGCATAACACCTTATTAATTATGGCATGGAAAGACTCCTGGTGTAAGTTATTTCAAAAATTTGTGAGTAAATGTTATATTAAGACAAATGATTACACTGAAAAGTTTGATGCTAAGTGTGATAAAGGCATTTTTCTTGGTTACTCTACAAAGAGTAAGGCATTTAAATGTTATAACAAAAATACTAAGAAGATAGTTGAGAGTGATAATGTGAAGATAGATGAACTCTCTGAGAAATCTGGAGAGACCAACAGATATAAGCCTGAGAAAGATGAAGAAAGATGTGTTTATAGAACCAGAAGTGTAGAAGACTGATGAGGAAAATGTTGCAGAAATAGGTGCTCAACCGATAAATGCAAAGAGAGATGAAGAATATGAAGAACATGAAGTAGGAAACATAGCACCAAAACTAATTATTCCTAGGTATGTCAGGCTAAATCACTCATAAGAACAAATAATTGGAGATAAAAATGTTGGAGTACAAACAAGGAGGAAAATCAAAGAAAATTCCTGTGTGATTTCTACTATTGAGCCGAAAATAGTAAGAGAAACATTAAAGGATGATGACTAGATTAATGCAATGAATGAGGAGTTGGATCAGATAGAGAAGAACAAGACATGGACACTTCTTCCGAGACTGGAAGACGAGAATGTGATTGGAACTAAATGGGTCTTTAGAAAAAAGCTAAAAGAAGAAGGCAAGGTTGTGAGAAATAAAGCAAGAATGGTTTGCAAAGGCTATGCACAAGAAGAAGGAGAAAATTATGGAGAAACCTTTGCATTTGTGGCGAGATTGGAAGGAGTAAGAATGCTACTTGCTTATGCTACATTTAAAGGATTTAAAGTCTATCAAATGGATGTTAAATCGGCTTTTTTTAATGGCATCCTTGAAGAAGTATACATAGAACAACCGAATGCATTTGCTTTGTCTAAAGACAAAAATATGGTTTGAAAACTACTTAAGGCATTGCATGGATTGAAGCAAGCACTGAGAGCATGGTTTGAAAGATTGCATGCACGCTTGATTAAGATAGGATTCCAGTGTACCGGTGAGGACAATAACATATATCTAAAGATAGATGGAGATAAAGTATTGATAGCTAATGTTTTTATGGATAACATAATTTTTTGTGGTAATGATGACTTATGCAAGGATTTTTCTGAGGAGATGAAAAAGGAATTTGAGATATCTTTTATTGGTGAAATCAAATTTTTCATTGGGTTGCAGGTCCAACAATTGGATGGTGGAATTTTTATCTACCAGAGTAAGTATGTCAAAGAGGTGTTGAAAAAATTTAGCATGGAGGATTGTAAACTAGTTAGTACTCCGATGGTGACAAGCTGCAAGTTGTCTAAACAAGATGATTCACCATCTGTTGATGAGAAAGAATACAGGGCTATGATTGGTAAATTGCATTACATCATTCATAGCAGACCAGATATTGCATATGTCGTTGGATTGGTTGATAGATTTCAAAAGGATCATAAGGAGACTCACTTGGTAGCGGTAAAAAGGATATTCTGGTGCCTAAAAGGCACAATAGATTATGGTTTATGGTGTCCTTATAAAGGAAATTTTTCTTTGAATATTTTTACTGATGCAGATTGGGCAGGCAATGTTGATGCCTGAAAAAACACTACCGATGGAGATTTCCTTCTTGGAGGAAGATTGATTGCTTGGACAAGTAAGAAGCAAACTTACTTTTCTCAGTCAATAGCAAATGCAGAGAATGTTGCAGCATCAATGAATTTCACGCAGGCAATCTGGATGAGACATGTGCTTGAAGGATTCAGATTTGATATGTCTAAACCAGTAACTATTTACTGTGATAATACTAGTGCAATTAATATTTCAAAAAATCTTGTGTTACATGCAAGAACAAAGCACATAGAATTGAAATATCATTTTCTAAGGGAAAGAGTATAGGAAAAACAAGTCAGAATGGAATATGTGACAAGCAAAGAGTAGCTAGCAGACATTTTCACTAAACCATTGTTGAAGACAACCTTTGAGTATCTCAAAAGTAAATTAGGGGTCAGACCCCTACTCAAAAAGAACTAGGATGTAGGATGCATCAATCCAGTGGGCTTAATGACTATTTTTCACTTTGGATTGATGAGATGCAGGTTACTCTGCAAGGGGAGCAGCTTAGATGAGTTTGCAGACATGTTGAAGATAGCAGCAATAGCAGATTTGATGATTTTTAATGCTTATACACCTTCAGCATTTCTTTCAAAGGGGGAGAAGAAATATGATTAGTCATGAGAGAAGAAATATGATCAGGAGGAGAATAATTGAAGATAAAGTGTAACTGGCAGATGAGGTGCAATAGAGAAGAGAAGAGTTGCAGAGAAGGTCCAGAACAGAGCGGTTGAGTGTGTTGATGTTTAGTGTTGCCATCAATACCAAAGGGGAAGATTGTTGGCATGTTTGGAATAACTGATACAGATGGAGAATGATGACTGAACTGGTACAAGACTGTTTGAGATGACCTTGTGATGAAGAGATTGAGATTGCATGATGGATGACTTTGATCAGTTATTTATGTTGTCATTAATCAAAACTAATGTTTACTTATGTTTTATTGTGTTGTCTAACTCTTTTGGTCTACTGGAGAGAGCTTACCGGTAAAATATCAAGAAACTGAGAATTAGGACCTTAACCGGTAAACAAGGAAATATTCTGATTGTATCTGGCAATTCATGATGATTGAGGCTTTGTGGTTTTGAATGTAAGTTTCTATCATTGTAACATGTATCTAACTGGAACTGCATCATGTTGTGATAACTGGAAGTTAGGTTTATAATTTTTATTGAGTTTTTGCTAGGGTTTAAGAAGGGTTTAAGGACCGGTAAATAATTCTCTTGACCAGTAATGATTTTTGGTTCGGCAGTGATCTACATCAAGTTCACATGTTGATGATAACATGGCACAAACCACATGATGTGTTTGAAAGATGTTTTGGTGTGTTTGGAGAGGGAATTTCTTGGGAATGTGCAAAGTGCTTAGCGGAATGAGCTAAGGGTTTGAATTTGTACCAGATCGACTTGTTGTGACGACTTATAAACATTCAATGGTTGATATTGATTTGTAATTGATTGTAATAACCCATGTGATGATCTGTAAGGATTTGTAAAGATATGTGATGATCTATGTAGTAAGTCTTAGTGTTTTGATGCCGACCTAGTTGAAAAGGTTATTTATGTCAATAAGGTTGATGTTTTGAAGTGTTGATGATTTTGAGAAGTGTGTGAAGCTGAACCAGGGTGTGTGAGAAGATTTGCTAGAGTGATGCAGACTTAGAACTTAATTGGATCCATCAAGCAAACAGTTGAGTGTTATACACAGGTCGTTCACTGTTGTTCTCTAACAATTATAGCAGCTAAAATCCCTTAACCAGGTAGGTCCTAACAGGCCTCACACTGTAAAATCCCCTAATAGGGTGACTCAATATCTGAGTTCTAAATCCTCTTCTGAGGTTGATCCTAACAGATCAAATCTCCTAACAGGGCTGAGGTAAATCCCTTAACCGGGTGACTCCTAATAGGGCATCATTGTAAGCTTCTAACCGGGCTTGGTTCCTACTAGGACGCATTCTGAAAGAGTGCAAAATATTTGTGGGTACCAATTCCCACCGTGGTTTTTTTGTATTTGGATTTCCACGTGAAAATCATGGTGTTCATATGGTAAATGTTTTTGATGTGATGGTTTTCTTTACTTTCAGTTTATGCATGGTTAATGAACACTTAATGTGCAACATTGGTATATCAGTTTAGCATATGTTTATCAGTAGATACCTATACTGGTAAATGACTCTAATGTTGGTCTATATTTGATTTGGTGAAAGTTTAATGATTCTAAGTTTCTGATTTTAAATTATGGTTAATACTGATTCTCCCCCCCTCTCAGTATTAAACGGATCCTCTAAGATTAACAATCATTAGGTTCTTCAGAAGTTTCTTCGGTAGATGCATATGATAGAGGCTCTAGACCACATCCATACTCATTTGAGTCTATTTCTGAATCTTCTTCTTGCATTTTTCCCATATATGTGACAAGAATGTTTAATGATGCAAACATTTATTTCTTTAATTCCTTCCACCTCTGCTCTCATGTCTTTTGGAATATCTTCTTCTTGTATTGTTCCTACTGATACCTTTGGAACTTGATTATAAGTTGCTTCTTCTCTCTTGATTGCCATTTTTGATAGTTCTGATACTAATTGTTAAGTACAGATGTCAAGCTAACAAGATGAGAGGGGGGGGTGAATCATACAAACTTAAACTTCCATGAAATCAACAGATTCAACCTCGGTAGCTTTAACAGATATATGTAACCAAAACTGTAAAACATGCAAACTCATAAACAGATAACATCACAACACATTCAACACCAGATTTAATGTGGAAACCCAAATAGGGAAAAACCACTGTGGGATTTTGGACCCACTAAGAAATATACTCTTCTAGAGTATGCTCGGTTAAAAGCAAATCCTGTTAAAGATTACAAACACATTGCTAGATGTGACCCAGTTAAGGGATTTCCCTCAGATCTATTAGGATCTTCACCTTGTTAGAAGTGACCTTGTTAAAGGGTTTCAAACACTCAATCAGAATGTCACCTTGCTAGAGGATTTACAAATAAGATTGTTAAGTCCACTCAGTTAAGAGATTTTCTGTCACTTACAAATAAACAACAGTAATGAGTATGTCTGCAACTTTGCATCTAAAATGCTAAAGCAGATTCTTATTTTCTCAATACAATCTAGTCATAGGACTTATCTTGTCCCTCTGCTGGGCTCCTTACTCTGTTATTCAAACAGGTCTTCAAGCTTCTGTGCTCGGTAATCACTATGTAGCATCCCTATGCTTACACTTGCTCGCATGCATTGTTTATCAATAGTTCCTTATTTATAAACAATTTTCTAACCACTTAATCTCTTTGATCACATTTCCCATGATCAATCATAGCCATCAGATCTTCAATCTTGACCAGGTTCAATGTATCCTTCGATCTAAAAATTTTTTACCTCACCTTGGAACTTGCATACATTTCTTGGAACTTGTGCTAGGGTATTGCAGTTCAATCTGAGCTGTAGATCTTCCTGTCGATCTTCCATTGCCATAGATCCTTAACAAACTTCATACACATTGTATCAATCATTTAATCATATCTAGCTCATCAACTTCCATCATTAAATAACGCATGTATACGTCCAGTGCATTTTTTTATTACTCGATTGCAACTTGGTAAATACTAAACTTCACTCGGTAGACATTCTACCTTCATTAACCGATAGCGATAACCTTAGGGTTTACCGACTAGGTTCCTTGCTCGGTAACATAGTATAGTATTAACCTTACAAACAATAGCATATGTAGGATATCAAAACAATCTAAACAACATGATCTTGTCATTGTCTAACTCAGTAATAGTTGCCCATTGAATAACTTATTCCTCCCCTTATTCATGACACTCTTTCTATGTCTTTTACCGACATCTTAATTCTCTTCAAAACATACTTCTTAAGATATGGCAACATCCTCCTAAATCAGAAAATCAATTTCTTGACATCAATGACAAAATAATATTGTGAAGACAGTAAAAATCCTAAATCAGTTATATCCATAATTATCAACAACTTTCTCAATATCCTAATTGAAATGCCAACAATCTCTTAATGTTTGTTATAATGCCAACAATCTCCCCCTTTGGCATTGATGGCAAAACCAATTGATTTGACCTAAAAGATTTGAATTCAGATTGTTGTGTTTGTGATTGCTTAGATTGCTGAAATGCTCTCCCCCTGTCATTAGTCTTCTCCCCCATACATTAGTCTTCTCCCCCTTTGACAACAATTCCAAAAGAAAACTAATACATAATTTCTTCCTATGTGAAGTAATTCCTTTGTTGTTCGGTATCAACTCAGTCTTGGTTAGAGCATTTTATCTTCAATTCATGTTCCATGTTTTTGTTTCCTGTACAGCTCTAGAAAACATCCTAAAGTGTGTAAATCAGCATCAACTCCTAAAAGATATTCTTTAGAGTCATCGAATTGATTCTTTCACCGAACTCGGTCAGTGAGTAGAAGATAGGGGTAGGAACCCTAACTTACTTTTGAGATACTCAAAAGTGTCCCTTGGCAGTGGCTTAGTGAAAATATATGTTATTTGTTCCTTTGAACTAACATACTCCAACACCACTTTCTTCTCTTGAGCTTCTTCTCTAAGGTAATGATATTTGATAGAGATGTGCTTTGTCTTAGAGTGCATAACAGGATTCTTTGAAATGTTAATGGCACTAGCATTATCACAGAATATAGTTACTGGCTCGGTAACTTTCTCATTTATACCTTCCAACAGTTGTTTGATCCATGCTATATTGGTACAATTTAATGCTGCAGCAACATATTCAGCTTCTAATTTTGACTGTGAAATACATCCTTGTTTCTTGCTAAGCCAACTCACTAATCTTTCTCCTAAAAAGAAAGCTCCACCACTTGTGCTTTTCCTATCATCTATGTTGCCTGCCCAATCAGCATTAGTATAAACTTTTAAATCAAAGTCATTTCCTTTCTGATATATTAAGCCATAATCCTCAGTACCTTTCAAGTATCTGAAAATTCTCTTGATTGTTGTCATGTGTGTTTCCTTGGGATCTGCAAAAAATCTTGCAAGTATACCTACTACATGTGTTATGTCTAGCCTGTTGTGAACAACATATTGCAACTTTCCAATCATAGATCGGTAAAGTGTCTCATCAACAGATGCAGATTCATCATTCTTTGATAGTTTACAGTTGGTAGTCATAGGAGTACTTACTGGTTTTGAATCCTCCATTCCAGATTTCTTTAAGATTTCCTTTATGTACTTGGATTGAGTAATGAAAATCTCATCTTTCATTTGCAGTATCTATAGACCTATAAAGTACTTTATCTCACCGATTAATGACATCTCAAATTCTTTGCTCATTTCATTTCCAAAATTCTTGCATAAAGAGTCATTTCCACAAAAGATAATATCATCAACAAATATGGCTGAGATCAGTATTCCATTTTCATCATTCTTCATGTACATATTGATGTTTTCACTTGTCCTTATAAAACCAATCTTGATTAAATAAGAGTGCAATCTTTCATACCATGCTCAAGGTGCTTGTTTTAGACCATACAAAGCTTTGTTCAATTTACATACTTGATCTTTATTCTCTCCTTCAACAAATCCTTTAGGTTGTTCAATAAAAACTTCTTCTAATATACCATTTAGAAATGTAGATTTGACATCCATTTGATATACTTTGAAATTCTTGTAAGTAGTGTATGCCAACAATGTTCTTACTCCTTCAATTCTTGCCATAGGTGCAAAAGTCTCACCATAATCAATTCCCTCTTCTTGAGCATAACCTTTGCAAACTAGTTGTGCTTTATTTCGAATAACCTCACCTTTTTCATTCAACTTGTTTATGAAAATCCACTTTGTACCGATTACATTTTTGTCCTTCGGTCTTGGGACCAGTGTCCATGTGTCATTCTTCTTGATTTCATCAATCTCTTCTATCATTGCATTTATCCAGTCTTCACTATTAAATGCCTCTTTCACTATCATCGGTTCAAATTCAAATATCAGGCATGTGTTCTGTCTCAGTTTATTTCTTGTCATCACTGGATCATTCTTATCTCCTATAATCTGACTTGATGCATGATTCCTTCTGACATACTTGGCTAATACAGGCTCGGTAGACTCTGTATGATCTTCTTCATCACTCGGTAACTGAATATTCTCTTCATTTCTTTCAGCAGTTTTCTCAATAGGACTTCTCGATTGAACATATACAAATCCTTCATAATCTTCTAGTTCTTTGGAGTTTCCTTCATCATTTCTTTCTGCAAATTCATCAATTTTCACATTTGCACTTTCTACTATTTTGTTAGAGGATTTGATCAGACATTTAAATGCTTTGCTTCTAGAAGAGTAACCAAGAAATGTTCCTTCTTCACTTTTCTGATCAAACTTACCATTTATGTCATCTTTGTGAACATAGCATCTACTTCCAAAGATTTTAAAATAACTTACATTAGGTTTCTTGTCATACTAGATTTCATATGGTGTCTTCAAGGTTCCTTTCTTCAGTTGTACTCGGTTCAGGGTATAAACTACAATGCTTATTTCTTCTCTCCAAAATGTTTGAGGTACCTTCTTTTCTATCATCAAGGTTCTTGCACAATCCACAATTGATTTGTTTCTTCTCTTAGCGATTCCATTTTGTTGTGGAATCCTCGATGTAGAGACTTGTCTTTTTATACCATGATCATTGCAAAATAAGTTGAACTCATCAGAGGTGAACTCTCCTCCTCTATCAGATCTAAGATATTTCCTCTCGATAGCCTTCTAGCTAATAGTGCTTCAAACTCTTCTTGCTTTCTGATTTCTTCATAAAGTTTTTGTACCTCCTCCATGTTTTTGTGAAATCTTTCACTTTCTCCACTGTGATTCCCTTCAGAGTACTTATACTTTCTATCATTGTAATCATCAGATTCATCAAGATGAAAAGAACTAAATGCAGACTCAATTTTATTTACTGAAGACCCACTGTTATCAAAGTTACTTAACTCAAATGCATGTAGCTTACCAATAGTAGCATCCAAAGAAACTGGCATATTGGGTACAGACCTCAATTCATTGATTGCAGAGACTTGGATTGCATAAGCAGGTAGAAGGGTTCTTAATAACTTACTTGTGACATCCTTCTCTTCAATGGTTCCTCCTGCTCCTTTGATTTGATTGACAATCTCTTTTAACCTTGTACTGTACTGGGCTATGTTCTCACCTTCATTCATTCTCATAGATTCAAGTTGTCCTCTTAGACTATCCACTTTTTCTCTTTGAACATGTTCATCACCACCATACACAGATATGAGCTTGTCCCACATTGCCTTGGCATCATTGCAGCCTTCTAGATCATTAAACTCTGAGTCAGTCAATGCAGATGTTATTTCAATCATTGCTTGAATATGTTCTTGCTTTGCCTTTATCTCTTCCATTGTCAATGGATAGGTGCTAGGTGTAATGAAATCATTCTCCAGATAATATACAACATATTCTCCAACTCCTGATAGGTGCAGCTTCATCCTTTTCTGCCATGTAGCGAAACTTGACTTATTCAGCTTTGGTGCATCCCTCTTATACATCTTTGGATCTTTTCCTCAAGTACCTTTAAACTTTTCTTCCGAAGTCCAAAGCTCTGATACCAATTGATAGTTCTGATACTAATTGTTAAGTACAGATGCCAAGCTAACAAGATGAGAGGGGGGGTGAATCATACAAACTTAAAGTTCCATGAAATCAACATATTCAACCTTGGTAGCTTTAACAGATATATGTAACCAAAACTGTAAAACATGCAAACTCATAAACAGATAACATCACAACACATTCAACACCAGATTTAACGTGGAAACCCAAATAGGGAAAAACCACTGTGGGATTTCGGACCCACTAAGAAATATACTCTTCTAAAGTATGCTCGGTTAAAAGCAAATCCTATTAAAGATTATAAACACAATGCTAGATGTGACCCGATTAAGGGATTTCCCTCAGATCTGTTAGGATCTTCACCTTGTTAGATGTGACCTTGTTAAAGGGTTTCAAATGCTCAATCAGAATGTCACCTTGCTAGAGGATTTACAAATAAGACTGTTAAGTCCACTCAATTAAGATATTTTTTGTCACTTACAAATAAACAACAGTAATGAGTATATCTGCAACTTTGCATCTAAAATGCTAAAGCAGATTCTTATTTTCTCAATACAATCTAGTCATAGGACTTATCTTGTCCCTATGTTCGGCTCCTTACTCTATTATTCAAATAGGTCTTAAAACTTATGTGCTCGATAATCACTATGTAGCATCCCTGTGCTTACACTTGCCCGCATGCATTGTTTATCAACAGTTCCTTATTTATAAACAATTTACTAACCGCTTAATCTCTTTGATCACATTTCCCATGATCAATCATAGCCATCAGATCTTCAATCTTGACCAGGTTCGATGTATCCTTTGATCTAAAAATGTTTTACCTCACCTTGGAACTTGCATACATTTCTTGGAACTTGTGCTAGGGTATTGCGGTTCAATCTAAGCCGTAGATCTTCTTGTCGATCTTCCATTGCCATAGATCCTTGACAAACTTCATAGACGATGTATCAGTCATTTAATCATATCCAGCTCATCAGCTTCCATCATTAAATAATGCATGTATACATCCAATGCATTCTGTTATTACTTAGTTGCAACTCGGTAAATACTAAATTTCACTCAGTAGACATTTCGCCTTCATTAACTGATAGCGATAACCTTAGGGTTTACCGACTAGGTTCCTTGCTCGGTAACATAGTATAGTATTAACCTTACAAACAATAGCATGTGTAGGATATCAAAACAATCTAAACAACATGATCTCATCATTGTCTAACTCGGTAATAGTTGCACATTGAATAACTTATTCATTACATTCTTTCTGTGTCTTTTACCGACATCGTAATTCTCTTCAAAACATACTTCTTAAGATATGGCAACATCCTACTAAATCAAAAAATCAATTTCTTGACATCAATGACAAAATAATATTGTGAAGATAGTAAACATCCTAAATCAATTATATCCATAATTATCAACAACCTTCTCAATATCCTAATTGAAATGCCAACAATCTCTTAATGTCTATTATAATGCCAACAATTTCTTCTTGTTATTTCTCATACTCTTCCTGAGTTTGTTGAGTATTTTCTTTATGTGATGTTTTTTGTAGTGTCTTTTTCCCCCACTTAGTTTGTTGATAAGAATTTTGTTTTTGATTTGATGACTCCTCTAGATGGTATCCAAGTCTAGTTTTGTCATTTGTAGACTTGGTTTGTAGCTTGATAGGTTCAATAATTCCTTCTTGATGCTTTCTCAAAGGACATATACCTGAAAATCCCATGTGTTGGATTATCTTATAGCCTTCACCATATTGTTCAAGAGAAATTTCACATCGTTGCACTTTCCTATCTTCTTTTTCCCCTTTGTAAAGCCATTCGAGAATAGCTACCTCTTCTATTTAATTTGCAAAAGAAGCAGAGGATTGCACAAAAGTACCATCATAGATGATGTTTTCCATTGAATTTTGTGGCTTCATAGCTTTAGATGGTTTTCCAGACTGTCTTGGTGATGGAGGAATTCATCAGTGAAAGTATAGATTCTATCTTGTATCCATCCATGCCAATAGCCATGATTTTCAGTTTCTTTTCTAAGTCTTTCATCAAAGTTTCTGAACTCTCAGCTACAAAGGTTGCTCTATTATGAGGAACAAGGGTATTAGCACATTGTTTTAAAGCATTACAGGTGTAGGTTGTATCAGCAAGAACACAGACTTCAACTCCATTATAGGGAAATTTCAAGCACTGATGGTATGTAGATGGCACTGCTTGCATTTCATGAATCGATGGTCTACCTAGTAAGATGTTGTAGGATAGGGGAAGGTCAAGCACCTGACAAATAACATATCTTTCCATAGGTCCCACCCTGATCGATAATAGTACCAGACCTTTAGAGGTTCTTTCTTCTTCATCATAAGATTTGATTGTTATTTTCTTGTTGGATCAATGACATTCTTAGAAAATCCCAACTGTATCAGAAAATGGTAGGTACAAATATTCAACCCAGCACCTCCATCTATCAAAACATGTTTGACTTGGTGTTTATGGATCATAGCTTCAATGTGCAATGGTTGGTTATGTGGATAACTTAGGGAATTGTCATCTTCTTCAAAGAAGGCTAGGTAGTGAGGTGAAGTCAAGTGACGCACCATAGATTGAAATTGATCCAAATCTAAGTCTTTAGGGATGTTAGTAGCAATAAAATCCTTGTCTAAGATCTCTCTATGAGCAGAAGAGATCTTAAGCAGTTCAAGAATGGAGATTTGAGTGAAGGTTCATTTTAATTGTTCAACAATGTTGTAACCAGAAGAAGATGATGAAGCCAACTATTTAGATTTATCTGTGATCGTATCTGGTTGTATTTTTGAAGAAGTCGGTAGGTTTGAGGTTGTCAATGGATTTGACAATGTCTGATCAAGAGAGGAGGAACTAGCCCCTTTGAGAGTAGCTTTTTTTTAGCACGGGTCACAGCATTCACAGTTCATGGTTTGTTTTGCTCATCTTTGACTATGATCACATTGCAATATTCAGATTGGGAAGGTTCAAGCATGTTGATCACATTATCATTGTTGGTATAGGTGTAATTGATTTTGGCACCTCCCTTGAATTTTGAGGAATCACCCTGCTCATAAGCAGGTAAGGGATCTTTGAAAGCTTTGTGATCAGCATTGGTTGCATGATTTCCAACAATAATTTTGCCAACATCAATAAGGTCTTGAATCTTGTGTTTGAGTTTCATGCAGTTATTTGTTGTATGACCCTTGTTTCGATGATATTCACAATACTCATTTTCCCTCCACCATTTGGGTTTGACTTCAGGATCATATGGTTTGGAGTTGTCAGGCAATGTGATCAATTCATTTGCCAATAGAGTCTTACGAGCTGACTCATAAGATTCTACCAAAGGAGTAAAATTATGTTTAGGCTTTGAAACCCAAGGCTTCTCTTTAAACCACTCTTTTGATTTCTTAGGAGGGTTTTCTACAGTTCTTTTAGCTGCTTTGAGGACTTGTGTACCGCTAGTTAGATTAAATAATGTTGGTTTTGATTTTGGCTTAACAATATCAACCACTCCATCATTAACAATATTTATGTTATTATCTTTGTTGTATTTCCAGTATTTGTTCTTCTCTTTGGAACTAGAGCCTTGTTGTGTTTCTATATAAAGTGATATATCTCCTTTCCTTACAAGCACATCTTCAATTTTGAGAGCATTGTCCGCCATCTTGTTGAATGAAGGGTATACTTGCATTTGGATATTATATTATAACTCATGAATCAAATTATTAATAAAGATGTCCATCTTCTCAGAATCAGGAATGGGTCGTGAATATCTAGAGAACATCTTTCTCCAACATTGAAAGAAAGTGAGAAAAGGTTCTCTTGTCTTCTATTTGTTATTACAGAGCTCGATCATGGTGACTGGATGATGAATTTTATAGGAGTATTGTTGGAGAAACAATTCAACTAGCTCCTCAAAAGATTTAATTCCCATAGGCAAGCTGGAAAACCACTCCATAGCTTGTCCTCCTAGACTTCTTGAAAAGAGACGCATGAGATATGCGTGTTCATGCATGAACTCCATACATAAAGCACAAAATTCTCAAGCGTGGTCTTGAGGATCTGAGTTACCATCATATTTGTCAAACTTAGGAATTTCCACTCTTCAAGGAAATGGAGGCATGTAAAGGTTTTTGTCAAACAGGAACAGGCATATAGTGTCCAAAGAATACTGCGTAGATGATTTATCCTTGTTTTTCATTTCCTTGATTTTAGTTTGCAATGCTTGCAATTGTTTGGTTACCAACATTAATGGAGTATCTTCTTCTTTAGTGATAAGGCTTTCAATGTTATAATCAATGGGAAGTTGAGCGCCTTGTTTTGCCAACTCTAGAAAATGCTCTTCTTTTTCTCTGGCCATGATAATTTTCATCATTTTCGGAAATCCTTATCCTTTTGATAGTTATTTATAATAGCTTATGTAGGTTTAGAAGCTTCATACTTGCTAGATGAGGAGTCACTTTCAATAGCATGGATGCTGACATTATCATGAGCATTGTGTTTAGCAGCTTCTCTTTCTTGCATTTCTCCAAACATGGTGGGAGATAAGGGTTGATCAAAAATTGGTATACTTGACAATGAAGGTTTATCAGAGACGGGATCTTCTATAAAGAATGGATTAGCCTACAATGAAAAGGGCTATCCCTTACCTTTGGCAACTGCCTTACAAGAACTTCTAGTTTGAACATGCATTTACAATTGATGTGACCGAGAGCTAGAAGTGATACAGATGTCAAGATCAAATTGGAGCTAGTTGTTTGTTTGAGGTACTGATTGAGTAAAGTGATTGAGACCAAGTTTGGTTTCAATAATGATCTATCTTGTATATGACATGATCTAAGAAAATTAGGTTGATCAGATTGATGTAGGATTGATTGAACTAGCTAAGATATAATCAACAAAATCATGTAACACAACGGTAGGGGTACACTATCAGGATTGTTTATGCTCAAGATGAAAAAGACCAGATATATGCTCACTATAGATTGATTAGGCAAGTATGACTAATCTTGAAAAGTATGCAAAAAGATAGGCTTTTGGACTGATAGAATCAGAGGCTCATATGATAGAATAATATGATTCAGATGATAATTTAAAGGGTCACAGATGACATAGATAGATATTCGTATGAGTTGTTGCCTATTGTCGCATGACAATATAAGGCTTATCAGATGACAAACTGTCAAAGATGATGATGACTTGTATGATAGTATAGCACTTACCAGACGACAATTAGTATTAACTAGTATGAAAAATTGGCAAAGGTGAACCCTAGGTGTTAAGACTTGTGTGTTAGTTTACTGTTAACCAGATGACAATTCTCAGAGGGTAGTACGACAATAGAAGACTCGTATGACATAGGACCGGACAGGGATGAGTTTCTGACAAGGATAGATTTTTGACCACCAAGTTTTTAATGTTTTTATTGTTTTCTAGTTTCAGTATTTTTGTTTTTGTTTTTGTTTCTAGGACAAAGACACAGAAAACACGCAAGATGTAAAGTGACTTCAACCACAGCATGTTAATTCTAAGGAAGTTGGCTAAGAGAGAAAACCTTTGCTTGTAGAATCAGGTACACACCCAATAGCTAATCATAATACGCCCGTTGAGTCTCACACAATGGATTCTCAATGTCGTATTAGCCGACTCCAAATGCTAATGGGGGCACAATATGGAAAGTATCTTGGGAGAGTTACTATCTCTCTTGCACAAAGATGTTGGTAATTAACACTCAATTGATTGGTTTCACTATGTTGTCATTGATGGCAACATGGCAAGCTATTCTGGCTTCATGTTTTGGTTCAGTTGTGTACCAGCGGGCACTTCACAAACATGTCACCGACACCTACAGGATGGAAGGAATTCTCAAGTTACCGGCAATGCAGGCTGACATGGTATAGGTATTGGAGGTTGACATCATTTGGATCCGGCATCAGCAATTAATTTTGATATTCATGTATTTATGTTATCTGGCCGACATGTATGCTGATATTGTATTTATCTTTGTAAGCTGGCGTAAGGCATGATAAATTGTAAGGGGTATATAGGTCAGTTGGTTAGATCATTTTTTATATAGTGATGGATATATGGATAGGAGAACATGATAATTTTATATAATGCGAAATATATCTTAGAGATCATGTATGTGAGGATATATGTGTAAAGGGCTATTCTGGTAAAGGGTTTAGGGTTTCAGATCGAAACAAACAGAACTTAATCAGAACTATATTCAAGTATAGAAATATGTTATCTTAGTAGTTCACTCGTTTCTTTGGATTGTAGTCTAGATTTATATGTAGTCAATGAGGCTCCTTTTGTGATTAAGCAGTGTGCTCTAGGTTGTAAGCCTTCTTGCAAGTGCAGGCTCCTTATATTTTGTAATATCTAATCATATGGCCAGTGAATTGATATTGTGGGTCACAAATCCACCGTGGTTTTTCCTCTTTGAGGTTTTCCACATATAATTTTGTGTGTTATGGTATTCATTTATGTGATTGGCTTATTAGTTGCTTTACTTATTTCAATTCTATATGTACCAGTATACCGGTTTGTGCATGCATGTTTTACTAAGGTTAAAATTGATCATACCAGTAGAACACTGATTCACCCCTCCCTCTCAGTGTACTTCGATTCCAACAAAAGATTATCCCCCTTTTGGAGGTGAATTGGGTAGCTTCTATTTTAAATTTCTTAGTAAGGATTTTCATTCAAAGTTACCCCTTGAAGTCGCGCAAGCGTGTAAAGACAAAAATCGAGCTAACTTCAATAATAGCGGAAATACTCTTTATTCTTAAATAAACACATAGATCAGTTAATAAGTCTATTTCATTCCAAATTTACATTCATAGCTTCATTTAATCATTCCATTTAAATCGTAATAAACACAAAATTTCTATAAAAGATAAAGATTCTTTATTCCATAAATCAATAAAAGTAGTATCTCAATCATACAATACTTACGCATTTCAAGTTGTCATAAGTTCAATAACAAAATAATACAAAGTAAAGGGTGAGATGAGTCTGTTGATCTACTACCCAAGCTATCACCAATGCAATCTTTAGCATGAAGACGAGAACAAGATTCAGGCGCCTTTTCTGCCCAACCTTGAAGCTTACGCTTCCCCGGAATTCTTGGTCAATCAAGAATACCCGACCCTGCACGAATTGTTTTAACCAAATAATTTGAAAGGCAAGAGGCAATCTAGTGCATGCCTAGATGAAACAAGCATTTTCATTTTTCTAATTCATTTAAGAAACAAGCATTCACTATCATTCAAGGATATGGTAGAGAGCATAAAATAATGAATTCCATCTATTTCTATGGACAATTCAAATAATTACTTGGTCGAGTATAATGCCATGCACAGCAAAAATAAATAGTTGGAAAAAGCAACTATTCTCTCTAAGAATCCATAATTGGCACCCGTCCCAGAAGGTAAATTCCTACACACAAGCCTATCCATAGCTTGGTTCCCACAAACAAGAATCTTTTAACTAACTGATATAACATCTTTCCTATCACTTTCGTAAATTAAACAATCTTTCCTTACTTTCTCATAAATGAATACAATCTTTCATAATTTGAAAAGCAAATATATTTTCATCAACATAATTTGAATAACTACAACATAAGAAGACAATATTTCATTAAATGGAATTTGAAAGAATCAATCTTTTAGTACTACCAATCCTATCTGACAGGAAGCAGTCTTTCATGGATAAACAAATATACATCTGAAAGAATATAATCTTTCCCTTATATCTTTCAAGCAGTTTAAAGAGGGGAATTAAATATTAAGAAGGTGTAACACATGTATGAATCTTTACATAGAAATTGAATAAAATGAGCACACATTCCTTTATTCAATTATCAAACATTTAAATAACATAATCATTAATGTGTATTCCATTTCTTATGGTTTAGAAATCTAAGTTTTATTTCATCTAAGATCTCTATCTTTCCATGTGTCTTGGTTTAGTCTAAGCTCTCTATCTTGCCATGTGTCTTGGTTCATTTACATCTTTTCTCGAACATCATACTAATATGTGACTTTCCATGATTTAAGAACTCAACTCACTGATTTACTAATTTTCCATAACAACTATCTAACATGATGAAAATTCATAAAGCGCCTATCTATATGGCCTTTCAAATGAGATGCCTAATCACCATTTTTTCATGCAAGGATCAAATTCAAAAGTGCAAGTCTTTTCTACACAAATTCAAAATAAACTTCAATTCTTAATAATTCATTATCCTAGTATTTCATCTTCTTTGAAGTTTAATTTCAGAGTTCCTCTTTCTATCCTCTTACTCTGTTCCTAAAGGATTGGGTGATCTAATTTCTAAGAGTTTCACTAAGTTTTATCAACAAACTTTCATAATTATATCATTATTGTATCTATATTTTCATGATCGTAATTTAAATAATTAAAAATGATTCATTTTGCGACTCTAGATCTTCCATTAGAATATTTCATAATTCTAAAAATAGATCAATCTTTATCTCTTAATCTCTTCAACATAACATACTAGATTTGAGCCTACCTCAAGAAACGCAATCCAGGTCTATTATGATCCTTGATAACTTCGAATTATCGGCAATACATCTGGATTGCAATGCTTTCCATCTCGACGTTCTTCTATCTCACTAGTTCTTATCCTTTGCATATTCTTAGAATTTCTCTAATAATAATAAAATAACTATCACTCAATCAATAAGCCTAACCCCTAAGTCCGACGTTAAATCAAAGATGATCATCATTGATCTTTTACGACATAGTCGTAATCACGTCTAAATCTCCTCTACTCTTCTCTTCCACATTCCATTCTCTAATCCTTTGTTGATCTATCTTTTCCTCTTCCATTTCTATTCTTGCCTCCATGAGTCTATCATCTCTCCTTGCATGTGAGTGTGTGTGTCTCCCATCTTCCTATCCTACATCTCTATTTATCCTATTTTCTCCTACGATCTCTCCCCATTTAGAGGCTCGATGATGATTGTTGATTTGAAGTCTATTACATTGAGTCTTTGTTTAACTCTCTCTCACATATCCATGTCTAATATAGATAGAAATTCTAAATGCAATTTTTGTTGTTCTAGTGCATGAGTTAACTACACAATAGTTTCCTATCGTTGTTATTCCTATTTTCATGGCACTGTGTGCCTGTTATCTCATTACTTACTGCAGTTATAAGCCACTCTTTATTTGCCACCGATATAGGTCTACTAAACTTTATTCAACATGGACACCACTAGTCGATTCCATTTCTACCTAGAATGAAGTGTTATCTGCAGTTTAACATGGGCTTCTTCTCTCATTCACTGTGACTATAGTAGTTTACCCGCTCAAATAGAGAGGTTGGCAAGTTAGACTTGTCTTCAAACACTTTGAGTTGTCATGAGCGAGTTCCTTGTTTATGCTGCCAGGTCTAAGCCATTGCATCCACATAGAAACCTCTAAGTTCTGCATTAAACCGATGGTCTTGCCTAGTTTATCGTTATGATCTCCACCAATATCGATACCTAACTAAATTCTGCATTTAACTCATGGTCTAAGCCTACATGTTAGTCTATCGCCACCTATCGACCCCTAGCTAGATTGGGACGTAGTCGCTATCCTTAGGAGTTAGCCGATAGTTTTTTTGTTTATTCGGCCACCCTAACTGCCATGCAACATAGTCGCTATCTCATAGCAACTAAACCCGCCACCTTTCTAACAAAATATATATAACATGCGACTATATAATAAGTTGCAAAGTAAATATTAACTTAAACGTTTAAAGAATTAATATATAATCCTAATTTATATAAATGTGAATATTCATAAATACATTTTATGAATAATAATGTTTGTAGCATAAGACAATGATCGTATAAACTTAATTTAAATATTCACCTCAAATTATATACGTATATATGTGTGTCAGATAGAATCAAAGTTATTAACTACCAAATATATTTAACTTGCATCAATATAAAAATGATCATTAATAAAGATGCATTTCTTTTTGTACAAAAGACAATAATCATTCGATATATGGTACGTTATGTCGTAAACTCTAATTTATTAAACTTCCAATTAATCATATTAAAATAATCAATATAATTAAACATGAACCATATTTACCTACGTATATATATATATATATATATATATATATATATATATATATATATATATATATATATATATATATATATATATATATATATATATATATATGCATATGATTGAGTCCTAATATACATTTAAAATGCGTACAACTATAGTATAATTTTGAAAATCAAACACTAATTATAGTTTTGATAATTCACATATTTCCACACAAAGGACGTTAAATCATAGAGTCACTATTTAATTCAAATCATTAACTATTTTTCCACCTTTCATAGAAAAATGAAACATAACATTTTTATGACTCAAAATCATTCACCAATGCAGACATAAATATAGAGGCATAACTTCACTATTGTGGTGTGTGAGATTCCCTTAGTCTACCGAAGTCAATAGTTAAAAACAACTCTACCTGAGTCATGTTCTCGCCTTCGACTTCATTCACTTGCACTCAATCGCTCATTAGCAATGACAATCCCAATTTATAATAAAAATTATTACTAATCATTCAATTGTATATAAATCATTTCAGTACATTCGATATCCTATCTTATTTCATTGACAATTCCAATTTCATTTCATTTCCAATTCATTTGCGAAAAATAAACATTATTTTCCTAATTAAATAATTATGGAAAAATAAGGTTCGTGACATCCTTCCCCTCTTAAAAGAGACATTGTCTCGATGTCTTATTATTCTATCAATAAGCACATACTTTCTCAACATCGTAAACATTATCCACACATTGTGGTCTCAATCAAATATAACAGAAATAATATCCTCTATACTTCCAAATTTACAACATGTAAATCAAAATCAGAGTATTCAATTATTTCATGCATAAAGGAAATACTACTTTAAGAAAACAAAAGATGAATATGATAGTCAACCGTCACATCATCCTCCCAAATAGCACTATCATCAGAATATCGGTCCTACTAGATCCAATACTGGGTGAAATCTCTGCTAAGTAGTCTTAACGCTACTCTGATCAAGAAGTTGGATGTGCTCCACTAGCACCATTCCTGGATCCTATATCCATAAGCAACTGGATTCATACTTCCAGCACATTGAAGGGTCCCACATATCTTGGTACTAGCTTTGATGATTTTCTCTATAAAATAAAGCTCTTATGAGGCTTTTCCCTCAAAATAATTTCTTCTTCAGTAACAATTATCTGAGAGTCTTGTTTCTATTATCATTTCTTTTCTTGTCTATGGACTATCTATTCCAATGTATTCTTGATCAATTTCATTTTCTCATTCATTTCTTTAAAGCATATTAGAACCAATGATGATCCTATCTTTATTCTATCCCAACTAACAAATGTTTGCCATTTCTGTTATAAGCATCATAATGGGTATCATTTCTTAAAAATGTATGAAAAGATTTTGTTGTATGCCAACTCAGTCCAAAGGCAAATATTTCTTCCATTCATATTTCTAATTCATGCGATACATCAAAAAGAATTTTTCACAAGCTGATTAACTCTTTCTATTTGGTCATCTATCTAAAGATGTCATGTCGATATAATCTAGTTCCCAAAGATATATTCAATATTGTCCAATTCCAAAATGTCTTCCAAACATTCATATTTGATATTTCTATTTTTGAAACTTCATGCAATTGATAATTTGAATGAGTAAATGTTTTCACAAGATTTAATGATTCATCTTTATATATATCCAAGTACGAAATATGCAATCCCTGTCAGTCTATTGAAACTATCCAACTATAATATCATGCTTGTTCTTACTCAAAAGCAATTCTTGAATAAATTTCATATTGATTTACTGCCACCTATACTCAGGTTTCATACAAAAATCCTATTATATGATCATGCTCAACTTTTGATTACTAAACATTATGCCACATACTCAACTATCTTTTCCAAAGTTCTTAGGTTCATCACATCTTTATCAACAATCTCTAGATTAACTAGATATTTCCAAATGTTTTAAATATGGTGCAATATTTACTTCCTCAATTTTCTTCCTCTAAGTGAGTACATCCTTCGATGATGTTCTTAATTACCCTCAAGCTCTTATCTCAAATCTATCAAATCTATGATCCAAAGTATCTAATTTCAAAACCTCGATAATGTTTTTCTTCCAAGTGATTCTGCATCTATTGCTATCTCAAGTTTGACTTTATAGTAACATGGTAGATAAAATTTCCTTGATCTATGAGAACTCATCATTTGATTTCCTTTTATTTCCAATTATTCCTACCAACTCAATCTGCTTCATACTTAAACTTATATCAATTCATAAGATTTCCAAATTACTATGTATGCTCTCAATCGACAAATAACAAGGCAACCATGATAACAGAAAATTTCCTAACATCATAACATATGTTATACAACTACTAGCACAATCTTATACTCAATTATCTCAAATATGTTTTTATTCCAAAGACTATATATTCTTGGATGTTTAAGACTTCAAAACTTACTTTTAGCAAAAGACATCTTGCATTGTCACATGATCTCTAAGGTAAGGAAGTAAGATCTCATATAATTGATGAGCTAATTTGAATTTATCTATTTACTAAATATATATAAATATATTTACCTTTGCAAGGCCTATCCTTTTATTCCACACATTGAATTTACTCAAACTAAAAATTACACATACACATAGTATTGTTGCCCTAACTGACACAACACCTATGTTTGGTACACTCTCTGCTCTTGCTCTCTTGGACATACCATCATGGGTTCACTATGATCATGATAAGGACGAAATGCAATATGCAACCAAAAGACAATGAAAATTTTAAACATTAGATTAGCCACCATAAAGGTTAAGTGATCAAATAGTAAATTATAAAATGCACATAATGAAACATTAAGTCAAGTGTGACTAAGGGTCACAAAATAGAAAATTGGTAGCTTTGTCCATTTAGAAAAATGAAATAGAAAATATAATCAAGTCAAGAAGTCAAAACTAATCCAAAAATCAATGATCAAATAATTTATCAATAAACCAAATAAAGTATCAACTAAATACATATCAAATGTATTGAGTGACTAGGACTAATCACATATGAAGGAGTGTTACAACACCTTGGGGTATCTTTTCCAGAGTGTACGAGAGAGAGTATAAAACATAGTACCTACAATTTCATGTTTGAAGATAAGGACACAAACTAGAATACAGATTCCTTTCCAGATTTCTTCATATCATCCATAATTCCTATCCATATAGTACCTACCTCATACACTATAGACATAGAATAATATCTTTTGCAAGATATAAGTTAGAATAATTATCAGTCAAGCATCTCAAGCATATAGGTTATAATAACAACCGTCATTTATCAATTAGATCTCAACCACAACTTACTATATAAGCACCCAACTTTTACTCAATAACTATCTTTTGATGAATGTGTCCATTAAGTATGTCATTCTAGGAGATACTCTTTCTCCATCTATCTGGACACCATGTTGATTTTGCAAAAAGCAACTTTACTTATTGATTGTTCATAAATGATATCACCCAAATTTATATTTCTTCTCATGGAGTCAATGGGGTACATCCTTTCAACTCATCTAAACTAAACATAGTTGACTCAATAGGGATATACTCATTTGGATATTCTTCAGCTATCACCTTAATAGGATAATCCAACTATTCTTGTCACCCAAGGGAATGGTAAGTGAGATTTTTGTTACCCTACTCAGCTTGCTTAGCTATTTCTTCTTTCTTGGTTTAGGATTTGATTCCTTTCTTCTTTCATCCTAGAAGTAAACAACTGCCTTTCTCGACCTTATAATTGTTATCTTCAATATCTTGAATTTGTTTCATAGTAGGAGGGAAATATTTCTTCCTTAATCAACCATCCTCCTTCTTCTACGTTGTTGTCATCAATTCACCTTGAAAAGTCTCTATGCTCCTTTATTTGCAAGTTTCATGCATTAAATATCCAATAGCAAGTTTGTCAAGCACATGACTTCATTCATGAAGCAGGCTCATAGGCCCTAGAGTTATAAACCATGCTTTGATACCAAAATGTAAAGACGAAAATCAAGCTAACTTCAATAATAGCCGAAATACTCTTTATTCTTAAATAAACAAATAGATCAATTAATAAGTCTATTTCATTCTAAATTTACATCCATAGCTTCATTTAATCATTCCATTTAAATCGTAATAAACACAAAATTTCTATTAAAGATAAAGATTCTTTATTCCATAAATCGATAAAAGTAGTATCTCAATCATACAATACTTACGCATTTCAAGTTGTCATAAGTTCAATAACAAAATAATACAAAGTAAAGGGTGAGATGCGTCCGTTGATCTGCAACCCAAGCTATCGCCAATGCAATCTTTAGCATGAAGACAAGAACAAGATTCAGGCGCTTTTTTCGCCCAACCTTGAAGCTTACGCTTCCCCGGAATTCTTGGTCAATCAAGAATACCCGACCCTGCATGAATTGTTTTAACCAAATAATTCGAAAGGCAAGAGGGAATCTAGTGCGTGCCTAGATGAAACAAGCATTTTCATTTTTCTAATTCATTTAAGAAACAAGCATTCACTATCATTCAAGGATATGGTAGAGAGCATAAAATAATGAATTCCATCTATTTCTATGGATAATTCAAATAAATACTCGACCGAGTATAATGCCATGCACAACAAAAATAAATAGTTGGAAAAAGCAACTATTCTCTCTAAGAATCCATATTCGGCACCTGTCCCAGAAGGTAACTTTCTACACACAAGCCTATCCATAGCTCGGTTCCCACAAACAAGAATCTTTTAACTAACTGATATAACATCTTTCCTATCACTTTCGTAAATTAAATACTCTTTCCTTACTTTCTCATAAATGAATACAATCTTTCATAATTTGAAAAGCAAATATATTTTCATCAACATCATTCGAATAACTACAAAATATGAAGACAATATTTCATTAAATGGAATTTGAAAGAATCAATCTTTTAGTACTACCAATCCTATTTGACAGGAAGCAGTCTTTCATGGATAAACAAATATACATCTGAAAGAATACAATCTTTCCCTTATATCTTTCAAGCAGTTTAAAGACGGGAATTAAATATTAAGAAGGTGTAACACATGTATGAATCTTTACATAGAAATTGAATAAAATGAGCACACATTCTTTTATTCAATTATCAAACATTTAAATAACATAATCATTAATGTGCATTCCATTTCTTATGGTTTAGAAATCTAGGTTTTATTTCCTCTAAGATCTCTATCTTTCCATGTGTCTTGGTTCAGTCTAAGCTCTCTATCTTTCCATGTATCTTGGTTCATTTACCTCTTTTCTTGAACATCATACTAATATGTGACTTTCCATGATTTAAGAACTCAACTCACTGATTTTACTAATTTTCCATAACAACTATCTATCATGATGAAAATTCATAAAGCGCTTATCTATATGGCCTTTCAAATGAGACACCTAATCACCATTTTTTCATGTAAGGATCAAATTCAAAAGTGTAAGTCTTTTCTACACAAATTCAAAATAAACTTAAATTCTTAATAATTCATTATCCTAGTATTTCATCTTCTTTGAAGTTCAATTTCAGAGTTCCTCTTTCTATCCTCTTACTCTCTTCCTAGAGGATTGGTTGATCTAATTTCTAAGAGTTTCACTAAGTTTTATCAACAAACTTTCATAAATATATCATTATTGTATCTATATTTTCATGATCGTAATTTAAACAATTAAAAATGATTCATTTTGCGACTCTAGATCTTCCATTAGAATATTTCATAATTCTAAAACTAGATCAATCTTTATCTCTTAATCTCTTCAAAATAACATACTAGATTTGAGCCTACCTCAAGAAATGCAATCCAGGTCTACTATGATCCTTGGTAACTTCGAATTGTCGGCAATACGTCTGGATTCCAATGCTTTCCTTCTCAATGTTCTTCTATCTCACTAGTTCTTATCCTTTGCATATTCTTAGAATTTCTCTAATAATAATAAAATAACTATCACTCAATCAAGAATCCTAACCCCTAGGTTCGATGCTAAATCGAAGATGATCATCATTGATCTTTTACGACATAGTCGTAATCACGTCTAAATCTCCTCTACTCTTCTCTTCCACATTCCATTCTCTAATCCTTCGTTGATCTATCTTTTCCTCTTCCATCTCTATTCTTGCCTCCGTGAGTCTATCATCTCTCCTTGCATGTGAGTGTGTGTGTCTCCCATCTTCCTATCCTACATCTCCATTTATCCTATTTTTTCCTACAATCTCTCCCCATTTAGAGGCTCGATGATTATTGTTGATTTGAAGTCTATTACATTGAGTCTTTGTTTAACTCTCTCTCACATATCCACGTCTAATAGAGATGGAAATTCTAAATGCAATTTTTGTTGTTCTAGTGCATGAATTAACTATGCAACAATTTCCTATCATTGATATTCCTATTTTCATGGCATCACATGCATGTTATCTCATTACTTACTATATTTATAAGCCACTCTTTATTTGCCACCGATATAGGTCTACTAAACTTTATTCAACGTGGACACCACTAGTCGATTCCATTTCTACCTGGAATGAAGTGTTATGTGTAGTTTAACGTGGGCTTCTTCTCTCATTCACCATGACTATAGCAGTTTACCCACTCAAATGGAGAGGTTGGCAAGTTAGACTTATCTTCAAACACTTTGAGTTGTCATGAGCGAATTCCTTGTTTATGTTGCCAAGTCTAAGCCATTGTCTCCACATAGAAACCTCTAAGTTCTGCATTAAACTGATGGTCTTACCTAGTTTATCATTATGATCTCCACCAATGTCAATACCTAACTATATTCTGCATTTAACTCATGGTCTAAGCCTACGTGTTAGTCTATCGCCACCTATTGACTCCTAGCTAGATTGGGACGTAGTCACTATCCTTAGGAGTTAACCGATAGTTTTTTTGTTTATTCGGCCACCCTAACTGCCATGTGACATAGTCACTATCTCATAGCAACTAAACCGCCACCTTTCTAACAAAATATATATAACATGTGACTATATAATAAGTTGCAAAGTAAATATTAACTTAAATGTTTAAAGAATTAATATATAATCATAATTTATATAAATGCAAATATTCATAAATACATTTTATGAATAATCATGTTTGTGGCATAAGACAATGATCGTATAAACTTAATTTAAATATTCACCTCAAATTATATACGTATATATGTGTGTTAGATAGAATCAAAGTTATCAACTACCAAATATATTTAACTTGCATCAATATAAAAATGATCATTAATAAAGATGCATTTCTTTTTGTACAAAAGACAATAATCATTCGATATATGGTACGTTATGTCGTAAACTCTAATTTATTCAACTTCCAATTAATCATATTAAAATAATCAATATAATTAAAACTGAACCATATTTACCTACGTATATATATATATATATATATATATATATATATATATATATATATATATATATATGATCGAGTTCTAATATACATTTAAAATGCGTACAACTATATTATAATTTCGAAAACCAAACATTAATTATAGTTTCGATAATTCATATATTTCCACACAAAGGACATTAAATCATAGAGTCACTATTTAATTCAAATCATTAACAATTTTTCTACCTTTCATAGACAAATAAAACATAACATTTTTATGACTCAAAATCATTCACCAATGCAAACATAAATATAGAGGCATAACTTCACTATTGTGGTGTTTGAGATTCCCTTAGTCTACCGAAGTCAATAGTTAAAAACAACTCTACCTGACTCATGTTCTCGCCTTCGACTTCGTTCACATGTTCCTGCATTCACTTGCACTCAATTGCTCATTAGCAATGACGATCCCAATTTACAATAAAAATTATTACTGATCATTCAATTGTATATAAATCATTTCAGTACATTCAATATCCTATCTTATTTCATTGGCAATTCCAATTTCATTTCATTTCCTATGTCAAGCTGAGAAATTGAGTTTTTTTTTAGCCCCACGATGGGCACCAAAAATGTGTGTGAGAAAAGCGTTAATCTACAGGTTGTAAGGCACAAACACTTCAATAAATCATTGTATGCATGGTTAGATAGATATAATCTATGAATATATAAAAACCATAAGAAATCAACCTATTGCCTTCTAAAAGATGCGAGTATAGACTTGCTCTTAGATTTATCTAACCAATACCATTGACTAGACTACACCAAGATGAAGGATTTAATCTATATGAGCACAAAATTGAGCTAAATGGATGAAGGGAGTGTTAGACAGTTCAGATAACCGGAAGACAACTAAGAGGGGAGGGGTGAATTGGTTGTCATAGATTACCGGAAGCATTAGCAATTTAAACTTTAATACCAGAACCCAAAACAATAATAACGAAATAGCAGTTAATCCAATTAAGCATAAACAATAATCACAGAATAAATACCATCCACACAACACCAATATTTGTACGTGGAAAACTCAGTAAAGGGAAAAACCACAGTGGGAAGCCTACCCATGGTCAGATAATACTTTTGCAGTAAGTATGTGAATTACAATGAAGGGGCCTGCACTTATAGGAAGGCCAATAGCCTAGAGCACATTGCTCATCACAAAAGGAGCCTCACTGACTACATATAAATCGAGACTACAATCCGGAGAAGTGTTGAACTACAAAAGATAGCATCTCCTATGCCTAAGTACAGTTATGGTTAAGCTCAATACCAGAGGACTAAATCCTCTTACACAAGCCTAATTCGATCTCCAATGATCGGCCAACTCCTCTACCTGAATGATATTACATTATTCGCATATTACATTCCTTGACCATGACCTCTTACAATAACCATGATGATCCACAATGAGATCTTACCACTGATGGTATGATGAAAGAACAAGGATTTGGTCAACTACTAAGAGGGGGGTGAATCAGTAGATAGAAAAACTGATAAACTACAACAATCTCAAAATAAAACTCTCGAAGTAAACTTAGAACTATCAATACAATATCACTATTGGGATAAAACTGTCAAGTTTAAACCGGTTGACGGTTACAACAGATTAACAGTAAACAACTTGTAACTCACAAACATTCAAATACTTTTATTGACATAAGTAAAACTTCATTTCATATTGTTGTCGGTTATCATGACTTATCAAAGTGGATTAAGTAGTTAAGCAAATCAACCATAGAAAACATAACCACAAAAACATTCACCACTTGACACAATATTTTTGACTTGGAAACCCAAATGGGAAAAACCACGGTGATATGAGACTCACAAGATAACTATCTGAACTCTTCTTAAGTTCACCCTATTAGGAGCCAAGCCTGTTAAAGCTTTTACAAAAAGTCCTATTAAGAATAGATCCTATTAGGGACCACCCGGTTAAGGGATTGACTATAATGCCTTGTTAGAAGCAATACCTTGTGAGGAGTAACCTTTGTAAGGGATTTAGAAATCCAAGCTAATGGACCACCTTGTTAGAGGATTTGAATAGCACCAAGCTTGTTAGAGCTTACCCAGTTAGGGGATTTCAATCTGCTGTAATTATTAGAAAACAACAGGAGTTTGTTGATCTATTTGAATAGCACTACACTTGCTTGTTCAAATCCTTTTCATTCTCCTATCTGCATTTACTCAAACTGCAGATACATTATCAGGTTTGGCAACCACACACTCAACTAAAAATTTGCCAACTCTGAAACTAAACAACTCATCGACCTTATAAATAAATCAACTAGGTCAGTAACACAACAAAAACCTAATTCACATAGAGATTACAAACAAGTCGGTTCAAGTATGACTGTTGGATTACATAACAATCTCTACACATCATTCAAGAAATCCTCGACTGCTCCTTGATCATCGCTTCATCGAACTTAGTAACTCATCACGTGCTTTGCATTACATGAAATATACTTGCTCATTCCCAAAACAAAAACCGTTACCTCAACGCACCAAAAACACTTGAAACTCTCTTCATACAATATGCATACGTGTCATAAGCATTACTGCTCACCATTAGATCATAAACCAATATAACCAATTCACCAAACTTAATCGATTAGGGTTTATCAAAACAACAAGTAGGGTTTACTAGTTCAACTCTCCAATACGTAGCAATATTGGTTCACTCCACAAACTTACCTACTTGTTACAGTTTCCTTTCACTAGCTCTTCCTACCGGTTACAAAACAACATTACAACAATATCATTACCAGTTTAATTGACATCGATGACAACATAACATATCATTAATGCAATCTTCATGCAAATGCCAACAATCTCCCCCTTTGGCATTGATGGCAATACAAATATCAATACCATTGATTGTTGTGATTGTGAATAGGAATCCTGGTTTACATTTTACTATGTACTCTCCTTGTCTCCAGCTTGTCACCGGTTCTTCTCCCATAATCACATAGTTCCTCTCCCCCTTTGACAACAATGCCAAATAGAAAGTAAAATATGCAATGTAAAACTTCACTCTTAAGCATCAATAACCTACAACTTGATGCTCCCCCTATGGAATAACTCCACTTCTACATCAATCCTACTATAAAATTATGCAAGTAGCTTTGAAACTGATGTACTCTACATCATGCTCAATTTACCTCATGAAGGGGTACAACCCCTATCTAACTTCTAAGATACTCAAAAGTAGTCTAAGGTAGAGGTTTAGTAAAGATATCTACAAGCTGCTCCTTGGTAGAAACATGCTCCAAGATCACATCTTTACTCTGCACTTTTTCCCTCAAGAAATGATACTTCAATTCAATACGCTTGGTCCATGCGTGTAAGATAGGGTTCTTTGAAATATTTATGGCACTGGTATTGTCACATAAGATCTTTACAGGTTCTATAAACTTCATCTTGAAACCTTCTAAAATGTGCAGCATCCAGATAGCCTAGGTACAATTCATATAAGCTGCAACATACTCAGCTTCAGCAGTAGACTGTGAAATACAACTCTGCTTCTTGCTACTCCATGAAACAAGTCTTCCTCCAAGAAAGAATGCTTCACCAGTTATGCTTTTCTTGTCATCAACATTACTTGCCCAATCTGCATCTGTGTACACCTTCAAGTTAAAGTTTCCTTCATATGGATACCATAATCCATAGTCAACAGTACCTTTCAAATATCTGAATATCCTCTTGGTTTCTATCAAATGTGTTTCCTTTGGATTCTTCTGAAATCTAGCAACTAGACCAACTGCATGAGCTATATCTGGTCTACTGTGAACAACGTAGTGCAATTTTCCAATCATTGGCCTATACTCCTTCTCACTAACAGATGTGGCCTCATGCTCCATAGACAACTTAAAACCTATAACCATTGGTGTCCCAACTAGTTTACAGTCATTCATACCAAATGTCTTTAATACCTCCTTCACATACTTAGATTGTGTAATGAAAATACCACTCTCCATTTGTTGTATTTGCAAACCTATGAAAAATTTTATCTCTCTGACTAGAGATATTTCAAACTCACTTTTCATTTCATTTGCAAATTCATTGCTCATGTCATCATTCCCTCCAAATATGATATCATCTACAAACACTTCACTAACCAGTATCTTATCTCCTTCAAATTTGAGATATATGTTGATATCTTCACTGATTCTCTGAAAACCTTTCTTCATCAGGTGTGAATGAAGTCTTTCATACCATGCTCTTGGTGTTTTCTTTAATCCATATAATGCTTTATGTGACTTACATACCATGTCTTTCTCATCAGTTAGAGCATAACCATCAGGTTGCTCAATGTATACTTCTTCTTCTAGTATTCCATTCAAAAATGTTGAAATTACATCCATCTGGTATATTTTGAATCCCTTGTGTGTTGCAAATGCAAGTAAAGTTATGACACCTTCCAGTCTAGCCACTGGTGCAAAAGTCTCACCATAATCTTCTCCTTCTTCTTGCGCATAACCTTTGCAAACCAATCTAGCTTTGTTGCTAACCACAACACCGTCTTCATTCAACTTGTTCCTGAAAACCCACTTAGTACCTATCACATTTTTATTTATCGATCGGGGTACTAGGGTCCAAGTGTTATTCTTCTCAATTTGTTCAAGATCTTCCTCCATAGCTTTAACCCAATGATCATCTCCAAATGTTTCCTTAGTAGTTCTAGGCTCAATAGTGGAGATCATGCAAGAATTCTCTTTGATTCTTCTTCTGGTTAATACTCCAGCATCCTTATCTCCAATAATCTATTCAGGATTGTGATTGAGTCTCACATACCTCATAATAGCATGATCATTATCTTCAGGTTCTTCTTCATTATTATCATCATCTTTAGAATCTACATGTTTCGATTGAACTGCTACAACAACATTCTCTTTACTAGTTTCAAGTTTCACTGGTTCTGGTTCTGGTTCCAAAAACAAAATGCAACAATCTTCATCCTTTTTCTCCATACTGGTTTCCCCTGAAACTTCAGGATACTCATCCACTCAAACATCAACACTCTCAATGATTCTTTGTATCCGGTTGTTATAACATTTGTAGGCCTTACTCTTGGTGGAATGACCAAGAAATATACCTTCATCACTTTTAGCCTCAATCTTGCTAACATATTCACCTCTCTTAATAAAACATTTTCCGCCAAATATCTTGAAATAACTAACATTAGGTGATCTACCATACCAGTATTCATAAGGAGTCTTGTCCTTACCTCTTTTTACCAAAATCTTGTTCATAGTGTAGATAGTCATGCTAACAGCTTCTCTCCATAAAGTTTTCTCTACACCTCCTTGTATCAATATCATCCTAGCAGCTTCAAAAACTAACCTATTATTTCTCTCTGCAATACCATTCTGTTGCGGTGTCCTTGGTGTATAAAGTTGTCATTTGATACCATTCTCTTCACAATATCTAGTGAATTCTCCACCTTGATCAGTCCTCATACACTTTATCTTCTTACCACTCTCCTTTTCAGCTAAGGCCCTGAATGCCTTGAACTTACTAAACGCCTTTGTTTTATCCTTCAAGAATGTGACTCAAATCATTCTTGAGCAATCATCAGTGAAGATCATGAAATATCTGTCACCTCGAATACTTTTAGTCCTTATTGGTCCACAAAGGTTTGTATGAACCAAATCTAACAAATGTTCCACTGAAAAAGATTTTCTCTTGAAAGTTGAGGATGTCATCTTTCCCAAATAGCATTCCTTACATAGAGCATTAACCAGTTTGTCCAACTGAGGCAAACCTCTCACTGTCTTTGACTTACTCACTTTAACAATGTTATCAAAATTTATATGACAAAATCTCCTATGCCAAAGCCAACTATTATCTACTTTAGCAATTAAACAGTTGCTGACTTTAGGATTTAGGTGAAATAAGTTACCTTTAGTTTGCTTGCTGGTTGCAATCAGTTCACCTTTGCTCCCATAGATTTTTCACATACCATTTTTAAACTCCAATGGATATCCTTTGTCATTAAGTTGAGAAACACTCAAAAGATTGTGCTTTAGACCTTCAACCTAGTAGATATCATCTGCACTTCTCTTTCCATTAAGAGAAATGGTTCCCTTACCTTTAACCATGTAGGGTGAGTCATTACAAAATCTTACAACTCCGCCATCAAATTCCTTCAAAGAAAGAAATTTTCTTCGATCATAGGTCATGTGATGTGAACAACCACTATCAATGATCCAATCATCAAAATTATCCATTCGAGAAACTAAAGCCTTCTGATTAGATGTTTCTTCTTTAATGGCTACAAACACAATGTCTTCATTAGCATCACCATCAGATTCCTCATCAGTGATACCACCATCAACTGCAATAAGACAATCTCTTTTGCCTTTTCCATTGTACTTCTTGAATTTCTCTCGCTTGTTCTCATTATCACCATTAGGACAGTTAGAAGCTATGTGTCCAATTTTGTTGCATGCAAAACATTTCAAAGGTAATTTACCTCTATATTTACGGTACCTCTGGGCAACCTCTTGGCCAACAATGCTTCAAGCTCAACCAAAATGTCTTCATCATCAACTTCTATGTTGGATCTAGATTAATAATTGTGACTGACATCTCTACTTTTCCTCATAGATGGGTTAGAAATAGAAGCTCTAAATGTTGATTCAGATTTCTGAATACTACCATCATAACCATTTAATTGAAAATTAGTAAGCTTACCAATGATGGAGTCAAGGGTTACCTTGGTTTTGTCAATAGATTTCAACTCCTGAATGGCTACAACTCGGATAGCGTAGACCATTAGCAGGGTTCTCAATACCTTACTAACCACTATGGCATCTTCCACTTTACCACCGGCACTCTTAACCTCACCAACTATCTCTTTTATCCTTTGACCATATTGTTGGATATTCTTACCTTCAGCCATCTACATGTCATCAAACTTTCCTCTTAGACTCTCTTCCTTGGCAATCTTTACATGTTCATCACCACTATAAATCTCTTCAAGTTTCTTTGATACCTCATATGCAGTCTCTAGACCATGGACATATACATACTCTACATCAAACAAAGAACTGATAATAGCCTCCAGTGCTTGATTGTTTTCTTGTTGCTCTTTCTTCTGATCATCAATCATAATCCCACTAGGTGCAACATATTGAGTATTAACATGTTCCCAGTATTGCTTTCCAAGACTCTTGATATAAATTTTCATTCTATCACTCCATATCCTATAGTTCTCTCTATTAAACTTTGGACCTTCCTTCTTCATCATGATCTACAAGACCTTTATCTCAAGTTGTTAGTCTTAGACCTTAAAGGACCTGAGACGCTCTGATACCAATTGATGGTATGATGAAATAACAAGGATCCGGTCAACTACTGAGAGAGGGGGGTGAATCAGTAGATAGAAAAATTGATAAACTTCACCAATCTCAAAATCAAACTCTCAAAGTAAACTTAGAACTGTCAATGCAATATCACTGTCAAGATAAAATTGTCAAATTTACATTGGTTGACTGTTACAACAGATTAACACTAAACAACTTGTAACTCACAAATATTCAAATACTTTTAATAACATAAGTAAAACTTCATTTCATATTGTTGTCGGTTATCATGACTTATCAAAGTGGATTAAGTAGTTAAGCAAATCAACCATAGAAAACATAACCACAAAAACATTCACCACTTGACACAATATTTTTGACATGGAAACCCAAATGGGAAAAACCACGATGAGATGAGACTCACAAGATAAATATCCGAACTCTTCTGAAGTTCACCTTGTTAGGAGCCAATCCTGTTAAAGCTTTTACAAAAAGTCCTGTTAACAACAGATCTTGTTAGGGACCACCCGGTTAAGGGATTGAATATAATGGCTTGTTAGAAGCAATACCCTATGAGGAGTAACATTTTTAAAGGATTTAGAAATCCAAGCTAATGGACCACCTTGTTAGAGCTTACTCGGTTAGGGGATTTCAATCTGTTGATTTTGTTAGAAAACAATAGGAGTTTGTTGATCTATTTGAATAGCACTACACTTGCTTGTTCAGATCCTTTTCATTCTCCTATCTGCCTTTACTCAAACTATAGATACATCATCTAGTTTGGCAACCACACACTCAACTAAAACTTTTCCAACTCTAAAACTAAACAACTCATCAACCTTATAAACAAATCAACTAGGTCGGTAACACAAAAAAAAACCTAATTCACATAGAGATTACAAACAAGTCGGTTCAAGTATGACCGTTGGATTACATAACAATCTCTACACATCATTCAAGAAATCCTTGACCGTTCCTTGATCACCGCTTCATCGAACTTAGTAACTCATCACGCGCTTTGCATTACATGCAATATACTTGCTCATTCCCAAGACAAAAATCGTTACCTCAACGCGCCAAAAACACTTGAAACTCTCTTCATACAATATGCATATGTATCATAAGCATTACCGCTCACCATCAAATCATAAACCAATATAACCAATTCACCAAACTTAATCGGTTAGGGTTTATCAAAACAACAGGTAGGGTTTACTGGTTCAACTTTCCAATACTTAGCAATATCGGTTCACTCCACAAACTTACCTACCAGTTACAGTTTCCTTTCACTAGCTCTTCCTACCGGTTACAAAACAACATTACAACAATATCATTACCGGTTTAATTGACATCAATGACAATATAACATTTCATTAATGCAATCTTCATGCAAATGCCAACAACCATTATTTATATAAACCCTCGACCATAAACAATCAGCTCAGCCACCAAACAATAAATTAATTACATAATTACAAACCATGTCGGCCTAAGACCAAACAAATAATATCCACACATAAGACATCCTGGAAGTACAACAATAGGTCCTATCCACACGTTATATTAATATCGGTCCATAACCTAGATCAACCGAGACCAAGTATAGGTCCACACGCTTCAACAATGATCTCCAAATACCGAGTCTCGAACATGATCACCAACAACATCCCGAAACTCCATCAGAAGCTGCACCAACACCAATTATGCAATGCATCAAAGATCTCCACCAAAATCTCTGCTGGTGAAACCCTCACTGAAACCAGAAACCAATCTTCTAAGCAAGTAGGATAGTATCCAATCACCAAACCAAAACCAACTGACCAAATATGAGTATAAGAATTATGAACAAGCCAATTCCATCACCAAATTGTACCTGAGTCTACCAGATCATGCCGGATCCAAGTTAACCATAAACCACTCAACCTACCAGGACTAGAAGGGTGTTGGTAAAGCATCCAAACAGCTAGTGTTGATATCAATGACAAAATATCAATGCCTTTGAATCTCAAAGTTGACTACACTCCCTAAGCAGTAGCATCCCACATCAGTGTCAAAATGAATAGTATCTTTGATAATGCATGTCAGACTCATGCCAAACCTCATCAATCAAGTCTCTGCTAGAGGGGCAGAAACCCCTAATCTGTCTCTTAGGTACTCAAATGATTCATTGGATAAAGATTTAGTGAAAATATCTACAATCTATTCTTTAGTGTTCACAGAAGCCAGTTTAACTTCATTTTCTTCCACCTTCTCCTTCAAAAAGTTATACTTGATAGATATGTGCTTTGTCTTGGAGTGAAATACCAAATTTTTTGATATATCAATAGTAGCAGAGTTATCACAGTGAATAACTATCGGTGCATCACAATCCACCTTTATATCCTTCAACATTTGCTTCATCCATAAAACTTATGTACAGTTAGTAGCAGCAACAACATATTCAGCTTCAGTAGTAGATAATGAAGTACATGAGTGTTCCTTGTTGATCCATGAAACGAACTTCTTTCCAAGAAAGAAAGCTCCACCAAAAGTACTTTTCTAGTCATCAACATCTCCAGCCAAATCAATATCTGTATATGCACATAAAGTAAAGTTATCATTATTAGGGTACCATAAGCCATATTCTAATGTACCTTGCAAGTATCTAAAAATCCTTTTCACCGCCATCTCATCATTTTCTCTAGGATCACTCTTAAATCTTGAAACAATACAAACAACATTCATAATGTCAGGCCTAGTCTGAGTCAAATAAAGTAGACCTCCAATCATAGATTTGTATCTTGTAGGATTTATCGGTGCAAAAACATCTTTTCTTGTCAATTTCTCATTTGTAACCATAGGTGTACTTACCGATGTAGAATCTCCCATACCAAATTGCTTAAACAATTCTTTAGCATATTTAGTTCGATAAATAAAAATACCTTTATCAGTCTGAGTAATCTGCAAACCTAAGAAAATTTTCATCTCACCAATCATAGACATCTCAAATTCTTTCTCCATATTCTTAGAAAATTCTATGCATAATTTATCTTCACCTCCAAAACTAATGTCATTAAAAAATACTTCAACAATCAGTATATCATCATCAGTGATTTTATAATATAAATTATTGTCAGCATTGCCCTTAGTAAAACCAAGCTTCAAAAGATATTTATCCAACCTTGCATACCAATCTCTATGTGCTTGTTTCAATCCATATAAAGATTTCCTTAACCTGCAAACCATATTTGTATCATCTGATACTGAAAAACCATCAGGTTGTTCAATATAAACTTCCTCATCAAGATCCCCATTCAAGAATGCACATTTAACATCCATTTGATAAACCTTGTAGTTTTTATAAGCAACATAGGCCATAAATAATCTTACAGCTTCAATCCTAGCTACCAGTGCAAAAGTTTCTCCATAATCAATTCCTTCCTTCTGAGAATATCCTTTACAAATCAATCTAGCCTTATTTCTTATAACTTGACCATCCTCATTCAATTTATTCCTAAAAACTCATTTAGTTCCAATGCTATTTTTATTTTTAGGTCGGGGAACCAAAGTCCATGTGTTATTTTTCTCAATCTGATCTAATTCTTCTTCCATAGCTTTTAACCAAAATTCATCTTTGCATGCCTCGATTACTGATACTGGTTCAACTTGTGAAATTAAACATACCTCATTAGTTTCCAATCTTCTTCTTGTCATCACTCCATTGCTCTTATCCTAAATGATTTGATCTTCAGAATTATTCAATCTCCCATATCTAGGAGTCTTCTGACTCTCTATTCCTCTTCCGTGTTCTTCAGTTACTGTAGAATTCTCTAATGTTTCCGAAGTAACTAGTTCAACTCTTTGTTCCGGTAAAGATGCTACCAGTTTAGATATAATCCTTTTCACTTATGGTTCCTTCTCATAAACTCTAATTTGACTTTTTCTCAGCTCATGTACTTTGACATTACTACTCTCCATAATTCTCTGCAATCTTTTGTTATAACATCTATATGCTTTGCTTTCATTATAATAACCAAGAAATATGCCTTCATCACTTCTAGGATCAAATTTTCCAATAGTATCATCTCTCCTGATATAACATTTACTAACAAAAATTCTGAAATACTTAACTGTAGGTGTATTGCCAAACCATAATTCATAAGGTGTCTTACTGGTTTCTCCTTTGATATGTACTCTATTGAATGTGTAAACCGATGTACTCATTGCTTCTCTCCAGTAGATATGAGGTAAATTTGCTTCCATCATCATTGTTCTAGCAGCATCCAAGATAATTATGTTCTTCCTTTCCACAGCTCCATTTTGTTGAGGTGTCTCGGGAGCAGAAAAATGTCTTCTTATACCATGCTTGTCACAAAAGTTATTAAACTCACTAGATGTGAATTATCCACCACAATCTGATCTCAAACATTTAATCTTTAATCTTGTCTCAATTTCCACTTTAGCCTTAAATATTTTAAACTTTTCAAATGCTTCGGATTTTTCTCTCAAAAAAGTAACCCACATCATTCTAGAATAATCATCAATGATTAGCATGAAATATCTATCACCATGAAAAATTTTAAGTCTAGTAGGGCCACACAAATCAGTATGAATAAGATCAAGAACATCATTTGATTTATCTTGTATATTCCTAAAAGAGATTATGACTTGTTTACTCATTTGACATTCTTTACATACCGGATTATAGGGCTTCATAATCTTAGGTATATCTCTAACAGCCTTAGTCTAACTAATCTTCATAATTCAATCAAAATGCACATGACATGGCCTTTTATGCAATAGCCAACTTTGATCAATCTGTGTAATCAAACATGTCTTCTCACTAGAGTTTAAATGAAATATGTTACCTTTTATTTGTGTACCGGTTGCAATCTCCAAGCCAGATATGTTAATGATTTTGTATTTTCCATCCTTGAACTGTAATTGAAATCCCTTATCTACCAATTGTCCTACACTTAAAAGAATAGGCTTCAAACCTTCAACATAATAAATATTGTTAGTATTGTTCTTATCATCCAATCATATAGTTCCTTTTCCTTTGATCATACATGCCTTGTCATCTCCAAATATAACTAGTCCACCATCAAATTCTTGTAAAGACAAAAATTTCTCTTTATCTCCAGTCATATGATTTGAACAACCACTGTCAATTACCCATTCATCATTCTCCTCAATTTTAGCAGCAAGTGCCTTCTCCTCAGGTACATTCTCTTCTAGTGTCTGATCATCTTCCTAAATAGCCAAGAACACCCATTCCTTCCCATTGTTGGATCCACTAGCAGAGTCTTCTGTCGGATCATCATTTGAATTAGTAATTCCTTCCTCATCTGCTATGTAGCATGATTTGTCTATGTTTTTCTTGAATCTATACTTGTTCTGATATCTAGGGTTAGGCTTAAATGATCTTTTAACTCTTTCTTCAAATCTTTAATTTCTTTCAGGACATCTAGATGCAAAATGACCAATATTATTGCATGCAAAACATTTAAAAGGTGATTTTCCTTCATATTTACTTCCTACCGGTCCTTTCGGTACTCTTCTAGCAAATAGTGATTCAAGTTTCTCAAACTCATCATCTTCTCTCTTAATATCTTCTAGTTCTTTTGTATATAAAGCTTTCAAGTCTTTCTTACCGATTATAGATGTAGATGCATGAAAAGTAGGTTCAATCTTCACAACTCCAGAAGGTCCAAATTCTTCAAGCTCAAAAGTAGATAGTTTCCCAACCAAAGTATCTATGTTGACAGATGTATTAGCCATTGTTCTCAACTCATTAATAGTAGTAGCCTTCATTTTGTAAGCCGGTGGTAGGGCTCTCGGGACTTTAGAAATAATTTCATCTTCACTCAAAGTTCCACCACAACATTGAATTCCCATAACAATCTCATTTACTCTTTCCATGAATGTAGTAATCCTTTCATCTCCTTCCATCTTCAGGTTTTCATATCTCACCTAGTAACCATTAAGTTTAGCAATCTTCACTATAGGGTCACCTTCATTAAGGGTTTGCAACTTATCCCATATAGCCTTTCCAAATGATTTGTCTGTTAATACCATTATTTGTTGATCAGAAAGTGCACACAAGAGGGCTTCTCTTTCTCTACAATCATTTTCAAGCTCCATGTCTAGGTTTTTTTAGAGGAGGATTGCCAGATCCCGGATTAAAGGGTGTGACACCATTCTATATGATCTCTCGAATTTCCTTGCCAAGACATTTCAGATGAGTCTCCATCTGAATCTTCCATATTGTATAGTTTGTTCCTTCAAGCCTTAGTATATCCCTTCGAAAGATAGCTTTATAAGAACTGGATGAACTTGAATTGTTAGTCACCATAGGATCTTCCTCAAGCAGTTAAGCTTTCTGCAGAGAGGACCAAAGCTTTGATACCAATCATTAGACAGTTAAGATAACCAAAAGAAAACTGAGAGGGGGGGTGAATCAGTTGTCACATATTATCGAAAGCATTAGCAATTTAAACTTTAATACCGGAACCCAAAACAATAATACTGAAATAGCAGTTAATCTAATTAAGCATAAACAATAATCATAGAATAAATACCATCCACACAACACCAAGATTTGTACATGGAAAACCTGGTAAAGGGAAAAACCGTAGTGGGAAGCCTACCCACAGTCAAATAATACTTATATAGTAAATATGTGAATTACAATGAAGGGGCCTGAACTTGCAGGAAGGCCAATAGCCTAGAGCACACTTCTCATCACAAAAGGAGTCTCACTAACTATATATAAATCTAGATTACAATCCAAAGAAGTGTTGAATTGCAAAAGATAGTATCTCCTATGCCTGAGTACAGTTCTGGTTAAGCTCAATACCGGAAGACCAAATCCTCTTACACAAACCCAATTCAATCTCCAATGATCGACTAACTCCTCTGCCTGAATGATATTATATTATTCGCACATTACATTCCTTGACCATGACCTCTTACAATAACCATGATGATCTACAATAAAATATTACAACTATTTAGACAAACCCTCGACCATAAACAATCAAGTCGGCCACCACACAATAAACCAATTATATAATTATAAACCATGTCAGCCTAAGACCAAACAAATAATATCCACATATAAGACATCCTAGAAATATAACAATAGGTCATATCCACGCGTTACATTAATGTCGGTCCATAACCTAGATCAACTAGGACCAAGTATAGCTCCACAGGCTTCAACAATGATCTCCAAATGCCAAGTCTCGAACATGATCACCAAAAACATCTTGAAACTCCATGAGAATTTGCACCAACACCAATTATGCAATGCATCAAAGATCACCAAAATCTTTGCCAGTGAAATCCTCGTCGAAACCAGAAACCAATCTTCTAAGCAAGTAGGATAGCATCCAATCACCAAACCAAAACCAACTAACCAAATATGAGTATAAGCATTATGAACAAGCTAATTCCATCACCAGATTATACCAGAGTCTACCAAATCATGTTGGATCCAAGTTAACCAGAAACCACTCAACCTACCAGGACCAAAAGGGTGCTGGTAAAGCATCCAAACAACTAGTGTTGACATCAATGACAAAAAATTGATGTAACACATAATCAATTCCACCAAATGGCCAACAGAGAGGTTCTTGAGGGTTTTGAGTAGGGCTAACACTAAACCACATTTTACCCCACCAAAGTATGATGGAAAATTGGATTCGGATGAATTCATGGATTGGATCTTAGGAATGGAGATGTATTTTGATTTTGACAACACCACAGAAGAAAGGAAGGTTAAGTATTCTTGTACCTGGTTGAAAGGTCGTGCATCTCTTTGGTGGGAACATTTGTAGGTTGATAGATAGAGAAGAGGTAAGGAGAAAAACAAATCGTGGGAGCGGATGGTTGCCAAGTTGAAATCAAAGTTTATGCCAGCTGATTGCTAAGTAAATATATTTTGGAAGTTACAAAAATTGAAGCAGAAAGAATCTAGTGTAAAGGAGTACATCAAAGCATTATACAAGATGAATATCAGATCCAGACATGTCGATGATGAGGTTGAACAAGTTGTAAGATATTTGAATGGATTGTGCATGTCTATACAGGATCAACTCAATTTGACCAAGTTGCAGAGTGTTGAAGAAGCTTACCAATATACCTTGAAAGTGGAAGAAAATTTGAACAAAAGGCATGAGCAGAGACAAAGAGGTAGAGGTGGAAGGTTTTCCAGAGGAAGATTTCAAGGGGGAAGAGGATATTCCAGAGGAAGAGGAACCTGTATAGATCATAAAAAAGACAAGGAAGTAAGCAAAGAAGGCAATTCATACTATAAGGATGATAGAAATTTCTACCAAAGGAGAGAACCTGATAGTTATAGGAATGAAATTTTTGGAAAAGATGGCAAAAGACAAGATAAGAGAGTGTTCAGAGAAACTTTTTTTAAGTGTGGAGGAGAAGGACATCATGCTTTTGAATGTAAGAAGACAAAGAACACTGGGAGAATAGCCTTGGTGGAAGAAAGCCCCACTGGATCAGCTAACAAACTGGAAGATGGAGAACTGTTGGTAATGAGGAGAGCTTTGTGTCGTACTAGAAAAGATGAAGAGCCCTTGCAGAGGAGAATTTGTTCAAGACTAGATGTAAGGTATCTAGTAAGTGTTGTAAAGTAGTTATTGATAGTGGTAGTTTAGATAATATTGTTTCAAAAGAAATGGTGAATAAATTGAAGTTGGAAAGATTGAAACACCCTAAGCCTTATCCGGTAGCATGGATCTAGGATGATCATAAGTTGTTGGTAAGTGATAAATTCTTGGTGAAATTGAAAATTGAGAATTATCATGATGATTTTTTTTGTGATATTATGCCTCTGGATATTTGTCACCTTTTATTGGGTAGACCTTGGCAGTTTGATAGGAAGACAATACATGATGGGAGAAAGAACATATACACTATTGTAGCGAATGAGATGAAACAAACCTTGTTACCTTTGGAGGAGCCTTTGAAGAGTGAAGTTTGTACGAATGCTAGAATCTGTTTAGTGGATAGAAGGAAATTCCTGGATGGAATGAGACATGAGAATGTGTGTTTTTTATTAGTTCTTAAAAAGACTGAGAACCTAGAACATGAAGAAGAAGAACCGGAGGAGATAAAAGAGTTGTTGACTAAGTATGAAGACATCATTATTGATAATGTACCTAATGGATTACCACCTTTGAGGAGCATCAGTCATTGCATGAACCTAATTCCCCGAGCTGATTTTCCTAACAAAGCTGCACATCGAATGACACCAGTAGAGAATGAAGAGTTGAATAGACAAGTACAAGAATTGTTGAAGAAAGGTTTGATCAGAAAAAGTTTGAGTCCTTGTATAGTACCAGCAGTGTTAGCACCTAAGAAGAATGGAGAATAGAGGATGTGTACTAATTCTAGAACAATAAACAAGATCACAGTAAAGTATCAGTTTCCTTTACCTAGGATTGATGATATAATGGATTGTTTGAGTGGAGTCAAATACTACACAAAGATAGACTTGGAGAGTGGATATCATTAGATCAGAATCAAAGAAGGAGATGAGTGGAAGATGACATTCAAGATAAATGAAGAATTGTACGAATGGTTGGTGATGCCTTTTGGGTTGACTAATGCACCAAGTACCTTCATGAGATTGATGAATGAGGTATTGAAGAAATTCTTGGGTAAGTTTGGTATTGTATATTTGGATGACATTCTAATTTTTAGTAAGACAAAAGAGGGACATTTAATGCATTTAAGAAAAGTTTTGCAGTGGTTGAGAGAAGAGAATTTGTTAATAAATCTTAATAATTGTACTTTCATGAAGAAAGAGTTAGTTTATTTGGGATTTATGATATATAAAAATGGATTGAAGATGGATCCTAAGAAGGTAAGAGCAATTGTTGAATGGACTACACCAGAAAGCATTGGAGAGGTAAGATCATTTCACGGATTGGCTAATTTCTAACAAAAGTTTATCAAAAAAATTAGTTCAGTTTGTAACCCTATGACTGAGACAACGAGGGGAGATAGGAAAGAATTCAAGTAGACAACCGGAGCAAATAAGAGTTTTGAATTGTTGAAGCAAAAAGTGACTAAGAATCCTGTATTAGCTTTACCATATTTCAACAAAGTATTTCAAGTAGACTATGATGCAAGTGGAAACGCAATTGGAGCGGTATTGAGTCAGGAAGGGAGAGCACTAGCTTATTTCAGTGAAAAGTTGAATGATCACATGAAGGCCTTGCATATTCAGGTTGAGAAACATTTTGAGGATATGAAAATCAAGTATAAGATGAAGGCAGATGAGTAGAGAAGACATAAGCAATTTGAAGTTGGCGATGAAATGATGGTGTATCTGAGAAAAGAAACATTTCCAGTTGAAACCTATAACAAGTTGCAAATGAAGAAGTTTGAACCTTGCAAGATATTTGGTGCAAGAGAACCTCATGACTAAGATAATAAGAGAAATAAAGGCTAAAGGAAACACATGATAATGTGACCTTTCAATCTATGTAATAGTGTAGTCTTGTTTGTTTGATGTTTGATTTGTTTATAATAAACTCCACCTTGTTACCCAATGACATGGATTTGACAAATTGATAACCCACCATGGGCATATGAGCCTAGGGGTATTTGGTTGAGTATTTTTCTAGGTGTTTATGTGTTGGATATGTCTTAGGAAGGTTTAGGACATGTTGAAGCACCTCTAAGTAGGCGGATTTAACATATGTCAAAAGTTGCTCAAACTTGACAACTTTTAATGACAACTTTTGGTTGCAAATAGAAAATTCTTTCCAACGGTCACCTTGGTTGAAAAGGTGGTTGATAACCATTGAGGAAGGTAGAAAATTTCATCCCCAATCATCATTGGGAGGAGAGAATGACTTTGTAAACTTTTTGGCATCATTGAAGTAATATATTTCTGAGAATTTCCTACAATTCCGTTATTCTACAAGGTGTACCATGTTGTACGATCATTTTAGAATTAGGAAACTAGTGGGATGTGTTAGAGTGGCCAATAACCTTTCAGATGCATCAAATCTAAGGTTCTAATTCACCAAGACAAGGAAGAAATCTGCAAATTTCTGGAAGTGTTCTAGGTTTGACGGTTTTGTCTAGGGTTTTGCAAAGAAATGGCCTTACCTTGTTGATCCTTCATTGATGGTTCACAGCTTTAGAGGGGATGCAAGTATGGCCAATGTATTTTAGGATTTTAAAGGACTTTTTTAGGTTAGGACTAATTGGAGGCGAGTATTTGATGTATTAAGGTGGGAAACTCCATGTGGCCACCGGCAAGTGTAAGCAAACAAGTCTCACATCAGGGGTTAAAGGTCTGATTATGGCCTAAGATTTAGGAATTGGTGTATTTTAAATGTCTTAAGAGTATTACTTGAATTTTTTTGGTGAGTTAAGGTCTGTGTCTACACACTCGTTTGTAAAATAGGCCTAATTGGGCTATAATGGTCTCCTAAACAAAGTAGGGCTTGGATTCTTATGTTCCCTACCGGTAAGAACCCTTAGGATATGTTTTGTAACTCCCAAAAGGGTATCCAAATCCAAGGTTTTTTGTCTGGAATTTTGGAGAAATAAAGAGTTAAGTATGGAAAACCAGTCTGGCAGGGGTACTAGGTTTTGTAGGCCTTGTTGCAGCAGTTACCCAAATCGGTAGAGGGAACCTAAATTCAATTAATGAAGGAGGTCTCCCTTACCTAGGGGACTTAAAATAAAACCTTAAATAGCCATTGTTTCATTGGAGAAGGGACCAAATGATTGTTGACCGTAGTATCCTTTTACTGGTCAATGAAAGAGACAATGTACCGATAGTCTTTTGTTTGGAAGAAAGGGATGTGGGACTTGTCAAACTAGTATTCCTTAACCCCTAGAAGTGTTGTGTGATTTTTAGGTTCCTTGGTGTGTTCTTGGATAAGGGGGGCACCTCTACATCAAATTGGTATCAGAGCGAAGGAGGAATCCTTTTGGGAAAGAAGAATAGTACATGTTAGCAAAAGAATCAAAGGGTGAGGCTAGAATAATGCCTCCAAAGGTGAAAAATGTGGAACTTTCCAGGATGTTGCAAGAGAACAGAGAAGAAAATGATCGTCTTAGAAGGTTGATTGAGAACTTGGAAGGTAGGTTGGAGAGAGGACCTGATGGCTCGGAGGAAGTGGGAGAAGAAGAGGAGAACCCACAAAGGTAGGAAGAAGAGGAAGTTCGTGCAGAGCATAGGTACCTGGTCAATGCCTTGAAGTCTATGGAGAGGAGAACCATGGACCAGAAATCAAACCTTCCTATTTTCAGTCAGAAGATGGATGTCGATGGAGTGATGGACTGGATAGAGTCCTTAAACAACTTCTTCAAATGTGAAGACATTGTTGACAACCAAAAGATGATGCCAAGTCTAAGATCCAGAGAGCAACCCTGACATGGTGGAATTTTGTGCAAGAAGAAAGAGTGAAAGAGGGAAGAGGAATGATCACCTCTTGGAAGAAGATGATTACAAAGATCAAGGGAGTATATGTACCTGAGAACTATGAAGTCCAATTACACAAGAGAAGGCAGAATCTCAGACATAAAGAGATGGATGTGTGTGCCTATACTAAAGAATTTCAGAAATTGAGTATAAAGTCTAAGAAGGTTGAAGATGAAAGTGAAAGAGTGGCAAGGTATCTAAACAGCCTAAGGTGGAACATACAAGAAGAGTTGAACCTCTTATGCCCTAACACTATTCATAGATGCTATCAATTAGCAATAAAGGTAGAGAAGCTCAAAAGAAGACAAGAGCATAGCAGTAGAGGAAGGGGTAAGAAACCAGGAGGAAGGAGCAACTTCAGAGGAAGAGGATCAAATTTTGAATTTCAAGGAGAGAGCAGTCAAGACTCCTCATTGAATGACATCAACAACAAAGGAAACTTCAGAGGTAGAAGGCCAAATTTCAGAGGAAGATCATCAGGAAGAGGAGCAGGACCTATAAAAAAATTTAACTGCAACCAAAAGGGACACATTGCTAGCAGATGCCCAAAGAAGATGGGGTCTAGTTCCCAAGGAGAAAGGAGAGCCAATCTAACCCAAGAATCAGATTACCAAGGCAGTAGTAAACTTGATTCATATGGTTATCCAGAGACTGGAGAGGCACTAATGTTGAGAAGAACCCTCTTGAAGGTACCAACACCTATGGAGCCACCTTAGAGGAAGACTATCTTCCGCACCACTTGCCAATCAGGAGGAAAGGTATGTAAAGTTCTGGTTGACTCAGGGTCTACTTAGAATTTTGTGTCAATAGAAATGGTAGAGAAGTTGAAATTGAGGAGGATACCCCATCCATACCCCTATAAGGTGTCTTGGCTCGAAAAGGGGACACAAACTCTTGTAGAAGATCAGTCATGGGTAGAATTCCATATAGGAGCATATAAAGATAAGATTTTGTTTGATGTTGTTATCAGAGATGCTTGTCACCTCTTTTTTGGAAGACCATGGCAATATGACCTCAAAGCACACCATGAAGGCTTTACAAATACCTATTCCATCACAAAGAATGGCAAGGTCATAGAGCTACTACCCCTTACTGAAAACAATGAAGAGCAGAAAGAAACTGAGTCCAAAGTGATGATGATGGAGGGAAAACCAATCCTCAAGGAGATAAAGATGGAAGAAGGAATATGTTTTGCATTGCTTTCAATACCAACCTCAAAGGGGAAGCCTGATGCAGATGATAGGACAGAAGGAAAGGACAAGGATCTCAGTCTGGAAGTGAAGGAGATCATTGGCAGATACCAAGGAATAGTTGCAGATGGAGACCAAGGATTTTTCTGCCAATGAGAGAGATCAGTCACTGTATTGACTTGATCCCAGGGGCCACATTACCTAAAAAGGTTGCATACAAACTCACACCACAACAAAATGAGGAGATGGCAAGGCAGATTCAGGAGTTGCTAGATTCTGACCTGATTGGAAAGAGCCTTAGCCTATGTGCAATACCTACAGTTTTGACACCCAAAAAGGATGGAACATGGAGGCTTTGTACTGACTCAAGAGCTCACAACAAGATCACCATAAGGTATAGATTTCCAATGCCTAGGATAGAGGATTTACTTGATTGTTTGGGGGGTGCAAAATATTTTTCTAAAATTGATTTAAAGAGTGGACACCACCAAATTAGAATTAGGCCTAGTGATGAATGGAAAACAACCTTCAAAACAAATGAAGGGTTGTATGAATGGAAGGTTATGACATTTGGTTTGTCTAACACCCCAAGTACATTCATGAGACTCATGAATGAATTTTTGAAAGAATTCATAGGGAAGTTTGTAATAGTGTATTTGGATGACATCCTAGTATTTAGCAAGGCAAAGGAAGAACACTTGAGGCATATAGACATGGTTTTGAAAAGATTGAGTGAAGAGGAATTGCTGATCAATATGGAGAAGTGTTTGTTCATGCAGGAAGAGCTCATCTACCTAGGATTTGTGATCTCCAGAGGTCACTTGAAGATGGATCAGGATAAGGTAAATGTAAATCTTTCTTGGCCTACTCCTAAGACTATTGGTGAAGTTAGAAGTTTCCATGGATTAGCCACATTTTATAGAAAGTTCATAAGAGGTTTCAGTCAGATATGTGCTCCAATGTTGGAAATCATAAAAGGTGGTCAAATGTGCAGGTTTTCTTGGACAAAGGAAGTGGATGAGGCATTTGAAACTCTCAAGAAAAAGGTAGCTCAACAACCGATACTTGCTTTACCTGATTTGAACAAAGTGTTTCAGATTGAATGTGATACTAATCATGTGGCCATAGAAGCAGTCATAAGCCAAGAAGGCAGACCTCTGGCATTATTTAGAGAAAAACTCAATGAGGCAAAGAGGAAATATTCTTCTTATGACCTAGAAATGTATGCACTAGTTTAGGCATTGAAAAATGGAGACACTATCTGCTACCAAAGGAATTTGTGGTCTATACTGACAACCAAGCCTTGAGTTTCATTAATAGACAAGAAAAGCTAAGCCATGGACATATGAAGTGGGTAGAATCCCTACAAGCCTATACCTTTTCTATAAAACATAAGAAAGGAGTAGCCAACAAAGTGGCTGATGCACTGAGTAGAAGAGTGCTAATCATATCTGAAATCCAATTAGAAAGCATTGGGATTGATGCAATGAAAGATATGTATGCTGCAGATGAGGACTTTAAGGATATTTACAAGGCACGTATTGAATTTGGTGAAAGGTATCATGTGGAGTTTTCTGATTTTCTAATCCAAGATGGACTTCTTTTCAAAAGTGGGCAATTGTGCATACCAAAGTGCTCAATGAGGACTAATATCATCAAGGAAAAGCATAGTGGAGCTATGGCAGGTCATTTTGGTTTGGACAAGACACTTGAATTGGTAAGAAGGCACTACTTTTGGCCCAAATTGTAGGTTGATGTAAGAAAGTTTGTAGATACATGCACCATTTTCCAAAAGGAAAAAGGAAGAAGTACCAATGTTGGTCTCTATCAACCCTTACCCATTCCCTCAAGACCTTGGGAGATTGTGTCAATGGAATTTGTAATGGGTTTACCTAGGACCCAAAAGGCATTTGACAGTGTATTTGTGATAGTGGATAGGTTTAGTAAAATGACACATTTCTTGCCATGTAAGTCCACTAGTGATGCATCTTATATAGCAGATTTGTTTTTCAAAGAAGTAGCAAGGATTCATGGACTTCCATTGAACATAGTGTCTGACAGGGATGTCAAATTTGTTGGCCATTTTTGGAGAACTCTATGGAGAAAACTTGGCACCAATATGTCCTTCTGATCAGCCTATCATCCACAAACAGATGGGCAAACAGAAGTAGTAAACTGGTCGTTAGGGAATTTGTTGAGATGTCTTACAAGGCAGCATGGTGAAAAGTGGGATTCAATCTTACCTTAGGCTGAGTTTGCCTACAATGGCACATGTAAACAGAAGCACGGGGAAGTCACCATTTCAGATTGTGTATGGGTTGCATCCAAGAGGGGTATTGGAGTTGAGAAAACTACCCCATACGGATCCCATAAGTGCAGATGGTGAGAGGTTTGTTGAAGCCATAAAAGAAGTTCATGAGCAGGTCAAAATACAACTTCAAAAGTCATCAAAAAAATACAAAGAACATGCAGATCAGAAAAGGAGAGAGGTACAATTTCAAGTTGGAGATTTGGTTTGGGCAAATTTGAAGAAGGAAAGGTTACCCAAGGGCAAACACACTAAGCTCATGCAAAGGAAAGTAGGACCATGTAAAATCTTGAAGAAGTTTGGCACCAATGCTTATGAAATTCAATTACCATCAAACCTTGGTATATCTCCTATTTTTTTAATTTTTGTGATCTAACTCCTTTTAAAGGTGACTCTAATGCAAGTAACTCACAGCAGGTCCTAGAAGAAGAAGCAGATATAGATTTTCCCAAACATGAGCCACCTAAACTTGAAAAAGTGTTGGACACCAAGATTGTAAAGAAGACTAGGAACAATGAGTACAAACAATACTTGGTCAAATGGAAAGAAAAACCAGACTCTGAAGCCATTTGGTTGGATGAAGATCAAATCAAGAAGCATGGCCCTACACTACATGACCTCATCTCAAGTGGACTTGAGATTAATTCACCCTAGGAGTATGGTGCAGGAGCACCTCATGACTAAGATAATAAGAGCAATAAAGGATAAAGGACACACATGAGAATGTGACCTTTCAATATATGTAATAGGGTAGTCTTGTTTTTTTTATGTTTGATTTGTTTGTAATAAACCTCACCTTGTTACCCAATGACATGGATTTGGCAAATTGATAAACCACCATGGGCATATGGGCCTAGGGGTATTTGGTTGAGTATTTTTATAGGTTTTTGTGTGTTGGAGATTTATTGGGAAGGTTTAGGACATGTTGAAGCACCTCTAGGTAGGTGGATTTAACATATGTCAAAAGTTGCTCAAACTTGACAACTTTGTTGACAACTTTTAATGACAACTTTCGGTTGCAAATAGAAACTTCTTTCCAATGGTAACCTCAGTTCAAAAGGTGGTTGATAATCATTGAGGGAGGTATAAAATGGCATCCCCAATCATCATTGGGAAGAGAGAATGACTGTGTAAACTTTTTGGCATCATTGAAGTAATATATTTTTGAGAATTTCCTATAATTTTGGTTATTATACACGGTGTACAGTGTTGTACGATCATTTTGGAATTAGGAAACCAGTGGGATGTGTTAGAGTGGCCAATATCCTTTCAGATGCATCAAATCTAAGGTCCTAATTCGCCAAGACAAGGAAGAAATCAGAAAAATTTTGGAAGTGTTCTAGGTTTTACCGTTTTGTCTAGGGTTTTGCAAAGAATGGCCTTACCTTGCTGATGCTTCATTGATGGTTCATAAATTTAGAGTGGATTCAAGTATGGCCAGTGTATTTTATTATTTTAAATGCCTTTTGTAGGTTAGGACCAGTTGGAGGTGAGGGTTTGATGCATTAAGGTGGGCAACTCCATGTGGCCACCGACAAGTGTAAGCAAACAAGTCTCACATCAGGGGTTAAAGGTTTGATCATGGCCTAAGACTTAGGAATTGGTTTGTTTTCAATGGATTAAGAGTATTCCTTGAATTTTTTTGGTGATTTAAGGTCTGTGTCTACACACTCCTTTGTAAAATAGGCCTAATTCGGCTATACCAGTCTCCTAACTAAAGTAGGGCTTAGATTCTTGTGTTCCCTACTAGTAAGAACCCTTAGGATATGTTTTGTAACTCCCAAAAGGGTATCCAAATCTGAGATTTTTTGTCTTTTCTTTTTGAGAAATAAAGAGTTAAGTGTGGAAAACCGGTCTGGCGGGGCTACTAGGTTTTGTAGGCCTTGTTGTAGTGGTTACCCAAACCGGTAGAGGGAACCTAAATTGAATGATTGAAGGATGTCTCTGTGAACTAGGGGACTTCAAATCAAACCTTAAATATCCATTTTTTCATTGGATAAGGGACCAAACCATTGTTGATCGTGGGGTCCTCGTACCGGTCAATGAAAGAGACCTTGTACCAGTAGTCATTTGTTTGGAAGAAAGGGATGTGGAACTTGTCAAACTAATATTCCTTAACCCCTGGGAGTGTTGTGTGATTTATAGGGTCCTTGGTGTGTTCTTAGATTAGGGGAACCTATCCTATACCCATACTGGGACCTCTACATCAATATTGAGGAATTTCAATTCCGGAAATGCATATAAAGTGGAGCTACTAGATAGTTTGAGTATTTCACCTATATTGAACATTGCAGATCTACATTCGTATCATGAATCCAAATTCATTGAAGACAATGTTGCAGACTTGAAGAAATATTTGACCCAAAAGGAACCAGAGTAGATTGAAGATATTTTGGACAATAGGATTGGGTGTAGTATCCAGAGCAGTCAGTACAAAGAGTATCTTGTGAAATGGAAGGACAAACCAGTTGAAGATTCATCTTAGATTTCTCAGGAAGAGGTGGACCACCTTGGTATTCCTTTGACCCCATCAAAGTGAGAAGCTGACTTTTTTTTCAACAACTCCAGATGTCTGATGCAGAAGCATCCCCGGTTCTTGGAAATCTTGCATCAACTAAAGAAACATTTCCTTTCCCATTTATTTTTTGTTTTGTAGTTTCAACATTTCTTTCTATATTTTCTTGCATTGGCTCACTGGATCTTGAGGAGATGGATTTTTCTTGAGGACATGATCATCTCCCTTATTCCTAAAGCGCGGAGAATTTGGATTATTTTTTGGCAAGTTATTGATTCTGGATTTCGAGACAGTTTTCTAGATTAGGACACTGGAACTGCCTGGACCTATTTTTCTATTGGAGAATCTTGTGGACCCTTTTTATAGCTTATGGAGCCCTGGTTCATGGATTCCAATGTTCCTTGTCATGTGGTCAAACTTCCCTTTGATCCTCACTTCATCCTTTGGATATTCCGGAGAAATCTCTATGGCGGAGGCCGACCTGTTGGTTTTACACATTTGATCTTGTTATTCGGAATTTTATCCCTATTGGGTCGACTAGATCTCCCTGGATCATATAAATCATTATAGTTGAGCATTAGAAATCTGTTAGATAGAATAGAGAAGATAGGTTTTAAGATTTAGAGGTCCGGAGTTGACCAATTTTATAATTGAGCATGTATGTGGCAGGCCAGTGAGTCGAACCTTGTAACTCGGATGTTACCGGTTATCCGTAATCATTTTTCATGATCTAATCCATTCAGTTCTACATTTCCCCCATCATATTCTCTTATTTTCATTGTGTTTACTCATGTTGTCTGGTCTGGATTTATCTCTTTAAGGTCCCTACTAACCAGTCGGTGGCTAGACCATTCAATGATCTCATCAACCATTTAGGTGCTATCCGGATTTGAAATAAATTAATCTACCAGGTTAATTTGAGAATCTATATCGTCAGGTTGATTGACCATAGTGTCATCAGGGACGACAAGATGAATGATATCATAAGTGATAGGAGTGTTTCCTGCCATGATAGGATTGGTATTGGAATCAAGATCATGTTGTGGGTCTGAAAATCTTAGTCCCAATTGAGAGGATTATTCCATAACTTGTCTTGATCTGGACTGAGTGGTGATGAGAATGAGCCACATGGGATGATAAAAAATCAGAAGTTGAGGTCAAGAAACTGGATTGACTAATTAACTAGTTGATTTGACTGAACGAATAAGAGATGGAGACCCAAAGTATGACAGGATATCATCTTATTGAAATAACATGACATTGGGGTAGCTCAAGAGGATACACCTAAACAAAACCCAACAAGGTAAGGTACTATGAATAGAACATCTAGCTTGAGGTAATAAGATCACAATGAGATACAAGATGAAAACCTTAGACACGATATAGTCCAAGGAGTGATGATAATCATCACGAGAAAAGATACGGACTATCCGACCAAAATCGAGACCAACGAGATCCATAGGGACCAGAAAGATATAGATCGAAGAGACAAAATATGAGAGACACAAAGGATGAGATTATGAAAAGATCATACCAATAACAATAATTGACAGATCGATGACACAAGTCATCTAAGGAGAATGAATCAACCATGAGACCAAAAACAACCAAGATATTGAGAACCAATACTATCAAACATGAAAAAATGGTAGTCTAACTAAAAATCGGCAAAACCTAGGCACCGAAGGAGCACTTTGACTAGATTGAACTCACGGGACCAAGGGCTAATGAAAAGGTTTGTCGAATCCTAGCATAAAATAGATAGAACTTCGATAATGTGACAATACTGAATGGTCCAACCTACTAGTCAAGGCACTAATACCAAGGATCTAAAGATGTAACATGACAAAGTCAAATTTTGGTAGCATAAATAGACTAAAATGACAAACCCGCCACAATAGAACATGAACCCACTAGAATAGGATATGAACACACTAGAATAGATGAAAAAATTGCTATAGCCTAAATGACCATGAAACTGAAAAAGCAATGACTATGAACTATTAGAACTGGGTACAGACCCACTGGACAAGATAGCAACAAGACTAGCCAAAAAGATAACACGAACTTACCACAACGGTAAGCAAACCCACGGTTTTATAATAGAAAAACCGCTAGAGTACAAAATGATAGTGACTAAGCTAAATGTGTCAATTTAACTCTAAAAATATGAAACGATCCCACCACAATAGATAGTGAACCCTCTAGAATAGGATACGAACTCGCTAGACTTCTAAAATGTCCACTAACTTGGATTGAACTTTGACAAAAGACCTTTTGTGACACCAAACACAACAGGGACACACATGAATGATAAAAATTCATAAATAGTCACGTACTTCCTAGGATAGTCAAATGACAATACTTGTAGAATCCCCTTGCCTAGAATACCACATTCAACCAGATAGATAGAAGCTTGGTAGCACTAGCTCCACTCCACAACACACACTTCTCGGACATGCCAAACTTCAAATTTTTAAAGATCCTAAGATCTTGAGAAATTTTCTATCTCAAATTGAGGGGTACATGAGGGGTTTCTTTGGTATGTGTGTATCACAACACTCGAGTCAACAAGTAGAAGGTTTTTGGCAACTATAAATAATCTAGTTCGTAGTGGAGGAACTTTCAAGGTAAATCAGGTGGTTATACATGTGACAACTAGCCCATTTAAGGGATATCCCAACCTATAGAACACAAGTTTTTATGCATCTGTCACACAAGCACCAGCGGATTTTGACTTTCGTCAAGACCACAAAGGTATTTGTATGCAACTACTGAGGGAAACTATCGGTATAATACAACAACACCCATTGATTATGGCTTTTGTCAAAATAATGAATATTTATATAGCGAACCGAAAGAGTGCTAGTTGGGTCATTCCCTCTCACCCGACCTTGTAGGCTACTCGAGAGGCAAGCCCTTCTACCTACTTAAAGAAAAATTGAGTGTCGCTAACACTTATCTCTTACACCTAGGACCACAAGAGCCAAGGGAAAGGATAATGTGTGTTAGAAGTAGGTCCACTCTAAACATGCACAAATATGCCAAGTATAAAATACATGGTTTTCTTTTCCTTTATGAAATTAAAGTGTGCCTACTTTAACAAAACACACAAATGTAATAAATGAAAAGCGATAAAGGAAATGTTTTAGCAAAACCCCTCCTCTTTAGCGGTCCTATAACAAAGTGTTAATTGTTTAAATTTGGGGTCTTCAAAAGCGCTTGATTGGCTACATAAACATTTGTAAAATCTCATCAAGACACAAACATTAATGGATTAGTTGAAATCTAATCAATTAACATTTTGGAAAAACTGACAGTAAATTGATGTAGGAGCATCGGTGTAGTTCTTACCGGTTTGAGCAATAAGCAGTGGAATTGCTTGGAGATCATGGCATTTCTTCATGTTTGAGAGTTTAGCATTGTGGATTTGGATTTAACTCTTTGAGTTCGTTGTCTTTATTGTGTTCGAGATTCATGGCATTTGGATCTGATTCCGGTGAGATATCGATTTTGGTATTGGCCCGGTTGATATGTTCTTACCGGTTAGTCTTGCAGTGTGTTGAGCAAAGTTGAATCGGGTTGTGGTTGATTTCTGTGACTTGTTGATCATTGAGTTATGTTTCTTGTGCCTTATCCGATGTTTTTAGAAATCCATGTGTTGTTTTATGCTCTTTGTGATGTTCTTAGTGATTTGAGATTACATGTTATTGTTTGCACGTTTCATTATGAACCGGTTGGTCTTTGGGTTGACTTGATCAAGTTGTTATTATTTGCAGACCATATAAATAGAAGTTTTGTGAATCATTTGAGAGGATATAAGACAAAATATGGAAAACAAAAGTTCAAGATCGAGCGAAGATGTAGAATCGACGAGATTTTGGTCTGGTAGGACTGAAGCTGAAAGGGTTGAGGTTTGGATTAGGGTTGAACCGACAGACTATTATCGGAGGTCAATTTGATGTGTAGATGATCTACGGATCTTATATTTATGTTGTAAGCATTGTTTGTATCATGGACTGCAATCCAGCATGTGGCATATGTAATTCTTCAAACTGTTATAAGAATTGTTCATATTGTTTACCGGTTATGTAGTTCATGTTGTTACCGGTTACTCTTTCTGCTTTATCTGGTGTTGTGTTACTGGTTACCGATATATCTTGCATAGTGTTTGTGTTAGGATTCAAGGATGGGATGTCCTTCATTGGATCTCCCTACCTTGATTGTATCAAATGGTATCAGAGCTGGTTTGTGAACCTGTTGTTGGAGGAGGACCCAGTTATGCATCAGTTGGTTGGAAAGAAAGTTGAGGCAACTTGTGGACTTGTTCAAATCACCCAACGTGAGGCAGAGCAAGGTTTGCAGGTAGACCGCTAATCCTAGAGCTTGAGCTTGAGGGAATTAGTGGTTGGAGACTTGAACCGATCACCAATTAAGGCAGGTTGTAGAGTGGACCGGTAGATCATCGTGGAGAGGCAACTGAAAGCTATAGTCAGATTGTCGAACCCCTGAGGCAGTTGCAAGTACCTACTGACCGATCACTGAACCAGATCAAGTTATGGGACTCACTTTTCAATTAACCCCGAGAGTCTAATGCAGGAGCACCACTGTAGTTCTTACCGGTTTGAGCAATTAGCAGTGAAATTTCTTGGAGATCATGGCATTTCTTCATGTTTGATATTTTAGCATTGTGGATTTGGATTTAACTCCTTGAGTTCATTGTCTTTATCATGTTCAAGATTCATGGCATTTAGATTTGATTCTGATGAGATATCAATTCTGGTATTGGCCCAGTTGATATGTTCTTACCAGTTAGTCTTGCAGTGTGTTGACCGAAGTTGAATCGGGTTGCGGTTGATTTATGTGACCTGTGGATCATTGAGTTATGTTTCGTGTATCTTGTTCGATGTTTCTAGAGAACCGCATGTTGTTTTATGCTCTTTGTGATGTTCCTAGTGATTTGAGCTGACATGTTATTGTTTACAAGTTTCACTATGAACCCGTTGGTCTTTGGGCCGACTTGATCAAGTTGTTATTATTTGCAGATGGTATAAATAGAATTTTTGTGAATCATTTCAGAGGGCAAAAGATAGAAGACAAAAGTTTGAGATCGAGTGAAGATGTAGAATCGGTGAGATTTTGGTCCAGTAGGACTAAAGTCAGAAGGGTTGAGGTCCGGATTAGGGTTGAACCGACAAACTGTTACCAAAGGCCGATTTGATGTGTAAATGATCTACGGATCTTATATTTGTGTTGTGAGCATTGTTTATATCTTAGACTATGATCCAACATGTGGCATATGTAATTCTTCAAACTGTTATATGAATTGTTCATATTGTTTACCGGTTATGTATTTTGTGTTGTTACTGGTTACTCTTTCTTTTTTATCTAGTGTTGTGTTACCGGTTACTAGTATATCTTGCATGGTGTATGTGTTAGGCTGCAAGGATGAGATGTCCTTCATTGGATCTCTCTACCTTAATTGCATCAAAAATATAGACTACAAACCCGCTATAACACAATTCAAACTCGTTATTTGTCATATACAACAAGCAAACTCACTATTTCATGATGCAAACCCACTATTTTATGTAACAAACCCGCTATTTCATGCAAAAAACCTACTAACAGGAAGTAAATAATATGCAGGCTAAAGATACTAAAAGACTCTGATAGCGAACCCGCTATTCCTGACTAACAATGCAAAAAAATGACTGATGGACAGACAACAAAAGACCCAAAAAATATGAGATTTTATACTATTAGTTCAAACCCGCTACTTCTACCCACAAAGACGCTAGTTTACTCTATAACACAGAAGATATGAAAAAATCTCGAGAGCATAAAATTAAATTTTCACCTTCCATATGACATCGGGAATGCGTTCCTTCTTTTTTACAAAGCGAAGTTATCGTTTCTTGAAATTGAGATGGTGATGAAATAAACCTCCGTCGAGGTGGAAATCCACCCGTATTACTTTGTTTTTGCCTGCAAGTGTTCAAAATCTGTGAAAAATACACCTAAACAACAAAGAACAAGAGATATGACCCATGAAGTGGGTCACACCAAGTGTTCCAAAAAGTGAAAAATGTGTGCAAATGTTAAAGATAAAAAAGCTAACTAATTAATCAAGCAAACATAAGACATCAAAACAACTCAAGATTAGAATAATAAAATCAAAATGGAAATAAAAATGACAAAGTAATGCAAACCACAATCTCGCTTCGATTTGATAATCCCTCGATTTTATGTGTTTGATGACATCTTTGAATGCTCGATTATGCTCCATGATTATTGATGTAAAGATGGTTGATGAAAACGATATATGAGATGGGTGGTGATTTCAGCAAAGTGACAGTGTAATTGTGCAAAAGTGGATGATTGGCTTAGGAAAGGGAGGGATTAAATAGGAAATGAGAGGAAGGTGAAGGGCTCTCAAAATCCAACACTTTTTCTCAAGGAGGAAAAGTGACACTCCAAAGGAAGCCATGTGGAAGAATATTCTACACTTGTCCTCAAAACAAGTGTCTCAAACAAGGGACACATGTCTTAGGGACAAGTGACATGTGTCCCTAAGGACACATATCTATTTGGGGAATAACCACCCCAAGATAGGATATTTTCCAATATTTGGAAAATAGGGAGTGTACACACATGTGGGAGAGGAGGTTAGGATAGGATAGGATAAGGTTGGTTAGAGAGGATAGGGTAGTTAGAACCCAAGGATAAGGCTAGGGGTTAGGTTAGATGGGAGGTTAAAGGTAGGAGACATGTGACATAATAGGATTAATTAATTAATTTAATTAATCTTATTATTAGAAGAAGAGGACAAGAAATGAATTAAATAATCAATCATGTATTTGATTTTTTTTAATAGATGAAAGAGATTTATTTAATTAATTAGATGATTTTGGGTTGTCAAATAATTAATTAAATGAGATTATATCATAATTAATGAAATTAATTAGCTAGGAAGGGAGGAATGCTAATTAATTAAATAACATGCAATTATTTAATTTAAAAGCGCTTAGGATAGGAAAATTTAATTAATTAGATTAATCAAATTTTAGGTGTCTACATTTCTTGATACAAAAGTAGTTCCTTAGCACTCCATCTACCTTATTATGTTGATACTTACCCTATGACATTGGTAATTTACCTTTATTGGGGGCTCTTTGTCATCAATGGTGGTACAAGTAAATTTCGAATCATACTTGGGCAACAACATAGCAATCATTCTTCCTTGTCTTCGTGCTTGAGGGCAAGCACATTATTTCAATTCTCTCTTTTTCAAAGATTACCTTTTCCTTTGAATTGCATTTTTCATAACTTGAGGTCATTTCTTACATATTGTGGTCCTCCACGCGAGTACATATGTGTCCCTCCGTTGGACTTTCTCTTTGTTTGCATTGGTACATCTTATCAACAATATTCTCTTAGTGAATGTGTGCAATCCTTTACTAAGAATCCACTTTTTCCTACCAATGAGAGAAGGTGTGTATTCTTAGTTTCCTTCTCCTTGTCAAATATTTTATCTTTATCAAATATCCCTTCTATTTTTGGAGGTGAATATCTTTGGATAAAGATCTCTTCCTTCGTGCATCCCTCAAAAGGATCCCTTTACACTTGTAATATATCTCTTTTACAATGATTATAAGAGTTGTGCCTCTTTAGCTTGGAGTTATGTACATTGTTGCCTAAAGGATATCTCCTTGGTGATGAAGGTGTGTATCCTTGTTTTATCTTCCTTAAGAAATAAACATAGGATTATGTTGACATCTTAAGGGAGGGTATACATCACGACCTCCTTGTAACATATGTTCAATTCAAGTTTGCATATTTCCTTACAAATAGTATGCTTTGTTTGGTTATCCTTATGTCTTGGATTCGGTGTACATGATCAAAACTAGACCAAAGTCTTAGGCAAGATGTTTCATTCGTGAAACCAAATATTTTTTAATTGCATGTCTTAGAAAGGTTGTTGCATGCTTGAAACCAGACCAAAGCCTTAGACAAGATTGTTAACTCTTGAAACTCGACAATGCCATATATAACAAGATGTCAACTCATCTTCATTTTCAACTTCTTTAAGGTAGGTTGACTAGATTGCAGCTTGCTAGACCTTTCAACCCTCCTTTTGTTGCATTTTTGGATGAGTAGAACTAGCATTGCATAGCTTGATAGACTATTTTGGATCTTCCTTTCTATATAGATCACACAACAAAACACAACTTGATCTCCCATGAGAATTCATGTTTTTTGTGGATCACCTAGCATAACACAACTTGCTAGCCTTTAGAATCCATATTCCCTCCTTCTTTTTCTTCCCATGGATCACCTAGCATAACACAACTTGCTATCCCACAACATCCATGATCTCTCCTTTCTTCACCCCATGAGCTCGTAGCTTTACTAATTGTTGGATCATGGTTCATGTTTTAGATGCATGCTCTTTCTCTTTCCATATGACCACTTGTGCTCTTGTAGTATTTGTTACCAATTTTCGCACACAACTCAAATTCGCAAAGTTGGAGCATTGTTAATGGTGAAAGGTACATTCATTTTATACTGATACTTTGATAACAATAAAGTGTTCAAATATTTTTAGTTTATTATGCAAAGAAATCACAACAGAAGATATATTCAAGATTGCATAAAACTGTTGTATTTTATTCATTTTGAAACAAGAAAGCATACAAGATTGCAAAAAATATTGTTGTTTCATTCTTTTAAGAATAAAAAAGTGTTTATAGGTCCCACACAAGCCGTGGGAATGACTGAACCACATTGAGAAATCATAGGATCTAAGCTAATAACTAAAGATAAGGAAAAGACAAAAGCATATAATGGGAAATCATATCCTTCATTGCTTCATTCAACATTGGATTGATGCATTATCTTTAGCTTTATTTCAGTTTTCCTCCTATCTTCAGTCCTTCATTCCCCAAGTTCAAGTGTATCTGCAAAATGTTTAGAGATTTGTTAGAGCTTGGGATATTAAATTCATGATATGTTACCAACAATTAAGTAACTTAAAACATATGAGCTACCAATCTAGTCCAGTCATTATCAATGATATGTAAAGAGAATCCGTATCAAATCATCAAAGTGAAAAGAGATATCAGATCAAGGGATCAAAATTCATCAAAAGAATCATCATTGGAAAGCTTACTTGCTTTCAATTTTATCTAACATGTTTGCTTCTTGTGCAGGTACAGGTACATAATACATTTCTAATTTATCATCCAGACATGTGGGGTTAAATGAGACTCCCACAAGGGTTGATCCTAGCATGCTAATATGTCAATAAGGCTTCCTTGAACAGGGACACACCATTTACAACAGTAAAATTTTAAGATCATTGTCATAAATTATGCACTTGTATCCAAGGGAACTATACCGACATATTAAACTGCTAGATGAACCCTAATAAGGGCATCAAAATAAGCATGAGAGTCCCATAGATCAATATTTTCACAGTATAGAAGGAAAAAATGATAGAAGAGATAAAGTACAAAAGTGAAGTCCTCATATAGAGGTATCAATCCAAAAGGACAGTATGAACATAAGGACCATAAGATACAAGAAATGGCATTGCTCATAATGGACAACACCTTACTTATGGTTGTTTGGAATTCATATCACATATAGTAGTTTTCAAAATCAAATTTTAAAGACAATGATACCTTGCGCAATAGAGATTTTACAAGATATACAAACTTGTAGAGGTTTCAATCTCTTAACAGTCATAGTGATAGTTAATTATCCAAAGGAATACCAAAGATGACCTTATAATAATAGCAACCGTGTCCAACTCTTTGATAGTGTGAACAACATGAATTCAAATGAAGACAAACTATGTTTCAAATACATAGTTACAGAAGCCACAGACCCAGGTAAAGCTTTATCTTCAAGAGGCTTCAAAGAAGTCATTAATAGTGGCAAAGCAATTAATGACACATACAAGCTCAATAAAAAATAATGTCATGGGCTATTTGACTACTCACAACAAAAGATAAAGAAACTAAGACTATCTCTTCAAGCAATGGTGAAGATCATTGATAGAAAATAGGTACATTCCAAGTGGTAACAATACATGAACAACTCAACATCCAAGGAATCTATCTGCAAATGGAGGACAAAAGGTCTCAGAACAGTGAATCGATTAGAGGTTCAATCAAAAATTATGCTCAATTCAATTACAAGGTGTGTGGACATGAGAAAAGTTTGAATGTCTAGAGGTATGACAATGATAGTAAAAGCACAAATATCAATGACAAACCCATAACGATAATAATCAGTAACATTGTCCACAAAGGTTGCACACAATAATAAGGCTTTTATGATCATTAGTCCCAAAAGGTCAAAGACATGATCAAAGGTTAGAGATGCATCTAAGAGCAGCATAATGTTTCAGAATCCATTAGAATAGTAAGTTTAAATAGTCATGCCAAGGATGAAGAGAGTGAACGAGGAAACAAAGCCTAGGTTACAATCTCAAGACCCAATGAGTGGATAAGGATATTTGGATGATAGAGATTGCAATGCTATGGAATAACAACCTCGTGAGTAGCAAAGTTCATAAGTCCTTAACACAAAAGCAAATAACAGTACCCATGCCGAAAACACATCATAAACATGTATTTAAATATTATCATCATAAAGGCAATCTTTGCAAGGTAAGCCATGAGAATACATCTTTAAAATATGAGATAGCAGTGTCTTTAAAGGGCACAGTAAAAATACAAAGAGCAGTCAAATATCAGTGGTTGAGCAATACTAAGAGAGATCCATAAGAGCAATGATCACTGTTAAAATCAGTCAAAGTGACACTTCAAGACAAACATAGAAGAGGGTTTGAAGCCATCTTAGCAGCTAAGTCACAAGTGACACCAATGGTGTAGCAAGGTCATAAAGGTATGAGTAGCCATTTTTGAACATCATCCCTAGTTCAATACATGAGTAAATCAGTCTAAGTACACCATAACAGTAATAGACAATATTGCAAGCCAAGGGCATGTTAGTAAAGAAAAAAAAAAAGTCAATGTTACCATGTAACAGTCCACAACACACAATCACCATCACAGTACCCAACCCTATGAAGTTCAGTGGCAACACAAAGGAGCGGTCATAATTACGAGACATAGGCCTAGGATTGTCATAAAGACTCTAAAGCAAGCATCTACCATTAATGATAGAAAAGGCATAATAGTGGTATGAAGAAAAATGACAGGTATGAGACTAACCCTAAGATCCTGGCACCAAGAACCCACAAAAAGGTTTGTAGGATTCAAAAGCATGTTGAGTCCTTCATTGACAGAGAGGCATTCATTTGACCATAAGCCAAATATCACAGTCTATCATGCCTTCATTGATTTTTAATGCAAGTTGATTGTGCATCTCAAACATGAAATATTGTCTATTAACCACCATAAGAAGTGATAATTAGTCACAATGCAATCAATGATATAAAACAAAAAGTGGAGACTATGGCATTGACTGTTCACAATAAATATAGTGACAACTATTAATGATGATTAAATTAGTCTTCATAGTATTTATTGGAGCAGCCAAAGAACAATTCATTGTTTTGACAATCATTGTACTATGCATGGTAAGCAGGGGCGAACAAAGGAAAGAACATAGAAAATGCAGTTATTATGAATAAAGTCATAGTCTCATAAGACAGTCACAAAATTACAAACATACAGTCAAAAGTGACTATACATTACAGATGTGATATACAACATGGCTCATAGAAAAGCGCATCAAATACCATGACTATGAAGTGCAATGATAGTAAGCCAAATAACAGTGTTATTACATTGAAAAAGCAGCCCTAGTCATTTTGTGTGAAGTGAACAAAGATGTAATAGTGAATAAAATGTGGGCAATTGACACTCATCGGATTTATTTTGTTGTCATTGATGGCAACAAGATTATATGGAAATCATTTACTGGCATTAGGAGGCATATATCAGTGGACATCGACATTGGAGTATCCAGGATTTCACCGGTACCGGCACCGACATCAGTACTTGAAGGAAGTCGACATCAAGGGAGATTTATTTAGTAAATCATTTTGTAATTATTGTCGAGGCCAACATTGAATATCTTTTTTAATACATTATAAGCCTACATAAGGCATATTATTTGTAATGGGTATATAGGTCAGTCTGCTAGGCCATTTTGTGATGAAGAGATATGATATGCCATAGGATGCAACATAGGAGAATATAGCATAACTTTATAAAGTGAAGTATATGTATGTAGATCATTTGTATGCAAGTGTTATATCATGCAATGATCTGTAGATAGCTTGGAAAACATTTTTGGGAGGAGTAGAGATACTGGTAGTAGTGGTATAGACCAGAGCTAGAATCGAAACTCTATCTGGCATAACAGATGCACTTTTGAGTTTAATTTTATTGTTTTAATTCAGCAGAAACTTGTAGTCAGTGAGACTCTTTAGTGATGAGCAGTATGCTCTAGGCAATGTGCCTTCTTGCATGTGCAGGCCCCCATTATATGTAATATCCTTTCATATGGCCAGTGAACTAATATTGTGGGTCACAAATCCCACCGTGGTTTTTCCTCTTTGAGGTTTTCCACGTACAAATTTTGTGTGTTATGGTGTTCATTTATGTGGATGGTTTATTTGCTTCAATTTATATGTTTATTTGTTTACCAATTTATATGCATGTGGTATAAAAGTATAAAATCTTGTGTTACCGGCAGGACACTGATTCACCCCCCCCCCCCCCTCTCAGTGTTCTTGGATCCCAACAATTGGTATCAGAGCCTGGTACCTCAGAAGAAGTTTAACATCTTGAGAAAGATCTTGAAACCAGAATCTTTGAACTTGGCTATGGAGAAGCAACTAGAGATGGCTCTTGAGGATTATGGTGTTGAAAGGATAAAGAACTTCAAATTGCAAGAAGAATTGAATTCTGCAAATGAGTTCATTCTTATCCTGCAAGAAAGGTTATCATCAGCTCAAGCCAAGAGAAAAGAACTTTTGCAAAACCCGGATGATGAGGAGAAGAATGCACTTAAGGAACAATGTCATAAACAAAGTCAAGCAAACATGCTCATGAAGAATGAAATGCAAGATCTGACTATGAGGTTATCAAAAGATATTGAGGACAGAAAGAAGAAGGAAGATAATCTTGTTATATCTTTGAAGAACAAATTTGATGAATGTGGCAGATTGACTCATGAGAATAATCTGTTGAGAATTGATTTGGCACACTCTCAGAACAATGAACAAGAACTTGATAGACGAATAACTACTCTGGGAGATGATCTAACTACTACAAGTGAGTATAAAGAAAAATTAGGGATTAGTGTTGCACAGTTGGATGACTTATTGAAAAGACAAAGGCAGATTGATGATTCTAGAGGACTTGGATTTGTACAAGGTGAAAGCTCTGGTACTGCAAATGAAGATCAAACAACCAGTATGCAGAACTCATCAAAACAGAGGAAACCGGTAAGGAAATCTAATGCTTATAAATTCAATGGTAGATATTTTGTTTGCAATAAATTTGGGCATATGGCTAAACAATGTAGAAATAAAGAAAATCAAAACTACATTTTGTTCCTAGTTAATGCACAAATTGCAAGAAATATGGTCATAGATCAGAAGATTGCAAAATGAATGTTAAATGTCACACATGTGGAAAGTTTGGACATTTTGCTAATCACTGTAGGTCAAGGAATGACACCAGATTTGTCAAAACAATTCAGAAGAACAATGTTACATGTTATGCATGCAATAAAATAGGTCATATTGCTAAATACTGCAGAAGCAAGACTCAACTGGTTAGCAATGATAAAAATAATGAGAAATAAAAGCAGAAGGTAGATGAAATACAACAAGATCACACCAAGAGATGGGTTAGACAATTTGAAGAACCAAGTGGAGATGGATCTACACCGGTAACTCCATCAATAGAATAGGGTATTCCTCCACTGATAGGAAATTCCACTGGTAACTGAGGCACAAGCCTTAGGGGTTGGCAAAGTCATTGCAAAATCCTGCATATTACACCGAAGGAGATCTAAAGAGATATGGAGAGTTGTGTTCATCATTGATGAAGGTTCACCTGACACAAGACTGTGAAACCGACATCTATAGGGTTGTTGGTGAAGCATTTATTACAAATAAAGATTAGGGTTTTATTCATTGATAAAAGGGGTAAGTGAATTCATTTTCACTCAATGAGCATTCAAGCATTCAGAGCAAAGAAAAGGCAAATTTCAGGTGAATTAAGAGAAAGCAAAGGCATTCTGAAAGGATTTTGAGTAGTTATAAATCTTCCACCGGCATTTGCTTTCAGGTATTCTTTGAAATGGCATCTGGATCTTCAGCTCCTACTTTTATTGCAAATCCCACCATTGTCGAAGTCAAGGATAGGTTAAGGCTCGTATTCAAGGAGGTTGCCAGAATTTTTAAAAAGGAAGACTCTGTAGGAGCATTTTACAGGGTTCCTAACGGCGTGATGTATGTTGAAGATGTGAGAACATACATTCACTACACCCTAGAGGATCTAGTCACATAAGACATCAAAAGCATGTATCAATCCATGATACTGGGAGACTTTGGAACCATCAAACCAAAATACAAAGCAATTGAGGATCTAGGGTTAACCGATATTCTATACATACCGGTATTCAAGGATGAAGTCATCAGATACATTCTGAGCAGGGTTCACAATGAGTTCATCTAGCTAGATAGGCCTTACATAATCACTGAGGAGGCTATTCAAGCATTCACCGGCTTACCCAAAGTTAGACAAGAACCTGGCAATAAAATTTCCAACACAGAGCTCGAAAAACTCACTGATGCAACTCCTTATAGCAGATCAATGAGGATCAACACAATCACTGACACTGAAGTAAAATTTGCAAGCATGATAATAGGTTATAAGGTAACTCAATCTAATCGATTGAATTTTGTTACTAGTTCGTGCATTCATGCTGCATATTAGATGCTGAAGAATAATGCAAAGTATGATTATGTGAATTGATGAGGAGTGAATTGATGTTGAACCTTGGAAAGATCAAGGGAGTTAAGAAAGGAACTTTTAGGTATGGTAATCTCATTGTTTGCCTGATGCTTTACTTCCTGAATGAGCTACTTGGTCTTGGCAAGAAGCGTTGGGCTCATGACATACCGATAGGTATGTAGATCAAGGAAACAATCACTGGTCTTGGTACCGATAGAGATGAAAAACTTTGGGGGTATTTCAAAACATTCCAAGAAAACATGAGGCAAAGGGAGAGAATATCAAAGAGAATTGTGGAGAAGTGCTCCATTGATATCTGTTTTATGGTGAAAACTGATGAAACCCTTATGGAGGCAATTGAACCTAGGACAATCTGGATTACTGAGCTTGGATATGAGGTAGATGATAGCATTTTGAGCTCTATGCAAAAATGTTGCTAGATGCCCCATTGGATTACAAAACAGAGCATTTTGGCACAGCAAAAGAGAAGGCACTTGAAGTCAAAATTGGTTTTAATAGGAAGAGAAGAGAGAAGAAAATAGAAAAGATGTCTACATATGTACAGGATATAATTCATAAGATAGACACTCAATTGGGTTCTGGATCCAAACCGGCAGCAGAACAGGCAGTGGCTAGTATTGCAGAAGTGAAGAAGCCTGAAGCTTACATTTCTACCATCACTTTTGATTCTAACCCTGAGAACAATGAGCCTCTAGCATTCAAAAGGGTACAAAGGAAGAAAGTGGATCAACCACCGGTAGAGTAGAAGAAGGTAGAGCCTAGGAGGAGACTTGTTAGAAAGGCAACTAAACCTACTACACCACCACCTCTGGAAAGGAATCCTATATAGAAGAGGAAACCAGTCACATCTACACCGGCAACCACAAGAAAAAAGAAGAGTGATGACACTGAGTTTGGTAAGACTAAAATGACTTGTGCTGAGCTAATTGATGAAATAAAAAAAGATGGAATTTTGAAAAATGTATCTATGTGCTATGGGAACTTAGAAGAAAATGAGCAAAATGAAGTAGAAGAGGCTATTTTGTTACATGTAGACATTTATAAGAAAGCCTTAATAGAAATTTTGAAGGAGATTCCTCTATCTTTGTATAATAAACTTGATGCTAGAAGACTTGACGTTATTAAGAGAGATAGGAAGATTAAGGAAGTAGCACTTTTGGAAATGTGTGGTTCTATAAGCAATGAGGAAATGAAAAGATGCATAGATGTTGCAAATAGAACAATTTTCAGTAGTAAACCCCGATAGATAACCCTGATGATGGGTAGAATTAATGAGGTGATAAATGAGAGTAGTAAGGCTTGGACCAAATTCTTCTAGAAGAATCCAGATTTTCTCACATCTCATGAAGAATTTGCTAAAGCTACATCTTCCACCATTCCAAATAAATCAAAAGGGAAAGGTATTTTGGGCAGTTCAACTCCAATTTTGACTACACCGATAGTAACTATAGACATACAGACACAACTGATAGTAAAGGAGAGTGTACAGTTTGTACCAACTCAAACTATTTTTGAGGAAGGAAATGTACCGGACACTATAAATATTGTGGATAATACTCCACCAATAGTAATTGATACTGCACCAAGTGGCGAAGCCACCAGTGCAAAAGAGTTTGTAGAGGATAAGGTAAAGGAAACTGAGTCTACACCGATAAGTAAAACTAATTCCCTGACAAAGGTTTTGGCAATTGACACTTCTCAGGTTGAGAATAAATCTGTCACTGAGATGAGTCCCACTGAGTTGATGATGATGGCAACTCAGAAATTATTGAAGGAGGGTACTACAGACAAGGGAATAATTGATCAATCAGTTACAGTATTGCACAGATTGACACCTGATTGTCAGATTGAAGAGGGATCAAGCCCTTTCGGCAAGCTCAATACTCTAAAATAACATATTTCTAACAATTTTCAATCTCTGAGGCAGATTGCAGACCGACGGGCTTTAGAAAGATTCACTATAGCTAAAAGAGCAACCTTTGACCAAATCATAGAAACAGAGAAAAAGAAAATTGAGACCAAACTCATTCTTATTGAGAACTATTTGAAACAAGGTACAAATATCTACAAAGTGTGTTGTAACATAGGAATTCTTACCGCCAATGTAGATAGCAGATTAAAGGAGTTACATGATAAAGTAGCTAGTATTGCTAATTCTTTTGATAGATTAAACACACTGACCACATTTATTGATGGACAAATTTTGTCCTTGGAGAACCAATTTTTTTCTTTTGAGGAGAGAGATAAAGTCATTAGGAGAGCAAGAAGTCTTAGAGGACTGGTGAGTCCCAAATTGGATTCACTGGGTGCTCATAAGAGAGAATGCATGGACATGATTGCTAAATCCACACTGGCAGAAGTCAAGGAGAAGGAAACGCTTGCCCACTTACTAAGTGGACTGGCATCCATATCTGACACCTTCAAAACCGGTTGGGATACATATCTTCAGTTGTTGAATAAGGCTTACCCAAAAATTTTGAAGTTGGTTAAGCTCCAGTAAAATTAACTATATTCATTTATTCTTTAACTGGTCTTTGACATTGATGCCAAAGGGGGAGTATGTATATATGTGAAAAATATCAAAAAAAATAGATAGGATCATAGGGGAAGGATATCAGGATATCAAAAGGAGTGTATTTCTCAGGGAGAGCATATTTCAATTAAACCAATAGGGAATCCATTTTTCACATGAGTGTCGCCATCAATGCCAAAGGGGGAGATTGTTGACAGGTGACACTCATCAGATTCATTTTGTTGTCATTGATGGCAACAAGATTAGATGGAAATCATTTACCGGCATTAGGAAGCATATACCGGTGGACACCAACATTGGAGTATCCAAGATTTCACCAGCATTGGCATCGATATTGGAGTATCCAGGATTTCACCGGCACCGGCACTGGCACCGACATCAGTACTTGAAGGAAGCCAACATCAAGGGAGATTTATTTAGTAAAACATTTTGTAATTATTGTCAAACCTGACATTGAATATCTTTTGTAATACATTGTAAGCCAACATAAGGCATATTGTTTGTAATGGGTATATAGGTCACTTTGCTAGGTCATTTTGTGATGAAGAGATATGATATGTCATAGGATGTGACATAGGAGAATATATCAGAATTGTATAAAGTGAAGTATATGTATGTAGATCATTTGTATGCAAGTGTTATATCATGCAATGATATGTAGATAGCTTGGAAAGCATTTTTGGGAGGAGTAGAGATACCGGTAGTTGTGTTCGGGGTTTATGAATTGGTACAGAGCAGAGCTAGAACCAGAACTCTATCTGGCATAGCAGATACACTTTTGAGGTTAATTTTATTCTTTTAATTCAGCAGAAACTTGTAGTCAGTGAGACTCTTTAGTGATGAGCAGTATGCTCTAGGAAGTGTGCCTTCCTACATGTGCAGGCCCCCATTATATGTATCCTTCCTTTCATATGGCCAGTGAACTGGTATTGTGGGTCACAAATCCCATCATGGTTTTTCCTCTTTGAGGTTTTCCACGTACAATTTTTGTGTGTTATGGTGTTCATTTATATGGATGGTTTATTTGTTTACCGGTTTATATGTGCATGGTATAAAAGGATAAAATCTTGTGTTACCGGTAGAACACTTATTCACTCCCCCCCTCCCTCTCAGTATTATTGGATCCCAACATAAAAGCATGCCTTAGACAATCATGAACTTCTTTTTTGTATCAAGAGATGATGTTATTAAGAATAGTTAAACACAGTCCACCAAAATAATGAGCAAACAAAGGTCATTACGATATTCTCAAAAGCCTCCAAAGAGATCAAATATAGAGGAGCAGTGAAGAAATAGATAATGGCCTCCATTTTCACACGATATGTAGAGATGGAAATATTTTTATCAGTGTATATATGAGGGGTTGTAACCATATAACCCTAAAAAATAAAATAAAAGGAAAAGTTTCACCATTAAGAGCAAAAGATAGTTAGGTTTATGCAACAAAAGAAGATTTCACTCAAACCCTAAAAATTTTGATACATTCAACAGATTCATGAGACAAAAAGGCAACTACGGTTGCAAATTTCAAACAGAGGAAGTTTTTTTTAAAGGCTTCATGCAAAAACCCTAACAAACGCATGATTTAAAACAAGGATTCTGCAATATTTTTTGCAAAAGAGACAACAACATAATAAAATAGATGGAAAATGGAGTGCATACCCAGTTAATCTGAGTTAAAGGCCTTCAAATTCCAGTGCCACCATAGTTCGAGCTCCAAGAACAACATAAATAGTGGCAACACATGTAAAGAAACCCTAGTTTCAGAGTGCATGACGGAGGCAGTGAAGCTTCTCAGCAAAAATGAAAGATGCAAAATGCTTTTATGGTTCAGGCCCTTTTGTGTTGCATGCCCTAGTTCTTGTCGAATGGAGTTTCTTTTTATTTATTTTTTAGAAAATAAATAATGCATGTAACATATGCCTCATGGTGAAGACTTCAAGTCTTTCAACCTAGGCAAAGTATGCAGCCCTAAAATAAAGGGCAAGAGCTTAATTAAAGCTCTTTTATTTTTTATTTTTACTTTCACTTGTTTTATAATTAAATTTTAGCTTTATTAAGGTTTATTTTTTCAAAGAAAAACCTTAGTAAAGTTATTTTAATTTATAAAAGCAAAGTAATATATTATTTAAAGTTAATAATTTTATTATTTATTGAAATTAATATTTTCAATTATTTCAATAATTATTAAAATAGAGCATCACATTGCAGCATGCAATTTTCAAAGGGAGTGCTTTTTCAAGGCTATTTTGAGCAATTGCAGCAGTTCTACTTTAGGCAAAAGGGTCTACTTCCATGCAGCTAAAGATAGGGAGCTATTTTTATCATCAGAGAGTGATTTTGACAAATTTTTGCATGCTTTTTACATGCTTTTTTAAGTAAATTCGACTAAGGATTTTTTCATGCAGATTTTGACAAAAATAGCTCAGTTATCTTTACCCCTATTTTCTCTATTTTCTCTCGAGGATTGTCTCCTCTATATTCTTCTCTCCTCTTCATTATTTTTTCCGGTTCTTTCTTTTTGCTTACACATACAACAAAAAGCATTGTAGCTCAACTTTTTATTAGTTTTCAACACTGTAATAGAGTTTATTTTTAGTGTGCAATAGAGAGTTTAGTTATCCTTGTCAATTATTTTTGTTTCTCCATTGTCAAATGAATGATTTGACAGAGTTGTTGTGATTTAATTTCAAATCCTTTGCTCCATCTTGTTTATGCTTTATAGAAATAGGAAGATTTCATAGTAAATTTAAGTTGTGGTTTGTGTTCATCTGATTTCCAGTTAGTTGCATGTTGTGAAAAATCACTTTTCCTTCATACAAAGTTGGATAACTTCAAGCCTTCACATGAAATATCGATGAATTTCATGATCCTATTTGATTTGTGAGATAAAATATTGATCTTTATTGCAACCGGGTATAGTTTTAGGACATCAAGTAGAACTACACAATTTGGGTGCAATCACCTCATTTGGGATAGGTTTTCATTACATGCAATCTTTTCTATCCCTTTTGTATCAAAAGTTAATTTGTAGGAGATTCATCATACAAGAAGTTGACCTATAATCCGAAGGTCTACTTTCACCATAGGCAACCCACATGCCTAAAAGCATTCCCATGTTTCATAGGATTGTTAAGCTTTAAGTTTGGCATCATGGGTGCAATCCTTTGTGACAATAGTATCATTTTAAGAATGAGATTAGTGGCTAAGACATTTTGATTATTGAGGTCTCTTCAACTAGTTGACTTTGAGCTTTTTGTTTTAGTACTAACCCTTTTGTTGTGTGTCTTTTATCTTTGCTTGGATTTTTTGTCTTTGTCTTGTTTTGTGTGTCCTTGCATGTGATTTTATGAGTTAAGTTCCCAAGATTGGGAGCTTGATTCTCAAAATTAGTGATGTATTATCTCTTTGTGATCTTGCTCCTAGTTATTCTTTCTCTCTTCCTCATTTTTTCTACTTGCTATGAGTATTTGTATAGGTTCATACTCCTGCTAAAGTGGGCACTAAATGTAGTGTTGTAAATAATAACCGGTTTAATTCACACCTCATTCTTGAACCTACTTTAGTGTGTCCCATCCTAGTTCTCCCCTAGCCCCATTTTGGCCCATTTTAGTCTAAATCTTATATCTCTATTATTTGCTCTCTTGGCTTATACTACATCTAGTCATGTTTGTAACTTAGTAATATAATCTCTTTGAGTCCTAATATATGACCTCATAACCTTAAGATGTAGAATATCCTTTACGTCCTCTCCAATAAATACATCCTACATATCCTCATCTCTAGGTAGATGTGAGGTAGATCCACATCTATGGGGACCTCCTCATCTGACTCCTCCTTAGGAAATCGAGGGATGGGGAGTGTCATCTTCCCCATCATCTCCTCTATCTCCATCATCTTCGTGACCTCTACCTCTACCTCTACCTATCCCTCTTCCTCTTCCCTTCCATCTCCTCTATGGTCTCTCCATCTCCTAAAATGATAGAACCTCTAGATCTATAAACAATGTCGACCTATGTGTTGCAAACTATATGTTTGACTAAAGGTAAATAGAGGGTTGAAAAAACCAAACCCTAATGGCAAAAAACAATAAAATTCATAGGCTCCATCAAGGAGAATGCAACAAAGGACAATGATGTTTTCTCTATCAAAGAGTAGTGGTATACAATATAAAAATAATGATGAAGAACAAACAAGATGTATGAAGACGATGAACAACAATGGAGGTCTTTCACTGTCAAAAACCAAAGGCATGAAGTACCCTTGGACAGTCAAGAGAGAAGATGATGGATCATGAAAGATCTGACAATGGGAGAAAGACTCATGCAACTAGGGTTAACGGTGTTGTGCATGACTATTATAGTGAAAAACACTCTTCATGTATAAATAGTAGCCCAAAGGCTTGAACAATTATTATAAGCATGTTGACAATCATGATAAAGAGAAGTCATACAACCAAATCAAATGTAAAAAGATTGCCATGAAGAGCATGAAAAACATTCCCAACCTTGAAAGAAGAAGGTGTAAGGCATGATGCGGTGAAGGTTTTCAATCTACAAAATGGTCTCATAAAAAAAAGCCTATTACTTTCTTGCAGTCTTTACACTTCAAAAAAGATAGTCTAAAGAGCCTAAAAGAGCAACTAAAAGACAAATATTAGAGGTGGTAATTAGATCATAAAAGGCTTGAAAAGTATTGTTTTTATGAAGGATTTGATAGTAAAAGATTTAGAGTAGATGATTCTTTTTAAGGACAACTTCATAGATGCATAAGGCTAGAGTTGTTTTCATCGACAAGGCATGTTTGAACATCCAAAACCTACAATACAATGATAAACGCTTCAAGGACAATAAGATTGTAGTCATAACAAACAAGGAGGACATATTAACTCAAGTGAAAGTGATAAATTATAGTCATTTTGGGTCTTGAGAGCAAGAGCATGAAGAGATGCCATGAGTAATTTGTAAGCTCCAAGAATAGTGAGGATTGTCATAGTTGTCTTAAAATGCAATCATTGTTAAATAAAAAACAAGGATCTAACAACCTAGTGAAGGTTTCAAGTTGAATAGCAAGGTCTAATTTAGGATAGATCATTATCATTTAAAAGTGCATCAATGTTGATATAACAGTATGAGAGATGTAGAGAGAAAGTATTCAAATATGCACAAGAACATGTTAGTCATGATTAAGACAGTCAAAGGGTTGTTTACAGTCTAGTTTCAAAGAGTTACCATAGGGTTGAGAAGAAGCCTAAAAATATAAAGGGAATAAAGATTGCTATAGTGTAAGGAAGAGAAACACATCACGGTCACGAGTAGTGCTGAGAAGTGCAATGATAAACCCATGGTGTGAATGTTAAATAGAGAAAATATACTTTGAATCATGGCTAAGATTCAAACCCTAGTCATCAATAGGATAGGAGTATTGAAGTGAAACAAAAGATTAGTAGCAAAAGACAACTACATGATAGTTGTATGTAAGATGCCAATCGAAGAAAAATGTAGTCTCAAAAGAAAATTATAGTAGTAGATCAATCAAAGAACACAAGAGGTCAAAGACAACTATATGCAATCAAAAATAATGAAGGCCTTTTAGCAAAGACATTTCACAATCTAATTGACTTTCATGGATAGTGAAAGTAGTCTCTTCAGCAAACCTATGACAAGGAGTTTTATAGATAGATGATTAGTTTCAAATTGAGATTTCTTTCAAGAGATTAAATGCAGACATGATAGAGGAAGATCTAATGCAGAGTTAAGTCATAAAAGATGACATTAAATATAGTCCAAGGAATGGACTAGTCTGATCTTGTGGCAGCATAAGGAAGTGTAGTTATCCCAAAGCATGTGACAAGGAACAAGCCCTATCACTATCATAAGACAGTAAGGAGGCTCTCACAATATGGAATGCAATATAATGATTGGTATTATGAAGTACCAAGATTAAGACAATGAGATCAATATGTCAAAACAAAAGATCAAACTTTGTTTCTATCAAAAGTAGATTCCAAGGAGATATCATTAAGCTATCTTTTAGTCCAAGGACACCATAAACCTAGAGAGGAGGCATTTTGAATTTAAAAATTTGAAGCATTAGCAAGTGAAATTTGAATTTCAAAGGAGTGTGCTTTCACAACACCTGATTCCTAATTTCAAGGAGGAGACAACAGTTAAGGCCCTGATTTGAAGGAGTAATTGTAGTTGAATAGGAGTCAACACATCTACACTCTCAGTTAGACTCATCCAATCACATTTAATCAAGGAAGTTGAAACATCACACTCAGTTGACTAAAGGTTCAAATCAAGAGCTCTTTTCAATATACGTTTATTTTTTACTTCTTTCTCATGCACTTAGCAAATAAAATTGTCTTGTAACTCTATTTTCCTGAGTTTTGACTCGTGATACACATTGTAATCAGTTTTCCTCTCTGATTTTATTGAAAAGCAACAAGTTATCCTTCTCTATCATCTTGTTCTTTATTGTATATGAATGAATTTGAGAAAGTTACTGCAATTACTTACAAATCCTTTACTTCTTTCTTCATTATAAACAATGTAAAGCAAGGGATTGTATATGTTTAGTTCAGGTTGTATGTTGTGTATGTCTCTTATATTAAGATCTTGGAGTTGTGAAACATAGTTTCTATCACACAAATCATTGTAAACATTACCTTCATATGAAATGTTAATGCACTTCATACTTTAGATTGAGTTGTGAAAATTAAAAAGCTTCTTATCAAATCAGATTGTGAGTTAAGATATAATTTTCAAATTTAAGTTCAAGTGTATCACCTTCTAGTAGCAATAATTTTCAGTTTGAAGTCATCCTTCTATCCCTTTCCTCATAAAGTTCAGTAGTTTCTAGAAGGTCTTCAAGGGAACCAACCCCTAATCTGGAGGTTAACTCCAACTTTTAGGTAACCCACAAACCTAGGAGTGTTCCCATGTTGCAGAGGATTGCTTAGCTCTAGAGCTTAACAATTGGGTGCAATACTTAGTGACAAAAAATACCTCAGAGAACTATAGGATGTACTAGAAAATGTGGATGAAGGAATGATGAAGGGTTGGTCAGTGATGCAAAGGATGATGGATTGTCTACAACAAAGGATATAGACAAGGTGTAGGCCTATAGGTTTGATATTTTGAAGGAGGTGGAGCTGGTTGTACATGGTGATTGTGGTCTTGACTATCCAATCAAGGCCAGAGAGGCTACAAAGATGCATGGATTGGCATAGGCGCAACCCTATGATGGTGGACATTTTGCCTGCTATAATTGTAATGTACTTTTTAAATGACTAGACTTTAGTTGCATGTTTGCTAGTGCTCCATATTTTGGATTTTTGCAATATTGGAGTCAGGGTCTAATGTAGGTAGTTTCGAGTTTTTTAATGATAGATGGTCTTTTGGGAGGGACATTTTGAAAGACAATGGTTTGGTTCCAGAATGTATATGTAATAATGTTTTTATATAATACAAGGGTGCAACCCGCTGTTATTTACCAATTTAAAAAAAAAACAAGATAATCAAGGAAGAGATATAGTTTGTAAGGGACATGACCCAATAGGAGAATATATGTATAAGATAGCACAGACTGTAACTATAGCAAGATTTGTAATAGAATTGAAAGGAATAGAATATAGAAGAATTATAAGGATGAATGCTATATAAGGATAGTTGTATGAAGGTATGGCATCTAAGACATGTAATAGAAGAATGAGAATGTAATATAAAGTATATTAACATAATTTATCAATAGTTGTGTACTATATTATGTAATAGACATTGACTTCATTTATGATTAATGTTGATATCTTGCCTAATTTTGTATTACACTTAACCTTTGATTCCTCTCCTACTGTTTATTATAAGGTATAAATACAACACATAAAGAATACATGGGGCACATAACTCTAGTCTATGATTCCCTAGTTTTATTGCTAACACATGTCAAAGGGGTTAATGATGGTGGGAATCCTTTAGTAACACCTCCAAATATGCACCTACGAATCTACTAAATATACTACTCTCATATGAAAAACATTGAGGCGCGTGATATAATGGTGCATTTTTTATAATAATGCTACAATTATCTATCATGTTGAAGCTAAAGAAAAATCACATTTGCATGCTTTTGTGTGAGAAATGAAAAACAAAACTACATATTCTTCCTATCCTTTGGATTTGTTAATGCATTTTCAATGGGGATGTTCCACAATAGTTATTATGGACCATTGTATGTATTAGGAAAAATATATGATCAGGTTATTGGCGATATTCATGTTGGTGTTGCAAACAATTATAGCATAAGCAATAAAGAGTTCCTAATTTTTAAATATCTAAAACTAAATTATTATGCTCATTTGGGATTATTTGTAAATATGACAAACAAATTATTGATTGATATATTAGGTTGTGCTATCTTACTACTTAAACTTGGACATAAAAAAGTACAAGTATCATGCCATGTTATTCCATCTTTCACTGGCTTTTCTATACTACTTGGTAGACCACAACTAGAAAAATAAAAAGAGGTACCTTCACTCAAACATCATTACATAACACTTGTTCATATAGGAGAAGATAATAAGAATCTATATGACTTGAATATGCCTATTGTGGAGTTGTTGTTTTACCTCATATGTTTGCATTCCAACTCTAATAGGACCTCCACCTGAAGTTGAGATGGACCTTGAAAAGGTATGTAAAAAGTGATTATATACACACAAGTAACACAAGAGAATGTAATTACAAGAAAATAATGAAGAGCTTCATAATGGAAAACTCAAACGCAAAGCTAAGAAAGAAACAAAAGCACTCAAAGTAACAATAAAACCTATTTTTTATGGTCAAAAGACTAATTAGGTACCAAAGAAAAGGGTTATGGTAGCTATATACTATTTTTTTCTCCACAACTATAGATAAAGGACCACAAAATTTGAGTCAAGAATTAAATGCCTAATATACTATCCATTGAATGGAACACATCTATGCAAGGTACAAAGGATTAACAATAAGAAATACATGTAATATAAAAGGTAGGTCAAGGATCACTCTACCAACATGAACAAATAAAAAGAAATACATTAAAATATATTGGATGATGATGATGATCCTCCAATGTTTGTTCAATGATCCATGTAAGCATCTCATACACTACATATACCTATATTCCTAGTTATTTCATTTTCTTATTAGTTTTTGGTCTTTTGATTGCGATTCCATTTCACCTTCTATATATTATGTCATGTTTTGTCTTTCCTTTATCGAGTGGCATTTTCCTCCATTCCCACTTTACATGATTTCCCTTATTTGTGTTTACATCCTTTATCTATGATTTTCATGCACTTGCACATTGTATGTATGCTTGTGTTTTTCTCATGGGCCTAACAAATTGAGTTTTCATCCATCCTTGTTATGTATACTTATGCTTTTCATTATTATGATATTTATTTTAGATTATGACTCACATATCTTCTTATGATCACATCTTTCATACCATTTGATAATCATCACATTCTTATCATACTTAAATTTGCTCACATGTTTATGCTAACTTATAATTTATGAATCTTACCATACCATCTCTTGCATGGATTGCTCCTATGCACCTATTATCATTTTTTACAACTCATGTTTCAATATTTTTCTTTTATTGCCATATCATCTCATTACATTGGGATCACAATATCTCACAATGCTATATTAATCCTCTAGTATCCTACATTGCCATTAGAGTTGTTCTTTCTAGATTGAGAACTATTATCTCTTGCGTTTCCATTGCTTATCTCTTAACATTAGGGGAAATATGCTTTCCCCCATATAATTTTACACTTACATGATTGGTTATGTTTCTAGAGCTATATTACCACATTGTGGGGCATCAAACCTTTCCCCTATTATGTTGGCTTGTATGCCTTGACATGGAATAAGAGCCACCTTAGACAGACTATGTATTCTCTATCTTACACCTACATTATGCCTCTAGGGTCATTTTCACCTTATGTTTTTCACATATATCCATCATCCTATATATCTTACCTACTCATCACATAATTCATTTATTGCACTTACTTTTAATAGATGATTATTTGATTACATGATAAATTATATTAAGAAACTATATTTACCTTTCATGTACCATTTCCCCCTCTCCTTCAATTCCTTCCATACATTGTATGCAACCAATTAGAGGGTGCATGTATATCATCGATATCATTCTTATGTTGAAAATTTAAGTAGCGACTTGTACTACATAATAACTCATCATTGTATTTAGATGGATCTTGATCATCTGATATATTAGTGTTGGATATGCCATATATTATATTGCCTCCACATAAGGTGAAGTATTTGAAAGCCAATCTCTATATGTGTAGAATTTTCCTAATCCCACTCCTATATTTGCATTCTTCTAGTAATTTTTAAAAAAATTTATATTTTTTACATATTTCACTTGTGAGTAATAAGTTACTCATTGCACATTATTTCTTTATTTTGGAAGTTCTCATGGAGTACACATGCCAAGGAGGAATAACTCACAAAATATCCAATTAGGTCCATTACTTTACATGGACCTCGATTTTTTTTTTATGTTTGATAGTTACTTTACTTGCATGTTCATGAGTAATTTTTTACCTTTAATTCCATGTTCATATAGGATTCACATGCACCTTAAAGTGGAGGAAAAATGTAATGGTAAATTTTGCATATCCATGCCAAATTTCATTTAGTTTTGGGTCTATTTTTAGATAATATCCTATTACAATTACAGTGACATGTGGTACACTTTTGTACTAATTTTGGCTCCTTCCTTGATCATTGTCCACCATCATTCACCCTACTTTTACACATTTACATCAATTTGACCTCATATTTATCTTATTTGCACTAATCTCCACACATTCACATTACTATCCCTTGTCCCATTATGCATAATCCTACCTCAAAATCACATTTCCCTATTCTAGGTCATTTCCACTCAATGCACTAGAGCAATCCTACCGAGTGTGAATTTGATCCCAATTTAAATGCTTAAAATTCAAAAGACCGACTCTTTCCTTTTCCTTATAGCTATTAGCAGTTGACTTGATGCATGTTTGTGCAACAATAAGTAATCACTTGGTAATTAAAGACATTTATTTTATTTCACATTCAATATTCATTTACAACCCTACAACATCAAGGAGAATGCAATATAAACAATTTAATTTGGTGCATTAGAAAGAATGATACTTGTCTCATAATTTGCATCTTAGATCACTTGCACGCTTCCTTCTCATTTGCTAACATTTACCAAGGCTATTGACCATTCAAGTGGGCTAATTATGGAGAGCACAAACACTAACAATTAAATAATCTCCCCAAGGTATTTCTCAATACCACCATTCCTTAAATGCTAGAAGATAGTATAGATTGGAGAGATCTAAGTTGCATAAGTACACGTCTCACCAATTTAGATACATGGTTTATAAATTAGATTTGCACTATGTGAGATAGATTTGGAGAGGTAGATTCAACCTTTAAGAAAAAATTTCGTTGAATAATATTTGGGGATTGTTTGCACTTCAAGACCGCTTTTTTTTTGTACATTAGCAATCCTAATCCATCTTCAATTTTAGAGTTAAGCACACCTTTCCTTTGCATTAATTTCTTATATTAACATTTATTATTTGATATTTTCTCAACTCAATGTTTTAGGTTAATTGTGTTTTATTGCTAGCACTAAACAAATAACCTATTTAATACCCTAAAAGATTGTGTATTCCTTTACAAAGTAACATCTTCTTGAGCTTAATCTAGGCTAATCCAATAAATGCATACAAATAAATATAAATCAATCTAAATTGAAAAAAATAGAGTTGTGGGTGTGATAATTGAAATATTAAATATAATGTTAGGAAATTAAATGTGATAAATGTACTTAGCTCTAGGCACAATGGATAAGGAATGAGTCAAATGTATTGCTAGCTCTAACTCTAAATTTGTAGTTTTTCTTAGTTGAATATGTTGTCTATGGTCATTTATGAAAGCATAGATATGTTTGCAAGGCACAAATGTAATCCTCTCGATTGTGCACTTCCACTCTACATTGTACCTTTAAATCCACTCCTTCCTAAACGTTAAAAATTTGTAGTGTTTACAAACATCTAGAAAAGATTGTTGAAACACAAGGGTTATGCTTTCCTAGATTGACCTTGTTGATAAGAGATACTTTGTGGTCATGGAAGTGATCAATGACAACAATCTTCAAGCATGCAAATGTCCTATAATGATCATGTAGACTTTAATTCTTTTTAGTTGCTCCAATTAAAGTGCTCTAATATATGTTCCAATAAATGTTCCTTGAATGTGAATGGTTATTCAATGATTTCTAGATGATAGAATAAATTTAATTGAATACTTGTAAATATAAAGACATGACAACAAATATAACATTGATGCGTTTAATTTGCTCACAATGACTAGTGAAATAGAAAGGAGTTAGCCAAATTTGAATTTGAATTCTAAAATTTTAAGGAATGAATGCTTGATAACAAAATGTACAATATATGAATTGTATAAAAATGCGTGCACATATGAATCAAATAAAATTGAACATATAAAAATATATTGTTAGAGTAAAGGTATCAGTTTACTTAATTAATTAAATCACATTGATTTAATAATTAAGTCACCTTAGTATCAGTTTACTTAATTAATTAAATCACATTGATTTAATAATTAAGTCACCTTTTCTCTATTTCACTTAAGCTAAATTTAGGAAGCTAAACTTAGGAATATTAATAATTTATTTATTATTAATTATTAATTGCTTTAGGGTTTTTCTTTTTTAGGTTAGGTCTCCTTTTATAAGGATTGACCCCTTTTGTAAACCAATCTAATTATTATTATTGCATATTCTTGCTCTGGTTTTTCAAAGCAATCTTTGTGTTTTGTGAATTTTTCATTGTTGTGACAGGTTATTTGCATAGTGTTCACTGGGTTTCGTGAGGTTGTATTTCACAACTTTAACATGGTATCAGAGCTTCATACCTATTCTTCAGATTGGGAGATTCTACATATAGCAGGTCTTGTGTGCAATTTGGGTTGATTTGGACCTCACCATTGAATTCAACACATGTGAAATAGTCAAGATTGACCTTTTGTTTGTCAATTTTTTATTCACGGGGTCAGATTTGTGAGAGTTTGAAGATTCAGTTTTTTTTTGTGATCCAGGGGGCACCTATTTTTCAGAGCAATTTGGGCACAAAAGGACCTCATGGTTGGCTTCAAGAGGCTGATTCCACGAATTTTCATATATAATTTGACCAATTTGGGCATCAGAGACCTCTGAGGCAATTTTTCTTTTTGCTTGTATGGGTCAATTTCGCTGAGGGCACATAAATTGAGGCAAAATATGGGGGTAGCTCAAAAAATTGGGCACTTTGGCACAAAACAAAGGTCACCATCGCGCTCAGAAGGCCCCAAAACCCCTAAATCGCCTGTCAAATTGGAAGTCAAATATTTTTTTGGTGATTTTTTATTGGCACACTTTACAAGGCACAAAATCCATACAGTTGTACTGCCTGCACGCGCGTCAGTACCTGCGTCAAAGTTTTTTTCAAAAAAATTTAGTAAAAAAAAAAAAAAACATCATGCATAAATATTTTTGTTAAAATATTTTGGGGTTGCAATATTTTTATTTGAAGGAAGGTTATTTTTTTTAATTAAAAAAAAAGGAGGTCAAACCTTCTCCAACAAAAGTACCATGCATCAGTGCTGATGTCAGCATTATGGTTGGGGGGGGGTTTCCCTGTTGGTTGTTGGTTCTAATGCTTCCTTGGTCCGTTGGAGTGAGCTATGTATTCAATATTTGTTCATATGTACTAGGCGGATGCAGTGGATGGTTACCTATGCATTTCGGTGAGATGGATCATTTACCATATGGACACTCTTTCATTCCTATTTTTGGAGGCAACCTTCCATCTTCGATTGATCAACTCTTCAGACTTTGGTATTTTTTGCCATCTGTATCTTCAAGTTCAGTTGTTTGCCTTTGTTTGCCATCTGATACTAGTAGTGTTATTTGAGGGCACTCATGCAGATTACAGTCTTCTCTACCTGATCATCTTATATTTCAATGGAGGTTTTTCAGATCAACAACTATTCTTCGACAGTGTTTGCAGCTTCATGCTTTAGTGGTGTTCTTCATGTTCATCCTTTGTTCCTTTTTTTCTGGGACATTCTCTTGTTTGGAGGCTTCTTTAGTCATTCACTTGTATTTTTCTCTTTAAGAGAGGAGTTTTTCCCATGAGGTTTTCTCATTTTCTCCCGTTGTGAGAGATCTTTTGTACTTGGGTACCTCATCGGGCCTTGTTGTCGAGACCCATTTTTTGGCTTTCATGCATCTAGTCCTTAGTTGTTTTTTAGCTTCTCCCTAACTTCATCTTAAGTGGGGTGTTAGAGTAAAGGTATTAGTTTACTTAATTAATTAAATCACGTTGATTTAATAATTAAGTCATATTTTCTCTATTTCACTTAAGCTAAATTTAGGAAGCTAAACTTAAGAATATTAATAATTAATTTATTATTAATTATTAATTGCTTTTAGGTTTTTCCCTATTTAGGTTTGATCTCATTTTATAAGGATTGATCCCTTTTGTAAACCAATCTGATTATTATTATTGCATATTCTTACTCTAGGTTTTCAAAGAAATCTTTGTGTTTTGTGAATCTTCCATTGTTGTGACAGGTTAGTGTTCACTGGATTCTATGAATTTATATTTCACAACTTTAACATATATAAATAAAAATAAACAAACTAAAAACAAGCTCTGTATAAATAAAAATAAACTTAAAAAATCAAGAAAACATTTTTTTTAAATAAACACAAAACCAAATAAACCAGATTTAACCTTTCGTTTATTTTTTCTATGCACCTAATTTTTAATCCAAAGAAAAGCAAGGGCTTAATCCACTCCGTGGTTGCTAACAGGTCTAATTAAACCCAACACTTGGCGTAAAAACCTAAATCTTAAAGAAACCTAAAACATCGTTTGTAACAGGGAGCAACACAGGAGAATATCGCGATTCAAGTCAGGGAGCTGAAGCATCTGGAGAGAAGAATCATCAGTTGAACAAACCCTAAAACTGCAAGAATGTTTCTGGGAGCAATTCCTCGCAGGCCAGACAAAGCCACCGCATACAAAGAATTGAAGAAGCACCTGACCATGCTGGGAGTATGGGTTGCTATCATTCGCGCTACGCCCTACGTTGCCCATTTTCTCTCAAAGGACAAAGACAATGAGCTCAAGCTTGAATTCTGAAGACATGCTAAAGTCCCTCTTTATTTTTACAGGTTAAAGAATTAGGACCTCTCGATATGTTTAAAATGAGAAGCATTTTATTTTAGGTCTTTTTTCAGGTCACTGCATTTTTGTATAATTTTTTCATGGGTTTTAAGCTGCGCTAAGAAATAAAACTTCTGGGTTTTGAGAATTTTGCTTTAAGTTCTGTGGAAAGGATTAAATGTTTTTACTTTTTGTTAAATGAAATTCTAGGTTTAATAATTTCAGCTTGGTAATGGGGTTTCGTGCGAAATGAAATTAGTTTTAGATGTATAATGTGAAGGTGCATCTAAATTGGATGCTGAAATTGAGCTTTTTTGGTTTGATGACTGTCTTAGTAAGATAAGATGGTTACTGACTTGTGTTTTAATAGTTTATCTCATAAATACAAGAAGTATATGTGTGAAGGGTTAATGGAATTTATACCATGTGTATGTGATGATTTCTATTTTATACAGCTGTTTTCTTTGTAAGTTATCAAAATTTCTATCTGTACTTCTCCCAGGTCTTGCATTCATACAATACTAGGAAGCACTAGAAGTTTTCGCTGGTTAAACTCCAAAAAATGATTGAAGGATTTAAATTCTGGGTAATTATTGTTTTTTCTATTAAATATAGTTTATCAAAATAGAAATACATTATAAGGAGCTGCTGTTTCAGATAGTCTCAGTAGTGATCACCCATCGAAACGAAACAAAATACCGTCAACGTTTTAACATCTGAAACAGAAAAAAATCAAGTAGACTTAATCAACAACTAATCCCATGTGCCTATGTTGTTATTGCTGCATTTTCCTTTGCCACACTCGTATGTGCCAAGGGGCGGCACAATTAAGTTGTGATCACTGTCTTTGGGATCAAACTGTAAATCAGTCTTTTCCTTCTTGGGTTCAGTTTCAGGAGCAGGTTTGGTGATCTTTTTCTCTTCCAGGAACTTGTTCAGCAGCTGAAGCTCTTCTTCATTCAAGTTGCTGCTATCCTGTGGGAAGAAATGTGCAAATTTGATTTCTGTTTTGTAAACTATCGTGATGCCCTCCTTCAACAAAATCGTGAAACAGTCTTTTGGGATCTCCAATGTTGCAGAGACTTGAAACATGACAGTAAGATAGGTGAGTATATTATAGAACTCAGTAAGATGTCTCCTTTGGCCCTGGAAAACCTCATCATTCCTCTTCTTCCAAATCAACCAGAAAATCCAATTAGTAAGAACAAACCAAAAAAATTTCAATTCCAAATTAAAAGCATCGATATAGCCAGCAAGAATCTTATGCCAAGAAAACCAAGCTTATCCTTACAACTGACAGGCAGACCAAATGATAAGGACCAAATGTTAATAGCATATTTGCAATAAAAAAACAAGTGTTCAAAAGTTTCAGGCATATCATAGAGATCACAAAATCTAGTAGATAAACCATACTTATGCAAAATATGACCAACAGAAAGTTTTTTGAGAATGAACAACCAGGGGAAATCTTTGGGTTCAACTGAGTTTTGTCATGCGTGGAGCTATGGAACCATATAGTTTCAGACCAGTTAAGGTAACTATTGTTCGCAAAATTGCATTTACTAATTTAAATTTTGTGTGATTGTTGTTTGCGAAATTGCATTTACAAATTTAAACTGGTTTACATGGTGCTTTCACTTTCTATTATCAGGTTATGCTTAGAAGGTCTTGCCTGCAGATTTAACATAGATTCTTACATTGTGTTGTTCATGTTATCCTAAAATCATGGGGGTTTTTTTATCACTACAGTGCATTAGGGCAGAGTTTCTTTTTATGCAAGTTAATCTGTTCTTGCTAGATTTGCCTTCAATAATCCCCTTGCTAGCTTATTGGATTCTGTCCTTTTTGTTCATCATGTTGTCACACTGAGATGCATACTCATTTTGAAATGGGAAAAAATAGTTATGAATTTTATATTTCTGAATTAGATTGTATGATTAGTTTATCAATCAGCTCTTTGCCAAGTTGTCCTGCAGTTTGTGCCAAGGTTTTGCCAATTGTGAGCTAACTTTTTCTCTACAACTGGTCCTGTGCCTAATTTTAGTGTTACTATAAATTGCTTATCCTGAGTTCCATTGTCTGAATGATACTATGCTCTGCACAATCTTTAGGGTTTAGTTTGACTTGAATCAAGCAGGGGAATTTTACTTGTTGCAGTATTGTAGGGTTTCACACTAATTATGAAATGGACGTTACAATTTATATCATTATTAGCATGAATTCAGTCTTGTTGAGATTCAGCTTTCTGCCAGGTTTATTTTTGTTGATGTATTGAAGATTTTGCACAGGGTTCCTCACAAGCTAAACCAAATTAGAATCATCAAAGTATACTTATTGAAACTCAAAATGGACAAAGAAAAGGACATGTGGTATCATTAGGATTATGTGTTACATAGCTTTATATGACAAAACTTTTAAAACAAAATCCTACCTGCATAACTAGCATCCCACATAAACAAAGCTAAATAACAAGCACTGGGAAGAAAAACGCTTCCTTCTAACTGTTTGTTCAAATAACCTGTATCATGGTAAAAGCCAAAATTTAAAAAGTACGATAATATTTTACATATCAGATACGATCTGTTTGATAATAGCTAACAAAATATTTGTGAACAACCTGTAGATGAAACTTGAGATTGAGAATTTGAAAAATTACTTTCAAAGCTCAATGCTGAACTTTACTATTACATCAAGCCTCTTTACTATCCCACATTAGTTCAGGTAGATCGTTTGGGCAGTGGAAGAGGACATATGTCCTCTACCAAGAAAGGGCCTTTGGGATCTCAATCAGATTGAGTTCATTTGACTAACTAATTGATTCAAGATTTATGCAATCAACTGGTTACTTAGCAGTTGATTTAATCTATGTTTGCTAGATTTCAAGCCCTTTCATACACACTTACCCTGAATACATTAGTTAGTGGGAGAGGAGTGTGTGAGCCACTGATCAAATATCTTTGTTTGGATCTCTGAATGACTATACTTCATTTTATTCCAAAGCTAAAGAAGCAATGCTGCATCTGCACAAATCATATAACTATAGGAGCCAAGCTTATTGATAAGAAAGTATACAACCTTGCTAGAAATGTACAGACTTGCCTTTGGGTTCTTTGGAAGCTCTTTTTCTCTCCCTTGAATCCTTAATCTCTTTGAGGATACAACTATTTCAATACCAGTTGCTTGGCCACTCACTCTCCTTGTAATAATATCATCAAATGGCAAACATGGAATGTGCTCTTTTTTGGCCTTAGAAGGACATTTGATCTCAAAAGAATGTATTCCAAACAAACTATTTGCAATGGTACTATAAACACCATCCGAACCATTGAGAGGCATGAAAGAAGGGGCCACCCGTGCTCATTTTTTGAGTAACCAATACCTGCAATGCCTTTACATGAACTCCCTATAGGATCATTATCTTTTAAACCAACATAGCTAATGCTTGAATTCTACATGTCATCAATACTTGAAAGACCATAAGGATTCCATATCACACTTGGGACTTTTTTATAATTAGTATCTCAACATTATTAATAAATCCAAAATGAATAAGACCAACAGTAGTGTCAACCTCTCTATAGAATCACCTATAATCGTCACATTGGTTGAGCCACTCACTAAGCTTCCTTTGCCCTTTACCATCATAGGTAGGGTATCTGACAAGATAAAGGGAGGCAAGGTGATAGTTCCAAAGTTATGGAGGTTGCCATTTAAGATTTGATAAGTTAATTATCATATATTTTGTTCTCTATGGATTCTTTGAGAATGGAAGTCATTGCTCCCAATGATCCCATGCAAATAAATTGTGTATAAATGCTTTTGTCAAAATCTTTTGCATATCTAACATCTTCCACAGCAAGATTTGAATAAACATATTTCAATGTTTAATGCTTTGCTGGATAACAAACAAACAAACCACAACCTGTGTTGATTTTTAAGGAAATTAGAATGTATACCTTCGGTTGAAAAAGGTAGCAAACTAAATGATATACAAAAGAAACAACAGAAATATCTGCACAGAATAAAATGAAGATGACGTGTTAAAAAAAGGATCCATCTTCCCAAACAATCCACAATCCTGAAGATACAAAAATAAGATATGTTGTCTTAGAGAAAGATGCAATAATAGTCCACAGGTTGACGTATTGTTTGAATCTTGAAGGGGAACTTTCTTATAAGGCTTATACCAGGACTAAGATTTGTTAAATTTGATATAGAGTTACCCTTCCAGCCAACTCCATTATCCCCTGATCGGAAGGGAGTAAAATTAGATTTCAAAACATGCCTAAAAAGAAACAAGTGGTGGTTAGAAATAAGAGTAGATAAAATTGTGAAGATTACAAATTTTGAACAATGGGATTGCAGGGAGTGGAAGTCTGATTTGTATTTTTGGACTGCTAAAAGGAAGAGCCAGAAGGATCCTCATAATATTTTACTTTCACAGCCAATAACACCATTCTAATATCTTGGAAGAAATTTTAAAATAATAAGTATTTTCCTGAATCCTTTATTTTGAAAATAAAAGGTCATCTGAAAAGAAGATTTCATTGTACTTCACTTTGAAAATAAAGGGCGCCTGAAAAAGAGCATTTTGTTGCACTGCAAAAAGGTTGCACATTAATATCCCCTATCAAGGATTTAAAGTAATCTGAAGTTGGTTTTCAGACGAGTCATGGTAGGAGAATGGTCTTTCCCTAGACAATGATCAACATGTCCTAAAGTGGGAGAGTTGCTCTTTACTTATCTCTTACTCATATATAGGCTTTAGAAAGCCTCACTACACTGTTCTCTAAGCCATTTTTAGGTATTCAAGTTTGTGTGTTTCCGTCTCCTGAGGGCGTTGAATGGTTCAGCTTCATCCATTGTTGACAATCTAGTTTATTGTATTAGTTTCTGTCATGCCCTGGATTCTTTGTTCTATGCACTCTTCACCTTCAAATTTTCTCCTTTTTGTCATGCCCTGGATTCTTTGTACTATGCACTCTTCACCTTCAAAATTTCTCCTTTTTGTAGAGGGAAATTTATCAAAGGAATGGTAGGACTGAAAAGATGTGTTCCATCAAAGGAGCTCACTAAGAGTGCTTTTTATAAAATTAATCTCCAAAACATTTATCACCAATTTTCTGAACTCTTTTCTAGTAGCTGCCCTGGTTGATTTTATTTTTCCAATAATTTGAACGTGTTCCCATTCCTTTTCAAGGCTTACACCATATTCTCCAATCATAGTAGCATTACACTCAAAGAACCTGTGATTAATCTTTTGTGTATACACACACACACTTCAAGACGACATATATAGAGCAAAGGCAGACTCGACATATTTGGTATTGGGAATTTAAAATTTACTGAGGTTTGTTTTGAATAGATTCCTTTTGGAAGTTAAATTTTAAACCACAATGAGGGTTTTTCTTTTAAGGTTTTTCTTTGAATTCACATCATAATGTGGGTATAGGTAAAAAGCATAGGGCTGCCTCTAAAATAGTTGGCCACTGTTGATGACAACACAACCTACTGTTTTTTAGGCAGCTGTTTACTTTTTACATAAACCCTCTTAGGTGAAAGCAAAATAAATTATTTAAAAGTCCAATGCAATTTTTATGATTTGCCTTAAAATGTATAACAAACAACTGTTTTACTTTTTATTAATATGCACTATATTTGTCATGAAATAATAGATTTAGTTTTTTTCACCTTTTATACAACTAGTACCTTTTTCATTCGCAAGATTTGCCAAGTTTTACCTGGGTTACTGAATTCCAGTCGTACTTAACATTGCCATGTACATGGAATACTCTTATGCTCCAAACTTCTTCATTAATGAACAGATCTTCGCATTTTCAAGCATTCTCACAGAAATTTTTTCAAAATCTCCCTAGTTTTTGAAAATGCATATAGATGGTATAGAATTTGCTTGTCTAGTCAAGCTCTTGAAAGAGTCTAGTGTCGATACATTGATAGTAATAGAAAATGCTGGAGTAGAAAGTAAATGTTGTACGGTTTGTACCTGCTCAGTAAAAAGGAAAGGAAAGGGTCATTTATAGTCCACGATGCCACCAATCTGTATATGGGTCTAAGATGGGTTAGAGCAATATGGGACTACCTCGTACTCCTTGCAGGAGGTACTTAACTGCACTATAAACAAGGCATACATACCTTATCTCCCTTGTGGGATTGAACTTGTGACCTCTCTTGTAAGAAATCAAATAGCTTACTACTTTCTAAAGGAAATTACATCAAAGGCTTTTATGTCCTATCACTCGGGCTGTTTTCCATGGAGGCACCCAGGCAGGGGGATCAGTTTTGGGGATAGTAAAAATATTCCTAAAATTTGGGGACAGTAAATTGTTTCTAAAATTTGGGGACTGCTATTAAAATAATATATAAAAATTTATTTTAAAAAATAGTAAAAAGGTTCATTTTTTATTTTGTGTAAACAATATGAGTAAAAGAAGCTGAATATCATACACAGTTACTGTTTGACATTTTATCTGAGACTGAATCTTAATATGACTTCACTGCTATCTTGAGTGAAATTGTACCATTTACGAAGAACTAGACTTTGTCAGATCATCTTTTTAGGTCTGATGTCTCATTGTTCACTGTCTTGTTGCTATAAAGAATCTGAGAAAATGTGTCGTTTCTGTAGTAGTTTTTAATGATGAGAAAACCTGAATGAGTCTTCAAACATTATTCATCGAAGTAGTAGATATATGAATGCTAGCCAAATTTTGAATGGGTTGTTTTCTAATATCAGTCATGAGCTTCAACATGTTCCCAAGGTAGGTATGCACTAGAGAATATAACTTGAAGAGTTTCACATCAACTTGCAGTTCTAATATACGCATGAAATCCACAGCTTCACCGAGATTGTTATAATTACTTTCTAAATCATGTGAATATAAACATAGTAGTATTACTTGAATTGAGATTAATTGAACAAACCAAACATATGAATGGAATTCAATTACATAGGATTTAATTTGGCTTAGCCCAACACAATTTTGTTTTTGTTCTTTTGTTTTAAATAGACTAGTGATTGGGATTGATAGGCACTTCCATTGATGCACTCTTTAATACGATATAGGGTAGGGTTGAGGGTGGACCCCTCCTTGCCGAGTCCAAATTAATGCCTTCAAGGCCACTAGGACCATCATAGCGCATTGGTTTATTTATTAAATGCTAAATAATACTTTTTTTTGGGTGATGGCATTAGAGCACGTGATAGCATATTTGTAAGTTTTTAAGGGCAAGGCTTCATTTAGGGTTTAAGGTTCATTTGTCAAAATTCATTTTGTAAATGGTGTTGTGACTTGGTTTTTAAAATAAGATAGGGGGTATCTTGCCATTCTTGGGACATTTGATGAATGTTTACACATCCCTTAGTTGTCGCAAGGATAGTAGGGCATCCTTTAGTGTCCTTTGTTGGAGAGAAACATCCCTAAGGATGTCTCTAAAAGTGTATTTTTTAAATTTATGTTCATGGTTCAATGGCTTTTTAAAAATAGGACATGAGTTATTGTCATTCTTGGGATGGTTGAGGGATGTTTGCATGCCCCCTAGTTGCATGATGTCCCTTATTGGATGGTGATGTCCCATCTTGCCATTTTTGGAACATCTCTATTCCCAAAAATAAGGGACTGACTCTAGGGATATATCCTTGGAGAACACTACTTTTGCTTGGTCATCCAAATGACATTGATATTTGGGGGAATTGACGAGCTTCTAATAAACAAATTGAGTAGTGAAATGTGAAAATGTAACAAAACATAAGTATTTATCTTGTGATTACCTTGTCAAGGGTGAAATTTTGAAATTGTTATTTATAGGCAAGTACATATGAGTAACAATAATTGGCAAACCCATTTCACTATTTAAGTTTGTTCTTGTATTGTTTAGAGGAACAAGCACTTAAATTCTCCTTCTTGAATGCAAAATAAAACTAGCTACCCTTAAGCTAGTTGTTGGAATGTTCCTCTTCTGTTCTAGAAGGATCCTTGAATGACATTGGAAGTGGAGAGTGAACTATTTGCTTCAAATTGCTTTTTCAATATTGGTGAAATTGCACATATCTAGTAGCAATTCTGAATTTGCCCCTTGACACTTTCAAAACACCACCTATGTGTTACTTTGAGGCAACGTTCCAATTCAAGCCATAACTTTTGCATATGGACTCAAAACGACTCCCTTCTTCTTTTTTAAATTTGCATATTTTTTCATAAGGAACATGAATATGTAAAAATATTCTACTTTTGATTTCAGCAAAGTATAATTTTTGGTTCAAAAACTTGCGAAAGTTGTTTTCCTATGTGGATGAGATTAATGCCTAGATCCAATATAGATCAAACCTTCTTAGAGAATTTTTGGTCCTAGGAATGCTTATACTTGGACATAGAAAAGTTTCTCCCAACATTTGTGGAACTTTTTGGTGTAATTGTTTGAACAACTTCACTTACCTTGAAACTTCGTTACAACCTCTTGAAATGCTCAAGCCACAGTAAAATGATTGCTATGGGTTAGAAATCATACCACACAAAATTATGTAGTTGTGTTCCTACTTAATATACACATGCAATGAGAACATTGCCATGGCATGTTATGTGGCTATACTATTGTACATCCTTGTATGAGATTTTTAATTGTTTACTTGCTATACACATGCAATGAGAATATTGCCATGGCATGTTATGTGGCTATACTATTGTACATCCTCGTATGAGATTTTTAATTGTTCATGCTTCTTTCTATCTCTTCAAGTTTGTGTAATGCATACATAATGCTGCAATGATTTCCATGAATGATACTCTTTGCATGTGGAGGTTGTTTAACAATGCCATTAAAGATATTATAAAATTGTCCTTATAGAGAAGGCCATACATATTTGTTTATAATGAAATTGGAAAAGAGGCCTCTTCCTACAACTATGCACATGCCACAATTGTAATATAGTTTGTACATAATAAAATAATGAAACTATCATTGTTATGCTCTTAGCTACCCTTAAGTTCACCAAGGTGCCTTTTCTACTTTCCCATACAAACAAAATTACTTTCATCTTCTTGCCATATTGTACAATATGAGAAAAATGTTGCCTTTAACAATGTTTACATTGTCATGGAATGATAAAATGCATGTCAACGAAACCCCAAAACATGTCATATTGTCACCCATGCTCAATCAAAGGAACTATGCATGCTTGCAACACCCAAATAAACATGCCACATTGTTGCCCTTATTTACCAAATTCCCATTTTGGGTAGCTATGCTTCTACTTGCCCACAAAAGTGACACAAGATAACACTTTCCAACAACATATGTTTAAATCATGCATTTCAATAACCTTGAAAGATGTTTCCTATAAATTGTTCTCAATGGCTATTTGGCTCATATTGCTAGAATACACTTTTGCAACAACATATTTCCAAAACATGTGTGATAGCTTATGCAACAAGGTATCCCACCTATACTTGTTACATACAAAAAGTGGATATAAGAATTTACAAGAAAAGTGGAAGTGGAATTTACCCATTACCTTAAACATATGCCTCTTGCTTGTCTATTTTCCAAGTAGAGATGTTTACAATGCTTATCCATGGTTATTGCAATGTATGATGGAGAATGAAAGAACTCGTAGGATCAAAATCTAACCGACCAGATCAAATGCCTTCCAAAAGAGAGATGCAATAGAAAGAATTTCTATATTGCTAGGAAAACAAATATTGTATATTACAATACAATGCGATGACCTTGCTACATAGGCAATGATAAAATGCTGGAGGAAGCCTTAGGACAAACTAAGGCCATTACAAATTTCTTAATCCAATGACATTGAGACACCTAAATAAACTTAAATTGGGTATAGTTCCTAGAATGAAACTAGCTAGGTAGTGTACCATGTTCGCACAAACAATGCATTCCTTGCTTGGTTTAAGAGTGGAGTTAGAGACTTGAATGTTATTCAATACATAGGAAAAACTTGGAATGCTATTCATATGTGCATACACGTGAAATCATTTCATTTTCATCTCCTTTGTAAATCAGTTAAATGCCCTATCCCAGGTATCAAATGACAACCTTACCATTCAATGGTGGTGTAGATTTGTGTAAGAACTGTTATCTGTTTGGACTTGGTGTTTTTGTATGGTTCTCCTCACTTGTTGGTTGCACACTCTTTTGTCATTCTTTGGGTAATGCTCTAGATGAATCTTCCAACCTTGCCATTGTAGTGCCCTCCAATCCTACAATGAGAGCAATTGTGTTAGCTTTGCACATATTTAAATAAACTTGTATGTTACCTTCCTTGCGTGTTTCTTGTGCTTTCTCTTCCCTTTGTCTCGGAAAGTGGCTATTTCTTTTTCCATACTTGCAATGGAACATATTCTCTTTATTAGTGTTTGCTTTGCACATCATTCTACAATGTTTACTTCTTCCACAACTAGCGCAAGGAACAAGAAACCTTCAATTTTGTGCAACATGTCCTTTATTCTTCAACATGTTTACCCACGTGCTCTTTTACCTTCTTCACCATAGCTAGTGTCAAAGTAGCTGCAGTCTCCCCATTTTTTCTTTCCTTGTGAAGTGTTATTCTTTGCTCTTCCTTTCCTTGAAGGTTCTTTGTCCTCATCTTGCTTATGTTATTACTCTTCCTTTGGAGACAATATACATCATTTTGAAGCTTTACAAAAATCAATGTTAGAGGAATTATTTTTTATTAAAAAGCAGCGTTGACTAGGGTGCCGACGTTTTATATAGTCCAGGACTATCCACATAACCAAAAATTCGAAACTAACCAGGCAGGTGAAGAAGGCTTGCAGAAACTATTCAAACTTGACCCCAATCAAGGGGGGCTAGAGACATCTGGGCAAAGTTTGGGGGAAAGAGTGGGGGGGGGGGGGGAGAGAGGATCACCATTTTGAAGCTTTACAAAAATCAATATTAGAGGAATTGTTACTTCCCATGGGTTGTCCTTAATCTATGCATGACATAGACTTCTTTGAGCATTTACCAATTTTGACACTTCTATTTCCATTTCTTCTAACTTATTTCGAGTTTTTTTGTCATGGACACCCCTTTTCAAGTTGCAAACCTTGAATAGATTGTGAAAAAAATGGTTATGAACATAATTCTCTAAGTTTCACCCAACTCTACTTGTAAACCTCAAGAAAAATGTGGCTCTAATGCCAGCTAATCCATAATTTCTATAAAAATGAGTTAGAAGCTAGGAATCAAGCATATATAAAACACTGTTCTACTTGGACATCCAAATACTAGTGATAATTGGGAGGAATTGAAGACCTTTGTCAAAGAATGAAGTATTGTAATGTGAAAATGCAACAAAACACAAGTATTTATCCTAGGAATGCCCTATCAAAATTGACAAATGCAGTTGAAACATTCAAAGCCTATTTCACTATAGATCAATCTTTTGAAACTACCTCTTGACACTTTCTAACTGCCACTTTAGTGTTACTTTTGTCCTCCATGTTTCGGTTCAAGCCATAGCTTTTACATAGACTCAAAACAAGTGTATTAACATTTTGAGAGGGATATGAATATGTAAAAAAATTCAAACATTTGATTTCAACAAATTATAGTTTTTGGATATGAAACCTTCTTTGGACATATTCAACTCTTTGAAGGTGTATTAGAAGCTTGCAAATCTTCCACTTCCCATAAGTTTAATCAATTGCTTTTTTCTTTTTTTTTTCGTTATATGTTTTCTTTGTTCATTATTTCTCTTTATTTCTTTCATTCTTTGTCTTATTTAAACTAGAGAGTTAGTTGCAACATTACTTTTGTAATAGTTTAAAGCTCCTATGAATATGCTCTTCAAGTAAAAGGTTTGTTGCACCATATAAATTTATCAAGGTAAATCTAAGGTTGCATAACCCATAATTTCATATACATCTAATTTTTGGCCTTGTCTACCAGCTTCCATTAGAAATAATTGATGATTCACAAAATGATTAGTCTCCTTGATTGGCCTTTTTGGAATGAACATGGATACATACATAATTTTTCCATATAAATTTATCAAGGTAAATTTGAGGTTGCATAACCCACAATTTAATATGCATCCAATGTTTGGCTTTTTCTACCGGCTTTGCACTAGAAACAATTGACGATTCACAAAATAAAAAATGGGGATAGTATGGGACAATGGCACACATTTTCAAGATGAATTTTTTTAAGGCCATTTGTGGAGACAACAAAGAGGGTGACCATATAAAATGTAGGATTTTTTTTTTAAATATAGGAAAATTTCAAATATTCATATGATAAAATTGATGAGTTATATTGGCATATACATTATAAAATCCTTAATATACAACATTAGAGTTCACATGTGAGTTGCGGAAAATAATTAATATTAATAAATGTCAAAACTTAAAATTTAATCGAATTCCAACCAATCCCTCTTGTGTCTCCTCATCAATTTGGGTGGCACCATTTGGATTAGCATCTCATCATAAAGTTGGAGTTTATTAATACTCTAAAGTCAAATGATCCTAGAGTTGCAAAATGTCGTGCATAGCTAGCAATTTCTTTCTTGGCTTGAGGTTAGCTTATTCCTCTTTACAAAGTGAATGAAATTGTATGTGGATCAATTCCTCTTTGCAATAGAGGAAATAGCAACATATGAAAGGAGATTCATCCACAACATTGATGTATATTTGATGTGCCCTTTCTATCATCCAATAGAATAACTTTGAGCTAATGTAGCTCTATCTATCTTCAACTTTAGTTTGTTGAATGTTGGACCATGAATATTAGGAAAGGCAAGTCATTGTTTGCGAAGTATACTTAATTGAATATATCTTTCAAAGGGCCTTTATTAACCCTTCTTTCACCTCTTCATAATGATGAGGCAACCTACCAACATTTGGTGCATACCATTTGGGATTTAGAGAAAAGGTTGTCATATGAAGTGAAATTTCATAGTGTTTCATCATTACATCACAATTGGTTTAATATGTTGCCCACATAATCCCAAATCAAGATCTTTGTTACAAATTGCTTGACCAAAAAGTAAAAACTTATCAAACCCTACCCCTTTGTGAATTTTTGTTCCCTACGAGATAGCCTTGCTCCCACTTTTGTTGTGAACCCTTCGTGTTCTCCCACTAGCTTCAAGAAGCATAGAGTCTTTGTTAATTAATTCCACTTTTGATGAGGATGATTCCCTTCCCAAGTCTCTACAACGAGACCTTGATTTCCCTAGCTTCAATACTTTATCCAAAGGAAAGAAGCAAAATATTCTCCACCTCTCGTGTTCTCCTATTGATCATCCTATCCTAGAGGATACCATTGATGTTACTACCCCCTAAATACGATTCAAATTCTTTAAGGTTAGAAGCCCTCTTTTTTGATCCTTATGTTGGACATGGTTCGCATGAGGCTTTCTCTACAGAAGTCATGGAGGATAACTTACTTTACTACTCCTACCAAAGACTTGAGGAGAAGGTCGACACTGTATTCAAGGCCATCAACATATAGAATGACATCCTTAAATAGAACTTGGCCTAGTGGCATGTAGCCAAAATGAAAATTCAGATTTTGGACTCTACCACCCTTTTTGACATCCCAAACTAGCAGGGAAATGTGGTTGAGGACGATGTGTGGGACTATGTGAAAAGTCTTGCTAAAAAATTTGACAAATGGGAAAATTTAGAGAAAGAGGTGGACTATCTCAAGGTTAATTAGGAAAACATAAAGATAAGCATGAAGAAAATAATAGCCTTTGGTAAAGAATACGACTAATATCTTGTATGTGTTCCAATTTATGCTAGAGAAAAGAAGAGTGAATAACCAAGGGGATCATACCAACACCTCCCAACTTGACCCTATAAATAGAACATTAGAAAAAAGACTATATGCTAAGGGTAAGACCATTTGTCAAACTAAGCTCAATCTTGCCAACATTGGTGTACAAAGTTGTAAATTTATGGAGGATACCTTTAAAGAGAAAATAGTATTTTCGAATCATGAGTGGAAGGCCATCGATAGACTTAAGGTGCTTGTAAAAATATAATTGCTCCCTTCTATTCTTTGGTTATTTCTATTACTTTTAGTTAGTCCTTGCTATTTTTGTTCTCTTTTATTTTAGTGGTATTATCTCAGTCTCACTCCTTATGCAACTTGTTATGTTTGCCTCTATGGCTATTATGTAATGAGATAGAGCCTTTCTACTATTTTATTTTAATCAAAACATATAGATCCATTAATTGCATATTACATCTTGTCGGGCATTGATCAATGTTTCATTACAAAGGTACATATTAGAACTTTCATAATAATGTAATAATATACAAAAAAATCAGATCATCAACAAGGACTCTCTACTATCGGCTTGATATGGCTCTCCATTTCGGTGTGAACTGTATGTGTTTGAACGAGACTCTTCTGCAACAATGTCAACGCTTGTTTCAATCAGAGGATGAAGATGTATGGGAAGCTATTACTCGAATCCTTCAATACAATACTAGTGGTGGAGACACCCACCTTCATGATAGTCAGATTTATGATTTTTTCTTCACTCCCTTGTTGCAAATAGTTGCATTCCCTGATTGGGTATGCATGTTGGGAAACAAGCTAGACTCCAAGAAGTATTGGCCGACAATTGCTCAAGTCTTCGGAGGAATTGATGTTGGTGTGATCTCAAGCCCTTTAGGAGAAGTTTTTGACCTTGTTGTGGAGGGTAAGACTGAGAAAATGCAAGAGGTGTGGACCCTCTTCAAGTCATATGTCATATACAATGACTTTGCAGGAATGAATATGTTATTTGCAAACAATAAGGACCTCCTTTTTGAGGCTCACAAGAGTATGATTCGAGACTACTTCTTTGACCTGGCAACAATTTGGTGAACAAGTTCAATCCAAAGCCAACATTGAATTTCACTGAGTAGTGATCTCTCTTCTCTCAGTTAATTTGATGCTCCTCATTCTCTTTTCCTATCTAGTTCCTTTGATGCCTCAATGCTCGAGCTTAGCTCCCATTTTTTGTGGAGTCCTTCCATATTAGTTTGCTATCAGTCTCTATCGATGCTTTATGGGTTGAGCCTTGCTCCAATTTTGTCCACAACCCTTTCTTCTTGGCATGTCGTTAATATATTTCTCTATTATTGTATGTTTCCCTTATCTTATATAATTCATGCTCAATCCGTTTTACTCAAAATAATAATAATAATAATAATAAAGTCACGTGAATCAAATAATAAGTCTGACATTCTTCAACTACAAGATGAAGAGAATCACCAAAGTGTTTTTCCTCTAACTATAGATCAATAATCCCCCACACATCTTCTATTAGAGAGCATACCTACCCTTCATGAGGGTAGAAAATCAAGGAAATAAATCATCAAGATCATCATTTCATCCTAGAACTAGTATTGTGTTTAAATACAAACAATCTATCGTAAAACTTTAAATTCTCTCTAGCTAAGTATGACACACCTGACTGATTGGTAGATAGTGTAAATTGAAAATACAAAAAGTGAATTTGCATTACATTGGTCAAATATTTTAACAATTAAATACACAATCGGAAATAGACATGTGCATCATATGTTTACACACCTCTTTCTCAAACTAGTTATTGGTGATTATAATTTCTCAAACTAGTTATTGGTGATTATAATTTCATATTTAAGCTCACGAACTAGTTTAGTAAAATACATATATACACAACTGCATCTAAAGATAATCCTCTTATTACATGCTTGATGAGGTGTTTTAAAGATTGATGCAAGCTAAAATCACCTAAACAAGTACGTGATAGGGTTCAAACTAATATGTTATAGTTATTATTGTGTACAAAAATACATTTCCAACGTGTAAACAAGTTACTCATTACATTATTATGAAGGCACCACTCCTCTCAACACATTGATGCATACTTCCATCCTCTTGTGATGTGTGTATATATCCATTTGAACGAAAGAAATATTTAACTATACAAAGAAGCTACAACTATGTGAAATAATTAGTGGACCTAAATGAGAGTGATACCAGTAAATAGTTGGTGATTGATGTGTTTGAATGAGCGTTATCTTGTCCCATGTAGTAATGGTAAACCAATTAAAGGTTGAACCTCCGCGGATGTGTAACACCATTGATATAAAGAATTAAAGGAAAAATGATGATTGGGATTAAAAAAATGCTTTGAATGTATCAACTTGCTTGTTGAGGTTAATAAAATCCTAGACATCTATCAACATTAATTATTTAAGCAATGAGATGGTGATTGATGTAAAGTGTTGCAAGAAATAAATATATTTTCAACTATCATGTGAAAGTAATTTAGTCATGCCGTAAGATATTATTAATTCTACACTTCTAGAATTAAAGAGAAATATGTTTACAGTGCCCTAAAGTTGTTCGAGTCATGTCAATTGATAGTTGAAGATATAATTTTATGAAAACTAACCAATGACTATAAATTTCTATCTGGTTCTTATCATTTTGGAGGAAAAATAATAATTCATCTATATGGAGTAATTTAGTCACTATCTATTTTCAATCATGTTTGGATCCTTTTAAGTGGATGTATAGTTGATTTGAAGCTACCACTTCTCCAATAAGACCTTTGTTGAACAAAAAATGTCATTTGCTTATATACCACTTCACCTTATATACAACACAAATTTACACAAAACAAAAAAATAGACCAATTTTTTTTCATAATTGACCATCTACACCCTCTTCGCCATACTTTCCAAGAAACATCTTAGATTACGAGAAGGGGATTCGAACATGAAACCTCCCAATTCTTTCATGCAGGCAATGCAGTTATGAGGGAAAAATGTCTTGGGGCAAAATCTCAAGTGAACTCCTATGTAAATGGAATTTTCATAGACATTTGGTAGTTGGGCACAATGTTGATGCATCATGACTTGGTGCACATGAATCTACCGTTGCCTCTTTTTTCTTTGCATCTGCTACACTTGTAATGCCCTCCGCCAAAAAGCCATACCAGTTCATGCTTGTGCCACCTGCTGCTTGCCATGCTTATGGAGGCCACATTGAAAATTAGTCTATCTGGAACTTTTATTGTGGATTCTTTGTAATTTGCTTATATAAATCTTTTGTTTATACAACAAAAAGTTCATCTTTTTTATTACATTGTGTGGGACGAATATTATGTCAAGGTCTTCAAGATTGTCACTACTACATAGAGGGGGGTTTTAAGACAATAATTAAGACAAATTTTGAGTAACTTGTCTTAACTTGAGACAAAAAAAACTTGTGTATTGTCTTAAATATTGTCTTTAAACGGGTGTCTCAAATTATTGTCTTAAAAAAATCTCTATAAAGACAATATAGAACACACATATTATTATTGTCTATATAAAGACATTATAGAAAACGAGAATTATTGTCTCTTAAGAGACAATTTCATTTGTCTCTCTAGAGACAATAGTTGAGCTTGAAGACATATTGTCTCTATAAATACTATATGTCTTTAATTCCAACTATTGTCTCTCTAGAAAATTTTATTTTTTGTATATAAAATACATCCTCCTAGTAAATGTATATATACATACTGCTAGGGAAACGTAGAGCATGTGCATTGTTTTTATTTTGAGATGTAATGACAAGTAATCTTATGTAAGTGTTTACGTAGGAAGGATTAAAAACATAATAGCTCTTATACCACACAGAAGAGATTAGATAAAAGGTAAGTAACCACATTCAATTATCGATTATAGAATAAAATACTTCAATAAAAATACTCTAAGCTATGCGTAGAGCAAAAGAAACAAACTAATCTGTATTGTATTGAAAAATTTCTATTCAGTCTTGATGTATATAACAACATACAAGAAGAGAATTGTTTAAAAGAACGGCTTCCCCACTCCACAAAAATCTAAAAAATCAAAAGACTAGATAACATGTAGTTCCTAAAAAAACTATGACCAAGAAATGAAAACAAGACAAATGACTGCACACAACTCCCAGTTAAGTTCTGCATGCATGCATATTATTATGCACAAAGAAGGAAAAAAATAAAACTAAGATCTAAGACTAACTACACAAAACTGCAATAAGATATAATAACATAAAATTTAATCCAATTTTATGTTATTTCAAGTTGTTTCTCTCCATCATTTTCCTTTCCGTTCTCCTTCTATGAGGCACTACTCTAATTGTAGGTGTGGATTGCTCATCACATCGAACACCCTCCTCATTATTCTTGTCTCCCATTTGTTGATATTCAACGACAGTTTCCTATCGAGGTTCAAGAATGACAATTGAATCATTGTGTGCAACAAATGGTTCATCGTGTGAATGTATCTCCTCCTCATGCTCACTATCAGATGCTTCACTTGATGAGTTTGGTTGTTGGGCTACCTATACACAACACAATTTAACTTGTTAAAATAACATAACACCTCCAATTAAATTATTGCATAAGTGATAAAATATTATAAACAACTTACCTTAGATTCATGGCCAATGATTAATTTCTCCCCTCGATCTATCATATATTGTCAAAGGCCTTGGGAACCATGTAGTAAAGCATATTTTAGGTCCTCTAAAGCTTCCTTTTTAAATTGGTGAACCTACATTAAAAAAGATAACCAAATTTATAAGGTATAATGACTCAAAAGATACAATTAACTTAGAACTTTGTCATGATTATTTATCTTGAAATAGAAAATATAATAGATGTAAATATTCACTTACCATGCCACCACAAATGCTATTATATCCACCGGATCCTAATTTATGGGATCCAATTCTTGACACCCAAGCTTGGGTTTTATTCATTGTATCTCGAAGGCATCTTTTACCTCCTCCTCATACAGATGGCCTATAGTTTGGATTATTGTGGGTCTTCCTCTTAAACTTGGCACCTTTCATAAGTTCATCCCACGTCATTTGGTATGTGATCCAAGCTGGAGGTGGATAACTCAAGTCCTTTGTCAGCTTTGACCTTAGATTGTCTCATTCAGAGTGAATGTATTTATGTGCAATATCTAGAATAATTTCTTTATTAAAACCAGGATTACCAAATGCCATTATGAAATCTTTAAAGAATTATCTTTTAGCATTGGTTTTCTTCCTCGTATTTCCAAATAATTGTTATGCACAACGAAAAATAAAGTGAAAGAATTTTAACCCCATATCATCCTTCAAGACATTTCCTTCTGAGGTGAGCAAGATTGTAACTTCTTGCATTGCTTTTGTAGTTACTGAGGATATTGTTGTAGTCTTGGGGATTGAGGTAAATGTCCTTACAATTACATTAGTCACTTTGTCATTTATTTCATGTATATTACAATGAAATTGTGAAATTGTTAAAAACCCAATCAAAATATGAAACTATTTTCATTTCTAAAATAATTATCCTAAACGCCAAAAATGAAACTAAAAAAATAAATTAAGAACTTAAAAATTAGAAATAATTTGAACTATAGTTTAAAAACACAATTCATGAAGAGGCAAAGCATAAGTTTAGTGACAGTGCTTGACTCATGAAGCTCCAATAATGCTATAATAAGAAGTATGCCTTCTGAAAATGCAGTCCAAACAAGATAAGATCACCTTAGAAAGTTATAAGCTAGGATATGTTAAATGAATAAGACAATAAGGACAATTAAGAGAAGATAAGTTTTGACAAGAATGTTGTTCATAGAAGAGTGCTATGTGAGGAAACGAAGTTGTTACAATCATTCTAATGAGGTTTCATGTGCCAAATGACCTCAACATGCAATAAGGATAGTAATTTGATCGAAGAAGCAAGCAAAGAGATAGTTCATGTATGAAAGACATGATATCATTAAGCAATGGCAAGCTATATTCATTGCATTGATAGCCATATCAATATATGCATTCACATGCATGAAAACACTACAATAAGTTTCAGTCCCAACCCTCACAAGCATGAGGTAGATATCAATGAAGGTCATTGTCTGGTGTAGGACAATAGTTTTAGCATGATTGCATGATTAAATAAGCAAGATATTATATCATGTAAATGACATCACTTGTAATGATAGACAAATCCTCAATAGAGTCATTTTAGAAGCATGCTATGAAAGGAGCATTCATGTAGATTTACACACAGTCAAAGAAAATGTTGATGACATTCAAGGATCACGTAGTTGCAAGGACATTTTTGATAGCCTCACCAATGAGGTCTTATAGCAATAATAGAGAGCAATAAGTCAGATGCAAAATTATCAAAGAAGGAAAGAGTGAGAAAATGAAAGTCTCGCATTCAAAGTTTCACGTGAGTCATAATACAATCTTAGACCCCTAGAATTTGCCATGATAGAGTAAGCTCATGAAGTAAGAAATCTTGGAATGAAGAAGGAGATGAGAATAACTTGCCACATTACATACAAAAGTAATTTATGACAGCCAAGGAGTAAGTTTTGGTTAAAATCATTAGTGTGAAGGGATGGTCAACAATGAAAATGAAGGACAACTTGTTTCCTCATTAAGGATTCCAGTCCAAAGACAAATAGAGGTCATAGTGGCAGAGACAATGCGGGTATGATGTATACAAAGGGAAGGAATACAAACAGAGTTAGGACAATCAATTTTTGGATGACCAAATTGTTGAGTCTTTAAAACTTATTTCCAAGGAATATTCTCCTATGAATATAGTTTACAACACAATTTGAATCACTCAATTCTGATATTGTATGAGGAACTTATGCCCAAAATACCGATTGCCTATCCTAAATTTTCACTACTAAAACTCAAATTTCTCGGTTGTTCATTGGCACATTCTACCAATCAATTCTTCTTTTCTTCAAAACCTATTTCTATGGGAGATACAATAGTGAATCTAATTTTATCTCCAATTGGAATCACGTCAATCCATCATCAAATGAAAAAGATGTGGCCAAAGTACCCATTAGGTGTCACACAAGAAACTCAGGGATAGAGTAGGAATAGATTTAGGACAGTCAATTTTTGGATGACCAAATTGTTGAATCTCTCAAACCTGTTTCTAAGGCATATCCTCGTATGAATCTAGTCTACAATACAATTTGAAACACTCAATTCCGATATCATATGAGAAAGTTATGCCCAAAATATTGACTGCCTATGTTAGGAACCAGGAAGGACAACTGAGAGGGGGGGGGGGGGGGGTGAATCAGTTGTAAACCAGTTCTCAGTAATTTATAAATCAAAATAGATTATTCCAACTTGAAACTTAGTGCCGTTAAGCCAAACTTAAGTGCCGATAAAATAGATTAACAGTTATAGCAATATTGGTTAACTTAATGCATAAAACAGAAAGAGAAACAACATCCACAACACATGACGTGGAGATTTTGACGTGGAAACCCTGTAAGGGGAAAAACCATGGTGGGAAACCTTTCCCACAATCAAATGATACTATTGTAGATAGTAAGTGTATACAAATGGGGTATGCACATGCAAAAAGGCCAACCGCCTAGAGCTCACTGCTCAATCACAAAATAGGAGTCACACTGACTACAATTGGATGGTTAAATCCAATAACAATGTACTTCTTCAGAATAACATCTACAATGTTGGATTCAGTACCGGTTTAAGCTTTGAACATGAGTGCCAAACACCTTCATAACCTTTCCTTCAACCATCAGATAATGTCTGTGCGATTCACACTAGGATCTGCTTATTTTTGCTCTTCAATATTCACACACACTCATACCATATATGATCTTCAATAAGATCTTACAATCATTTATACAAAACCTAAGACCTATACATGAGTTCGGCTCACTAAAGATATTACAATAAAAACCAATTACAAATAAGTCTTGATGCAATACAATATGTCGACTCAATACATTTACCACATTATCCAATCAATAAACCATTTCCATAAAGTGTCGTGCTGATCTGGAATAGATATCACGTACCGGTCCATAACCTTGACCTATCTGTCGGTAAATCAACCCGATTAGACCAATAAGAAAAACACCAAATCCAAACATCCAATCCATGTCTTCAACATAACCAAATGATCTCCAAGTCATCATCACTGCCGGTGAACCATATATCCTGCTGGTGAACATATATCGGTGACTGTGCATAAGCCACTAACCATGTCGGTGAACAGAATATTCCGGTTCAACAATAAACCAATATAACCATAGTGCCAAATCAACAATGTAGACCTCCAAGAAGATAAGTGTTGACATCAATGACAAAACCAATGCAACACATGACGAAGTCATCCATAATACCAACAGCCTATCCTAAATCTACACTGCTAAAACTCACATTTCTAGATAGAAGCAACTTATAGCAATAAGTTTTCAAAGAAAAGGAGGTAAGGTTTCATACTTTGATGCCTTCGTGCATTTCTTTCATCTTTCTTTCATGTGTTTGAATCATTCTTTATGAAAGATTCATTGATCCTTGGTGTAAACATGATGATCTTTTCACCATCCATGTTATATTCATCATTGTTTATTTATCTTTGCTTTTAATCCATGAGTGTTTAAAGTTTCCCAAAGCAACGGAAATACTATTAAGACAATACTTGGTAAGAACAGTTCAAAAGGCAGGTCTATGATGTTTTGAAGGTCAGTATTTAGATGAGAAGAGTCATAAGTATTGACTACATTTGATAGAGCATAAAGAATGTAGAAGAAGGGCAAAAATTCCTTGTGACTATAAAGAGGTCTGCCCTAGGAGAATGCCCTAGTATAGTTACCAGAGAAGATAGTGTAGACACCTAAAAATGTCTCTTTAACCGTATACTAATTATTCGTCTAATTACTTGAGCAATTCTTTAATTATTTGATTAAACAAACTATTTCTTCTAGTCATCACCCTTCAACACTTCTAATTATTCTATTTCTATTCTCAAATCATTTTAATCAGTTAACTCTATTTCAAATATTAATTAAATATTATTTATTTAATTAATTATGACTTATTCCTTAGTTAAATAATCTTTATTATTTATTTAAACTCATTTCTAATGTTTAAATAATTTCATTTAAATTATTTAAATAGATTAACAATTATTCCTCCAATCCTCAAACTCTAATTCTAATTAATGTCACCTAATTTCATTTCATTCTTCCCCAAATTCAAATTTCCCTTCATTTCACTTAATTTCATTTCTTCTAAATTAACATTTCACAAAATGTGAATTTTAGTTAATTTCATGTGCATTTCAGCATTCGAAAGTCCAAATTCAAATCCAATTTGAAAATGAATATGAAATTCAATTTCAAAATCCTACAACACATGTTGAAATCAGAACTAGTTCATTAAATCAGTTAACTCAATTAACTAATCAATCCCCCTTTTAACTGTCAATCGTCTTTTTCTGACTAACCAGTTATCTCTCAATCAATTCATTCATCTCTCCAATCAATTTAGTCAACTAGCTAGTCTATTCAGTCTACTGGTTAATCTATTCAGTTCACTAGTCAATCTATTCAGTTTACTCCCCAATCAATCCTGTTAACAAATCAATCAAGATGAGTTCACTAATCAATCAATTGAGTTAACAAGTCATAACTAGCCCACTGATCAATCAAATTCAGTTGACTATCAATCAACACTTGAGTTCAAATCCTCACCCCTACTGTGTTGAAAACCTATATAATTCAACCTCTTTTCTCATTTCAATCTAGAATCACAGTCTTCAAAATAGTTGTCTAATCAGTGCAATACTTGAGAACCAATTCAACAACAACTAAGGAGAAGAGCAATGAAAGCCTTGTTAAATCAATTGAGGGAGTCTTAAATTAGATTTCAATTCATTTCATAATTCAATTGATATTAGCATTATTTCATTGTAATTTAGGAGTAATTTGATTAGGTTAGAGTTGGTGATTCACTCTGATAATCTAATTATGTTATTTACGCTTAATTTACCCATAGAAACCAATAGATATAGATCAACCAAAAGGAATAAATCCTAAGCAAGGAGGATGATGCAACAACAATACAAGACAAAAGACAAAACTTTAGATTGCTCGAGGTCATTGTCTTAATCAAAATACAAATCTTAGCAAGTGTGAAAGAAGACAAATATTCATGAAGCATTCTTAAGAGGCAGGACAAACACCAAATAAATCCTATGTAAAGAGCCATATTCAAGAATATGAGGAGACCTAGCCCTATGTCTGAGACATGAGGAAAAGAATATATTCCATTAGACATTGGTATAAACAAAATCCAAAGCAGTCATGAAGAAATATGTTTTGAGGTTTTGAAATACATTCAAAGGAATCATTTGCAGTCTCGTGCCTAACAATGTGAAATGATAGTGGAAAGGATAACCAAATGACAGTGAGCAGTCACAAAGACACAAAGTGAAGTATAACATCCAAGCAACAACAGGGTGATAATATTGCTGTCAAGAAGGTCAAAAGGTAGTGAGAAATCAAAACCCTTGAGAATTAGTTCTAGGACAACAAAAGCCTTCAAGACAATGAGTATCTACAAGCAAAGATAATTGTCCCAAATCTTTGGATAGTATAGTCAAAGAGAACAGTCGTAATAGTGACCTCGAGGCAATGTCAAAAAAGACAGTTGATAGTGCCAAAAGACCATTTGTTTTTAGATAGTGCCAAAAGACCATTTGTTTTTATAAAGCAAGTAATGTGCAGTAACATACTTTTGTGAGTAACATGAACATTCAAGAAATATATTGTCAACAAATCATGACAATGTTTAAGGTGCAACTTTTTTACATGTTAGGACGGTAGAATAACATTCTTTTACAATGGCAATACAAGGAGGTGTAAAGACAATGATAGATTAGAAAGAAGGGCAATCAAAAGAAATCCTAAACAAGGTAGAAAGTCTGAGAACAATGCCATAAGGACAACTCCAAGTCTTTTCATTAAGTCATAGTGAGACACAGTAAAGGTACTACCAAAGACAAAGATAAAGCCCCTTCACCAAGCCATCAAAGACAAATAATGAAGTCCTTTACACAGAGGATCAAGTCATGAAAGGAAAAGAAACACAGTGATATTCAATGGTGAATATCAGGTTACAAGACAAAGAATTTTAGAGAGACAACTGTCTATGAGTAATAAAGCAACAAATATAGAAAGGACTGTCATGACTGATCCAAAAAACAGAGATACAACCAACTTGATATCAACAAAATGACAGTGCACTACAAGGCGAACATCACCAAGAAATGCATGAATCTTACTCAACATATTGAGCCATCAAAGGACAGAGAACCTGATACAGAGGCCTAGGACAATCCTATAGGGTCCTAAGCAATCAATGCAGGGCTATTAATGTTTGACACTATTCATAGGCATTAAGTAAAGAATTTATGACCAGTCATGAGGTCAAGACCTTAAATAAGAAGCAGAGCAGTCAAGACAGTGATTAAAAAATCTAAACCAAAGACACATATTGCAGTCACTGTAATCAAAGAAATAGTAAATGGTGTATCTTCAGCACACAGAGGACAGATCAAGCCATAGAGTATAGTCAAGATATGAACCTATCTTCTTTAAGAGAAAATTTGACACAAGGGTGAGTAAAGCAAAGATTGTCACTTATACATTATTCAAGGTCATTCATGGTCCCATCTGCCAATAGATGAGGGACAAGACACAAAGAACAAAGATCAAGCACCATCCAAATTTATGACAGAGCTTGTGTTTTGAGTTTAACAAAGCCTTACTCTATTAGAAGCAATTGTTTTATTACCATCTTGTTGTTCAAACTACGAGGTTTTCTCAATTTATTTATGATGCATTAAGTGGAGAGCATAAGAAATGAAAGAGGTTTTTTGCTATGTTTCATTGTTTTGGGGGTAAACTTGTTATCCTCATCAATCCAATATTTATGTTAAGTGTTATAATGTCTTCTTGATTCAAGTATGCCAAGAAAAGCGCCAGGTTAAGTTTTATAAAGGCAATGAGAGAACAAAGCCTCTATCAAATATTCATGAAAAAAAAAGTTAGGAAATGATCCTTGATACCATAAAAGACAACAATATATAGTCATGACATTGACATAACAACTGTAGGACAACCTTTGTAAGGATTCCATTATGAGAAAGTGGAAGCAAGGGGGATCTTCCGTAGGTCTAACTCTGAGCTTGTTTCTTTGTTAATGCACAAGGTTTCATCTGAAAGAAAGAACAATGATGCCCTCCATAAGCAGAAAAAATTGATGAATCCTTTCTCAAGATTAAAGACAAAAGAAATACTAAATAAAGGGGATGAATAATGAAAAAGCAATCATAAAGGTTATGGTGCTGAACACAGTGGTCTGGTGCTGAACACAGTGGTCTAAAAAATTAAAGACATTAGGCATCTGTAGCTTTCTTGGCGCCAAATACAATCTTGATGTTTTGTTTGCTGGCAAAGAGCAGCCTGTAGGGTCTTAGAAGGAAAGTTCAGATCATTTACATGGAAGATGTGCAAACAAGGAGTATAGAAACTTTTGATGAGAATACAATCTTCATTTAGTAGTATTAACAAAGCTTTTAAAGACCAAAGAAAAGATACAGAGCATCAATCCCATTGTTGCAATCATAACAAAGGTAGGAGACTATCAAATGAGAAAGAGGGCAACTCTTCTTTTTATGTAGACATTCTTGTAATGGTTGTGTGGACCCTTAATCCTTACAACTGTCAAAAAGAAAAGAAATAATGATTAGATAGAAACCCTTGAAGGCAATCTATATCTTGGGAAGATGATTGAAGTTAAGTCAATGTTGCAATCCAGAGAGTGGATCTCAATCAAAGTAATTCAATAATCCATGGTCCAATGGCAAATTAGAGATATTGTTAAAGGACCATGAAGGAAATGGTAGCAGTTTCAAAAGCAACAAAAGCTGATTTGTAGCATGAAAATGATGATAGTAAACCTTTACAAAGAGGCCTATGAATGAAAAAACAAGCCTGCAAATAAGAGGTTTGTTGCAGTATTCATATCAGATAGTAGAGGTTGAAGCAAGTGTAGCTTCATATGGGAAAGAAGGACAGATCTAAGCCAAAGCACAGTGATTTGCATCAGATTATGAAGACTCAGTGATCAAGTACAGGGCACCTTAATGACTGCCCATCCATGGAGTAGGGACCTTGTGATTGAGTTGCAGGCTTGGAGTTGAAAGATACCAGTAGTAGCAGTCTAAGATCATTTCAAAAGCATTCAAGAGAAAATTTCTATGAGAACAATAACAAAGGCATAAATCATGACAAAGTTAGTTACAACCCTTGTGGGAAGGATGATACAAGGAATACACTTGATAAGAGAAGAGAGGGCTTCTAGATTTTGTGAAGACAGTTCTCTATCCAAGGTAGGAACATACAATATCAAAAGACAGTCCAAATAAAGAATGAATACATAACAACAAAAAGAGCAGAGATAAATAAAACATTATTTTAATGTTGGCAAACATGAACAATCATAAGAGAATACAACGTCAATAGTGAGAACCAAATCCTTTATAGTGAATAACAATCAATAAGGACAATACTACAAAGGACACGGTACCCTATAGAAATTATCATTGTAAAAAAAGAGTGTCAAAGAATAGAGAGTGAGCATGAGATGTTTCAATGTCTATATCAGTTTAAAGGGAATGCAGTCCAACAAACAATATTGATGATCACAGCTCACAGCCATACCAAGGACAGTCACCAAGTCATGATCAGCATTGAAAGATTGAGAGTGCTAATCACAGAGGCAGAGCTGAATCGAGATATAAGGTAATTAAAACTTCATAAGAAGACTACTATCATAGCTAATAATGAAGTGCATTTGGTTAGTAGAGACATTTCAAAGTCTCATGAACAAGTGAAAATAGTCTATAAATCAAACCTATGACAAGGGTTTTGTCAGCCCGAAAGCGAGAGATTCATTGAAAGGTCATAATCAAGAGTGTTTCAGTATATTAGTTCCAAGCATAGATGCTGAAGAAAAAGGTCACACAATATGTACGAAGACACTATAGTTACAAAGGGAACAAAGTAAAGTTTGATAAATGACCATGAAAGATAAATGTTCAAGGTAAATAACAATGCATTAATCTAAGGGTCTATTAAGAACAATGGGTATCATACTCAGTCAAGAACAAACTTGTAAGTAAAGGGGGTACTCATGAAGCAGTATATATGAACATTTGACAATATTAACTTCCTGAAGACACCCTATCACCAAAAGAAGATAAGTCAAACTCAAGTTCAAACATAAGCTCTTACATCATACAAGCAGCTCAAGGTCACTTTGAGATAGGCTTGAAAACGAGAGTTTTGAGAGAAAATGCAACAGTTTTACTTCAGTTTGGGCCTACATATGGGTAACACATTAGTTGAGGGAGACTTTGTAAAAACAGTGTTAAGTATAAAGGAACAGATCATAAGAATAATACTTTTGAGTATGTCATAATAAGATTCTTTATCTACAAGAATAATTGATAATAGTACAAAAAAATTGAAAATTGTGAAAATTGAAATCTATAATGCTGAAGAAAAATATGAATTGGACAAGAATAATACTATAATATCTCTAGATAATTCACTAGTTTGTCTGAGGTAGGCACTGCACTCTCCAACAATGCCCTTTCCCGTAACTAAATTTGTTCAATTATTTCTTGTCTGATTTGAATAATTTCAAGAGTATCTGGTAGAAAGCCTTAGTATTCTTGATTGTGAATCTATGAGACTCCTCAAGGAAACTTGTTCTGGTGTTGGTGGAAGAGTTCTAATTTAACCCACATTTGATGAATTAGTTTTTATATGTGATGTACTCCTAACACGGACATGCATGTCCAATTCAACATGGATACTAGGAACATCAGTGTTTGATGTAGAGGGCATGATATGGGGATTTGCACTTGATGGTACTCTTGTGATAGGTGTTTCTGGTCTAGTTGTAGGGGGCATAATATGACCCTCTATACCAATAGATTGTATGCTTGTTGGATTCACCCTTGAAATATCCTAGAAGGCACAAATATAAATATTAAGATGGTATAATAGGTGAAAATAACATAATCAAACCCACACAAACATATGATTGAATCTTACCTTTTGTCATAACATCGGATGTATTAAAGGGCATAATTGGATCCTGCATGCCAACAAGATGCACACTCAATGGAGTTACTCTAGAAATGTCTTGTGTGGAAAAACAAAAATATTAAGAAATATATAAAATGAAATAATCTTATTAAATGCACAATAATCTTGATCAAACTTTACCATTGGCATACTACTAGATGTACTAAAGGGTGTGATAGGAGCTGGAATGACTTTGAGATGGCCTGCATTCCACAAACATACATTAACATAATATAAAAGGGAATATAAGATAATTGAACCTATAAAAGACAATTTTCAAGCTCACCTCATGCACCATCAAAGTAATGTGTTGCCCTTGTCCTTTTTTTAACATTTCAATTAAAGCATTTAAGATCAAAGGATCCCCCATAGCAAAATTGGTAGCACCCATGACCACATTGTTAAAAAACACATAATGACATAAAATAAGAAAATATTGATTAAAGCATAGATGAAAAACTCGGATTTTGCAATAACTCGGCAAGGCCAAAAAATTTTAAAAACTCGGGACTCGCCAAAACTCGGCAAAACTCGGCAACTTTATCGAACATTTGAAAATACATTTTTTTTTTATATATAATTCAAAAACACACATTTACACCAAATTTGTATAACATATATGATTTCCATGATATATAAATCAAATTTTTTTGGTAATACATAGCAACAAATGCAAGTATCATAGCATAAACCAAAAACCAAGTGCAACATATGTATAAGAGTTCAATACATATCAACGTATCATAGTGACAGTCTCATAGAGTTATAGAGTCATAGACCACAAAACAAGAACCTCTAAAATTCTGATTACATATCAAGTTCAAAGTTTGGTATCAATGAAAATAAGAAATCATAAATTGCGTCTACGACTAAAGCTCAAAACAAATTGTGGCCGCTGGATGGGTGGTGCTGAAGTAGTGGCAACATCCTCAACACTAACAGGTGCCTCTGCTGCATGATCAACCTCCTGCTCCTCCTCACATGCTGCCACTTCCGCATCCCATTCCTCTCCTGCCCTCTCCAACTCACTCAGCTGCTCATTAGTAAGGAATGGATCCAAATCATTATCAACATCATCAGGAGAAGCAACCCATTCTGCTGCATATGGATCAATGTCATCCAAGTCAAGTGCTTCATGTGAATCTTGCCCTAGCACCTTCTTCTCATGTAATCGAATGTTGTACCGCACATAGACAAGATCATTCAAGCGTTGTTGAGTCAACCTATTGCGCTTTTTTGTGTGGATGTTCTCAAAAACACTCCAGTTGCGCTCACAACCAGAAGCACTACAAGGCTGTGATAATATGCGGATGGCAAGCTTTTGAAGATTAGGCGTTGTGGCACCATAATCTTCCCACCACAAATCTGCAAGGATACAAAATGTGATTTATAACTTGTAAAGATTTCAATAATCTTAAAGAGAGAAATAAATGGTAAAAATTAAACATATGTTTTTTTTTACCTGGTCGTAAGGTGGCTCTCCTACGTTTGCAATCAGGTGAAGAAAACAATTCCCCTAAGGCCTTCTTATAACTCTGCAACTCATCAAGTATCAGGTCTCGAAGGATCTCATCATCAACTAATCTCCGAATGCATGTGTCAAGGCCAATTCTAACCTCTGCATCTGCTTTGAAACTCGGAGAGTAAAAAAACTTGGGATTCAAGAAGTAGGCAGCAACATGAATATGTTGGTGGAGTTGATGGTTCCACCTCCGATCAATTATGCGCCATATGGGTTCATACTTGGTCTTGTTTGACCCATACAAGTGTTGAATCGCCTCTTTGGCCTTATCCATGGCCTCATATAGATACCCCATGGAGTTATGATCCCCATCCACCATTCGTAGCACCCTCACCAACGGTTCCGACACCTAGATATAAAAAATCTAACAAAATCAGCAGATTGAAATATTAGAAAATTAAATAATAAATCATCAATTAAAGTTTCAAAACTTACATTGATGATCTCCTCCACTATCTTGGCAAAATTAGTATCAAAAATGGCAATCACAACCTTCTCTACTTCAGGCTTTGTAGCATAAGGACTCCCCAACCATCTTTCACTCACGAACATCCGCTTCAGGTTGGGCAATGTAGCAAGTATGCTCTGCAAGGTGAGGAAATTGGTAGCAAAGCGTGTGACCCCCGACCGCACAAGATCCTTACCTTCAGTGTGCTCTCTCATAAGATTCAGGACCCATGTGTGATTGTAGATGTATTTGGTGATATTCCTTCCATCTTCAACCACTTTCTTTACCCAACTTAGTTTCCCTATGTCCTCAAGGAGCAAGTCAAGACAATGGGCAGCACAAGGGCTCCAAAATAATGTCGGATGTCTAGCCATTAGAAGTTTGCCGGCTGCCACATATGCAGCTGCATTATCAGTCACAACTTGGATGACATTCTGCACTCCCACATCCATCACCACTTCATCCAACATGTTGCACAAGGTCTCCGCATTCTTCACTTCATTGGAGGCATCAATTGATTTTAAAAATACTAACTGTCCTCCTGAAGCAACTAGAAAGTTGATGAGTGTCCTGTTCCTACCATCTGTCCATCCATCAGAAAGAATGGTGCAGCCATTCTTTTCCCAAATAGTCCTTTGCTCTTCCACTAATGCATGAGTGTTTTGGACCTCATCCTGCAATAACGGTCCACTTACCTCGTAACGGCTTGGGGATTTGAACCCCTTACCTGCCACAGTCAACGCGGTGACCAATTGGTCCCAAGATGGACTAGAAATAGCATTGAACGGAACATCGTTGTAGATAAAAAATCTAGCACACGCCACCTTGGCTTGTTGGTGAGCCTCTTTATTCCATGCAGTGCCAAGCAATCCAGGTTGTGCACCAGGAGTGTTACGTGGAATAAAGAAGTTTTCCATGTTGCTGTCCAAAGTTCCCTTTGCTCGTATCCGTGGCCCAAGGGAAGAACCAGATGTCCCCACATCTGTATGTGACCCCATGGAACTCAAATCTGCCCTTGGGGCTGCCATTGCCTCTGCTGTTCTCTTTTTTGTTGCCTTCCTTTGATCATATGCTTCAAGCGTTGCTATTGCATCTCTCGTAGCCTCTTCAGTACATTCCGTACAGCTTGTGGTATCTCGGCATTGAATTTTTGCAAGGTGATATTTGAACCTATTAATGCCACCTTTTACAATTTTTTTGCAATGGTTGCAAAAAACATCTCCTCGTTTTGGACCTGGTCTCCCATGTTTCCAACAAGGGTCTCTCTTTTTGCCACCAACTTTAACTGTAGAAGCTGAATCCATTTTCTTTCAAAAAGATGTGGAAAAGAACCTAGCAAAAGAGAGGCAACATTTAGAGATAAATAACATTGTTACCAAAAAAAATCACAAACATCCAAAAATTACAATGACTGTATAACTGTATTTTATTTACAGTCATCTATTAATAGATGACTCTCTAAAATTAAAATTTTTAATTGGTTGTGTATTTTTTTAAGTTTTTAACTTCAAATTTAAATTTAAATGAAATACTTTAATACACATTGACATTACACAGTTGACAGTCATTTCAAATGACTATGAGTATTTCACAATTGACTGTGTAATACACAATCATTAATTACAATGTACATTAATGATTAATGTATTACACAGTCATCAGTCATTTGAAAATGACTATGTATTACACAGTCATTTCAAAATTTGAAAATGACTCTGTATTACACAGTCATCAGTCATTTGAAAATGACTGTGTATTACACAGTCATCAGTCATTTGAAATTTTGAAATGACTGTAATGACTGTGTATTACACAGTCATTTGAAAATGACTGTGTAATACACAGTCATTTCTCATTTCAAATGACTGTAATGACTGTGTATTACACAGTCATTTCAAATGACTGATGACTGTGTAATACACAGTCATTTGAAAATGAATGTGTATTACACAGTCATTTGAAATGACTGTGACTGTGTAATGATGACTGTGTAATACACAGTCATTTGAAATGACTGTGACTGTGTAATGATGACTGTGTAATACACAGTCATTTGAAAATTTGAAATGACTGTGTATTACACAGTCATTTGAAAATTGAAATGACTGTGACTGTGTAATACACAGTCATTTGAAATGACTGTGACTGTGTAATGATGACTGTGTAATACACAGTCATTTGAAAATTTGAAATGACTGTGTATTACACAGTCATTTGAAAATTGAAATGACTGTGATTGTGTAATGATGACTGTGTAATACACAGTCATTTGAAAATTTGAAATGACTGTGTATTACACAGTCATTTGAAATGACAATACACAGTCATTTTGAAATGACTGTGTATTACACAGTCATTTTGAAATGACTGTGTATTACACAGTCATCAGTCATTTGAAATGACTGTGTAATACACAGTCATTTTCAAATGACTGTGTATTACACAGTCATTTCAAATGACTGATGACTGTGTAATACACAGTCATTTGAAATGACTGTAAATTGTAATTACTAATGATTGTGTATTACACAGTCATTTGAAATGACTGTGACTGTGTAATACACAGTCATTTGAAATGACTGTATTTCAAATGACTGTGTATTACACAGTCTTAGTCATTCGAAATAAAACAATACAAAAAGATACCTGGTCGTGCGTGCAAATGCAAACAATACAGTCATTTTGACTGTGTAATACACAGTCATTTCAAATGACTGTGTATTACACAGTCAAAATGACTGTGTATTCGAAATAAAACAATACAAAAAGATACCTGGTCGTGCGTGCAAATGCAAACAATACAGTCATTTTGACTGTGTAATACACAGTCATTTCAAATGACTGTGTATTACACAGTCAAAATGACTGTGTATTACACAGTCAAAATGACTGTGTATTCGAAATAAAACAATACAAAAAGATACCTGGTCGTGCGTGCAAATGCAAACCCTATGCAAATCGCGTGGTGTTTTTTGCCTTCCGGAGTCGCGCGAGCCGCGAAATGGAATAAAGACTTCGGTTTTTTTTTTGCCTGCGACTTAAGTCGCGTTTTTCTCGCATTTTGTGCCGCGTTTCGGGCGGGTTTTGGCCATTAACGGCGATTATTTGCCAAAAAAATCGCGGCGAGTATATAAAAAAATCGGCCCGAGTATTTCCGCGATTAACTCACGCGGCATTATGGATCGCGATTACTCGCGAGTTTTTGAATTGCTCGCCGAGTTTTGCAAGCCTGGATTAAAGAACATATGCAAGTGATATTAGCAACACAATTCAAATTCACTAGCACATGAACAATAACATACACAAATTTCATTATGTTTCAGTACATAAAAAAACATAAACAATACTCAACTTGCAAATTTTTTTAGGTTTATGGTATTGTGTTTCTCTTGTCGAGATGGAGAACAAGAAGGAACAACGAAACCGATGATTAAAGAGCCATCCAAAGAATCCATAGCAAATATCAAACAGTCCATAGTAGATTATTGACTATCTATTTAAAATGCATGACTACTCTACAAGTTATAATAGCTATTACAAAAGACAATCTTTTCGAGCATATGGAAGAGTATAGTAGTGATATCTTAAGGCATTAATACAATGATTAGGATGATTCAAAGCAATGTTTATAGCATGATTTTATATCCAAATGGTCAAGTCAGTGAGTTTTTGAAGCAAAAGGCAGGCAAAGAGGAGGATCAAACAACCATTTCCTTATCAAAAGCAGTCATTAATGACTAAGATCTTGATTCTTATTCAAACACACGTCAAAGACAGTGGTTCACTGTCAAAACAGTTCTTTCAATGTATGGAGACAGTCATTCAATAAGAGAAAAATAGTGAAATAGTTGTTAAAGTAGTCATCCCACTAGAAGGACAATGATTTTCGATGAGCAAAGTAACATTTTGACATTCATAACATTATTTTCTTCATAGAAAGACAATCATGATTTAATATGAAGGTGAAAACAGTGAGCTAATAACATAACACAAAAAGTTTTATGGAATCAACCTTGAAAGGATAGTGAGATGTATAAAGTCCTAGCTAGATAGAGATCAAGTCATCCAAAATATTGTTGAAGACAATGTAAACTAATGAAAATAGTCATTTCTAAATGCTTTAAAGATAGTGCTCTCAAGGAAATAAGACTGTCATAACAGTGACAGTAAGCCATGATTTTAAGACATGAAAGGACGGAGAGATCAATTGTCAAAACAATAAGGACATTGAATTTTAGCCATATATGCTAGTCATATTTATGTTAGGGCAGTCATGTCTTGAAGAGAAGTTATCAATATATGCCAGTAACCATATCAAAGAAACAAAAACTTTTCCAGTTAAAAAAAAATTCAAGTTATATGCATTGACATTACAAACATCCAGTAACAAAACATTCATATTACTTAATGTTCATTACATTTTTACAATTAAAAACTTAATACTTAATTCGTAAAGGTGTTGAATCCTCACAACCATCCTAAAGTGAACATGGTGATCAAACGATGTCATTCTCACATGAAATTTCCTCATCTAATGGCATAAATACATTGAATCCTCACAACCATCCTAAAGTGAACATGGTGATCAAACAATGTCATTATCACATGAAATTTCCTCATCTAATGGCATAAATACCTCACCATTAATGGGCCCTAAACCCACAAATAAATTAATACTATCGTTTTCATGGTCTTCATCACCTTCAACTAAATCAATAAACAAATCATCTTCATGGACTTGATGCACATGTGGTTGCTCATGTCCTCCGAACACTTCAATAAACTCGTCATGATCTTCATCTTGGTCATATGCATCATTGACAATAAAATTTTCATCATCTCCATCTTCGCCATCTATGTCTTCAGGGGTACTTTTGCATCTTCAACGTCTTGAACAAATGTTACTCTTCGTCGTCTTGGATCATAATCAATCACAAATGACCAACCCAGTTTTTCTAAATTTGGAATGAGAAATTTCTTCTCACATTAATTTGGAAACACATAAAGTTTAGAAGTGGCTTCAAACCTAGATGTATTGATCATATGGAATCCATTGTTTTGCAGCAAGATAGTTTTTTCTTCACCCACTTTGATAAGCTTGTACCATTCAACACATAAAATAACTTTCTTAAAAGACTTAAAATCAAGCTCTATAATATCCTCCAACACTCCATACTAGTGAAGTGTGTTTGTGATTGGTTGTCTATCATTTGCACGTGAACGACATTCCACCTCAAATGATGCTAAAACTCCACAATCATAAGTTTGTCTCTTTTCATCAACTTTTCTAATGTGGAAAATGACCAAAATTCCATATTCCTTTGTAATATGTTACCTAAATTCATATAAATATTAACTAATTAGATTCAAGGATACAAAAATTAAAAGATAATTTATTAAATATTGTCAATATATATATATATATATATATCACCTCCCCATTTATAAATCCTTTAACGAAATTCAATTGTTGTTGTGTCACTCAATTCCTCCCTTTTGTTACCTCATGTTCAATAGTGGTCTCTAGCCAATTCCATGAGCATCTCTCTGGCCATTTTCTTTTATGTCTTGCAAGCAATCCTCAAGCAATGTTTTGACCATGTATATTATATATATTGTCCCATGACTTTTCATCCTCTAATTTATTTTGTTCGTCCTACTTCTCCATCCATTCCAACATAAAGTTAGAATTGTATGCAATATACAAATATAATGCCTCCCACTCGTTAGCATCTACAATTAAAAATAGAATTGTTCAATGAATCAATAATTATTTAAAGCCATGTATTATAAAATTTAAGATATAAACAAATACTTCCAACATTTTTGTATACCTTTATCCTCTTTTAAGTCCCTTGACCCTCTAATTTTTCTCATTCAAACGATTGAGGTTGGTTATAATCTCATAATCATGGAGCTTCAAGATGCAACTGAGGTAAGTACTTGATGAAATGGCTTTGACTTCGGGCTAACAATTGAGGGAGGGGGAGTGAATCAGTTGTCTCACAAACTCACACAAATTAAACTTAATCTTTGATCTGATTATTAAGCATGAAAGAATGAATCAACAACACATCAAAAACACACATAACACCAAGATTTTTGACGTGGAAAACCTGGTCAACGGAAAAACCACGGTGGGAACCTACCCACACTATGATGATACTCTATTAGAAGTATATGAAATATTACAATGGGGAATGCACATGCATTCAGGCACACTGCCTAGAGATCACTTCTCAAAAACAATAAAGGGCTACAACACAGGGAAGACTTGCTGCCTTACAAACACATTCAAATTACATCTGGAAGATCATGAACTGATAGAATAGCATCTCCTGTAGTGCCCCTACCCTAGTCAACTTTGTAAAATCGATTTGACCTTGGTTGACTTTTTATGTGGCATTCTTGAATGGTTGAATTACCATGAGGTAATGTTGTAGTCAGATATTATGATTATTGTGCGCACCTGTTAATGTGCTTTCGCATCGATTCTTATGTAAGTTTAATTGTCTTCCTGATTCTTGTTATTAATCTCGAGCTAACACCTTCATTATATATATGCTTGTGTGACTCTTGGTTGCAGGTACAGTACGGCCTAGGTGCAAGGTTCGTCTTCACCTGGATTCGTAGGGTTGAGTATACCTCTTTCGTCCTTAGAATTTGGGTTAGGTGGTCGTAAAACCCTTAGTTTACCCTAGTAGTCATGCTCAAGTGAGCATCGCTTGTGGTCCGTCAGTTCCCTTTTTATTTGGGTTTGTGTGTCACGTATTTGGTTGGCTTTCTTGGGTTGCATGTTTGGCGTGTGGTTAAACTGAGTATTTAATCCTAAGTAGTTATTTTGATTTAATGTATTCATTTACACATTAGTAATTAAGAAACTAAAGTAAATAGGTTTCTTTCATATAACTAATCATTAATTAAAAAATTGCTCTATTCATGTTTGTAGCAAGTTTAATTTAATGGTTAATTTTAAATAATAAAGTTATTCAGTTTATGCATTTTGAAAGGGAAGATTTAAATTTGTTCGAAATAGAAATAATTTAATCTCTTTTGCTTTTTGGAATAGAAAGGTTAATTTTAATTATTTAAGAAAATCAATTTTGATTAGAAAAGTAAGTTTTATTCATATATATTTGATATAGTGTGAAAGATTGATTTTGAGAATTTAATTTAATTAAAAATATTTTACCCTCATTAATATTGTGAAATACAAATATTAGCTTTGTTAATATTGAGAAAATTAAAATTAAATGAGAGAGAGACGCATTTTGATTTTTAATTAGAAAAACAAGTTTAGATTATTTGAATAGTTGAAAAGAATGATTTTTATTTTTTTCAAAAGTTGTTTAAATTCTAAAATAAGGGATTAGGTCAAGGGATTCTTCTATTTAACCCTAGGTTTGGAAATATTTTTGGAGGGATTATTTTTGGAGAGCATTTTGGAAAATATTTTGGGGAGAAGAATTTTTGGAAAAATAATTCTCGAAGAAACATTTTGGAAAAAGCTCTCGAGGAATTATTGGGAAAAATATTTCTGGAAGAGAAGATTTGATCTGGAGCTTGGAAGTTGGGCTCTGCAACAAATCTCATCCAGGATGGCTAAATGAGGTAGGAATCTGTGTATCATTTTGATTATTTGCTTAATCAAAGATTTGTGTTTGGTATTCTCCCCGTTTTTGTTTTGGTTTAAATCTCCCAGATTGTTTCTTGGTTAGATTTGGGTTTCTAAATCCATGCATAATAGCTTGTGTTCTTGCAAAGTTGGTTAAATCATGGGTGAGGAATGATTTATTTTGCCAAATATGGACTTGGTTTGAAGAAAATTGCTTGTGGGTCTAGGTATTCCTCAATTTCTTGAATATTTAATAACCTGTGATAAAATAAATAAATAAACATTTTAGCCTCTATGTAAAACTGTGAATTTTATCAACACTAAGGTTTATGTTTATTAGAAATTTGTTTTAGTTTATTTTTGTTTTATTTCATGGAGTTTTTGATTTAATGTAAAAATCAAAATTTAAATTTATTGGGCGAAATTAATCTTTCTGAGTTGGAGGGCGGGGAGCCGAGGGCTCAACCCACGCCTCCTCCCCAGCACGGATTGCGGCCCGTGGGGGTCTGCGACTACGTCAGTGGTCGTAGAGCCCTGCGACCATAGGGTGGCCGCAACGAACTGCAGCCACCGTGTGGCCATAGGGTCCTGCGACCCCACGATGGCCGCAGGTTTCCCCTCATCCACTGTGTGGACGTCGAGGGACCTACGTCCACCACGATGGTCGCAGCCCCGCGGTTAGGGCACGACCGCCCCACTCCCAGGGATGGGAGGTGGGCCCGCGACAGCCCTAGGGTTTGTTTTTTTTTTTTTTTTTTTTAAGTTTAAAAAATATATATATATTAGGAGGTGGGCCCGCGACAGCCCTAGGGTTTGTTTTTTTATTTTATTTTTTTTAAGTTTAAAAAATATATATATATATTAAGTTTTAATTTGTTTTATTTTTATTAAACTTCAGTTAATATATTTTATTATTATATATTAATTATTAATTTTTAGTTAATGTAGATCTTAAATATATGTTAATTAAGATAATTTATATATTAATATATATTAATTTTCGGTTCCTTTTAGTGTATATTGTCAATGAACAATAAATATTATCCAATTTGGAATTATATATATATATATATATATATATATATGTTAATTAATATTTTTAGATGGAGTATTTGTTTTAAGTATATGCAAAGGAACTATATATTCTTTGAGAAATGTTTAGCTATCTTTCTTTATATTTTCTCTTTATGTATACTTCCATTTTTGGTAAGTGTATAATTATGTTGCTAGAGAGGAGATTAGATTATGGCTTTTGACTCGGGATGAAATGATGTTTTATTTGGAAAAATTAATATCTTATGTTAGTTAATTAAAATGAATCTTCGATTTTATATCATTGAGTATTCGGCGTATAGAACATTTATGTTAATGTGTATTTGGTTTAAAAACTCGTAATGATGTTCTTATGTTATGTTTTGATGCAAACAAACTTAGTGAGTTAGAAAATCAAGAACAACGTGTACTTAGATGAGGTGGATAACTACAATCAAACTTAGATCATTTAAGAAACTTGATCGACTTTTATTGTTTAAACCAATAGGAAAGAAGATTGTCCTTTTTCGGTTATTGCCTATGCAATGTTTAATTTTTGTATTCGCTTTTGTTTAAAGTAATGGCAAGGCCTTGATATGTTTGTTTGGACCCTGTCGTTTGGTTGATTTGGGGTACCTGTTTATGTCTTCGGTCTCTAGTTAGGTTGTTGCCTTGTGATGGTGTTATAACTGGTCTTATCCTTTATGCGGTTGTCGAATGTTGATTTGTGGTTGACCATAGCGGGTCAGGTCTCTAGTTAGAGTACTGTCGGGCAATGGACCTTGTATTAGCTTTTAATATGTTCAGTTGGATCCATTTCTATGTAGGGATCATTTATGTATTTATTGACCGATGTGGTCAGTTGTATATTGGTTATGTTCGCCTTGATGGCAGGATTGTAAATGATGTGAAACTTATGTATCCTTAACTTATTTAAATGATCAGAGGGGTCTTGCAGTTGAGCAGACCCAAAGATGTAGCCCTTTAGGGGTGAACTCCGGTATCAATTTGGTGTTATGTGATGCTTTTGTTCTTATGTTTCATGTTTAGTCTTAGCATGTATGGATGGCATTTTGATAGGATGTATAAGTGGATTAGATGAGATTTATCGTAAATGCATGTATGCAATCGTCTCTTAAATGCAGTAAATTGGATCATGAAAGAATGTATCCTGTTATGGTTAATGAAAATAGGTATGCATGAAAAGTTATCATGAGTTATGATGAAATTATAGTGTGTTTGGAACAAGGTGCATGGCATGTGTTTAATGTAAAATTGAACATAATGAATGGTTAAAAATTATTGGATGAACTCGTCATGTTACCTAAATTGTAATTCTAATGGATGAACTTCATTTTGTTCTCTGCATTTTAACCTTAATAAAAGAACTTCATCATATTAGCTATATTGTAACTAAAATAGATGAACTCATCAAGTTAACCATATTTTAACCTTAATGGATGAATTCATATGTTATCTATGTTTTAACTTTAATGGGTAAATTTCCTCATGTTAGACTCATCTTCAACCATAATGGAGGAGCACGTCCTATTATCTATAATTTTAAATTACTGAACAAATTATATCCTTGTTTCAAGTAATAACGTGAAATTAAGTTAACCTGTTTTATTGGGTCAAATGTCGTGAGTTGAGTTAGATGTTAAGTTACATAATCACGTTGGGATACTCCTTAGGTTTTGTTTAGTCTTTTGTTGTGTTATCGAAGCTTTTGATAACTCATTGTATCTTTATGTTGTGTCTTATTTAAAAAAACAAAAAATTACACTCCATTTGTGTGTTTTAGCTTTATCCTTTTGGGGTTTCTTGGCGGGGCATTACATCTCCTAATGCCTAGTAACAGTTCCAGTTAAGCACAACTTCTCTTCTCACACTTTTGCTCTGCCTCCGAAAGATCAATAAATTATTTGCACATACACTCATCCATGGAATTCGCACACTCAATTACAAAGATATTACATTTATTTATACATGACATCAACCTCATCAAGATTAGCTCAACATGCTTCACCTAATTACAAAAATATAAGCACACACTCTACAATATCGTATGCAGACCAAGAAATGTCGGCTAAGACATAGCATGGACCCAAATTGATTACCACAAACACGCCACACCTCCAAGAATTACTCCTCGATCCTCTGCAACACGCTACACGCATCTGGTCGACCAAAACAATGAAGAACACCAACACACCAGAGAAAATCATCAATTACATGCACAACAATCAATGTGGACCACCAACACAAAAGGGAAATGATCCATAAACATCCACAAATATCATGAATTACCACCGCAACAACTTAATTTACTAGAATCATATCATCATTATATCGAACTTCAAAAACACTAACTGAAATGACTGTCAACTTGGAAAAATCACTTGCAGAGCTCCAAATCATGAACCACTTGAATTGAAGGCACACATCAACATCCCAAACATTCCTCTAGATCCGCAAAACAAAATATTGCAATGCGGAGCAATACAGATCAAATTTCTAACACTCTATCATCACTAAACAACAGAAAAACCAGCCACAACACAGATACTCATAACTCACTCAAATCTTCATGCAAACCTCTGAAAATCATAGTGAATCAAATATTTGGATAATTTATAAATAGATAATGTGACATCACAGTTAAAAGTTTTTGGTATTGTTGTAGGCAACACATATTGCACAAACATTAACAAATAACTATGTTAAAATATGGATGAACTAATATTATCACTAGGATATACAAAATTCTAATTATGTTTCCAACAAATCTAATATTCTACAAAGTTACATTTATCCAATTGTGCCAATCATGTGTTTTTAGGCCTGAGAACTCTAATCCGTCTCTCATGAATAAGTTTTTTAATGTTGCACAAAAGCTAGAAGTAAATCTTATGCTTTTAATTGTATCAATGATGTTTTCTTTCTCATATGATATAAAAGTCCATGGAGCATGAACATGTGAGTTGTTTTTAAGCAACCACATGTTCAACATGATATTGGCAACTTGGTGTTCCTTTCATAACACTATTTGTACTTCAAGGTTGGTTCCATTTAGATGTTTCCACGAGCACTCTGTCACATTTTTTCCAATGTGCATAGTATCAAATAGGTGGCTATTGGCAAGTTTTTGTAATATTCTAATTTGTAGAAAATAGAGAGTCTTTTCATTCCTAGTGGAAAGCCTATCCCTTCTTTTTTGTCATACATCGCTTTCCACCTAGTAGGGTTCATCCTTCTTGGCTTCCTCATTTCCATTTCCTTTTCATTGAACTTATTTTTCTCACGCAAGTTCAATAGTGATGATTTTGTGGTAAGAAGTGTCTATACTCATCATACACAGTTTTATTCAGATCTTTTGACTGCCTATACAACATTTTTGGCCCACATGATGAACAACCATGTTTCCCCTTTGTTTGTAGCCCTGAAATAAAAATGGAAACCATATTTAGTAAATGGTACAATGAACACAATAATTAGAAATATAATTTAAAATATATTACCATAACAAATAGAGATCCCTGGGGCATCATGAATTGTCCATATATAATCACATGAAAGAGGAAGTTTATATCATTGATAGGTCTTGATACATCATACATATTTACACTGTATCATAATTCACGAAGCTCATCAATGAGGGGCTCCATGTATACATCCATATCCTTTACCTGATACTTCCCTAAGTAAATAAGAATTTCTTTAACGAGGTTTAACTGAATTGAAATATTTTAACTCAATCTTCAAGAAAGCACTGCATTCATATGTTCTAGTACCTGGTATGATAAGAGTTAACATTGCATGCTCCTTTTTCATTTCCATCTAGGGGGAAGATTGTTGTTAAATTAAAACTGGCCAAACAAAATATGTTGTTCTAAGATCTTGAAAAGGATTGACACCATCCATTGCTAGAAAAAATTTTGCATTCCTTGGCTCATTTCTTAAATGTGGCAAGTTTTCCTCAATCTTTTCCAATGTTTACTATCTACGGCCATACACATGCCACCATCTTGGCTCCTCCCTTGTGCATGATAATCCATATATTTTTCCAACTCCTTGCATTTGAACATCCTCTCAAACCTTGGCTTTAGTGGAATGTGTCGTAGTACTTTATAAATAACCTTCTTGGATACTTGATCTTGATGATATCTACCTGTATGACACACTAGGCATTGTTTCAAATTTGTATTCTTTCCATAGTACAATATATGATCATTTGGACATGCATCATATGTAAAGTACTCCATTGGAAGTGTCTTTTATTACTGAAGATGCTTCTCTATGAGAATGAGGCAACTTATTGTTCTATGGAAGTATTTTGTTTGCCAAAAGTCTACATGATGCAACAAATGATTTTTATAAGATTATACACAATATTCAAAATTTATTAAGACGTCAGTAAAGCATGTGTTTGTCAATCCATGTGTAACCTTCAAGTTCAACAACAAAATAAGTATTGCCAATATAGAAGTATATGCATTTGAGAAAAGAGGCATCTTGACTAAGTAAGCTAGTGGTGAATCAACAACTTCTGCCAAAGATGTGTAGGAGTATTGGATGAATTCATTTACACCAGCCTCATTTATCTGTGAAGTGGTTTCATCCATAAATGTGCCTTATTCTTCATCTTGAGAGTGGCTATAATTAGTGACATCAATTGGTTCTTCAAGAATATTGGGAACTAGAAGTGACTTTTCATCAAAAAATCAATTTTTATGATAAATAATAATGTATTAAATAATGTGCACATTTATTTGTTAATTATAGTTCACCTCTTCTATATAAACTCCATAGTTCAATTATGGATATCAACAAATTGTTGCTTCTTTGGTTTCCTATTTTGGCACCTATTGCAAGTGCAATATATCATTTCATTGAAGTATTCATCTATCCCTAGAGCAGGTTCATCTGAATATTCAGATGATGATGATGTGCTATTTCCCTGAATGCACCATGTACTATCAACAATAAGAGTACAACTTTTAACTCGAGTATTACTTATTTTTTAGGAGAACATGACTCTTAGGTGTATGATATGTTACAACTTAAGAAATTCAAAACTTTGAAAATGTGGCTTTAAGGTGAGATACACAAAAGTGGAAAAGTTTTAGTCATTTTATATAGAATCTACTAGCACACAAAGTGACAAATAATTTTGAACTTTGAAGAGATAGGGTTTTAAGTGCATTTCTTATTCTTGGATCACCCTTTATTGGACATTTGCAATGTGTATGCATAGAACCAACATTGGAGGTTGAATAAATTTTGTTCTTATATAGTAGTACCATGTGACACCTACACCAAAGATGCAAATGTAGGTTATCAAAGGTTGTATTGAGGCAAATGTAGGGTAAATACCAACAACAAATACCTAATATGAATGTTAGTGTGTCCTCTTGGTAGCTTGGTAGCTTGAGAGAATGTATTACACTCCAAAGATTATTTTTTTGTCCTCATTGCATTACCCCTACTGCAGTAGTATGGTAATATTTTTTCAAGGTGTTTGCTAATTTGAAGGGTTTTAGTGATGTCACAAAGGAGTTACATAATTCGTGTGAACTACTCTAAAACATATGTTTTTTCATCACTAACTAGTCCAATCTTTCCATCATAAAAATGATATGAAATATTACTCTATGTGCTACCTAATTAATCCTAGTTTAGTGTTTCATTTCATTAAAATGATTGGGCAAGTATCAAAAACAACAAAATAAATACTTGGTCTACCATTTCGTATAGATACCAAAAAAATAGCCTAATAGAATTGTCGAGGTAGAATAACCTGAAATACATGGATTTAAATTAATTTTAGCACGAGTAAAAAAATATAAAGTAAATACAAAGAACAAATTATGAATGGACTTTAAAAAACATATAATCTCAAGGACTACAAACCTATCACCAATATAAGACATAGCAATAATCAACATGAATAAAAGACATAAACAATCTGAAACAATATCCACTGATTATATTATTTTAAAAAATATTGTTACACTGTGACACATATAAGACAATCTGGGGGAGGAATTCTTATAAGGATTGATGGCAATTCAAGGACAAGGACAACTCTATTGACTGTCTATTTAAAATGCACGACTTCTCTTCAAATACAATAGTTGTTACAAAAAGACAGTGACCCCATATTCTAACAAAATACAGTCTTTTTGAGCCTATGGCAAAGTATAGAAGCAGTGATGTCTCAAGGCATTAATACAATGATTAGGATGATTAAAAGAAATGTTTCTAGCATAATTTGATATCCAAATGGTAAATGTAGTGAGTTTTTGAAGCAAAAGACAATCAAAGAGGAGGATCAAACAACCATTTTCCTTATCAAAAGCAGTCATTAATGACTACGAGCTTGATTCTTATTCAAACACATGTCAAAGAAAGTGTTTCACTGTCAAAACAGTGCTTTCAATGTAAGGAGACAATCATTCAATAAGAGAAAAAATAGTGAAATAGTTATTAAAGTAGTCATCCCACTAGATAACAGTGACTTTTGATGAGCAAAGCAACATTTTGACAGCCATAAAAGTCCTTTCTTCATAGAAAGATAGTCATGATTTAATATGAAGGTGAAAATAGTGAGCTAATAGAAAAACACAGAAATTCAACCTTGAAACGAAAGTGAGATGTATAAATTCCTAGCCAAACAAGGGCAATGTACAAGAAGGAAGAGCAGGTGCATTGATCTCAACATCAAAGAAGAGATCAAGTCATCCAAAATATTGTTGAAGACAATGTAAACTAAGTGAAAAGAGTCATTTCTAAATTCTTTAAAGACGGTGCTCTTGAGGAAGTGAAAACAGTAAGGACAATGAATTTTAGCTATATATGAGTTTTGCATAAAGAGCCATTGAGAGGAAAAATAAAGTTCCAAGTTTCCAAAAGATGTTTACTCATCTGATATTTTGTATTACTTAAAAACAACTGATATTTTGTATTAGTTAAGAAAGGAAAGCTGCTCTCTGCTTTAAAGTTTGAAGAAGTCCTAAATTCAATTGCCCTTTGATAAGGCTATTTTAAATGCTAATAAAGATGGTGCTGACATGACTGAAGAAGACTATCATATGGGATAGCAATTAGTATCAAATTATCAATGAATGAACTTGGGAGGCAAGGAAAAAGACATATCAACTTATGTAGAACTTACTGAACAATAATTGGATAAAGATGGACCAAGAATAGATTGTTTGAAGGATCTGGCTAATTCCTCGAAATAAATATCTTAGACAGATGATGAAATTGTCTACTCCAACTCACATACGAGTAATGCTTCTTTAGTTAATTCTAAAGATGAAAATTAAACTGCTCCACAAGCACATGAGTTTACAACATTTGGGAGAGATCTCAAGTACTATTCACATAGAATGAAAAATATTACATAAGGGTTAATAATATTTTAGAAAGCTTTCAAAGGACAAGATAATCTACTATCCACCTAAAATAGTATGATATCCATGAAAAAACAAAAATCAAAGATAAGTAAAATGTCTATAAGTAACCAGGATTTAGAGGCACATGTGTAAAGACTCTAAAGGAAACAGGTATCAAAAGAAAAGATTAATGACCATGAGTCAATCAAAGGAAGTTTAACTTGATGAAGAAGAAGGATATGTTTAATGCATCAATGAAGGCTCTAGATTTATAAAGTGTCGAATCAAAAGGTATTGTTACTTTCTTGTTGAGGACCTAATTTTAATCCTTCTCATATACCACCAATCTACAATAGAGTGTCTGATTTAAATTTGAAACGCTGTGAAAATGGATATTAGTAAAATCAATATGAAATCATGTTTAAAGAGAGCTTTCAACCATAAGCATATACATGAAGACAAATCCATTCAAAGCATTATCAAAGAAGATTAACACAAGAAGCTAGTTAGAAAATAAATAAAACAAAATTACTTCCCCATGATGCTCCCTATGCCATGGCTCTTCCTTGTCCTCCTCTGCAAGATCCTACTGCTATGTGAAGTATGCCCTCAGCTTTAGCACTAGCACAAATGGATATCAAATGGAGGATGGGAGATGGTTGATAATGTGAAGTGTTGAATGCTTGAAGATGTGAATGGAGTATTAATGTTAAATATCAATTCCAACTAGTGGAAGAGCTAAAACATAATACAAAGACTTCCTACAAAACATTCAAATTCTAATCAAAGTAACCATGCATGGATAACTCTTGTGACTCTTCAACAATGAAGGAATGAACTCTATCTATAGGAAAAATGGGAAAATGAAGGGTTGAGATTGAATTGTTTGAGGAAGGGTTATTGCTTGAGGAAGTGTTGATCCTCAATCCATGTGCTCTCTTTGAAGCCAATCACATGCTGACAAGTGTCAACAAGGGAAGGCTTGAGAGGAGAAAGAGACAAAGCATTAAATGCTTGAAGAATTTAAGGAAGTCATTAAAGAATTAAAAGGAATTTGAAGGAAGCAATTAAAGGATTAAGAAGACTCTAGAAGGGAGCCATTAAAGTCTTAAGAAGACTCTAGAAGGAAGTCATTAAAGGCTTGAAGACTTTGAAGGAAGCAATTAAAGGTTTGGGTTGATAGGTTTTGGGCTAACCTTTGGTTTAGGAATGTGCAAACCATTAAAGGGTATTTAGGCTAATAATAGGGGGTTTAGACATGATTAGAAGGAGGTTTAACTTGCAACTAGCATTTTCTAGAAAGTGCAAGTGGGTGAGGGATTTAGGAATTTAAATAAATATTTATTTATTTAAATGTGAGAGATGGGATTTAAATAAATGTTAATTTATTTAAATGTGAGAGGGGGGTTAATTAAACAAATATATTTTATTTATTTAATTAATTATCATAATATGGTTAAGTGAATTAAATCAAATAAATTGAATAATCTATTTAATTAATAGAACAACATAGTTAGGATGATGGTTAAATAATCAAATAAATATTGAATATTCATTTAATTAAGTGGATAGAAATGGGTGTCTACAGAACTAGTATAAGATTTTACAAATGAAGAATAGTGCCCTTTTGAAGTGTATATCCAAGACCTTCACCACGTAGAGGTGTGAGACTAGTGTTTAGACCAAGGCCGCCTTCTATCAAATTCCCAATGAGAATGCTAGGAACTCTTAGATGAACCAGATTTTGATTTATGCACCTACTGTTACTAGTTCACAACTCAAAACTTGAAGCATGTCTTCATCAAGAGATTGTTTAGAGAGGGTTGTAGTCTAATGTGTTTGTGAACAATGCTCTACTAGATATGCATGCAAGGACTAGGAATTTACATTATGCACGTGATGTTTTTGACAAAATGCCTCATTTGAGTTTGGTATCATGGAATGTGATGGTTTCAGGTTATGCAAAGAATGGGCAGATTGAGGAGGTTGTTGATATTTTTATGAGGATGACTCATTGGGATGTGATCTCCTCAACTACAAAGATTATGGTTGTGTTCTTGAAAAACAGCTCCAAAAAGCCCAAATAGGCCCTTTCAGCCCTCAAGGGCTAAAAAAAATAAGCCCCTGGTCCGCTGGGTGACCAGGGGCTAGCGCTGGTGGCTGGCGGCGCGGTGGCGGTGCAGGGGCGGTGGCGACGGAGTGGCGGCGCGCGAGCGGGGAGCGGGCGGGCAGCGCGCGGCGCAGTGCGCGGCTGGCGGCGCGGCGGTTGTGTTCTTGGCAAACATCATCGAGATCCTTTTCCTAAGGGTCGAGCCTCTCGTGCTAGGGCAGCCCTAGAGTTGGTACACAGTGATCTTATGTCCTTTCCGACTCCTCCTTTTTCAGGGGCCCGTTATGTACTCACTTTTATTGATGACTTCTCCAGACGTACATGGGTGTACTTTCTTAAGTACAAGTCTGATGTCTTTGACTCATTCAAGATTTTTAAGACATTTGTGGAGAAGCAATCTGGACTTTCTATCAGGCGGATACGCACAGATAATGGGGGGGAGTATGTAAATCAGGCTTTCAGAGATTTTTGCACTGAGCATGGTTTACAGCATCAGTTTACAGTTCCTTACACCCCTCAGCAGAATGGTGTTGCTGAGAGAAAGAACAGAACCTTACGGGAGATGGCAAATTGTATGATACAGTCTCGAGCTATGAGTTCTTCATTTTGGGCTAAGGCAGTCAATTGTGCCAATTATATTCAGAATCGGATGTCTCATAAGGCATTGCGACATATGACTCCTGAGGAGGCTTAGACCCATGTCAAGCCTGATGTTTCTACATTCCGAGTTTTTGGTAGTGAGGCTTGGGCATTTATTCCTGATACTCAGCGGAAAGCCATGGAGAGGAAGAGCCGACCAATCATATTTGTTGGCTACTGTGAGGATGTTAAGGCATACAGGTTGTTTGATCCTGATTCCAGTGAGGTCCTATTTCGGCGGGATGTCCAGTTTGATGAGTGCTATCCTCAGATGGATTCTCCATCACTAGCTTCTCCCTCATTGCCTACTCCTTCCTCTTCATCTCTTGAGGATTACTTATCTCTTGAGGATGATGTAGATGATGATCCACCATCTCCACCACCACCAGTTGCTCCATCTTGGCCGAAGTGGGCCCGTGATACTGTTGATGCAGCTGGTTCTTTGGCAGGTGATCCTTCAGATACTCGTCACACTCGTGCTCAGACATATGGTTCTAGTCTTTTGAGTCATGCCATTTCAGATGATCCTCAAAAGTTTTCAGAGGCGACAGGACACCTTGAGTGGGATAGGGCCATGGATGAGGAGTATTCTTCTTTGATGAAGAATCATACTTGGGATCTTTGTCCTCTTCCTAAGGGAAGAAAGTTGGTTCGATGCAAGTGGGTGTATCGTACCAAGTATGCTGCAGATGGTTCTATTGATAAGTATAAGGCCCATCTTGTTGCGAAGGGGTTTTCTCGGGTAGAGGGTATTGACTACTCTGAGACCTTTGCTCTTGTCGCCAAGATGAATTCTATACGCCTGGTGCTTTCACTTGCAGCTTCACAGGGATGGACAGTGTTTCAGATGGATGTGAAGAGTGCCTTCTTGCATGGAGACCTACATGAGGAGATCTATATGGAGCAGCCTCAGGGTTTTGTGCAGGACACTTCTTTGGTTTGCAGACTTCGACATTCATTGTATGGTCTCAAACAAGCCCCTCAGGCTTGGTATGAGAAGATGGACTCTTTTTTGCTTTCCTCTCACCTCACACACTGTCATTCCAATCACACAGTCTATATTCAGCATCAGGAGGGTGATCTTTTGATTCTTGTGCTATATGTAGATGATCTTATCATTACCGGTAGCTCATCCTCCATGATTCAGAGTGTTCAGAGAGCTTTGATGGAGCAGTTTGAGATGACAAATCTTGGTCTCTTGCACTTCTTTCTGGGTCTACAGGTTATTCAGTCTTCGGATGGGATTTCCATATTTCAGGAAAAGTATGCTCTTGATATGCTTCAGCGATTTGGCATGCTTGATTGCAAGTCTGCACCCACTCCATTTCAGTCAGGTGTTGTTTTGTCTTCCACTTGCACTACTCCTTCAGTAGACCCCACTTTATACAGGCAGTTGGTTGGCAGTTTGTTGTACCTGACACATTCTCGTCCAGATCTTTCCTTTGCGGTTGGCCTTGTCTCTCGGTTCTCCCATGATCCTCATGAGAGCCATTGGCAAGCAGCCAAATGTATTTTGAGGTACATTCGGGGCACCACTCATTATGGCATTCACTACACTTCAGGATCCCCTCACATCATTGGCTTCACTCACTCCAATTGGGCTGGTGATGTCAATGATCGAAAGTCTACTTCTGGCTTCGTTTTTTGCCTTGGTTCTGGTCCTATTACATGGTCTTGCAAGAAGCAGTCTGCTATTGCATTATCATCTACAGAGGCTAAGTACCGTGCAGCAGTGTTAGCCAGTCAAGAGGTTTTATGGCTTCGGTAGTCAATGACAGAGTTTGGGTTTCCTCCAAATTGTCCCACTACTCTTTGGTGCGACAATCAGAGTGCCATTCACATTTCTCGCAACCCAGTGGAGCATCAGCGGACAAAGCATATTGAAATCCACATGCACTTCATCAGGTAGTTGATTCAGGATGGTTCTCTCATCTTGGAGTACATTCCTACAGAGGAGCAGGTTGCTGACATCTTCACTAAACCTTTGGCATCTCCGCGCTATCTTCAGTTGCGCTCCATGCTTGGGGTGAAGGAAGTTGTCCTTGGGGGGTCTCAGTGAGGCCTTCCTTCCTTCATGTTTTCTTTTTAGCATGTTTCTGTATCTCTTTTTGGAGAGGAGTTTTTTCCCACTGGGTTTTCTCCTTTACTCCGCTTTATAGAGATTTTCTTGTATTCGGGTACCTGATCAGGCCTTGTTGCCGGGACCTTCTTTTGCATTGTAGTTCCTTTGCTTTCTTCTGCATTGTTTGTAGCTGCATTGTAGCTCATCTTAAGGGGGGGTGTTAGAGTAAAGTAATTAATTAACTTTACTCTCCTCTTAAGATTTCCCTTTATGCACATATTAGTCATTTAATAATTAATATTTAATTATTAAATGCACACACCTTAGGGTTAGGTTTTCCTTTTGGTGTTGATCTCCTTTATAAGGATTGATCTCTTGTATTATTCATTCTCTTGATTCATTTTTCTCTGATAATAAATCTTTTCTCTTTGTCAGAGCCAAAACCCTTGTATTCGTTCTCTCTCTTTCTCTGTGATAGGTTTCTTGCATGCAGGTTTCTTTGGGTGCTGTGGATTTGTATTTCTCAAATCCTACAGTAATGTCCCTGATTTTAACCTTTGGACTAAAAGGAGGTATAAGGAGAAATATATTTCTTATAAAGCCATTAAAATAAATTAATTATTAAAAAGTGACTTTATATTTAATTAATTTAATTTAAAAAAGTGACTAAAGTATAAAATTAAAAATAATTAAAAAGTCACTAATAAATAATAAAGTGTACCTACCCTCTTCTAGAAGGAATCTTTTAAGGGGTTATGAAAAGGATAAATAGAAGAGGGTGATGATTGATTAGGAAGACTGGATATTTGGGATTTTGGAGTGGATGAATTGACTGATGCTTTGCATTAGTTAGGTCTCTGAGGACGCAAACCTTCAGTAGATCGATAGAAGGGCTGGACGAAACCCTAGTTCTTCATCTTGCGAGTGGGTTCGCAACGGAATCTACATCAGTGCGAACATTGTGAAGTCTTCTTTGAGGAGTAATTTGCAGCTGAGAGAGGAAGACATTTCAGTCTTTCTTATTTGTGCTTCATTGATGGCCAAAGGCCAACTCATGCTAGGGTTTGAATTGGAGATCATTGGAGACAACTTTGGTGATAAGAATCTTCAACAACTTGGAAACATAAGAAGTTGATTACATCTCAGAAGTCTGAGTTTATTATCAGACCTTTTTAGTCATATATTGGGTTTGTTATGGGTGTCGACCAGACCTATCAAACCCCACATTTTTGTTCATAACTTTTGATTGAAGACTTAGAATTTTGTGGGTATTGGTGCATTGGATTCATATTTCCAAGACAATCATTTCCATCACTCATTTGGAACTGAAGATTGTTGATGTTATTTTATATTTCACTCACATCAGAATAAGGGCGATTTTGATAGAGGCTTCATTTTGGCACATAGGAGGCACAAAGACAACCGATATTGCTTGTTTCTTCATCTACACTTCTAGGCACTTCACTCAGGTTCCATTTGGCACTTATTTCAATGATTTTTAATGTTGTTTATGTATGAAATCATGGTTGTCTTTGTACTCAGAAAATTCTGAAACTTGTAGTCGAAAGTCGAGTCTAGGCCATTTGATAAATATTCTTGTAATCAGTTTAATGCTTCAGTTGCATGGAGAGATAAGGTTGCATTCTATTTACATGATGTTCTTGATTTGCATGGCAACTGTTTGTCAAAATTATAGTCAACTATAGGTGTTTAATTTCTACGTTATGGCTCATGTATTTGCATTAGGAAGGTCATAAATGATTGCATATTCATCATAGAAGGTTGTCTTGATGATTAGTAGTTATTTGCAACTCAATCTTGAAGAATAGATCTAGTAAATGCTATCATGAACAAGTCTGAAGCTTAGTTTCAATTATAAGTACATAACACACAAGATGAACTAGCTGCCAGAACACATAACATGTAGAAGTTTCAAGTCTAAAACTACAAGAACAAGTTGTCAATCATTTGTTTGCCAATTGTTTGATATAATTTCAGTCAGTTGTAAGTGCACATTTAGTGTGGTAAAATCATCTTTATGCATTGGTTAAAGGCCCATAGTATCAATTAATGCATTAAGATGTTAATTTCTAAGCATTGTAGTCTTTTGATAAGATATAACAGATTGATATCTTAAAGACCAGCAAGTTGGAAGGCTATCCGTGAAGTGTTTGACGATATTCCTTGTGTCTCATAAGCACATTTTTAGACATACAAGACCAAGGGATATTACACTGGTACCAGAGTGGTTTCCTATAATCCTGTTGAGGTTTGAATTGCATCATTAGAGTGACCAACACACATAAGTTTCAATGATGGGTTACTACGGTATTGTAGGGAAATCCAGGGAAGAGATTGAACAAGATGTCATCAAGATGAGGGAAAAATATGAATAGGAAGCTCCTCGACTCCTTGAAGGCTACCAGACAATGCCAGATGTTTTTAAAGGACAATACTCTGTACATGATTATTTGAACTTGTTTGTCACCTACAGGCCTAAAGAGATTGGGTTGGTAAAGTATATTAGGAGGGGATATAAGGAGGAAATTTCTTCTAAAGGAACACAAATCAATCACGGGAACAAGGTGAGTAGGTATGGTAGAACTTCTAAATCAGATTATGAGGATGGTTTTACATCTAAACTCAACAATCAGGTTGCAGGAACCCCCATAATGAGCAAGAACGAAATGAGAAGACAAGGTCTATGCTTCTCTTGCAAAGGTTTTTGGGAACCTAATCACCAATGTGCAGATAATAAGATTAGGGAGAGTTGTGCACATTCTGATTAACTTAATCATGATGTAGATGTGTTAGTAAATGACAAAAATGTTATGGAAGAATCTTTGAAGGTTGGCACACAGGGAATGAGTGTCAAATATGAAGAATGCATGGAGAATATGAACTGCATCAGTTCTGATTTTATGACAGCAGTAAGATTCCTTTGCATCAGCATGAGACAATAAATTCTACACATGAGATTGATGGTTTTATAGTGTTGTCAAGTAAAGATACTCAAGAATTGGGTGTTATAAATGAGTTTGGTGAAATGAATTCAAATCATGAGCATTCTGATTTTTTATATCAGACTTGGGTAGATGTGGAAATTGACCCTCTTTTTAGCGGAGCAACCACTAGTGCTTTGATTACTCATGATGGAGGTAACTTTCTTAAATGGCATGATATCATCACCGATTTTTTTGAGGATAACAACATTATGTTCCATGATATTCATGAGATTACAACCCTTACAACTACAAGAGTTTGTGAAGAGAGTCTACAAGTGTTGAAGATGAAGAAGAAGTGCTTGTAGAAGTTCAAGACATGACACAAATGCATGACAATAGTGTTGATTGTTATAATAGCATTGTTATAATTCTTTATCCTCAGGGTAATGCAGCTCATGCAACTCATGATCATGGAGAAGACAATATCATGGAGTTCCCTAGTGTTGGCATTCAAGTTTGGGAAGGCAGTCGTGAGACATGGGTTGCTGATGTGAATAGTAAGAGGTATGATTTTGTGCATCATAGCATAGAAGATGCAACAAGGACTCAAAGCATGTGTGATATGTGGTTAAAGAAAGCTAGACAAGTTAAGTTGCTAGCTGCCAAAACAAGGCAACACCTACAAAAAGTCAAGGAACGTTGCAATATTATAGAACATGAGCATAGTGACCTTACGAGATCAGCCACACATGAATTACTTTGGGGTGTTAATGAAGACACCTACATTACAAATTTGAATTGTGCATTATGATATGGAATCTATCTACTTGTTGATTGGTGACTTAATCTACCTTGATTCTACTTGGGTTAGTGGTTGTCCTATGTTGTTTTCCAAAGCACTTTCAGATTTGGCATGGTCTACATCAGCTATTCAGTGGCACAGAAGTGTGCAAGAACATACCTATACGATGTGGAATGAGTGTGAGATGGATTCCTTTGATTTACAATGGTATGTTGACATCTTTGACGTCCTTCATGATGTTGATCTGAATTCTCTAAGCAATGTTGGGTGGTCGTTTGTGTTATTACATTGGCATGTAGGAGTTTATTTCCACAATTCCTTGTTGGTCTACCTTCTAGGATGGGAGATTCATGATGATATGAGGAGTCATTTCATCTTCATCACATGTGGTAGGGTTGATGGATTGGTTTGGGATCCGAGTATTGTCAAGGTTGAGGCTTATTCTCCTATGGCACATGATGAGGTGTTCGAAATGATTCAGTAGATATAGTTGGTGTTACGGGAGCTTTGGCATGTTGACAGGGACATTACACAGTTTTTTATTCGGGATCCAGGTGGCGTGATTCTTTAGGATATTTTTGTTGAGCAGTGGAGATTGCTTGGGAACAAGCAATTTCATGAGGGGCGGATTATAATGTCCCCGATTTTAGCCTTTGGACTAAAATGAAGTATAAGTAAATTAATTTCTTATAAAGCCATTAAAATTAATTAATTATTAAAAAGTGACTTTATATTTAATTAATTTAATTAAAAAAGTGACTAAAGTATAAAATTAAAAATAATTAAAAAGTCACTAATAAATAATAAAGTGTACCTACCCTCTTCTAGAAAGAATCTTTTGAGGGGTTATGAAAAGGATAAATAGAAGAGGGTGATGATTGATTAGGAAGACTGGATATTTGGGATTTTGGAGTGGATGAATTGACTGATGCTTTGCATTAGTTAGGTCTCTGAGGACGCAAACCTTCAGTAGATCGATAGAAGGGTTGGACAAAACCCTAGTTCTTCATCTTGCGAGTGGGTTCATGACTGAATCTACATCAGTGCGAACATTGTGAAGTCTTCTTCGAGGAGTAATTTGCAGCTGAGAGAGGAAGACATTTCAGTCTTTCTTATTTGTGCTTCATTGATGGCCAAAGGCCAACTCATGCTAGGGTTTGAATTGGAGATCATTGGAGACAACTTTGGTGATAAGAATCTTCAACAACTTGGCAACATAAGAAGTTGATTACATCTCAGAATTCTGAGTTTATTATCAGACATTTTTAGTCATATATTGGGTTTGCCATGGGTGTCGACCAGACCTATCAAACCCCACATTTTTGTTCATAACTTTTGATTGAAGACTTAGAAATTTGTGGGTATTGGTGCATTAGATTTGTATTTCCGAGACAATCATTTCCATCACTCATTTGGCACTGAAGACTGCTGATATTATTTTATATTTCACTCACATCAGAACAGGGGCGATTTGGATAAAGGCTTCATTTTAGCACATGGGAGGCACAAAGACAACCGATATTTCTTGTTTCTTCATCTACACTTCTAGGCACTTCACTCAGGTTCCATTTGGCACTTATTTCAATGAGTTTTAATGTTGTTTATGTATGAAATCATGGTTGTCTTTGTACTCAAAAAATTCTGAAACTTGTAGTCGAAAATCAAGAGTCTGGGCCATTTGATAATAATTATTGTAATCAGTTTAATGCTTCAGTTGCATGGAGAGATAAGGCTACATTCTATTTACATGATGATCTTGAGTTGCATGACAATTGTTTGTCAAAATTATAGTCAACTATAGGTGTTTAATTTCTATGTTATGGTTCATGTATTTGCATTAGGAAGGTCATAAATGATTGCATATTCATCATAGAAGGTTGTCTTGATGATTAGTAGTTATTTGCAAGTCAATCTTGAAGCATAGATCTAGTAAATGCTATCATGAACAAGTTTCAAGCTTAGTTTCAGTTATAACTGCATAACACACAAGATGAACTAGTTGTCAGAACGCATAACATGCAGAAGTTTCAAGTCTAAAACTGCAACAGCAGGTTGTCAATCATTTGTTTGCCAACTGTTTGATATAATTTCAGTCAGCTATAAGTGCACATTTAGTGTGGTAAATTCATCTTTATGCATTGGTTAAAGGCCCATAGTATCAATTAATGTGTTGGATGTTAATTTCTAAGCATTGTAGTCTTTTGATAAGATATAACATACTGATATCTTAAAGACCAGCAAGCTGGAAGGCTATCTGTGAAGTGTTTGACGATATTCCTTGTGTAAGAACCTTAAAAGGCCCTCAACTGAGACAACTGACGTTTAACTAAACATGTTGCGTTTCAAGTGTGTTCTTTGCAAATTTGTAACAACAAATATAATTTTGACAAACTTAAGCACAAAAAAGCAACTATGGGTATTTGTTGGAAATCAATTTATAACTCAACAATATTGATCAAACCCTTATTACATCTGTTCATTATTTATTAATGCTCAATATATAAACAAACAAAGCAAGAGAAGAACTGATAAATACTAGGACATTTTGTTAAAACCCTTATTTCCTTATTGCTAGTCATACACAGTTTTTATGACAGCAAGCCATAATTTATTCCCAATTGACCCAAATCACTTGCATGTTAACCCGATGGAGAGACATAGGCAAGGCGTCCCTTCTGCTATTCTTTTATATTTTTTTTGTTCCTCCAATATGAAAACCGTAGCCCTTTTGGTGTTTGGCGCTACTTTCCAGGCAGCCATACAACCACTGATAAACAATCTCTCATGGATGCCTCTGTTTCCCTCTTGCTGTTGCAGCCTAATACTGGAGAAAAGGTGACACCTCTCTGATTAATAAGCACAAACTTGGCTCCTGAATGAAACCAACTGGAAGAGCAAGATCAGCTGATATTTCACAACCTCTGATGTTGTTGCACAAGAATCCCACGTTTTCTTGTATCGATACCTCTGATCACTACAGAAGAATCTTCTGCTGAAACCCTAGGCCAAAACTCCTCTCAGAGCTCCAAAGCAAATTATCCAAAACTTAGCATAATGAAAAGAAGACCTAAAATCTTCTTTAATCTTCTCCATTTAGGGTTGGCGTGATTCCCAAGAAAGGTGCGCTTTGGCCTTTAATGATGTTTTAACTTTTATTATTTATTTTTGACTATTGAAGTGTCAAAAAAAAATCATTTTCCATTTAATATAAAAACAAGCCCCATCTGATGAGAAATAGACCCTCACTTAAGTTATAACTTAAAGTGACTTTTAAAATATTTAAAACATTAAAGTTTGCCATTTAATATTTAATTAAAATAATTAAATATTAATATCTCTCTAAGTATTCATCAAAAATGTCTGTCGTCTGAACTGGAGACTGCCAAACCATAATCTGTCCTTGCCAAACCCACTGGCTATAAATAGCAGGACTGCTAAAAATAGAAAGTATCTCAAACGGAGTCCTGGAAACCCTAAACGAAAACCAAACCTGGAGTGCTCACTCTAAAGATGGTGAATCAAACTCTGGAGGACCCTCTACCCAACCTCATCAGCTTACGAGGGTCAATGATAGGCTAATCTACTTAGCTAACAGATGTCAACTAGAAGGGGACATCACACCTTGTGTCTCATAAGCACATTTTAGACATACAAGGCCAAGGGATATTACAATCTCTATAGAGATATTGCAAGTGCTATCCCAAACTCCAAGACTTTCAACAACCTTCTCTCTACATGTGTTGACTTATCAACTCTTCCATATGGGAAGGAGATCCATGGAAAAATAGTGAGCAACCAATTACAGTATCTTGTTAAGTGGGAGCATAGATGCGGCACACAAAGTGATTGATAAAGTGCCTAAACAAGAAGCGGTCTCATTGAATTCAACCATATTAGGATATCTTGATGGAGACTAAATTCCAAAACCCAAACATATCCCAATGCCCTCTCAGGCGACGAGAACTCCCAATGTAAGCAATAGCTAATTAAGACAGGAATTTCTTTCACAAAACCCTTGCACAATTAATGATAGAAACATAACTGGAAACATCAATGACTAAAGTACACAAATACTAAAATCTGAACAAAACAATCCCAAAAATAGAGGATAAGAATGAGATGTTGATTTATTCTGACAATGTTGGGTTACAAAACAATGGATCCTTTCATGGATCAGGTTTATCACTCTAGCAATCCTAGTTTCCATCTGCAACGCCCTTCTTCTCTTTTGGCCGCAGAGACCTCCCCTTCACTGTGTCTTCTACGCAACCCTTTCCCATATTCTCACTTCACTGCAGCCTCATCCTTCCTTATCATTGCCCCATTTGTCGTCCATTGTTGTGTCTATCAATGCACCTTATCAGCAGACACTATTACTTCCTTTCTTGTCTTTGTTTCACTTCCTTACTTTGTTCTTGCAACTGTTTATCATTTTGGGTCCATCCTTTTGTTTTGCCTTTACTTCTTTCACCCGAGCGCCTTCTTCTCTCTCTGTCAAACCCAACTTTACTTTCCCATCTACTCTCGCTCTCTATGGCTCTATCCTCCTTTTTGTCCATCGACCATCTAAAATTGAACCCCCTTAACCATTGAATTCCTATAACTGACAACTACCTCAGTTTCCTTGACCTGCCCATGTGGCGATAGAAGACATAAACTTGGCTAACAAATAATAAATAAATAAAGTAAAATTTAATGGACGACGATGCTCCTGCATCATTTTTTCACAATAGGCACGTTGAGGAGGCAGAAAAGCTCTTTCAAAAGATGCCTCATCGCAATGTTGTGTCATGGACTGCATTGATAGTACGCTATGCACAGAAAGGGTATGCAACAAAAGCTCTAAATGCAAAGCACAGGTGTGAAACCAAATGCAAAATCTTTTTTCCGATAGAATTTGTCGTGTACAAAACAACCAAAAAAAGTTTCAGGCATAAGACAACAAACAAATTTGGATCCTATCAACTAAAAATGTATGACAAAAAAATAGAGACGTCCAAAAATTTTAGAGGTAGTTCGACATAAGGAACACAATATTTCTATGAAAAAAAAATAGAGATGTCCAAAAATTTAGAGGTAGTTCGACATAGGGAACACAATATTTCTATCGGATTCTTCACGGGTTTGCACAAATTCATTCAAGACGAATCCGCGGTTGTTCATACACAATTGAACAAAAACCTTGATGAATCAGCTCCAAATCTAGACCGGGTATGAACCAAGCCCTGATTTGGGCATAGGAGGGACAAACTAGTAAACATAGGGTGTGCGGAAGTGTTGTCCCATATTTGACATATCCAAAATTTGAACTTCAAATTGGTTCCAATTTTGAATGAAGGTTCAAATATGTGTCTATGTGTAACGAGTGAGCATGTGATCCAAGGTCGTTGTCAGTCAAAATATGAAAAATTGATGAGTTTTAAAAATTACAAAGAATTGAGGGAAATTATTTTGTGAACATATCCTAGCATCATTTTATATCATATGACCAATTTTTGCATGAACCAAGTTCACAGTTTGCTATATTTTAAACTTTCAAATTTTGATGTCCCTCGCTCGCAAATAATTAAAATACCTCACCCTAGGTATCATCATGAGGAATAAATGATGGTCTTTTCGCATTTTCCTACCATCAATATGTTTTTCAAATTTTAGAGCCTAATTCCTTACCGTTTGAAAGTTATGGTCTTTTTTCCTAAATTTGGGTATTTTTAATATTTTTAATTGATCATTTCGGGGAAAAAGTTATTTAAAAATACCATTATTTTCATTTCCCCTTTCTCCCACTTCATGGTCAATAGCTCCTAAAACTCAAAATTACAACCCTTGAGAGAAAATGGTTAGGAATGCTCCGTTTTCGAGCATTCCTAACCCAAATTTATAACCTCTCACAAAAGAGGTTAGGATTGCTCCAAAATGGAGCATCTCTAACCTTATTTTCTAACCTTGTGTGGGTCCGTTTTATGAGTTACATAAAAAGGTTAAAAATGCTCCATTTTGGAGCATCCTTAACTTTTTTCACACAATGAATAAAAGATGCTCAAGGGATAAGCCTATACAAAGAGCAGTAAATGAAGGGCAGTGCTGATAGCAAAGGCACATGAGTTGTTTGACAGGATTTTTAAAATAGATGCAATCTGGTGTAAACGACTTTCCAAACTTAATAGCAAATGCAAAATGTGGAATCATAAAGAACACAAAAGAATGCATCAAAGAGATGTCATCATAGGAATGAAAGGAAATGGGTTCAGTTGTAGTTGTCTTATTTTACAAAAACAAAGCCATTGAACTGTTTGACAAAATTGTTTGAAGAGGAGCTCAAGCTAGCAGAAAGCGAAGCCATGGAAAAGCTACCTGAATTCTTTGATAGAATGCGACAGTTGTAGATGTGGAAGCATAACTAATACACGTGAAGTGTTTGAAGAGCATGCGACAGATGCAGAATGTGGAAGTATAGACAATGCACGTGGAATGTTAGACAGAATGCCACGTGAAATGTAGATCATGGAAGATTAGACATGGCAAGTGAAATGGTTGACAAATGCCTCATATCGATGTCATCTCATATAATGCAATGATTGCAGTGAGTGCACAAAATGGATTTTGCAAAGGAAGCTCTCAAAATCATTGAATTAATGTAGCTAGACATTATAAGCTTTGTTTATGTTCTAAGCGGTGGATGAGAGCTATAGATGTTTTAATCACATAAACTATAACATTTGTGTGGGAGCCTTGTTCTTGTCCACTTTCTTGTTTCCCCCACCTGCCTGATAGCAGGCCTCTCTTCTCATGCCCTCCCACCTCCAGTGTTGACTATTGAACCTCCGGTGGAATCTGCCTAGTTCCGGGCCAACAATGCCAGTCACAATCCAAGAACAATCGCTTGACAATAACTCAAGTTGGGGTGATGATGGGTAAACGGTTGTTCCAGAGAGGACGGTCCTTTCTCATAAAATAAAATGGACAACCATAAGTAATGTGAGTGAAATGTTTACATAATGGCTCAATGACATAAATATTTCATAGTATAGGAATCAACGGTTTGAGTCTTCAAGCAAGTGTGTTTAATAATGTCGGTGTTCTCTCCATCTGTGCCCAAATGAATGATTCAGAATAGTGTATGGGCCTCTACCGAGGCATGCAAAAATTTGATCAGGTAACTCAATGAGACATCATCTCAATTAAAGGGAATATAATGATTGCAGATCGTGCACCAAAATGAAGATGTTGAAAATATTTTAGAAATTTTCAAAATGAACGCAGTCTGCAGGCTTATCACCGAATTCTACAACCTTTACTATCATCCTACCTACCCGTACAAAATGAAAGCTTAGAACAACGGGATGGGCATTCATCAAAGCTTAATGTATTTAATTTAATTTTGTCAAAAGTTTATTGAACTGACCATCTCTATGGTAAACACGCATTCAAATGAGAAGCATAAGGCAAGGCATGCGGTCTATTTTATAGAACGCCTCAAAGAAATCATCTCATGTCTTGCAATGATTATAAGAACAACATAAATCGATTTATTGAATAGGCTTCATAAAATTTCAAACAAATGCAATTCACAGTTGTAGGTTCGTGTAGACATGCATGCAAAATGTGGGGATGAGAAAATACTTGCAATTGTTGTTGCACCATGGATCTCTTCAACCAATTTCACAAGTAAATTAATATGGGGTACTATCAATATCTTATTCCAAACATTCATATGACTCGAAGTTATGTAAAGATGAGCATGATACAAGTAAATTATCAAAAATGGTCCAATTACATCTCTCAAGAAATGACTCAAAAATATGACAATATAGTCATATCCTTGGGGATGATAGCAAAAAAGGACACTGAAAAATGCCTCAAGCAAACTAGAAGGTGTTTCTTATAATGAATCAAAATGTCCCATGTACAAGGCTTGCATTGAAATCCTCCATGATAAATAATGTCACTGGCTCCCAATGTGCATGCCTAGATGCAAAGAAAGCATTGATGAGGTGAGATAACTATGCAAATGAAAGTTTTTATCTTTTCTCATCTCATTATGTGTCAAACAAATTCTAAGGAAGCTTGAGCAACTTATCAGATATCTTACAATGGACATTACCTTTTGAAGACAATCAACAAGCATGTGAAGTGGTGATGGAATATGTGTAAGTGATGTAGTCAAAGAGTGTGTTATTGGAAGGAAGATGTTCATGAATGATTTCTTTGTGTCATAATGAAGATTCCAATTGATAAATATTTTTCAATGCAAGATCTTTTCATCTTTATGGAGATCCTCAAAAAGAGATATATTTTGTGTCCTCAAGAAAATGGATAGCAAGATGATTGCAGCTACAGATGAAGTGGATGAAGATGGAGAAGTGCCTCAACATAACTCATGACTTGGTTCTTCATCGATATTACAAGTTTGAACTTGTATTTTTGTAAAAATGACTTATGTTACTCATTGTAACTAAAGGTTAGAAAGTGGACCTTATTCATGCAAAAGTGAAGTAGTTTCTAACTAAGCTCTTTTTGCATAAAAATGAGTTAGTTATTAACCTATCCAAAGTTAGTTACTAAGGTGGTTAATCTGGCAAGCCTATAAAGGCAAGGCTATTTCATTTGTAGAGGGGGGCTTTTTAAAGAGGGGAAACTCTGCTAAAATTCTAGGAGAACTTGTCATGACATTTTGATTTGCACTATGTATAGAAAGGATTTTGGACTTGTGTATTTCCAAAAGGATAATGAAGAATACATCTTATTTTGTGTGTTCTAAATGTATTCATGTGTTATCATTGTTGATTTCTCGTATGTCAAATTTTTAATCTTTTTATGCATATGTGATTTGTACAACTGATGTGATGATACACAAGCAACCTTTGGTATCTTAGTTTGAATGTGTTGAAGTATCTTATCTCTGCGTATGTTGAGATTTGTCATTCTTCTTTATCGTCACCTCATGGCTAAGCATATTATGATATAAACTCCCCTATGTAATTTGTTGCAAATGTTGAGAAATCTCAGTCGATGTTCGTATGTCTATTGTTGGGGTTTCTATCTTTATTTATTTTTAGTTTTATGTTTTCTCCTTTATGTACTTTTAGGTTAAAAGTACACAAAAATCCTAAATACCCCTATCATATGAGGGAGCTGCCCCTCTCAAACGCAAAGGAAGATTGTGGTTTCACTCCAATCTCTCCAACTATTGGAACGTTTGTCACTGCTCATCAGGCAAACAGGGTCAGTTTCAGATAAACGACCGCAATGACAAATTTGTTTACCAACATGAAGAAAAAGGGGTTCGATTAAAATTGACACCTCAAAAAGCCATCAAATGCACTAACACACTAGAACAAAAGTAGAGAGAAATGCCTAGAACAAAGACTTACCTGTGCTTTAGTGTTGTCGATGAGAAAGAATGGCCAAAGTTGTAGAACAAAAATCCTAGCATGGGCAAGAAAAATTTCTCATGATAAAATAAGCAAAACTTCCCAAATATACTTCCCACCGTACAACCTGAATTGGCCTAGTGGTGGAGAACTTGTGCTCTTGAAAGAGAGGTCACAAGTTCAAATCCCACAAGGGGGTAAGGTATGTACGCCTCGTTGTAGTGCAATTAGGTACCTCCCGCAAGGAGTACGATGTATTGCAATTTTAAATTTCATATTTTCTAAATCTGTTAAATTTGTAACTCTTGTGCAACTATGAGGGAACAACGTCTTGCAACAAAATTTCAAGTGAACTCCAACGTGAATGGAATTTTCATAGACATCTGACAGTTGCACACAGTGTTGATGCATCATGACGTCCCCACACTTGTCTGGAACTTTGAATTCTCTGTAATTTGGTTATTTTAAATCTTTTCTTTTGTTTTATATAACTTAACGTTCATCTCTCCCATCTATTAAATTATCAACAACAACAAAAAAACATTCATCTCTTTTAACACGCTGGCTAGGACGAATATTACGTTGAGGTCTTCAACACCATGAAACGTGGTTATCAAGAGGGACACAATAGAGTTTTAATATGAAAGCATTCACATTGAGATTTTAAATTTCATGTTTTTTGGATCTGTTAAACTGGTAACTCATAATCATACAAATTGTCAATTACCTTTTAGACAATTAAACATTTCTTGGCCTTCGATTCTTATTCAACGAAAGTAATTGCAGTACGTGAAATGGAGTCCGTAAAAAGAATATGCCAATGTCGTGAGCTAGAATGGAATTTGTATCATCTGTGCAGTGGAAAGCATCCCAGAACACATGGTGTTGTCAATCTGTGCAAAGATTTAAGTTGGGAAGACAAAGTTGTCCAAAGCTTGTTTCCATGTTATATTTGCATTAATGCTTTAATATTTTTTTATTGGATGAAGAAGAAGAAATCAAATACAAGTGCGTTTCATAAGAGAAAAGCAATGATTTACTAAAAGAAACAATTTAAAGCAGGTGTAGCGCCCAACTAGAAAGCCACAGCCATCAAGCTAGCACTAAAAACTTCAATAGCGAACATAAACTTAGCTTGTAACTATAACAAACAAAATAATAACTAGCTAGAAATGCTAAAGCTGGCAAAATAAAGTTACAGCTTGGTGACATAATACATAGAGAATCAGAAAAAATTAGTATCCCACTAAAAAGCTACAACAGTCATAACAACTTGAAATCATCAACTAAGAGCATAAACTTAGCTAAGGAACATTCCATTGTAGCAAATTGAACAAAAAGAGCTGAAGATGCAGCAGCAGACAATAGAATATTACAACTAGATCATTGACATTGATAGCTACAAGAAGAATTAAACAACTTCCCTTTCCGTATCTTCAGGGTCTCCATCAATGTCTGGTTGCCTGGATAGTCTCAAGGCGAAGCATTATGCCTAAGCTGATATAGTAGTTATTCTGCCTATACCCTGACAACATTGTCTTGGTCCTTTAAAGAGCTGAGTATGAATATCATTTGAGTTATGAGGTTGTAGCATATGGTCTGGATTTCAATCTCCACAGGAGAAAAGGAGTGAGAAAGAGCAACCAAGCATCTAAATTTCTAAATGTGCTTGATTATGGTTAACCAACAAGAGCTAGATATCAAGTTGTGTGCCTTTGAGGATCCAAGAAGAGCATCTTTCCAAGACCAAGGGAAGTGGAAAAGGACAGGTACAAAAGAAACCAACTCATTCTATAGCATTTTAACATGAGGACAAAACCAAAACAATGCTTGAAGGCTTCAATCTTATCATAGAAAGGACAAGAAGATGGGGTGAGAGGTAGGAGAGGTTGTTGAGGAATCATTGCCTATTCAATTTTGTGAAGTTGGTGGTCTCATGGATAATAAAATTTGTTGTTTGTTTTAAACATTCCTATTAAATGATATTTTAAAAAGATTTTTAATAATATTTCTTTCAAATAAAATTTGAAAACAAAATTGAAGGCAAAGAAAAAGAAGAGAAAAAATGGTAAACCACGTGTCATTTTTTCCAATAAGCAGTTGCACTTATTAGTACTTGTCGTTAGGCTAGTACTATTGCAATCGGTTGCTCTCCATTTTTGTTAACTCATTATTATTCAATTGTTTCTCCACCAATTAGACCTACAGATTTTTGTCTTGATATATTTTTTTAAAAATTTATAAAGTTAAGATGCATTATTTTGAAGTTTGTAAATAATAGAAATTATTTTTCTCCCATCTAATTGGCTTGAAAAATTTGCATCTTATTATCGGATTTCACTGATCCATTATCTGAATTATTTTTTTTGGCAATTTTTTAGGTACGTTAACATAATATTTGGTATGTTTAAATTTTCTTATGACATTTATTTTACACATCCACCAAACAAATATTTAACAATTAATTTTGACTTGTATCTAAATCTTTTAAAGTTTTATATAAATAAATATACATATATATAAACTAATAATATAATTTTAGTTATCCTCATATGCAATAAATTAATAATGTAGTACTAATATATAATAATAATAATAAATTAATAACTAACAACAACATAATAATAAACATATAAAATTTATACAATAATATTATAATATATGAATAATATAATAATTAAAATACAATATTATAAGAAACCTAATGTTTGTTTATATGAATATCTCTAAATGAACTTTAACATACTTAACCTAAGCCTAACCTAACACCAACTTTAAACATAACTCTAATTTAACCATAATTCAAACTTAATTTTTGAATTGTATTTAGTATATCATGTATTTATTAGTATATAATTAGCATATATTACTAATATAATAATTAAAATACAATAATTTAAGAATCCTAATGTTTATTTATAAAAGATAAATTTCGTAATAAAATAATATAATATCTAAAATAACAATTATTATTTATTGTAATTTACAATCATATCGCTACATAGAATTAGATAATATTATATTATATCTTATTATTTCTCATACAATTTCATTTTTCAAAATCAAAATTAAAATCATATTACAATTTTCGTATAACTTTAACCTACAATGCATATATATCTCATTTTCACTTATAATTTGTCACGAACCCTGTTTTTTCATAATTATTTAATTAAGAAAATAATGTTTATTTTTCGCAAATGAAATGAAAATGGAATTGATAATGAAATAAGATAGGAGATAGAATGCAGTGAAATGATTTATATACAATTGAATTATCAGTAATCATTGTTATTGTAAAATTGGGATCGTCATTGCTAATGAGCAATTCAGTGCAAGTGAATGTAGGAACAGAAGAATACGAATGAAGGCGAGAACATGGTTCAGGTAGAGTTGTCTTAGCTCCTGGATTTCATTAGAATAGATGGAATCTCTCACACACCACATTATAATTTATAATTTGCATCTTGGATGATTTAATGACCTTATTTGAGTGTTTGTTTAAATTAGAATGATGAATTTAGAATGAGTAGTAGATTGATTTAAATGTTTATACATGTGCATTTATTGCAAGATTTGAGTGGTGATTGAATTAAATCCAAGTTGCATGAGTGAATGTGAAATATTATGTCTTATTTTAAAGTAAGATTGTTTTGTTAATGGGTTAGATATGAATATTGATCGTAGGTTTATACGTCCTTTATGTGCAGATATGTATAAATGTATGAAATATCATACTTCTGAGTTTACTTTTATAAATTGGGTAATAGTATAACATATATATGTATATGAGAAATTGATTCAATCATATATATATTGCATACTTTTCAACTTCTATCTTATTCATCCACAAATCTTTGACTATTCCCCACATGTAATTATAGCTAGTTTCCATGTATTTTCCTAATTTTATCATGTTAGGCTACCTATAATGACAAATTTATTAATTTGTGACTATATTAACTTATAAGGGTCTTCAACATTGTCCATGTCATAGGTACCAGGGCTACATAGGGCAAGTGGTTCTCATCATCATGAGTGTATTTAATACAAGTCATAATCGATAAAGAAAGAAAGTCGACTTGGCATCATGAGAACTTAGAAACCATTTTCAAGGGAGTCATTATTAATATCTATAAACAACATGTGCAGTATGGTGTCACATAAGAAGTTAATGGATAACTTTGCATGGTGAACACATAAGAGTTCAAAACCATTTAAGACTATTATGTTACAATTAAACCATGTGTGGTGTCATTTAGAATCAATCCACCACTAGGAGAGACAGCCTGAAAATAGGAAAGAAGGTAGATGACAACACTATAGATAGACCATTGAGTTGGAAGAGAAGGGGGGAGATGGATGCAACAAAGGAATAGAGAATGGAAGGTAGAAGAAAATAGGAATTCGATATTTAGGAGAATGACAGGCGTGGAGGATTGGTTATGAACATCTTGGATTGAGCGTCAAATTTAAGAGTTAAGCTCTTGAATGAGCATTAGTTGTTTTATCATTATTAGAGAAATTCTCAGAATATAGAAAGGATAAGAACTAAGAATAGAGAGCTCATGATATAGAATAGCGCAGAGGTGGAAAGCATTGGAATTTGGATGTATTGCAGACAGTTTTAAGTTATCAGGAATCATAATAGACTTGGATCGCGTTTCCTGAGGTAGGCTCAAATCTAGCATGTTTTGTTGTAGAGATCTAAGAGATAAACAATGTTCTATTTTTAGATTTATACAATATTCTAATGAAGGAATTAGAATCATGATATGAACCATTTTTAATTGTTTTAAATTACGTTCATGTAAATATAGATGCAATAATGAAATATTTTCTTAAAGTTGTTAATAAACATAGTGAAACTCTCAGAAATTAGATCACCAAACCCTCTAGAAACAGAGTAAGAGGATAGAGAGAGAAACTTTGAATTGGAACCACAAAGAAGATGAAATACTAGGATAACGAAATATAAAATATTGAATCTTATTTTGAATTTGTGAAGAAAAGACTTACACTTCTGAATTTGATCCTTGCATGAAAAGTAGAGATGATTATTAGGTGTCTCATTTGAAAAGTCATATAGATATGCACTTTATGAATTTTCATCATGTTAGATTGTTGTTATGGAAAATTAGTAAAATCAGTTATTTGAGTTCTTAAATCATGAAAGTTGCATATTAGTATTAAACTAAATATGTTATTTGAGAAAAAAGGTAGACATACCAAAACACATGGAAAGCTAGAGATATTAGACAATATAAACATGGAAATTCTAAACCATAAGAAATGGAATGCAAGTTAATGAATACGCTATTTAAATGTTTAAATAATTGAATAAAAGAATGTGTACTCATTTTTATTCAATTTTTATGTAAAGATACATACATGTGTTACACCTTCTTAGTATTTAATTCTTGTCTTTAAATTGCTTGAAAGATAGAAGCGAAAGATTGTTTTCTTTTCAAATATATATTTGTTTATCCATGAAAGATTGCTTCTTGTCAGACAGGATTGGTTGTAACAAAAGATTGATTCTTTCTATTTCTATTCAACAAAAGATTGTCTTCTTTATCATTGTACTTTTATCTTGCAAGAAATAGGAAGCTTGAATTGAAAAGCGAAAGATTATATTCTGTATATATTTATTCTAAGATTTATGTGAACAAAGCTAGATAGGCTTGTGTTTGTGGAAAGTTACCTTCTAGGACGGGTGTTGAATGTGGATTATAGAGAGAGAGTTTGCTTTTACCATAACAAGATTTTATGAAATAGATGAAATTCTTTTATTTATCCACTCTACCACATCCTTGATTGATCTTGTTTTTTTCTTAATGGAATTAGAAAAATGAAAATGCATGTATCATCTAGGCACGCACCAAATTCCATCTTGTCTTTCAAATTCTTTTTCTAAGCAATTCGTGCAGGGTCGGGTATTCTTGATTGACTAAGAATTACGGAGAAGTGTAAGCTTCAAGGTTGGGAGGAAAAAGCGTATGAATCTTGTTCTCATCTTCATGCTAAAGATTGCATTGAAGATAGCTTGGGTTGCAGATCAAAGGATGCATCTCACCCTTTACTTTGTATTCTTTTGTTATTGAACTTACGACAACTTGAAATGCCTAAGTATTGTATGATTGAGATACTACTTATATCAATTTATTGAATGAAGAATCTTTATCTTTTCTAAAAATGTCATGTTTTTTACGATATAAATGGAATGATCAAATGAAGCTATGGAAGGAAAAGTGGAATGAAATAGACTTATTAAAGGAACTATAAGTTTGTTTAAGAATAAAGAGTAAGTTATGTCTTATTTGATAATAGAATAATTTACGTCTTTACATGATTCAATGAACTTTTTTTATTTTTAAAATCTTATATATTTATCTTATTATATCTATTACTTTATTAAAAAATCAAATTACAATTTACATATAACTTTAACCTACAATGCATATAATCTTATATATTTATCTTATTACATCTATTACTCTATTAAAACGACAAGTACTAGCCACTACGTGGCACTTGTTTACAACCACTCTTATTTTTTCAGCTTGTTAAACAATAGTAGAAAAAGATTCTAAATTTTCCTTTTTCTATAATTTAAAAATTGCATAGGGGCACTTTCACTACTTAAAAATAAACAAAAAATAGACTTAAGCAACAAGTTACATGGGGACATGGGGCAATTGTTCTCATTACTTGTTTGAATTTTATATACTATATGTTTGTGGGTTTTAGATGAGCTTCATAACCGTGGTGTAGGTATCTTCATACACAATTAAGTCATTGCAATAGCTTCTAGGAATTCAATCAACCCGCATGTTTCATTGGTTTTGCAACACTAACAATGAATACATCCCATGAAATACTATTTTACATGCCCCAATATAATTCTAAAGAAGGTGCAATGGTTAAGTCAATAGTAAAATATACATTAAATAATATATTGGAAGTACAAATCTTAAAGAAAACGTGCATAATGAGAAACGAAACTATAGTCAAAAAATCTATTTATAAAAAATTATTCCATTAAAACAAATTATGGTAAATCAATATATTAAGAAATATTTTATTAATTTAATATTTTTTACAAAGTTACTATAAATAGTGTTTTTATATTAAACTAAATTGTCATATTATAATGTATTTAAATTATGTAAGTAATTTATTTAATAATTAATGCATAAAGATAATGCTCACCACAATGAATCATCAAAATTATATTAGCAATATCGATATATCATTTAATAATAATGATATTAGTGATATAAATATATTATTAGATGAAATGTAATATATAATTGTCATTTTTTTCACCTATAAATAAAGTTTAAGATAAAGTAATTATCTCAACTTATAGAATAAATAAATAAAGAGAACAAATTATGCATGGACTTTAACAATCATATTATCTCAAGGACCACAAACCTATCACCAATATGAGTCATAGTAATAATCAACATGAATAAAACAGATAAAAAATCTACAACAATATCTACTCATTGTATTATTTTGAAAAATACCATGACAATATGATACATATCAACATTTAAGAAATATGGAAGATGGCTTTATTTGTTTATCAAAACCCTAGGTTACTAGTTGGGTTCTTGGTTTCGTATGGCAAAATAATGATATTTTTATCTAGATCGTACGACTTGGTATGTTCGTATTTGATATAAAAGTAATATAAACAATATGTTAAATTACATATAAAACAAAGCTAATAATTAATAAATTGATCTATAAATGTTAAATGTGTATGCTTTTAAAATCTAAATGTTAAATATTCATTTTTTTTAGAAAAATAATATTATATATCTAATTCTAAAGGTATACAGTTTTTTCCATAAACTCTTGCACATACTACATGGACTGTGAAAAGCACTTGCCTACTATAAATGTTAAGGACTAAGCAAAATGGTTTCTATAGGTTTGAAATATAACAATACTCAATGATCAAATATGCAATTATATGTGTAAACAAAATACAGATCAGCATTGCTCGTTGATGGGAATGCATGGGTTAATCCATCCTCCTGCAAGGACAAAAATGTCGAATGGGTAGAACCTAAGGAAGGATGGGTCAAAATTAACTTTAATGGAGTTTCAAAAGGAAATCTCAAGTCTTCTAGAATAGGCTATGTGGCCAGAGATTGGATGGGAAACATCTTGGCCATTGGTGCTAAGAAGGTGGAAGATGGAATTAATAATGAAACAGAGGTAAAAGTGGCTTTTCTCGTCGTAAACTTGACAAACTATTTATCGATATTAAATCTTCATCTAGAAATGGAATCACAAATAGTCACCAATTCAGAGAATCTCAATTTTGGAAGATAAATAAATATATTACATTTATCAAAACCAAACTTCATACATGTAGAAATTTTAACATTACCCACACCTAGAGAAGTGGTAATGGGGTGGAGGATGTGATATCAAAATGGGCATTTAGCATGAAATAACAATGATGGTAGGGATGTGTGGGAGGACTTCCAAGAGGCTCGCATTGATGATGAGTTGGTATGTCCCACAACCAAGTGATAAATTAGACAAAGAGTTGGTTTTGGTGAGTGCTTTGAGAGATTGGAAGCAAATAAACAATACTCATTAAAAACATGAAGGTAGTGGTGATTGTTTCGCTATTTTCTTGCAGAAACAAGTAGTCGTTAGGTGATTTGCAGAGGAAATGAAGGCAAATTACAACTTGAGAACAAAGAAGCAGCAAATGGATTTTTTTGGAAAAATGATGGATGACAAACTGTGAAATTTCTTCTCAATCGAAGATCCAATATTTTTGTAGATTATAAAAATGCTTTTGGGTGATAAGTTTATAGTTGTAGAATATAAGTATAGGACCAATTTTGACATTGTGTCAATGTTATTAGCTTGGAGTATGGAATTTGGGAGTAAGGAGGATGCTCGTTGGATTATGAATGAATGTGTCAAAGCCCAGTGATGCTACGGTTTGGAAGCATTCTTAGCCATAGCCAATCCTAGAGAGGACTTCAAAGCTAGAGGGGGAGATTGGGTACACATTACAAAATTTATCCTTCTATTGTGGCCATTCTTATTGTGTTGTGCATCCAGTGATAAGGAAGATAGGTGAGCTAAAGTGCATGCTAGTTGGAGTCATTTGAAAGAGTACTTGCAAGAATGAAAGGTGAAGAAGTTGTTGAAGACAAGACTAGTGTGAAGCAGAAATGTGAAAAAGCTGAAATTCTCGAAAGAGGATTACTAGCAAGGACCATAAGGGAATTTAGGTTTAGTTTTTGATAAATGTTAATGCATTTTTAGAACTTTGGAATTTCGTGCAAAATCTGTAAATTTGGTATTTGATGGGCATTTGAAACCTTGGATGACTGTATATTTTGGTATAGTTATGGGTGTATAGAGGCTCCATTTGAAACTTTTTATATTTTTTTTTATAGTAGGGTTTATTAGGTTTGGTGTAAATGAAATATCTATTGTTTAGTGATGTTGTAGTGCATTTTGTATAAATTTTGTAGTATTAATACAGTCTATGTAGGTATATCTTATCTTTATCAATAATAAAAAAATACAAATCATCGTATTGATGAAATGGTTCAATTTAAAATAAAATCGTTAATTTTTCTTTTTGTGGGGTCCAACTATAGCAAAAGGGAGAAGATTGACTAGGTACAAGCATGACTGAGTGTTTTGATTGTATATATTTCAAACAAATAGCAAAAGGGTGAATATTCCTTTCATCTACGAGTCTCACTTTCTCTATTCACATTCAATCCTAATATAATTTCTCAAGAATTAATCAACTTAGATTCAAGTAGAAAAATTTTGTATTATTTTTATATCAAATTGAATATACCAAGAAATTTTTCCTCTACAAAAGTCATCTTTGATCTTGAAGATACCCCATACAAAAAAGAGTTAAATAATTACAAAAAACTGTCAAGAACAAATGCACAAGGCAGAATGAACATAAAACATAAAATAAATATCCTTAAAACAATGGAAAAACATTGAAGATTTAATTTATATTATAAAAACTTTTCATAAATTCTAACTCTCCCTTCAATCTGACCCAATGTGTTACTATGTATAGCCATAAAGCACATGCAAATGAAGACTTGCAATTTAACTCTATAAGATCTAATAAAAATAGATAGTAGATTATCCCTTTATCCACAAAAATAAAGCAATTACAAATAACTAGTTTGGTCTAAAATTTTTAGTCAACCCATGGTTCAAGATAATTCCATAACATAAAGGCATGTTTTAAGATACTTCCAATAATAGGTTGTGTTGCTTAGTTGAATCTTGCAAAAACCCTCTTATTAGGAATTCTAGAAAACAAGGTCTTACGAGAAGATTAACCTAATTAGCAGTTGGTTTGTTTGCTCCTACTTTTGGGTTAAAATCAGGATGATAGTCCACACAAGCACCCAAATGAGCTCTACACATGATGCATGTACTCACCCATCTCCACAAAGTGTTAATCTCCATACCCTAGCTACACCTAATATGCTCAAAAAACTTAGAAAAATAATTGTGTAGAAACCTTGTCCGACCCATCCCACAAAAAGGAGAGGTGCATTTGATTCATTCAACGAAGTCAATTTAGGAAGACCACATGGAGAAGCATTGCAAGCATTTTGTCCACTAGAAAAAATTTTGCAATAAATTTTAATGAAGCCCTTGCGCAACAAGATTTTTTTTTAAATCAAACAAACCAAAATGAATCTCCCTACAACTATTGCTTCAATCTATTCACAATAAACAAGACGTGGATCTAAATATATCAAGGTGAATTATTTTAGAATGAAATAAAGCATAATAAAAAATAAAAAACCGGTTGCTTACAAATTTTTAAAAATAAAACTCACTGAGACAATGGCAAGTGACTTATCTCAAGATTTTATGTTAATTGTCCCTTATAAGCAACATTTTTTAATGAAAAAAATGGGCATTTAAAAATATCAAGGATTCTAGGGCTAGCCAAGTTCACGCATGTGACTAAAATCTAATTTGATTTGGAGCCCTGAAACGCAACTGCATTCATGTTCATCACACAACTTATGGAGTACAAGTCAAGATCTACAAATCTTTCAAAATAGTGTGTTTGTTGCAATAGTTGTGGATATAGGTTTTTCTATATTTATAGACTATGCAGCCAGTGTAAAAATTTCAAGGCAGTGATGCAATTAAATTTTAAGGCAACAATGTAGTAAGATATCTCAAAAAAATCTAACAAAATCGAATATTTACCAAAAAATTGTTCTACGTTTACTTTTGTATTTACTTGATACAACTCTCAGAATAATAGCCTATCAGCTAATTAGTTTAAATCATTTTTTTTATCACTAATCATTTTTTTTATCACTAATCATTTTTTTTTTACTAGAACTACGAACCAGTGACGGTCACATTAGAAAGATCCTCTCCCCATGGTTACATTTCTATTATAAGATATTAACACCTCTATGACATGATCTACCGCTAATACTTTGTCTCTCCTTATCACTTTGTCCTCCTTTTGTCCTCCTTATCACTCCGCGCACCACCTATTTCTCCTTATGGCTCCATTCTCACCTTATTTCTGTATACTCCTTATCTCTCCGTTCTTTTTCTACCGCCTCCTGTCATACCTCCTTATCACTCAACGAGACCACCTTAGCACTCCAACGCCCATCTGTGCATCTCAGGCCCCTTATCACTCCACTGCCCTTCATACCTCCACGCGTACCACCTTGTCACTTTGTAGATCAACCTGCCTTTGGATCTTTCTTGTGTGTCTATCCTTCTTCTCCATCACCAGGTCCTGCCGACTCACCACAACTTGCAAGACCCGCCCATCGAAAAAACTACCAGTGTCGCTTCTGTGTCTGCAATGATGGGGATATGAACACTCCAGCATTAGTCATTGTGCCAAATCACTTGGTCAGCAGTCACCTACACGAGGAAGTTGCCACGAAACCACCACGCAACATCAAACGAGTCCAAAGAATCAAACTAAGGACCTCCGTATTAATACAAAGTTGCACGGAGTTGCAACACCGTTGCATTGAGGGGTCATCCACTTTTCTAAATGATTATTAAATAGATATAAAGATATGCTTTAACTTATATCTTGAAATTAATTTTTAAAATAATTATTGTAAGGTTTAATTTTGAAAATTTAAAGTTATGAAAATAATTATAAATTATATTTTAACTAAATAAAATAACTTTAAATTGAAAAAGAGATAATAATGTAATATTATTATTATAAAAATAAATATAAATATAATTATAATGTATTTATATTATATTGATATAATTATTATAATCATTATAATAGTAATATAATTATAATTTATTTGTTGATATTAATGTTTATATTAAACTATTTATAAATATATATACATGTATGCATTGTATTTATTTTATAGTTATATTGATATAATTATTATAACTAATATAATAATATTATAAAAAAATGTAGTTTTTCATAAACAAATATAAATAAATTAAAGTTACTATTAAATAACTTTAAAATAAAATAGAATAACCATTCGTTATATAATTCAAAAAAATTATCATATAATGTAAATTTGATTTTATTGATCTATTTTATTTTAATATTGTATTTATATTTTATTATAATTGGTATACATATGATTTAATTGGCATATTAAATTACGTATTACATAATGTTAAAAATATTGTATTCGAAAGCTTCTAGATTTGACTACATGAAATCCATCGTACTCTATCAAACTTAAAATCAACTAATCAATCAAACTATCAAAATTAAAATCAACTAATTAGTCAAACCATAAAACTTAAAATCAACTATTAATCAATTTTTTATTCATACAAACTGTTAGAGTTATCATGTATTTTTATTTTTATTTTTGAATAAAAGGGGTAAAAACTTTATTGAAACTCAGACATAAAAATTACAAGGAGGTCCAAAGCCCCGAGACCCCAAAAAAGAGCCTCGGGCCCAGACCAAGATCAGCCAACATCATAACTATCCATGTCCTCAGCAAAAATCTTCTGCAAGTCCTGACAATAGTCCCAGGAGAGATGCTCCCAACCTTCAATTTTCCAATCATTGTCATGTTTCGAAGCCCACTTAGCCAAACAATCAATTGCTCTATTCCATTCACGAGGAATGTGGATGAAAGACACCTGCTCCATTAAAGAACTAATTTGAAGAATCTGTTGAACAATCCCTGCCAGCTGCCAATGAATCCCACTCACCTTCTTTTCTGTCAACAAATTAACAATAATTTGTGAATCTGATTCACAGATAACCTTCCTTCTACCCAACTCCCAAGTCCGCTCCAAGGCATAGAGAATAGCAAGTCCCTCCATAAAATTATTAGATTGCCTCCCTTTATGCACTGAAAAGAGGAAAACCACCTCCCCCCTACAATTCCTACCAACACCACCAACCCCTACAAGGCCTAGGTTAACTATAAAGGAGCCATTAGTGTTAATCTTGATAAACTCATCTTGAGGGGGTCTCCACCTTCCCACCCTTTGGACCTTCTTCATAGCACCTCTACCTCTTCTGACACAAGCGGAGATGGGAGACAACTCTTACCAGCCAAACCTACTCACAATATCTGCCTCATCTCTATCCAAAGGAAAGTTCACCTCACATTTAGCTTCCACCGTCTCACTAATCATAACCATAATTCTATTCCACACTTGTTGCACTAACAGTCTGGCCTCACGAAAGATCCTTTTGTTCCTCTCAAGCTAGATCTGCCAGAGTATGAAAATGGGCCCAACATACCAGACCATCTAGAGGAAGGGGGACAAGATAGGAGGTCTGCCCAAACTGCTCCAAAACTCCACTAGAGAATCTGTGTGAACACAAGGACGCTTCCACACCCCCCACTAGTAATGCCAAATAAGCATAGAGAAGGGGCATTTGAAGATAAGGTGTGAGGACACAAAGCACACATCGAAGGCCCAAAGAATCCCCGCTTGCGAATATTATCCCAAGTTAGGCATCTATTCAAGGCCAGAGTCTAAGCAAAGCAGTTGCACTTCGGCCAAGAATAATTGTTCCAAACCTGTTTCCACCAGTGCACCTCTCTTCCCTCCAATCTTCGGTTCAGCAGTACCCGGTATCCACTAGCTACAGTAAAGAGGCCCTTAGGATTCAAAGACCAGGCAAGTCCATCCCTACCCTTGATGCCACTACAGTGTCTACTCGACAGAATACCATGCAACTCCGCACACTCTTCCTCCAACCCAGCAACCAGCCACTCATTAGGATCCTTCCACCGCTCCAACTCCAGCCACCCAATAAACAGCCTTGAAGTCACTCACCCTTGACCATCCAGCCTCCAAAAACCTCTATCTAAGGTTATCAAGATTAGGAAACTGATCAAGGATGGGGGGGTACCCATCCCAAGAGTCCTTCCAGAAAAGGACCTCTTCCCCCCACCTATAGATCCAAAAGAGACCTTCCTTAATGAGAGAGGCCCCCTTCTTGAGAGTATACCAAATCATAGAGCCTTTTCCCTCAAGCGGATATCTTGGAACCTCCTATACTGGGATCCTCTACATATATTTGTAAGCCAAAATCTTAGCCCAACCACGATCCTGCTCAACACACCACCTCCAGTACAATTTAGCCTCCAGAGCCTCCCCGAATAAAATAGCCTGTCGTAAACCAACCCCCCCCCCCCCCCCCCCCCCGACTGTTTTGGCCTACACACCAAGTCCCAATTGACAAGACTCAATTTGGAAGAGGATAGAGTGTCTGCCCATAAGAATTGCCTTTTCAAAGAGTCCAAACCCTTCAAGAACCACTTAAGAACCACTTGAAGCATACAATGATAAGTCGAAAGATCCTAAACCACCGACTGAATCAGTTGAACCCTCCTAGCAAAAGATAACCATCTGTGAGTCCAATGCTCAACCTTCGAGTGGAATTTATCCAAGATACCCTGCCATAACTCCCTAGGGGGGTTACCAGGAGAGATAGGAATACCCAAATAAGTCAAGGGAAAAGCGCCAACTTGGAATCTCAAGATAAGAGCAATCCTCCTTTGAATAGTGCCAGGGGTGTTGAAGAAGAGGATAGAAGATTTATCTTCATTGATCAACTACTTGAGGCCGCCAGATAAACAATCAAAACCTTCCGCAGATTCGTGGCTTCTCTGATCCAAGCAAGTCCCATCAAGGCCGTGTCATCGACAAACTGCAAATGAGACTGCGGTTGCAAGTCATTATCCCAGCTCCAACCCTGAATTCTACCCAAGCCCACATTATGCTTGATCAGCCTCCCCAGGCCTTCAGCTAGGAGAATGAATAAGTAAGGGGAGAGGGGGTCTCCCTGATGAAGGCCCCTAGATGCACCAAATAGCTCAGTATGATCACCATTGATTAGCACTGAGAAAGAGGTGGATGTAACTCCACTCATAACCCATTGGATCCATTCCTCAGAAAAGCCAAAAGCCCTAAGGATCTTCTGGAGGGATGACCAACGAACTCTATCGTAAGCCTTGGCCATGTCCAACTTGATAAACATAGCTTTTTCCTTGGATGTTGCCATAGAATGAATGGTCTCCGCAGCAATGACCACACCATACAGAATTTGACGCCCTTCCACAAACCCACTTTGTTCCTCAGAGATGACATCCCCTAGACACTTCTTCAACCTTTCTACTATCAGCTTAGAGATGATCTTATAAATCACATTGCAGAGAGATATAGGGCTGAACTGGCCTAACCTGTCGGCCCCATCACACTTGGGGATTAACGCAATGAAACTCGCATTCAAAGCCCGAAGCATCTACTTATTCCTCTGGGACTCTTGGACTACTACTAGTAAGTCTAGTTTGATGATATCCCAGAACTCTTGAAAGAATTCAACCGAGAACCCATCTGGTCCAGGGGCTTTTCCTTTCCTCATTTGAAACACAATCGTCTCGAGTTCTTCCATCACAATAGGGCCCATAAGCTGCTCATTCATCTCCCTAGTAACAAGAGGAGGAATGCAAGCAAGAACCTGGTTCTCCTCCACCAAATCCCCCTGAGAATCCTCATTGAAGAGAGATCAAAAATACTGTAAAGCCTCTCTAGATATCTCCTACAAGGATAATAACACCTCACCTCTATCATTGACCAAAGCTGGAATGGAATTTCCATGACGTCTTGCTTTCACAGAGTTGAAAAAGAAAGCAGTATTCTTATCGCCCTCTTGGAGCCAATCAATACGGGCTATTTGTTTCCAGTAAATTTCCTCGCTGAGCTCCCATTCCTCTAAAGCCTTGACAACCCTGTCCTCCTCTCTAAGAAAAGCTTCAGAAAAACTATGCTCTCTGATTTCACTGGTGATGCCATTTAACACTGTTTGGGCAGCTTTAGCGTGAAAAATGTTCCTGAAACCCTGTTGATTCCACTGTTTAAGTTGAAACTTCACAAACTGCAGCTGCTTGGCAAAAGTGTACATAGCAGTGCCAAAGGCTGGCCTTCCCTTCTGCCACCATTGCTCAACAAGAGCCGGCAAAGCAGGATCCCGAAGCCACATAAGTTGGAATTTGAATGAAGGAGAGCGAGCAACCTGGGAAGAAGAAGAAACCAGCTTGATAGGCCAGTGGTCTGACCCTCTCCAGTCAAGAATCTCTAAACTTGTGGACCACCCCCCACCAACGCAAAAACTAGAAACCAAAAATCAATCCAGCCTCTTTGCAATCCAACACTCCCCGACTCTCCTATTGTTCCAAGTGAACAAACCATTACTAGGCTTAATGTCAACAAGATGCAGCGATGAGATACTATCCTGAAAGAGGAAATAAGAAGGCTCCAACCGTATGACACCCCCCCTCTTCTCACTCAACTCAAGGATAGCATTAAAATCTCCTGCCATAATCCAAGGATGAAAAGGGACCAACCTTCGCATACAAGAAATATGAGACCATAAGTTTTGCTTGCCCTAAAGATCAGTGGGGGCATAGATATTGGTAAACAAAATAAGATCTCTGGTCTCAAGACTAGAGGCAACCCCGAATAACGAAGATCTAGAAGCCACCCACTAAACAGGGCGAATCCTTGAGGGATTCCAAAGACAGGCCACCCCTCCAGAGGAACCAGCTGCCACAATACACTGACACTCACCTCGCCCCCAGAGCTTCAGCACTAGACCCATCATACTCTCCACCGAGAGTTTAGTTTCTTGCAAGAATAGGACATCAGGTGAATGATTCCTAATCAAATCCCGAACAACTTTTTGTCTAGGGCCGCTATTCAAGCCCCTTACATTCCATGAGAGCACAATCATTTAGGAGGATTGGAAAAGTGAGAATCCAAAGTCTTTACTGACCCTGACTCAACCAAATTCTCTCCCATCAATTTGATTTTATCCAAATCCTTCTTTTTGCTAGCCTTTGAGTTCTTCTCCGTAGCACTTTTCTTAATATCTTTCTGATGCTGACCCAGGTGAATGGAAGACTTATTACTTTTAGCCCCAGCCGGTTCCAATTTTAGGGCTATCGGAGATCCCTCCCTCCCAACCAAATTCACCTCTGAACTAGGAGTGAGACCCAACTGGACCCCAACTGTCTGTTCCATCTCCATTTGTTGACTTCCAATCACTTGTAGGAACTGGGTAAAATCCTCAATAACTCTTTCTGGACTCCCCCTGAAGCACCTTGGTCCAAAGGAGTTAACCCCGAATTCACTTCCTGCTGGCTAAGGTCATCCAAGGCCTCAAATCTGTTAAAGGTATCCTCCTCATGTCTCTCATGTAAGGACCTCTTTTGTCCTTGATTCATACTCCTTGTCTTAACTAAGACAAAATCATCAACACCCACTACCTCGGCCGACATAGTAGCTTTTCCTTTATCATCCCTATCTTGACTCTGGGTCGGCTGTTGAAGTTGGTACACCACCAGTTTATATCTAGGGCACTTATGCTATAAATGACCATTCTCATGACAAAGACGACATCGAAAAGGTAAAGTCTCATAATCTAGCTGTTGAACCCATGAGTAAGAGCCTGCACACATATCTATAGCGTCTGGCAAAGGTTTACTAAGATCAATTTCAACATAGATACGCGCAAAGGTCATTACCTTTCTCCCTAGGGTTTGCAATGAAGATCCCACTGACTTCCCAAGCAGTCCGGCCAGCAATCGTAGCACATCCTCCCGACAACATTCCATAGGAAAATGTGGTGGTCGAACCCACACAAGAACCCTATTTGGGAGCTCCTCCAAAGGGTTAAACCCCGCATGCCAAGGTTTGATGAACAACCCCACCTGGTTGTAAAAATACGGGCCTCCTTCAAAGACCCTATTGTGATCCTCTATGCAATTGAAAGTAACCATGAAATAATTGTTTGCCAGCAGCATAATCTCTGTTTCCCCTTTCTGGTGCCCAAATCCTTTGCGCCCAGTTTTCTAAGAACTGCAGATAACTCTCATTCCCAAAAACTTGCAGTATAGCGAGTGTTTTGAAAAGTACTCAACGTCTTCATCTATCAACTCGGGAGGAATAACCAGCTTTGGCCTCTCACTGCATCTCTCTAGGCAACCATTAATCTTCATAATGCGAGAACTACCAGCACTCCTTGATCTCGATTCAGAAGAGAGAAGGTTATTGTTAAAAGTCTTCATACTTTGGAGTGGGGGTTTTGAACCCACCGCAACACAAAAATCCATGGCGGGAGCAACTTGCGAGGCCTCACCACCAATACTTGTCATCGAGATTCAAAAATAAAATAAGATTAAGAAATACCCACACCCCAAAGGGCCACTCGAGAAGGCACGACACCCGCGACCCCACCCCTCCCAAGCACCACTGAGATAAAGTCCCGACTATAGCCCCTGTCCCCCTAAAATCCCATGGCTCCCTGCAAATCAGAAGCTCAGCTGCTTGCGGCCAAAGCTCCACCTGAAGCCCCTCAATCCTCCCTCCACTCCCTTGGTCAAACCCTACCCGGCCTCTACTGCCACTGCACACCCCCGTCGCGCTTGCACTTCCCTCCCCCCGTCGACACACCTGCAGATCTGCACCCACGAGCTAGGGCCTTGAAACCCTAGCTCAACCGCCCACGAACCCCCGCATGCACGCCATTATCATATTCCTTAGAGTTATCATGTATTAGTTAATAATTATTAGTCTATTATTCTCTACACTTAAGATAAACTTAGGCATTTAATAATTATTCTAATTATTAAATACACTTTATCCCTTTAGGGTTTCTTTAGGGTTGCATATTCTCCTTTTATTAGGATTTTATTGTACTTTTTATTTGATTCCCTCTCTGAATGATAATCTTCTTCTTTAGAGTCATTATTGCTTTTTGCCTCCATTCTTCTCTTGTGACGAGTTTTTTGCTTGCAGGCGTTCTTGGGATCTTTGAAGTCGTATTTCTCAACTTCTTCATGGTATCAGAGCCTACATCTGCTGCTACTTGTTCCTGATTTTTCAAAAGAATTTTTGGAGGTTGGGGTTTCAAGCTTTTTAGAGTTTTTATTTTGAATCTGGGGTGTTTTTTTTGTTTCTGGGCATTTTGGGCTCAAGTGGACCCCATTGTTTAGCTCAGAACACCCAAAAAACCCCATTTTCATAGAAAATTTGTCCAATTTGCACAACTTTAGCCTCTGGAGATTTTTTTAATTTTTTGCCCAATTTTGGAATGAATTTCGAGAAATTCGTCAATTTTTTTTAAATAATTTCTTTTAAAAAAATTAAGGTAGTTATACGGCCATACCGAGGCTGAATGCAACACAAAATTTGTGAAAACCTAAAAAAAAAAAAGCACATAAAGGGGGGGGGGGGGGGGGGGGGGGTCGGCAGCCTCTACAGGTCGTACGGCCCGCAGCAGGTCGTGGTCTTTGGCCTCCAGCCCGCATGCAAGTGTTGTCGGCTCCAGCCCCTGTGCAGTGCACCATCCACGGCCACCTATCGCCCTCCAGAAAGCAGCCGCCCCTCGCCATGCAACCGCTGCCTCCTGTCTACCGCCGCCACCCACCAACCGTCGTTTTTCGGCTAAGGTACTATTTTTCGACGTAAAAGGAATTAGACAAGTTCATTGAGAGTGCTATAGTTTTTCCCATCAAGCATACTTCATGGGTTTCAAAATTAGTTCCCGTAAGGAAGAAAAATGGTGAAATCAGGCTCTGTGTAGATTTTAGAGACCTTAATCGAGCCTCACTGAAAGACCATTATCCTCTACCTTCTATGGAGCAGATTCTGCAAGTAGTTTCAGGGTCTGAAATGTTTTCTCTACTAGATGGTTTTTCTGGTTACAACCAGATTTTAGTCAAAGATGAGGACCAATATAAGACAACTTTTACTACCAAATGGGGTACTATGGCCTATAGGAAGATGCCTTTTGGGTTATCCAATGCAAGGGCAACTTTCCAGCGAGCCATGGATATGGCGTTTCAAGGTTTGATGTATAAAATAGTGCTTGTTTATTTAGATGATATCACAGTGTTCTCAAAGGAAGCAAAGGATCATCTAAACCATTTGAGGCTAATATTCGAGAGGTGCAGAAAATTTGGGGTATCTCTTAATCCCCAAAAATATATATTTGTTGTCCATGAGGGCATATTGCTTGGTTGCATGGTCTCCAAGCAGGGTATTACCATTGATCCTGAGAGGATAAGTGCCATTTTGGCCCTTCCTTTACCAGCTCACAAGAAAGGTTTGCAGAGCTTCATAGGAAGGATTAATTTTGTCAGGCAATTTATCCCTGATATTGCAGATTTGCTGAATCCTCTAACTGCTATGTTGAGGAAGAATATGTCTTATAGCTGGACCAACGAGGGCAACAAGAGTTTTGAACTAATTAAAGAAGCATTGGTTGTTGCTCCTACACTTTTAAAACCTAATTTTTCTAAGGATTTCACCTTGTACGCGTATGGTAATGTAGATTCTATCTCAGCTATGTTGGTACAGCAAAACGATGAAGGCTCAGAACAACCTTTAGCCTTCTTCAGCCAAGCATTGAAAGACTACGAGCTAAGGTACACTTTTGTTGAAAAACATGTGCTTGTTGTTATCAGGAGTTTGAAGAAATTCAAACACATGTTGTCTAACAATAGCATTAATCTAATGGTTGCTCACCCGAGCGTAGAGGAGTTTCTATTGAGAAAGGATCTCAATGACAAGAGGGCTAGTTGGGTAACCAAGGTGATGGAATATGACATCAAAATTCAGGTTACCAAGCTGGTTAGAGGCAAAGGGTTGTGTGAACAACTTGCTGATGGCATTTCTAGCTCACCAAAGCATGAACAAGAAGTTGTTCTAACACTGCAAGATGACGAACAGGCAGAAGTTTTAGCTCCTGCGGGTGATTGGGTGCAGGAAATGGCACATTTTCTACAAACTGGTGAGTTTCCTAAGCTTCTAGACAGAGCTAAAAGAAGGCATTTCAGACTGTAGTCCATACCTTATGCACTTCTTAATGGCATCTTGTTCTATAAGGATTTTAATGGGGTATTGTTGAGATGCATTAGGCTTGACCAAGTAAATAAAGTGTTGCATGATTTTCATGAGGGATCAGCTGGAGGCCATTTTTCACCAACAGCAACAGCTCTCAAAGTGATGAATGGTGGCTATTATTGGCCCACATTATTTAGAGATGCGCATTGTATGGGTTAGAAAGTGCAAAGAATGTGCCCTTTTCGCTGGAAAAATGGGATTGGTAGCTTTACCTTTGCAACCAATCCAAGTGGAACAACCCTTCATGAGGTGGGGTATGGACTTTATGGGGTGATAAACCCTTCATCCAATGCTGGCCATAAGTGGATACTTACAACCACTGACTATCTCACCAAGTGGACTGAAGCAATGGCACTCAAAGAGGCAAATGAGACTGTTGTTCTAAATTTTTATGAGGATTTGATTGCCCGATTTGGAGTTCCTGAGTCCATCATTTCAGACAATGGCCTCGCTTTTGTTGGCTTTAAAATCTCTGATTGGGCTGTCAAGAAAGGGATCTATCTAAATACGTCTTCCAACTATTATCCGCAAGGCAATGGCCAGGCAGAATCAACTAACAAAAATTTGATTAGGATCATTAAGAAGACAATGGAGGGTAACCAATGAATTTGGCATACTTAGTTAAAATCAGCCTTATGGGCTTATAGGATCACCCCAAAAAGGTCCACGGGACAGTCACCTTTTGTGCTGATGTATGGTAGGGAAGCAAGGCTTCCTATCTCTTTCGAGCTTCCAGCGCTTGACTTAGCAAATCAGCTGGACACACTGGAGGAAGGCCCTTTAACAGTGAGATTAGCTCAGTTATTTGAGCTAGAAGAGACTAGAAAAGATGCTATGAACAAAATAGAGCAGCATTAGGCTCAGATGAAGCGATCTTTTGACAAAAGAGCATCTCCAAGAAACTTCCAAGAAGGAGATGTGGTGCTGAAATGGGACACCCTCAAAAGCAAGCCTGGAAAGCATTCCAAGTTCGATGCATTTTGGAGCAGGCCTTACATTATTTCAGAATGTAAACAGCACAACGCTTTCCAGCTTTCCAAGCTGGATGACAATATGAAGCCAATCCCAGTCAACGGGATTCACCTTGAGCATTGCTTTTGAGGTATGTCACAGCTTGTATATAATAGAGTAGGTTTTTGGTGCTGAATAAGTGCTGCTACACAGTTGGTTAGTTGTTGTTTTGTTTTCCCTAAGCGCTTCGTGTGTAGTTAGTTGTCAGTTGTGTCAGTTTTGGGGAGGTAAGGTTGTTCTAAGTTACCACAGTTCTATGAAGAATATACCTACCATATGAAACAGATGCATTTCACTATCACACATCATACATATCTGCCTCATAGAACTGGGATAGCTCGCAACATTTTTTTGTAGGGAGGTGTTATTAGCAGAAGTTTCAGTCTAAATCCGAGTTTCAGTAGTGCAAGTGAATGTGTTTCAAAAAGTTTTGTCAGTTTGAGTGACTCTGTGCCCAATTGATAAGCTTTAGGCAGCTAGTCTGGGTACTTAGCAGGCAAGCACCGTGCAGATGTCACTAGGAATGTTACCCATTTTCTTTCTCCAGCTCAATCAGGTGGAGCTGGTCAAGTTTTATAGTTTAAGGGTACTTGTTTGTTGTTTGTGTTTTGCCAAGAGATACTATAGAATGCTAAAATATTTCCAAGTAAATGCAAGTGTTCACAACCAATCAAGAACCATACAACATTGCATATTTGAAAAAGCATTTCTCTTTATTCATAAATGTTAAATAAGATGCTCCCACACAAGTCATGGGAATGACTACCTATGATGCGTTATACAAGAAAATGATGCATGTAAAAAATAAAATATAAACAAAGATAAGGGATCCATCATTGCCTCATAATGACGAACCCCCCACAGTTGAGTAGCTTCATATCCAGCTCCTTTGCAGAGTTCCCTTACTGCTCCAAGTGTTTGCAAGAAGATAAGAGAATTGCATTAGAGCTCGGGATACCATATCCTTGCATATATATCATCAATACATGCACAATCCACTCCTACAATGCATTATACCAGTCAAATCATTGTACGTATCAGAAGCAGCAGGAAACATATCTGAAAATTCATAGTTTTTGTCTAACAATTTGTCCAATGTGCAGATACAGGTAAAGTTTTATCGCTAATTACTTCAATTAAATATGTGCATGTGTGAAAAATGGGCTCCCACGAGGGTTGAGCTCAACATGTATGACATTAGGGACAGATTATTATGACATCATGCAATCAATCCTTACCCATCTCCTACGGTGGTCACATTAAAGGAGTATATGTCGCTCATGGCATTAGGGTGATAGGAACATGAGAGTCCTAAATGTCAACACGAGCATACTGTCATAAGGAGAGAAGATATCGAATAAAGGAAGAAATGAATATTTTAGGTTTGCTTTTCCCTAAATGTATTGACCTTGGGATATTTTTTTTGCATTGTTCTCTTTTTTTTCTCATGCTTAATGCCACGCAAAAACACCTAAGGGGGTTGATGAAATGATTTTCATCCCCTTGTCAATCTTTATTGAGTGATTTATTAATATCACTTAATATATGAAATACAATGTTAATATTTATTAAGTGATATTAATAAATCACTTAATAAATATTGTTTTGTGGAAGCTAAGCATATGTTTTTATAAATTTAAGTGAAAATAGATATTTATTAAAATAATTTAAAATTTATTACTTAATGCCTTTATTTAATTTCATATTCACGATTAAAGTCAAAAAGATGTTATAAATGAAGTAGAAAAATGTTTATTAAAGTTATTTGAAAAGTCACTTTATTATTTATATTTATCATTTTTACATTTATAAGATTTTAATAACAATAAAATGATAAAATTACTTGTTAAAGTGAATTAATTTAGTTATCACTTTAATAAATAACTTTATTATTTTTATGTTATTAAAATCTTGACTTTAAATGTAAAAATGAAATTAAATAAATGTCTGATTAAATATTAATTTTTAAATCACTTTACGAGGTATGTATTTTCATTTATTAATAAGGTAAGAGATATTTTTTGCATTAATGAAAGCTTGCAGGCCTGTCTGGGGATATTTTTGAGTCATTTATGATGTAATTAAGAGCTTTTATGGTAGCAGCATGGGTTGGCTTGACTTTGGTTCAAGTGTGTTCCCTTTCAAACCTATTTGAGGGCCTGAAAAGTGGATTTTTTGGTCCTGCTCGCCCAAGAGGAGGTGGAATTTATTATTCATTATCTGCTTTTTAGAAGGCATATATACTTCCTTCCTTCTTCTTTGTGGGGGTTCTTCTTCATTCATCTTACTGGGAAAATGAAATTTCTAAGTTCTTTTTGCAAGAAGGAATGTTTTTGTAACACAGTTTCAGGAATAATACATATTGGTGGTATCTTGTGCAGCAATAATTAGTTCTTTCCTTCCCATTCTCTTCTGTTCTTGTGGGTCCTTATTGTTTAGTGCAGGTTTCTTGTGAGCTTTTTCTTGTCCTTGGAGTTGTATCTTTTCATTCTAGTGTCTTTATGCAAGGGAATAATCATTTGCAGGTTATAAGTTGTTTGTTAGTAGTTATCAGTTTTGGTTCGTGAAAGTTTTCTTTCCTCCTAGGACTGTGGTTATCTAGCCTCCTTATAAATTACTGATGCAAAGCTTGTCTTTTTTCTGGGTTGTGAAGGAGAGTTTTATTACTGTCATATCGTGTATCACTCTTTCTTGCTTTTAAGTTTTTCATCATATCACTTTGGTGCATCACCTTAGGGTTAAATTTTAATTTCATATGTCTTCTTCCTTACACTTTTCCCTGAAGAAATTGTTAGCTTAGGTGAAGAAATCGAAAAGAACCAACTTACTCTGCAGGTCCACTTCAGTCTTCAGGTTACCCACAGCCTCAAAGTGTTCCCATGTTTCAATAGGCAGCTCAAGCTCACAGCTTTAGCAAAGGGTGCAGGCTTTATTGATAACAGTTTTTGGCACGCCCGGTGGGACTGAAAGTGTAATTTTCAGTCTTTATCAGATGTTTTATGCTGTTGTTCTAGTGTGTGCAGCAGTAATTTTCAGTTTTTCAAGACATCTCTACAGCATACCTGGCGACTCTGAGCTCTGGTTTAGAAAAACCAGTATATTTTGCATATGAGAAGAATACAAACCAGAAGTAGTTCCTCAGATTTTGAATATTTGCAATTATCCCCACCTAGAAGAAGATGAGTAGTAGCTACAAAATGGAAAAAAATTATGTTTATTCCAGGAGAGCCAAATCTACTCCACCTGCTGTTGGAGTTCATACTGCTCCAAGAGTCCCAGCTGCGATGATTCCTGCAAGAAATCAGTCATTCGTGGCATTTAACCAAGGCAGCCCACTTAATTTAACCCAGCATGATCTAATTCATGTTGCTCCTTTGAAGTGTTTGCCATACTTTAATGGTGAGGATCAGACCACTCTAGTGGAGTATATAAAAGATGTGGTGAATATGTGTGTTGTCCACCATGTGACAAAGGAAAATGTGGCGATCAAACTATTGGCAGCTTCCCTCAAAGGGAAGGCTTTGCAATGGTTCAGAAGCCTAGCAGTTAACTCCATTGACACTTGGGATCATTTGGGGGAAGAGTTGTGCAAGTTCCTTGAGGACAAATCAAACCATTTGTCGCTAATGGAGCAACTGTCTACCATAAAGAGAGCTCCTCATGAAGTCATGTCAGATTTCAGCCACCGTTTTTAGAAGACTTGGGATAGAATCCCACAAACGGTAAGACCTACTGCTGAGCACACTTTCTTGTATTATTTAAGAGCTTTGAATAGTGATATCTTAGTAATGGTGCAATCGATGGGAGGCATTTCTTTACCCCAGGCCTATGTTATAGATATTAGAGCTGAGAATAGCCTTATACAGGCTGGTAAAATTGCCCCAAGACCTGCTCTACCAATTTTTCCTACCATTCAGCCACCAATAGCAATGCAAATACCTCCTTTAGTTGTTATTCTAGCTGTACGAGGACTACTAGCACCAAGTTCTCAGTCTATTAGACAAGAGAATAACTTTCCAGCACAGTCCAATGATTTACAAAATATTAAAGGACTGCTACAGATATTTGGCAGCGAGATTGTGAATCTGAAAAGATAGCAAAACCAAAATTATAGGGCAAATACAACCCCTTATCAGGCCCCCTTTCCAACCAAACAGGCCTCAATACTAGCAAAATCCTCAAGGTCAAAGACCATTTATGAACCAAAGGCCATTTCAACCTTACAATCCGAATGCTCCGAGTACCTTGAAAAAGTTGGTTCTTACGCAAAATAATTTGTTGCATGAACCTGAATGGTGTTTTCCATGCAATCTACCTCATGACCAGGCCACGTGTTCTAATGGTCTTATTAACCGAGATCTTATAGTACAAAGCGCATCTACTGTTCAACAAGTTTCAGTGGATGATACAACATAACAAAATGCATCCATACACTTGGATATGCAAGGGGAAATGTCCCTTCTTAACTTTCAAAGGGAAGAATTTTGTGGAATGAACAACCCACAGGCACCAAATCAATTACATAATGTTGTTGCAACGTACACAAGGTCAAAAAGGAGAGTTGTAGATGATGGACAACAAACAGATAGTGGTATTTCTCAGCAGAAACACGTTCCAAACGCCCAGCAAGGGGCTGCTGGCTCATCTAATTGACAAAAAAATTTGTTTTTACTAGCAAGTCAATCTGTTGAAAGTATAGGACAGGTAAAAGATTCAACGCAGCCAGCACCTGTAAAGGAAAAAGGTGTTGTTCAAAAAATTCAAAACAAAGTAAGTGTACCTGCCTTTAATATCATTGATCATATGAAAAAGGCTAACGTTACCTTGTCCATGTGGCACTCATTGGCTATCCCTAGTCAAAAAAGCCTCCTACAATCAGCCTTGTCAGATGTCAGTTTGGCACATGAGCCCACCAATGAACAATCTAGAGTGATGCTTACCAATGTTTCAAAAGCAGGTATTGAACAACCAAAAAAGGAAGTCAAGCCACCTCCTTTTTATGTTTCTCTAATCATTGGTAAACACCTAGTCCATAATTTGCATGATAGACTCAGGAGCTAGTAGCTCCGTAATGCCCAAACAAATAGCTGACAAGTTAGGAGTGGAATATGAACCTCTTGAATAGGGAGTAGTCCAGTTAGATGGTACTGCTATTAAAACAGTCGGTGTCATAAAAAATCTGAGTTTGACCTTGCATGCATGCCCAGGATTTGCCATTCCGTAAGAGGTTTATGTCATTGATTTACCTCCCTAATTTGTTATATGTCTATCACGGGATTTCACTGCTAAGATTGGTGGGTATTTATCTTCAGATTAGTCCCACATGTTTTTTAGGACCAGTTATGGCACTAAGGTCACTATTAAGTTAGAGGCAATAGCAAATGACCAATATAACCTTATGTACCCCCTACCATAAATACTAACTTGTCTATTCTTGACGAAGAGGAGTGTCCTATGGCAAAAGAGTTGGATACACAGGTTGACGGTATTCCTGACATGATATTAGACGAGTGGGCAACTAAAAATAATCAAGTTTTAGTAAACAAATAGCTGCAGGAGCTTGGTTTTGGTGTTTACTTAATGCATGAACCTAATATCTTCCTTCCCAACTTGGTGAAAGTTGAAGTCCAACAATCAGATCAGCTTGATAATGAGGTTTGGAGGTTATTTTTTTATGGTTCTAGGAGTTCAAATGGCTAGGGAGGAGGTTGCATGTTTATATCTCCTCAGGGGGAAAAATATTATTCTTCTTTTAGGTTTTCATTCAGCTGTTCTAACAATACAACAGAGTATGAATCGTTGATTCAGGGCCTATTATGGGCAAGGAAGAAGAAAATCACATGTCTCCAAGTGTTTGGAGATAGTGAACTCATTGTCAATCAGGTACGAACCAATCATGTCACAAAAAATGATGTTTTGAAATGCTATAAACACAGGGTATGGGAGTTGATAGAAGAATTATGTGCTTTCAATATGTTGTCTATTCTGAGAAGTAGGAATAAGAGTGTTGATAGACTTGCTGCCATGGGAGCACAATATGATATCCCAGATAACATGAATAGAGACAGCAAGCAGCAGTATGTGAACGTCATTGTTAGACCTTCTATCCCAGATAATAATGTTTTTTGGCAAGTTTTTGAGAATGACCAGCAGATTGTAAAATTATAAGGGAAGAAGCTGAATTTCCATGCATAAATTAGGACAGATTCCAACAACAATATGAAGATCAGGTCATACAACTAAAAGGTAATAAGTTACCCAAGGGATTGGTCACCTTGGAATCCATCTTCAATTTTGACGACCAAGTCAGGAAAGAAAGGTCCAGCATTCAGATTGATCGGGACCACTATGAGGAGGTTGAGATTTCAAGGGGTATGCTTCTCAAACTTGGTAAATTTCATATCAAAGGAAAAGAGGAAGCTTTTATATCCCTCTATCAAGAATTTAATGATATATTTGCTTGGCAATATTCTGATTTGAGGGGATTTGACCCTAAGCTTGCACAGCATACAATAGAACTCGAGCCTAATTCCAAACTAATAAGACAAAAACAAAGACCATTAAATCCCAAATTGGAGCCCTTGATGAAAAAGGAATTAGACAAGCTGATTAAGAGTGCTATAGTTTTTCCCATCAAGCATACTTCATGGGTTTCAAACTTAGTTCCCATAAGGAAGAAAAATGGTGAAATCAGGCTCTGTGTAGATTTTAGAGACCCTAACTGAGCCTCACTGAAAGACCATTATCCTCTACCTTCTATGGAGCAAATTCTGCAAGTAGTTTCAGGTTCTGAAATGTTTTCTATATTAGATGGTTTTTCTGGTTATAACCAGATTTTAGTCAAAGAGGAGGACCAATATAAGACAACTTTTACTACCAAATGGGGTACTATGGCCTATAGGAAGATGCCTTTTGGGTTATCCAATGTAGGGGCAACTTTCCAACGAACCATGGATATGGCGTTTCAAGGTTTGATGTATAAAATAGTGCTGGTTTATTTAGATGATATCACAGTGTTCTCAAAGGAAGCAAAAGATCATCTAAACCCTTTGAGGCTAATCTTTGAGAGGTGCAGACAATTTGGGGTATCTCTTAATCCCAAAAACTGTATATTTGTTGTCCATGAGGGCAGATTGCTTGGTTACATGGTCTCCAAGCAGGGTATTACCATTGATCCTGAGAGGATAAGTGCCATTTTGGCCCTTCCTTTACCAGCTCACAAGAAAGGTCTACAGAGCTTCATAGGAAGGATAAATTTTGTCAGGAGATTTATCCCTGATATTGCAGATTTGCTAAATCCTCTAACTACTATGTTGAGGAAGAATATGTCTTATAGCTGGACCAAGGAGGGCAAGAGGAGTTTTGAACTAATTAAAGAAGCATTGGCTGCTGCTCCTACACTTCTAAATCCTGATTTTTCTAAGGATTTCACCTTGTACGCATATGGTAATGTAGATTCTATCTCAGCTATGTTGGTACAACAAAACGATGAAGGCTCAAAACAACCTTTAGCCTTCTTCAGCCAAGCATTGAAAGACTACGAGCTAAGGTACACTTTTGTTGAAAAACATGTGCTTGTTGTTATCAGGAGTTTGAAGAAATTCAAACACATGTTGTCTAACAATAGCATTAATCTAATGGTTGCTCACCCGAGCGTGAAGGAGTTTCTATTGAGAAAGGATCTCAATGACAAGAGGGCTAGTTGGGTAACCAAGGTGATGGAATATGACGTCAAAATTCAGGTTACCAAGCTGGTTAGAGGCAAAGGGTTGTGTGAACAGCTTGTTGATGGCATTTCTAGCTCACCAAAGCATGAACAAGAAGTTGTTCTAACACTGCAAGATGACGAACAGGCAGAAGTTTTAGCTCCTACGACTGATTGGGTGTAGGAAATGGCACATTTTCTACAAACTAGTGAGTTTCCTAAGCTTCTAGACAGAGCTAAAAGAAGGTATTTCAGACTGCAGTCCATACCTTATGCACTTCTTAATGGCATCTTGTTCTATAAGGATTTTAATGGGGTATTGTTGAGATGCATTGGGCCTGACCAAGTAAATAAAGTGTTGCATGATTTTCATGAGGGATCAACTGGAGGCCATTTTTCACCAAGAGCAACAGCTCTCAAAGTGATGAAAGGTGGCTATTATTGGCCCACATTATTTAGAGATGCGCATGTATGGGTTAGAAAGTGCAAAGAATGTGCCCTTTTCACTGGAAAAATGGGATTGGCAGCTTTACCTTTGCAACCAATCCAAGTGGAATAGCCCTTCATGAGGTGGGGTTTGGACTTTATTGGGGGTGATAAACCCTTCATCCAGCGCTGGCCATAAGTGGATACTTACAACCGCTAACTATTTCACCAAGTGTACTGAAGCAGTGGCACTCAAAGAGGCAAATTGGACTGTTGTTCTAAATTTTTATGAGGATTTGATTGCCAGATTTGGAGTTCCCAAGTCCATCATTTCAGACAATGGTCTCACTTTTGTTGGCTTTAAAATCTTTGATTGGGTTGTCAAGAAAGGGATCTACCTAAATACGTCTTCCAACTATTATCCACAAGGTAATGGCCAGGCAGAATCAACTAATAAAAATCTGATTAGGATCATTAAGAAGACCATAGAGGGTAACCAATGGATTTGGCATACTTAGTTAAAATCAGCCTTATGGGCTGATAGGATCACCCCAAAAAGGTCCACGGGACAGTCACCTTTTGTGCTGATGTATGGTAGGGAAGCAAGGCTTCCTATCTCTTTCGAGCTTCCAGCGCTTGACTTAGCAAATCAGCTGGACACACTGGAGGAAGGCCCTTTAACAGTGAGATTAGCTCAGTTATTTGAGCTAGAAGAGACTAGAAAAGATGCTATGAACAAAATAGAGCAGCATTAGGCTCAGATGAAGCGATCTTTTGACAAAAGAGCATCTCCAAGAAACTTCCAGGAAGGAGATGTGGTGCTGAAATGGGACACCCTCAAAAGCAAGCCTGGAAAGCATTCCAAGTTTGATGCATTTTGGAGTAGGCCTTACATTATTTCAGAATGTAAACAGCACAACGCTTTCCAGCTTTCCAAGCTGGACAACAATATGGAGCCAATCCCAGTCAACAGGATTCACCTCGAGTATTGCTTTTGAGGTATGTCATAGCTTGTATATAATAGAGTAGGTTTTTGGTGTTGAATAAGTGCTGCTACATAGTTGGTTAGTTGTTGTTTTGTTTTCCCTAAGCACTTCGTGCGTAGTTAGTTGTCAGTTGTGTCAGTTTTGGGGAGGTAAGGTTGTTCTAAGTTACCACAGTTCTATGAAGAATATACCTACCATATGAAACAGATGCATTTCACTATCACACATCATACATATCTGCCTCGTAGAACTGGGATAGCTCACAACATTTTTTTGTAGGGAGGTGTTATTAGCAGAAGTTTCAGTCTAAATCCAAGTTTTAGTAGTGCAAGTGAATGTGTTTCAGAAAGTTTTGTCAGTTTAAGTGACTCTGTGCCCAATTGATAAGCTTTAGCCAGCTGGTCTGGGTACTCAGCAGGCAAGCACCGTGCAGATGTCACCAGAAATGTTACCCATTTTCTTTCTCCAGCTCAATCAGGTGGAGTTGGTCAAGTTTTATAGTTTAAGGGTACTTGTTTGTTGTTTGTGTTTCGCCAAGAGATACTATAGAATGCTAAAAGATTTCCGAGTAAATGCAAGTGTTCACAACCAATCAAGAACCATACAACATTGCATATTTGAAAAAGCATTTCTCTTTATTCATAAATGTTAAATGAGATGCTCCCACACAAGTCGTGGGAATGACTACCTATGATGCATTATACAAGAAAATGATGCATGTAAAAAATAAAATATAAACAAAGATAAGGGATCTGTCATTGCCTCATAATGACGACCCCCCCGCAGTTGAGTAGCTTCATATCCAGCTCCTTTGCAGAGTTCCCCTGCTGCTCCAAGTGTCTGCAAGAAGATAAGAGAATTGCATTAGAGCTCGGGATACCATATCCTTGCATATATATCATGAATACATGCACAATCCACTCCTATAATGCATTATACCAGTCAAATCATTGTACATATCAGAAGCAGTAGGAAACATATATGAAAATTCATAGTTTTTGTCTAACAATTTGTCCAATGTGCAGATACAGGTAAAGTTTTATCGCTGATTACTTCAATTAAATATGTGCATGTGGGAAAAATGGGCTCCCACGAGGGTTGAGCTCAACATGTATGACATTAGGGACAAATTATTATGACATCATGCAATCAATCCTTACCCATGTCCTACAGTGGTCACATTAAAGGAGTACATGTCGCTCATGACATTAGGCTGATAGGAACATGAGAGTCCTAAATGTCAGCACCAACATACGTTCATAAGCGAGGGGCACTCATTCACGGAGTCCATCATACAAGAGATTTAAGGAAGATTGCATGATCATCATGATAATTGTATTTAAGAAGTAAAGCTTATCATTTAATGTGTCATCTAAGAGACCATCCTTATTGAAGAATCAAGGAGAAATTGTTTGATGTTAGTCAAGGATACAAAATAGTAAGATTTATCTTATTAATGGTGCTATGTTCAACAATGACATCTGTCCCAAGGAAATCAGTTATAATAGCAAAGAGAGAAGCAGAGTACAACCAAAGAGGAAAAGATTAATTGCAGTCATATAGGATTGTTATAGCAGTCATGTAGCAGCCTTGTAATAGTAAACCCTCGTGTCACATAAGAAAAAATAGAACAACACCATTAGCAGCAATTAATCACAGTGTTTTTGCAAAAGATAGTATGTTGCAGCTTTGTAACGAAGGAGGGGAGATTATTGTTTTAAGCATGTAATGTCATGACTTGCTAGTATGAGTTTGTGTATTTAAAAGAGGAAGACTGCAAGTGATGTGGAGCATGACAGTGACCCCTATTAAAGTAGCCACAACAGTAATAGAGGGTCTTTTAATAGCATTGTGAGGACATGGTGGGTGGTTGTTCCAGTTTAGTCTAGGTTTTAGTAGAAAGCATGCAGATTTGCCATTATACAAGATTCAGTAAGCAGCTACAGCCACAGCAAGAAGATGCAACAATAATGCCGCAACAATATTTGTTATTCAAATAGGTAGGATTTACAAGGTTAGGGGCATGTGTATGGCACAAATTTTACAAGATTCAAGAATACATTTTGTCAAACTTCCAGCAGATCATTTGTCAAATTCAAGGTTAGACATCATTTTTATTTTGTGCAAGAAGAAGTGTAAAGGTTTGATAAGCTAGAGGATGGGTTTTATTTGCGAATGTGGAAGGTCAAATGCCAAGGAAAATAAATCAACAGTTTTACCCATGTTTATTGCTATATGCCAAAAAAAATCAAAATGAAATGCCTCGAAAATACACATCTGAAGCAGCCTACATGTGGTAAAGGACCATTACCATTTCCAGATTTTGAACCAGAGAAGAGAAACCAACAACAGTAATTTTCCAAGTAAAATGCCTAGTTTATGCTATCAGACATGAAAATAAAATAAAATGAAACCCACGACTTGCTGGAAATGTACAACGACAAAGATAAATCCATGAAAATGCATTTTGTCGCCTTCAGCAGCAAGTTTTCAGCAGTCATTTTCCAAGTAAGTTGCAGGGAATTGAATTTTGTTCATGATGTAACAGTCAAAGGAAAAGAGAATCGCCTGAAGCAGCCATTAATGGCAGAGAATACCTGAAATATTTTCAAAAAAACCCATGGTGGCCAGAGAAGATCACACTACAGCAAAAATGGAAATCCCTCATGGCGACCCCCAATACATCAGCAAAATTTGCCCAGAAATGGAATAAAATCATTCCCAACTTATTACTTTCAGTAAGGAGTATGCAGAAATCAGGCCATGACAAAAACCATGGCGCCCAATTTCCAGAAGATCACGCTACAGCAAGGAAAGAAAACATCGAATGCCAAAGGGTATAAAGAAGTTCATACGTTTCAGTTCTCAGCTCGCGAAAATCATTTTGAGCACCTCGAACTTGTAGCAAAAACCATGGCGGCCAGCAATAAAACCAGAATGTCCTTCTTTTTCCACCAAACCCTAGCTTCTCACCAAGCAGCAAAAAAGGAGAAATATCGCATAAGGAGAGAAGATATCGAATGAACGAAGAAATGAATATTTTAGGTTTGCTTTTCCCTAAATGTATCGACCTTGGGATATTTTTTTTGCCTTGTTCTCTATTTTTTTCTCATGCTTAATGCCACGCAAAAATGCCTAAGGGGGTCGATGAAATGATTTTCATCCCCTTGTCAGTCTTTATTGAGTGATTTATTAATATCACTTAATATATGAAATACAATGTAAATATTTATTAAGTGATATTAATAAATCACTTAATAAATATTGTTTTGTGGAAGCTAAGCATATGTTTTTATAAATTTAAGCGAAAATAGATATTTATTAAAATATTTTAAAAATTATTACTTAATGCCTTTATTTAATTTCATATTCACAATTAAAGTCAAAAAGATGTTATAAATGAAGTAGAAAAATGTTTATTAAAGTGATTTGAAAAGTCACTTTATTAAATATATTTTCATTTTTACATTTGTAAGATTTTAATAACAATAAAATGATAAAATTACTTGTTAAAGTGAATTAATTTAGTTATCACTTTAATAAATAACTTTATTATTTTTATGTTATTAAAATCTTGACTTTAAATGTAAAAATGAAATTAAACAAATGTCTAATTGAATAATAATTTTTAAATCACTTTATGAGGAATTTTTTTTCATTTATTGATAAGGTAAGAGATATTTTTTGCATTAATAAAGGCTTGTAGGCCTATCTGGGGATATTTTTGAGTCATTTATGATGTAATTAAGAGCTTTTATGGTAGCAGCATGGGTTGGCTTGACTTTGGTTCAAGTGTGTTCCCTTTCAAACCTATTTGAGGGCCTGAAAAGTGGATTTTTTGGTTTTGCTCACCCAAGAGGAGGTGGAATTTATTATTCATTATCTGCTTTTTAGAAGGCATATATACTTCCTTCCTTCTTCTTTGTGGGGGTTCTTCTTCATTCATCTTTTTGGCAGACTGTAATTTCTGAGTTCTTTCTGCAAGAAGGAATGTTTTTGTAACACAGTTTCAGGAATAGTACAGATTGGTGTATCTTGTGGAGCAATAATTAGTTCTTTCCTTCCCATTCTCTTATGTTCTTGTGGGTCCTTATTGTTTAGTGCAATTTTCTTGTGAGCTTTTTCTTGTCCTTGGAGCTGTATCTTTTCATTATGGTGTCTTTATGCAAGGGAATAATCATTTGTAGGTTATAAGTTGTTTGTTAGTAGTTATCAATTTTGGATCGTGAAAGGTTTCTTTACTCCTAGGACTGTGGTTATCTAGCCTCCTTATAAATTACTGATGCAAAGCTTGTCTTTTTTCTAGGTTGTGAAGGAGAGTTTTATTACTGTCATATCGTGTATCACTCTTTCTTGCTTTTAAGTTTTTCATCATATCACTTTGGTGCATCACCTTAGGGTTAAATTTTAATTTCATATGTCTTCCTCCTTACTCTTTTCCTTGGAGAAATTATTAGTTTAGGTGAAGAAATCGAAAAGAACCAGCTTACTCTGGAGGTCCACTTCAGTCTTCAAGTTACCCACAGCCTCGAAGTGTTCCCATGTTTCAATAGGTAGCTGAAGTTCACAGCTTTAGCAGAGGGTGCAGGCTTTATTGATAACAGGTACCTCATCAGGCTTTGTTGTCGGGACCCAATTTTTGTCGTCATCATGTAGTTGCATTTTTGTTTCATGCATTTAGTTTTTTAGCTACTCCCTAAGTTCATCTTAAGGGGGGGTGTTATAGTTATCATGTATTAGCTAATAATTATTTATTTAATTATTAGTCTATTATCCTCTACGCTTAAGCTAAACTTAGACATTTAATAATATGGTAGGTATTTAATAATTGTTCTAATTATTAAATACACTTTATCCCTTTAGGGTTTCTTTAGGGTTGCATATTCACCTTTTATTAGTATTGTATTGTACTTTTTATTTGATTCCCTCTCTGGATGATAATCTTCTTCTTCAGAGCCATTATTGCTTTTTGCCTCTATTTTTCTCTTGTGACAAGTATTTTGCTTGCAGGTGTTCTTGGGATCTCTGAAGTTGTATTTCTCAACTTCTTCACAAACTAAATTTGGGGTCAAGATAAAGCCCTAACAAATATAGTATTCATTCACCTAGTAATATTAGGATATTTTTATTTTCCAAGAGTATTGACCTCAAACTTTTACTTACCTATCTTTAAATTGACAACAAATACTTTTATTACAATACTGCAAAGGCAAGTACATGTCACTACATGGCACTTGTTTATTTCGTAACATCCAAAAACTTGCCTTACCATTAGTTGTTGGCTTAAGGTTGGAATAGAAGATTTATGAATGAGCATGAAGTATACTTTAAAGATTTGTAGCAATTGGTAGCAAATAAGTATTCAATTTAATCTAAAATATATTATATTATTATATTATTTTAAATCAATCTATACAAAGCTAGAAAAATTAATTAGTGAGGGGTTAATATATGTAGAGAGAGATAAAGTAGAGAATGATAGATAGATAGAAAAATAGAGTAAAAGAAAGAGACATTAATAACAAGGATAAAGATAGAGAGCTAGAGAGCTAGAGAGGAAGAGAAAAAAAGAGTGACGTAGAAAGAGGTGGGTAGAGAACTAGATAACTTGCACCACCATGATTTGAAAAATGCCTTCATTTTAAGCCTAATTGACTCCAATCTACTTTAATTCAACCAACCATGTCTTAGAGACCCTAGCTTTTTTGACTTATATCCCTAGGAATCTACAACTTTTTGATACTTTGTTAGAGACCCTACTGATGTGATGTAGAAGTTGCTTGACAACTTTTTTGACAATAATGACATTTTTTGCTCAAATTGTATCTAGACTCAATCTATGACTCCTATGACCTGATAATGAATCAAATAATTCTCCATGCTTATACAAGAATTAAGAATGATCGTGATTGACCTTATCAATAATGGGCATGATTGACCTTATCACATCACAAAAACTCAAAACATAGTCACAAAACATAGACACAAAAATAGTCACAAAACATTGTCACATATTATTCAAAAAATTGCCTCTAAATATGGTCAAATCAACTCTTGGCTATTTGAATATACAAAAAAATGTCTTACAAATCATCTCATGGGCTTCTATACAAAATTTGGCAGTACAATATGTGTGATTTAGCTCATCACCACTTTAATATACAAAATTTGGTATTTAAATATGTACAAATCAACTCATTGTCATTTAAATATACAAAATTATGCCCCTAAACATGTATAAGTCAGCTCATGAAAATTTATATATACAAAAAATGAATATAGAACAATTCGTCAATGATATATACAGAATTCTCAAAATCATTCTACTCTGAACCATAGAATCAATCAAGTGAGCCTTTAGGATTGGCTCTAACCCGTATTGTGTCAAGTATTGCCTCATGGTCAGATTCACGAACTTTTCATAAAATCTTGTTATGAGGTCTACCATGATAATTCATCAAATGAATATTTGTTTCAACAACAAGGTTAGAGAAATGAAGAATATGTTTGTATATTTCAAAGTCCTCAAACAACCAAACATCAGAATTCTTGATAGGGTATCTCCTAAGCCATGTTTCTGTCATGACAACAGACCCTATTGGGTACTCGATACCCTCTCTGTCAATGATTATGGTTGTCAATTTTCTTTTAGGCTCAACACAATGACACAAATAGTAATTTGTTCCTTCTTCATTGTTCTCTTATGCAACAACTACATACATAGGACCTGCATTTTATAAAGTGATAATTAATACCAAAAATAAAGTGTGATGTACAACAAAATGAACCAAAAATAATACTTGCAAAAAAATTAACTCAAAAAATCACCTGAATCCACTAGGTCAAATACTTGGTCAAAATCCACTGATGTCTCCATCTAGCTCAATTGTAGTGCTTTGAGAATTTGATATATATCAATGGGAACCAATGGTCTACAAGACCATTTGTCAACAGACTCTTGTGATTCAAATTCTTCCCACAAACAATACATGCATGAAGAAAAAAAACATACCATCTGTCTCGTATAAATTACTAGTGAACTTGTATTTGAACTCATAAATGAGTGCATGTCAATCGATCCTACAACTGTACAACAATATAGATAGTTTTCAATGTTAGATTCAGTGATCAACCAAAAATATCTACGAACCATTGACATAACTAGATTACCTGGACCCATCGTAGAGTTACACCATCACATAATTGTTTATGCATCTATCAACTCAACACCACCTTTGTACTTCAATTCTTCTCCAGCTAGGGCTCTTTTTACACATACTACTGCACCATCATACTCTCCCTTACCATGTCCAGCCTCAGTGAAATTCCAAAAATGTTGTACACCGCTTGTCATATGCATCCTTGTCAACCAATAAAACATCCTTGCATTCTTGAATTGTGCGGTGCAATTATCTAACCATATTAAGTGTCGGTTGTATTGTATGTTTCTTTCCTTTAAATTATCATATAAAACTTTGAGGCATCCTTGTACAAACTCCGATGAATGAGTACGATCATCACTTACGTAGAAATGATACTCTCTTACAACCTTTCTATCCTCCTATGTGCTATCATCTGCATGCATGAGTGTTATGTGTACAAAAATATAAACTTGTGTAGAATGATAATACATAGATTGCACTTCATTTTGAGGGTGTAGTGTATAATTTTCAGAAAAATCAATGATAGAGACAATGGTGCCAAGAGGAAATGTGTCCTTGCATAACTTGAATTGCTCATCTAACCATCGAGCTCTATGTGTATGCATTGTGTATTCATAAACTAGTATCTCTTGAAACATTTTCATAAATTCAACTACACATTTATCATTTTTCACCAACTCGCATCTCTTCAAACCTTTTCCATCTTTAACTCCCTATGTGACTGTCTTGTATTTTCCAAAAGAAACTAGTTTCCTACCAATTTCATGTGTGCTCTCCAAATGTACACATCTTCATAAATGTTGAAAACCACCACATATAGCACAAGAACCTTCCAAACAAGGCATTTTATAATAAATGCAACCATCATGTCTATTACATAGCACACTTGAAATAAATTCTCTTACTGACTTAGGAGGTGCTTGTATATTACATTCCTGCAAAACATTGTTAGTGTGCAAAGTAGAACAAATATGATGAAAAATATCATAGTGCATGGAAAATTCAATATGCATCCTACAACAACACGTGGTGCGTTCATTATGCATCCTCGAACAATGCAGAGAAGGAAGTTGATAAAGAGCAGGTGAACAAGAAGGGTCATGAAAGGAGGACCAAAGCCAACACAAAGAATAAGGTCGACATCGAAGGTCATGAGCTGGAGGATATGAAGACCTCGGCAAACAACATGAAACAAATGGTTGTTCACACTGAGGAGATCCTGAATAGTATTTAGTTCCAGTAGCTATCCTTGGTTCTGTCTCTTTGTTGTCTTTTGCTTTCCTGTTGCTGTCTGTTCTGAGTTTTATGTAATTATGTAATGATGTTTTAAGTTGTGCCCATCTGGTGGGTTCATTTTGACTTTTTGAAGTGATCAGGAACTTTTTTATGCTTTTCTGTTCTCCTGCTTTGTAAAAGGTTCGGGTACCTTTCAAATACCTGTTTTTACTTAATCAAAACACGTGGTGCGATCATGATTAATCTTAATATAAAAAGGTTTTGTCATTTCAAAAAATCTTTGAGAAATTCTTATTTGAGGAAAATTTTCAAGGAATCTTTCATAAAATTTTGTTTGAGTCATATCCAAATAGTGTTTGGCATGTGGCTCACAATTTGTAGACCCGATTCGCCTTTTAACAACATCTCTTTGGTTGGGCGAAACTCTATGTTGTCATGCCAAAAATTTCCAATTAATGTTCTTAGTGCATCAACAACAACCTTATCTTTGTGTGGTAGTCTATCCGAGAATGCCCAAAGAGATTTATTGTTAGGTTCCTCTATTTTTTCCTACCTCTGTAATGCTTTACTTAATCTTGTTCTACTAACGTTTAATGACTTACTTGTTTTGCTTATCAAACGATCTTTTTTTATTTTCTTGCTCATTATTGTTGATGTAATGACACGTCGAGTAACATTAGAATCTTTAGTATGTGATTTTGAACCAATAGCTTGATATGCATCAAATATATTTCTCACAATAGTTCTTTTGTTGTTACTTTTGGATGATCTTAGGCCTAGAATTTTCATTGTCTCTCTAAAATTCAAAATTTTAATCATTTGAACAATTAATTAACATCTTGTGGTTTGATTTAAGTTTTTAAAATGGCAAATTTTAATCATTTGAACAATTAATGACATCTTGCAGTTTGATTTAAGTTTTTAAAATAGTTTTGCCATATTCTTTTAACCATTCTCCTACAAGTTCATTCATTCATTTTATTGGGCATTGGCTTCAATATATTATCATCAATGTTAATTAGATATTTTTGTTTCTTATGAATGATTCTAGGAGGTATCAACATTGGTGCATTGCGTACATTGTGTACATTCAATTCATAAAATAGAGCAGATGTAAATTCATCATTTCATTGATTATTCAATGTGGTCTCTTCTTCAATTGCATTGGGTTCATACGGTAAATCAAATATATCTTCTTCAATTGCATTAGGTGCATTATGTTCATTTGGTAAATCGAATTGAGATGTTGAGGATGATATACTTTCTTGTCCCATCGTTCTTATGCTACGTAATTTCTTCATACGCTGCATTTGTCTTTTCTTTCTAGCCTCTCATTGTTCCATCGTTCCTCGCTTGTTCTTTCCCATGGTTGATATCAGTTGTCCTAAATAGAATCATATTACATATATATGTAAACAAAAGTTCATAAACAATCAAATAACCATAAATATGCATCTTATCATTATTTTTTTGAATCAAAAACAAAAAATTCAATTACTTATATGTATAAAACAGTGACAGAAGTGCAGACACAATTGCAGTGGGGCCTTCAACGATCTCAAAAACTTCTTTTGAGGTCATTAAGGCTCTTGGGCAACTAAAACTATGTCTAAGTATCGTGTACGTGGTTTATTAATAACCGCATACGCGTTGTCAGTCCCTAAAATGTTTGCAAGGCCAACAATATTTTTTGGCACCTTGTACGCGCTTAAAACTTGTAAATACCACATACGCGCTCCTAGGACTTAAAAATGTTATGGCAGGACAACAAACTAATAGGCTCAGTACAGGTGGTATTTTTTTGCACCTTGTACATGCTTAGAACTCATAAATACCGCATACATGCTCCTAGGCCTTAAAAATGTTATGGCAGGGCAACGAACTAATAGGGGAGAGAGAGAGAGAGAGAGAGAGAGAGAGAGAGAGAGAGAGAGAGAGAGAGAGAGAGAGAGAGAGAGAGAGAGAGATGATTTCCCAAAGCCCACCACAAGAGGAGTGTGGTGGAGGGATGATGCACAATGGGTTTTGTGCACTGAGTCAAATGTTAAGTCTACCAAGGAAAGCATAGGGCCTCTCGAGCTCAAACTGTGGTCCTTGGGATTATTAGGTCTATTGTTCATCCAAATGGTGACCACTACATGGTAGACCTAATTACAATACAACAATATAAAGTAAGAGAGATAAAGGGGGTAGGGAGACAAGAAGAGAGAGAGGGATGGGGTATGGAGGAAGGGAGAAGGGGAGAGAGGGAGAGAGAGGTAGAGAGAGAGAGAGAAATCAATTAAATTGTATCCTATCAAATCAATATTACTACATAAGCTAATAAGATAGTTAAATGCAATGGAACTGATTTCCTTGGTATGGCTATAAATTGCTACCTAGACCATGAGTTTGAAAACCACTTCGTATTCTAAGAATTGCAAGGGAGCAAATTAGGAAGAAAAAATGTGCATTACCAAAGATTTCCCAAAGCCCACCACAGCAAGAGTGTGGTGGAGGGATGATGCACAATGGGTTTTGTGCACTAAGTCAAATACTAAGTCTATCAAGGAAAGCATAGCCTCTCGAGCTCAAAGTGTGGACCTTGGGATTATTAGGTCTATTGTTCATCCAAATGGTGACCACTACATGGCAGACCTAATTGCAATACAACAATATATAGTAAGGGAGATAAAGGGAGTATGGAGAGAGAAAGAGTGGGGTATGGAGGAAGGGAGAAGGGGAGAGAGGGAGAGAGAGGTAGAGGGAGGGAGAGAGAGAGAGGGGGGGGGGAGAGAGAGAGAGAGAGAGAGAGAGAGAGAGAGAGAGAGAGAGAGAGAGAGAGAGAGAGAGAGAGAGAGGGAAGGAGAGAGAAAGAGAGAGGGAGAGAAAGAGAAGCACCATGTATGCACTTGAGAGGGGGAGAGAGGGAGACAATACACATACATACACACATATGTGTGTATATATATACTTAATATATTATATATTATATATTATATACATATAATATAATATAATATATATATGTATATACACATATTATATATATAATATCATATTATACATAATATACACACTCCCAGATTTTAAACAAAAGTAGTGTGTACACGTTGTTTTAGCTTTATTACCACGTACGCGCTATTTATAGTAAAGACAACACATACACGCTTCTTATGTCATAGGTACCCGTACGCGCTTTTGACTGTTAAGGCTTGGAAATAGGCCTGTATGACAAAACTACAGGTTGGAAGTTTGATTTCCCTCCATTTCGCTTCTTTTTGACGTGTTTTATTTTATCAAATTGGTTTCTCGACTTTGTCATCATCAAGTTTACACTTCATCAAGTGGGTATTTCTAAAATTGCCACCATATTTTCACCCATCTTCCGAGCTTTCTAACTATATAATTTTAAAAAAAATTGAACAACAATAACATTATTATTTAATTTCTTTTACCAGTGTCTCCATACTTCTCACAGACATACGTGTACCATTTTTTTAATAACTTTTGATCTACTTATCCAAATTTAAAAAACTTTATATATTATTTTAGTGCACTTGATTCTTTACAATTTAAAAAAAAATTGTATTTTTGATTTTTTTAGTGCAAGTTATGCTTCGTGCAAAGGATTTGTCAAAATACTAAATCTAACTATGACTTTTTTGATGCACATGTCAAACACTATGTTATGTTTTTTAGAAAAAATCAGGGTTTGTTTTTCATGCGCGAAGGATTTGACCCCCTTAATCTTATCCAATTTTGAAAAAGTTTAGTAGTTTGGAAACTAGATTCAAAGTACTATAATATTTGTTCTTTGATTATCTTCATATCTTGAGTGGATGACTTTCAAATTTTTCCTCCAAGTTCACGTTCACCTGATTTCAGAAAAAAATTTAAAAAATTAAAAAATTAAATTAAAAATAAAATTAAAAAAAAAGAAAAGATGGAAAGGTGGTGTCCATTTATACCCCCCTTTTTTACCACAATCTTTGTGCACTTACCCATATGCAGAGTTGATTTGAAGTTATCACCTTTCCATTGAGACCTTTGTTGCACAAACATCAAATGCTAAATGGCCTACCAATTGACCTCACGTACTGCATAAATGTATAGAAAAAAGAGACTATTTTTTTTTATAATTGACCTTCTGCACCTCTTTAGCATACCCATTGCACACCAAGGTACAATTACTACTATAACAAAAGGTTCATCTTTTTCGTTATGTTCATTGGGACACACATTCAACTTGGTTCCTCTCCTTAGTCAAGGTCTTCAAGACCATGAATGTGAATATGAAGAGGGACACAATAGAGTTTTAATTTGGAAGTATTCACATTGCGGTTTTAAATTTCATATTTTTTGGATTTGATAAATTGGTAAAACTATTAATTGTACAAATTGTCAATTTTTTTTGTTTAATTTGGTACATTTATTTTCGTGGATGACATTTGACTTGGATGATATTTGATGTAAGCCAATTTTTTTAGAAAAAAAAAAAGATCTCAATAAATATCAAATTTTATTAATGATGATACAACAAAAAGGGTTGTGTCAAGAGTGGTCATTTTTATGGCACATTTTTTGAAACGTAAATTTATTTAGAAGGAAATTGTAAAGGCATATAAGAAAGAGATGAAGAAGATAGATATTCAAACCAATATGACGATGATATGATGAAAAGGGTTGTGTTAAGAGTGGTTATTCTTAAGGCAAAATTTCAAAAGGACAAACTTAATTAAGAGGAAGTTAAAAAGACGTATAAGAAAAAAATGAAGAAGATTGATGTTTAGATTGATATGGGTGCTGCCAAATGGGAGGATAAGCTTAGTAGTGTGTAAGTATGATGAAACCTTGTTTTTTTCATTATAGAGCTTGACTTTAGTTTTAACTCTGCTCTAATGGTTTCATGTTATTTTTGTATTTTTTGGGTGGTATTCTATGTATTTTCTTTGAACTTGACTTATATGTAATTGATTGAGACCCTTTTCCTATGAAAAAAATTAGTATCCAAATTGATATGATGATGATATGATGAAAAGGAAAAGTTTCAAAAGAACAAATTGATTTAGGAGGAAGTTGAAAAGACGTATAAGAAAAATGTGAAGAAGATTGGTATTCGGATCGATACAATTGCTAAAAAATAGAAGGATAAGTTAGTAGTGTGTAAATATTGTGAAGCCTTAGTTTCTCATCAGAGGGCTTGACTCTAGTGTTCTGCTATACTCTCATGGTTTATGTTATTTTTGTATTGTTTTAGTGCACTATCATATGTTTTGTCTTTGAACTCTATACTTGTGTAAGGGACCGTGACCCTTTCCTAGCTTATCTAATAAAAAAATATTACCAAAATTTAAGTAAAAATATTTAATACATATTTAACTCATCACTAAAGTATAAAAAATATTCAATTGTGTAAAACCAACACACAAATATAGGGTGCATAGTAGCATGGAGTGGGTGAGCACGCAAAGATGGTAAGTTGTAGTTTGCTTTGACCTACAAAATATTCATACTCCAATGTAATTTTAAATTTTTACATTACTTTTATCATTTTCAATGATTTTATTTATTATTTATGAATAAGTATTAAATTGTGTTTATCATTTTTGTGCATACAAGCCAAACTAGAGATCCATAAGTATTGTTAGGATCTAGCCAACAAAGTAATTATAGTGACATCCTCTCTAAAGTTTTATGTTAAAAAGAAATGACTATCTAGTAAGTGTGTATTAAAATTAAATTTTTGTTATTGTTTAAATGATGAGTCTTAATGACCAATTTGAACATCTTGAAATATTGAATATGCATTTATTCTTATGGTCAAGCTAGGTTATCTACTAGTTGTATTAGTGTATGTCATAAGTTTAAATTTCTACATAATTGACATATTAAATTGCAAAGTGGCTTTTTCTATAGGTGAGATGGAAAAATCAATTAAAGCACTACAACACATTTTCAACATCTATTTCATGTCAAATCTAATGCAAAACTGTGAGATTTTGCCGAGATCTAGAGGCAATGGAAAACACAAATAAGAGAGAACAAAATAGAGGACAAGAATAAACTATATTCTCATCAATAGATAAATGATCAATAGTTCAAAATGAATATGAGCCTGCATATATAGGCAAGGCTATATGGATATGTGAGCACACAAACATGACATGTGGCTCAATAAGAAACAAGGGTAGGTAGGAAATAGGTGTGGTAGGTAGGAGAAACAATATAATATTCCACATGAGGTGGATCACCCATCGAAGGTGGAATTATCACCCATGTACAAATGCAAATGTATGCAAACCAATGTAATGAAATCTCTCACAAAGCAGGGGAAGAGAGAAAAACCCAATGGGAAAAAACCCTCCCCAAAAAGAGAGATTAAAAATATACAAGAGATCTCTCATAGACGTATGTGAGGAACAAAACCCCATGTGAGGAAAAAGTCCCCCCCATTTAAGAGAAGAAGAGAAGCTAGGTAGCCCCCCCTCAATGTTGAATTTTCACCAATGATAGAAGCTCGATGATGCATGAAGAAATTGCTCCATGAATGTTGAACAACATTCCTCCCCTTAGGAAGAAACAAAACCAAAGGTGTATCCATGAAGTCTCCCCAATCATGAAGGGAAGATGTATGAAAAAAACTCATGATGAGTGAAATCTCTGAAACCTGCTCAAGTGTCCCCATGTCGAAGCTAAAATATACCCCCTCCAAAGGTGGTGAACTGCTCCGCATTGCTGAAAAAGGCACTCCAAGATCTAGTGGAGATGAATGTAGAACAAGTCAAGTATCCACAATCATGTCAACCTCGAAAGAATGATCATGTAGAGAATGAAAAAGAGGGTCAGAGTGTTCCCTTGCAACAATCAAAGAAGGATCATATTCATCAAAGAGAAGATCAATATCATCAATGATATCTCCCAAATCTGCAATGTAGGACTCCACAAACAAACCTACAATGTCTGTCAAGTAATCATCCCATGAAACTGAAGCTGGAAGACAATGTATATCCTATTGCACTGAATCACATGAAGGCAAAATTGTCGCACTATCAACATCATCAGGTGCAATAGGTGATGTGATATCAATAGGAGGAGATGAAACACAAGGCTCAAGAACGGGATCACATGTGAGAACCCCCAAGTTCAAGTACCCAAAGTTCTCCTTGTGTAGAATCATCATATGTGATTATCATCAACAAAATCTGAAAAGAAGTATAACCGAGATGCATGATCAACCATCCCAGTCATAATGATAGCTCTAGTCTCCAAGTCTCTAATGAAAATTGACTCAGGTGTGCACTCCACAATTCTCTTAGTTGTGCCATGTGTGATTTGATAGATGGAAAGGAGATTGTTTGTCAAATGGAGTACACACAAAACATCATTAAAGGAGTTATCCCCAATGGAAATAGATCCTTTCCCAATCACATCCATGTATGTATGATTTCTCATCAAAATCTATGGAATGGTTCAAGGCTCAAATGAAGAGAACGTAGACTGCGAAGATGCCATTTGATGAGAAGCCCCTGAACCTAGAAGCCATCTCCCTGAATCATGACTTGTAGTAGCACAAAGTGATTTTCCTTTTCTTGTCCCAAAAGAGTGAGTCTTCCCACTTGTAGTAGCCATGAATGGTTGCCACTTCCCTTTTGAATGTGTGGAAGTGGAAGTTGATGAATCATCCTTTTTGTAGACATTAGGCAAATCAATGTTATGCTTTTTGAGGACATGTGTGAGCTCATCAATCTTCTTAGAATGGCAATGATGCTCCTCATGACCAAACTTTTTACAATAGGCACAAGTAGGTCTCTCCCTCTTTGGTGAATTGTCCCTCTTGGAAGAGGATGAATCTCCTTGTCGTGGAGAAGGTGATGTTTTGTCCTTAGGCTTTGATTTCCATTTCTTCTTGTTTGAGTTATCATTTCCTTGATTTCTTTTGTTCCCTTGATTTGCCACTAATGCTTGAGACTTAGAAGTCTTAAGAATGGCCATGCTTATCAACTTAGTTTGTTCCATCATCAACATTTCAGCGAAAGCATCAAATGTTGGCATTGTGTAGCTTGAACCCATTGTCATCCTATGGGTGTGGAAACTAGAAATAAATGTTGCATACTCTTGTGCAAGCTTGCCCATCAAATTGAATATCAATTGAGTATCCTTCTTATCAATGCCATAATCTGTGAGTTGTGCCCTCAACTCTTTTGCCTTAGTGGACATAATCTTGCATAGTATCAAAGTTCTTGGGCTCTAACATGGTGAGATCACTATCATTCTGATATTCCCTAATCTCATCAACTTGACCGTACAAGTCTTGAAACTTTTGCCAAGCATCTTTGATTAGAGTACATTTCTCAATATGAAAAATGAGATTCTTTGATACATACTTTATTAAGGTACCAATTGTCATGATCATTTTAGTGAGTCAATCCAAGTGACCAACAGGATCAATCTTAGGATTGGCAGGAGCAACAATAGTTCCATCAATATATTGAGTTAGTCCTTTTTCCATAAGTTTACTCCATGCATCAATTTTCCAAGTAGCATAATTATGAGGAGTTAAGAGAGGAAACCTAGAAGAACCCATAGCAGCAAAAAGGAAAAAACACAAGATAGAGAGAGGCACAATCACACAAGACGCCCCCCCCCCAAAAAAAAAAAGAAAAAAAAGAAAGAAAAAAAAAATCATGATTTGGCACTTTATACTTAGTGCGTGTACAATAGGCCACTTGCAAAACAAGGCAAGGTGAACTTTTGATTTCAATTTTACAACTTTTCAAAATGAGATATAAGAGACTTCAACAAATACTACTAGTGATCTAAACTAAGATCCAAGCAAAATACAAGTATCAAATAGGCCAAAAAATGACCAAATACTGAAAGTACATTTTCTACTCAAAATCACTGCAAACAAATGGTAGATTATGAAAGTAGACAAAAAATTAAGCACTTTAAAAAAAACGGCACCTGAAAAGGAGTCCATATGAGCCCGAACGAAGCCTTCAAAGTTGTAAAAATCGAAATTTCACGATTTCAAGAACACCTGTATCCGAAAATTAAAAAACGCCTACAACACTATATAGATCACAAAATTCTACCCCAAAACAAAAAAAAAAATCTCAAAAAAAGGAGTCCGGATGAGTGAGATATTGCTATTTGAAAATTGCTTGCAAAATCATAATTTTTGGAAAATTTTCGTCGCAGCTTCAAACTTCAAATGCTTCTAGATTTGGCCTCCGAAGTTTGATTTGGATGAAACAAAAGGCAAAACTGACTTTCTTGGACCTCCTCAATCCAATGGTAACCTCATATTTGACCCATCAAGCTTCAATAATAACCTGCAATAGAAAGCTCCAAAATGCAAACCCCAAATAACATCAAATTTCTCTCAATTAGCAAACCAATGACACTCTAATAGCTCTAATACCATGTGAGATTTTGCCAAGATCTAGAGGCAATGGAAAGCATAAATAAGAGAGAACAAAATAGAGGACAAGAATAAATTATATTCTCATCAATAGATAAATGATCAGTAGTTCAAAATGAATATGAGTCTGCATATATAGGCAAGGCTATATGGATATGTGCACACACAAACATGACATGTGGCTCAATAAGAAACAAGGGTAGGTAGGAAATAGGTGTGGTAGGTAGGAGAAACAATAAAATATTCCACATGAGGTGGATCACCCATCAAAGATGAAATTGTCACTCCACAATAAGTGGATATGATAGAGTAGTAACAAGATCAACACCATAAAAGGTGGAAATTCTCCTACACACACTATCCCAATGTGGCACAAACACCCAAGTGTCTCATACCCAAACTACTATGAAATGCATTTCCTAAGTAAATTTAAGTAAGGTGTAATAATATCCAACATGAATAATTATTTACACCAACAAAAACACAAAATATTCAACAAGAATGTGGTGAAGGATGGTGGAAAGGAGACCGAAAAAACATAAATCATATAACCTATGCTCTTCATTTATCATATTGAGTGATTTTAGATTGATAAAATGATAATGTATCTCATTAATTTCTAACTTTAAAATAAGTCCATATAATCTATATGGATCATTACAAATTAGGCTCTTTACAATATAACCCATAGTCAACTAACATAGGAAATTACATGGCTTGATATAACGAGAATGTAGGTGGTTATACTTTGGAAAAAAAAAATCTAAGGGAAATTGCATGGCATGATCTAACAAAAAAATAGATATATATTGTGGAAGAACAAAAAATCTTCTTCACAAACCATCTAGATTTCATTATTTAGACTACTTGCCACTGTTGCTTAATGTTGCATATACCCGAGTTTATATTAGCTAGGATTTGTACCTTATAGTGATGGATCGACTTAACAAACCAAAAGAAATAGAATTCCCTTATATTAAGAGAAACATGGGAAAAATTTAATAAATTAACATACATACATATATATACACACACGCATGTACATACATATATATTTGTACACACACACACATATACACATATACATATACATACATATCTATATATATACATATGCATATCTATACATGTATATATGTACACACACACACACATATACACATACATGCACACATATATGTACACATACATACATACATATACATATACATATACATATATGTAGCATCCTAAATTGTACTCCCTTACAATTTTATCCTCATTTGGGCCCTCACCTTAAGGTGTTCCTATCTCGAGGCCTGATTAGAGCTTTGATTCTACTCACACCATGCAAATAATCCATTTTTTGCATAATGTACACTTTCTTACCCCATTTCTTGTGTCCCTGATTGGTTCGGACCAGGGCGCTAGTGCTCTAGTCCCCCCAATCAAAACCTATTTGGGGCCCCTCAACAGTAGCATCATTTGATCGGGAATCCTGATCCTATATCAGCTCATGTTGAAAAATTAAATTGTTTTTTGACAAGCAAGTATACAAGGAGGTCTACCCTCTCATTTTGAGAACCACATAAGATATTCATGCAATCAATTCAAGCAATCAAGCACTGAAGTTCAAGTGAGCAAGCAATAAGTCTTCTTTCAAGCATTGGAGCAGAAGTAAGGTCAAGATTCAAGCATTGGATTTGACATTCATGTTCTATGTTTATGAAGACTTCATGAAACCCTAATTCCTTGTGGAGAAAAACAAAACTCCATTAAAAGGTACAACATTAGTGTTTCAAACATTATTCAACATTTCCCTCACAAGGAGATCATTTCCTTACTGTAATCCAATTACATTTCATTTCTATTTCATGGTTAATTCCATAACCGGAGTTTGACCCAAGGCAAGCACTTATTCCCAACCTATTTCCCTTCTCTAGTGTGTGTAGGAATAGGTAGGAAGTTGTGATCTTTAGAATTGGCTTTATTTACAAAGACGAATAGGTTCCCCTTTAAACGATAAAAAGTGTAGAGGATTAGAGTGGCGAGTATTATGGTCCTGACATTTAATTAGTTGCTTTGGGGAACAGATTCGAACACTCTTCCACTGCTCAAATCTAGGTTCATGGCTCGATCCAACGACTATAGCTCCATGTTCATGTGTTTTCACTTCAATTCTAGCACATTTACCTTAATTTTAGCATTCATCTTAAAACAGGATAAACAACCACCCCCAAAGTGAATCTACTAAGAACTCTCAGCCCTATCCTTGGTGATTTGTAGCAAGATCTATTAGATTCATGTCTCTTTTAATGTGATGGTTCTTAAGTCTAAAAATTAGTGGTTTTCATATATATCTAATTGTGGAAACCCTAATATTTTCACCATCTCAACATATACATACATATATACATATACATATACATATACATGCATGTGCACGTGCATATACGCATACACATAAACATACACATACACATACACATACACATACACATGCACATACACATACACATCTACATATGTGTGTATGTGCATATCTATATATGAATATATACATACACATACATATACATGTACATATATATAAAGAGAAACAACTATTACATTTTGTTACTTAATATTAAATAAATGCATACATATATATGTATATTTAATTCAATAAAATGACTATTTTATGAGGCCTGTGCCTCTGTTTCTAATACTCTAGACTTAGGTTTAACTTATAATCTATACTCCCTATTTGCTTGAAAGCTACTTAATATTCAAGTTTTGGGATTATGTTGTGCATAACTTTGAACTATTATTATAGAGTATTGTAACTATAAATTATTTAACATATTTTAAGAGAAAAAATTAAGCAGTAATTTAATCATCAATGTTTGTACTAATTTGACCATAAAACTATCACCTATCACTTTTTTTATAAGTACTTGAAAGCTAAGAGCTAAAACTTGTATTTACACCTCTTGCATTCTTCAAACCCATCAATCTTAAATTTCATTCAATGACAAACCAAATATTTTATTTAAAGATCTTAGGCTAGTAAACATTGAAAAAATTATATTCCATTCATAGAGATTTATAAATTCATGAAATGTAACTTTATTTGACTTTTTCTTTTATGCACTTGAGTATATCAATGGGGAAAGATCCAAAACATGTATAAATAAGCACATTGTTAACACTAGAATCAATTTCATTGACAAATTTAATGTAGATTGGTTAAGATTGTTGTGATACATTTTTATTGATATCTTCTTTTCTTTTATTTGAGACTTGATAAAAGCTTGCAAATCAATAAGAAAACTCTATGAGAAAAAATGTAGAATAAATTGAAATAGGAGATCTATGTGATAGGCTCAAAATTTGCTATTGTTAGAATTGTGCCAAAAATCTAAAGAGGTGTTAAAATTTGGAATTGTTTGTAGCATGGATTTAGAGAGTTCAACCTATCTTGGGAAATTGGCTTAGGGGGTGCAAAGGTTACTAGGTTGGGACCCTTGAAGAAAAAAAACATGACAAAAATATACTTATCCTAGGGAGAAAATATAGTAAATTCGTTACAAATTCATAGATCTAACGGTGGCAATTATATTGAAGTTGTTATGCATCTTTGTAATCTTAAAGGGAACATGATTGTAATGATGATTTTTTTTAAATTATATTTTTTTGAACAATAAGAATATCAGTACTTTATCTCATGGATGCTTCCATGACACATTACTATGGTTTCACCACAATTTTTTTGATTTATTAATGTGATTGTGTATTATGTTATATTGTTGGTGTAAATTATGCCTCATAATTACACTTTACTTAAGTTGACTTAGGATAATGCATTCATTGTAGTTTACAAATAAGACTCTTAGGTAATTACACATCTATGGAAGATGGTTGTAGGAGAAATTCCACCTTTTATGGTCTTATCTTGTTGTCACATTCCACCTTTGGTGGGTGATCCACTTCTTGTGAAATACTTTATTATTTCTCCTATCTACCCTCATGTATCCTTGTATCTCATTGAGCCACATGTCATCCTTGTGTGCTCTCATAGCCTTGCCTTTATAAGCAGGTTCATTTAAATATTTTATGTAATCCAATTCAATCAACAACTCAGTTAGTTGGGTATTTTGCATCTTGATGAGAATACAATTTATTATTGTCACATATTATTCCTCTCTTTTTTATGTGCTTTTCATTGAACTCTAGATCTTGGTTGCTATACGCAAATTCTCACATGTTCTATTATTATCTCTATTTTATTTACAACTAATTTATGATTCAATATAGTATAAATCTAGAGCTTTAAGTTTATCATTTAGAACCAAATTTTTCAGCAACTATTAAACTCTAAGATTTAATGAAGAAAAATTTCTCCTCATATGAAAACACTTTCAAGATTAAATGCTTTGTCGTGAAACTTCACAACTATTACCAACTACAACAAAGGAGAAGTAATTTGATATGCATGTTGGTGTATAATGCCACCCTTTTTTTTTAATGTATCCCTTCATATGATAAAAATTAACATGTCATTACCACAACCATTCAATTCTATTAGAGACCATAGCCTCCTTCAATTATGTAGGTATGCATGTAGATAATTTTATTATTATTTAGTTTCTTGAAGGTGGTGGCTCAGAAGATTTTCTCCAAGATTATTCTAAAACATTGTATATATACCATTTCATAATAAAATGGGTACTAAGCTTCATTTGCAAGTCATAACTAAATATACAAACTTAAGTATTTTTCATAATAAATTGGATATTTAAGTTTTATTCATGTCATATATTAATAAATTGATTTGAATGACACTAATAATACCATTCATTTAAAGAAAATTATTGAAAAGTCAAGAAAAAAATTATAAGAGAATTTTTTATTAAGGATATAATTAATTTTCATATTAATTTACTCTGCCACATACAATATAAAAAAACTATTATATAACATTCAATATCATTTAATAACAACAAAATATTAATTAATCAAAATAAAACTATATAGCAATAATAATTTTTAAAACAATCCAAAATTTAAATAATTTATGCTTGATTTTCTATAAATCTATCATGAAATCTCTTTTTCAAATTATTGAATTTACTATAGAATCACTTGCCTAAAAATGGAAAGATCAATTGTTGCCTTACTTCAACTATTATGACTTCTGAAATATGAAAGGAAATGGACATGTGAGTGTAGTGTCATAAATTGTATCTTCACACAATTTCATGCTCATGTGGGCCTCACTTTGGTGTTTCTAATTTATATGCCCTAAGTATGCTCAATTTTGCTCACACTAGTGCCAAATCTATGATATCTATTCTCTGTTTTGACTTCCCAACCTCTGGCCAATCCAAAAGGACTAGATTGGGGTGTTAGGTGCCCTAGTCTAGGCCAGTTGAGTCCAAATTTAAATCCTCCAATAGTCGATAAAAGTTGAGTGGGAAATGATTTTTGATGTTAGCCTTCTTTGTACTTTTCAATACATTTTGTGAGGATGGGTATAAAAGCAAGCTTATCCCTTGATTTGAGACATATCTCCACAAATTTTCAATTCAATTAAAGTGATCAAGCAATCAAACATCATTAAGGTAGTGAATGAGAGGTCAACGATTCCGTTTTCAAGCATTCAAGATTGCATCCATGATCAAATTCATATGAAGACATGCATGAGTTCTACATATCAACTTCAACCTTTTCATGAAGACTTTGAGGCAAAGAGATCATGAATGAAGGTAAAACATTTCAATTTAGCATTTATTTCTAGATCTAGCCTCTTCCCTACAAGGGTAAGCCCTCTTTTCTATTTCATTCATCACAGGGTTAATTCCAAACCCCGAGTTTGACCTAGGCAAACCCCTATCAACCCAACACCATTTTCCCTCTCTTGTGTGTGTAGGTTACAAGTTTAGAAGAGAAGGAATAAAGATTCATAAAGTGCACACTAAGATAAAGAGAACTAGATTTTGAAGAAACAAAAAACCTTGGACACTATGGCTTAACCACATAGTCCAACGCTTTTCTACCCAAATTTTAGGGATATATTCAAAACAACATCTTGATTCCAACTCTATTTCTGCTATTCACATCAGACAACTTCATAACTAGGTCACCTAGCCACATAGTCTAGTAATTTTGAGCTCAAATTGAAGACACGAGTTCCTCTCTAACTCTCATTTCTATATTTGTACTTAGAGTTTGCATATCTGATCTGAAACTTTCCTTTTATGTTGATTATTATCAATATTGCATCTTTATCCCTAAATCTTGCATTTATCATTCTATCTTACCCAATTGCATATATAACTCAATAAAGGAAACAATCAACCCATTATGCCTAACTCTACCATAGGTTTATAGTTGGGCCTATTGGTTGTTTCCCCAATGTGATGTTGTTGTGAATTGGTTTGATTCTTAGTTTGCATGTTTAAACTCGTGAATCCCATTTCCTCACCATTACATTTTGGTGAACCTGATTTGTGCATTGCATAATTTATGATTTGCATGCTTAGATCTGATTTTTATTGTATATCATTTTCAAATTTAGAAGCATTAATTGTTCAAATCTATCATTTCTATCTAGTACATTTTGCTTAATTAAGTGGTTAACTGATAATTCTATTTAGGAATTGTATTGTCCAATCACTTCTTTTCTTTGCATTATCAATCATATAAGAGGCATTATGAGTATAAATTTATTTCATTAGCTTTTTCATGTTTGTGTATGAGTTTCATTATCCTTTGTCCCAATTCCAATATCCTGGTGAGAACAAGTCATAGACTTATGGTTTCCTAAAGTTTAAATCATAGGGGTGTTGAGCTTGAGTTGACTAACCTATTCCATGGGAGCTTGGGTGAATTATCTTTACCTACACAAGGCATGCCTAACATTTTTGAGAATCATACTCTCCATGCTTCTCATGATGAGGATGAATTTTCAACTCGAGTGGCTATTAAACAATTGGGGGAGCTTGACAAGCAATTGGAAAGTTTCCAACAATGTACGAGTCAAAAATACTTGGGTGGAGAGGTAGCCCCTTTGATTGAGGGTTTGAGGAGATTGATTCCAAGTAATAAACAAGGTGTGGATGTGTTGCATATTCTTGCTTGTATTGTGGATAGTAATGTTATGCTGTGCCAAAGTGCTTGGTTATTCAAATCCTACAAATCAAGTTGAGCCTTCCATTCCTACATCTTTGCCTAATGTGCCTACATATACATCTTCTATCACGATTGCCTCTATATCACATGTTATTCATGGGGGGAATCCTATCAATAAATATTCCTACACACCTCCTTCAACCAATCTTGTATTTTTTTCTCAACCATCTCCCCTAACTACATATCATAATGTTCCACCTACCTATCACAATACTACACTTTCCAATCCTCCATCACAATCCAACATTTCTCACTCCAATTCATCCACCAAAGCCACTATAAACCATTTTCTCCAAAATATTTCATCTTTACAACAACAATTAGCTCCCATCACTCAATCAAAACTCACTCTTCCTACATGTGATACCACTAGCCCACTTTCACATGAAATCCTTCATACTTCTCTCCTACAACACATTGAGGTTCCTCATTTGGAGAAGTACAATGGACAACATGATCCCCAAACTTGTGTAAAAACACTTCAAACTTTGTGTAGTGATTTCTCATATGACCACAAACTTGTGGAAAAAATCTTCACCTACACCTTAAGAGAATTTTTTTGTAATGGTTTTGCTCCTTGCCTCCTTATTCAATTGATTCTTTTTAAAAAAACGCCTAATACATATATGCAACTTTTTAAAAAACTATATTGGTCTGCAAATTACTTTGACTATTTTGATACATTGTAAATAAGGAGTTAAGGAAAAAGTGATTGATTTTATTGGTAAATATAAATATTTGCATTCATGATTTTCTTATCTTGTGTCTGATGGTGATGTTCAAAGAATTTTCATTAATAATTTGCAAAAGGATATTAGCGATAAGCTTTTATTTTTGAGTTTGCATCTTTCACATAATTATGCACAACACTTCATAATTATCATCTTTAAGTGAGTCAATTTGAATCTAGCTCATCATTAACTTTGGTTGATAAGAATGAAGACACTCGTCAACTTTTCAAAAAATTTAAAAGCAAAGCAAGAATTTTTTTAAAGATCAATAATGATTCTTCCAAACATATTGATTCTCAAGTGGTAGCTGCAACACCTACTGTAGCTCCCTTATCATCAAAGTTTAGACATTGTAATTGCACTCCTCTTTATAAATCATTGCATAATATCATGCTTAAATTGTTTAATTCTAATATGATGAATCTTCCTCTTGTTCATCCCATAGATATCTCTAAGCCTTTGTCATCTTCTTTTGATCCTGAAGCCTATTGCCAATACCATCATCAGGTTGACCATGATATTGATAAGAGTTATAGATTTAAAATGAAATTCAAGGTCTTATTGATTCCAATACTATAGTAGTGGATGGTATGAATGATAAAGAAAACAAATCCGTGGCACCTCCTAATCAAAATTAGCAAATCTTTACCAATACTTTGCCTTCTCACTCTACCGATGTTGTTGAACATGATCCAAGTGTTATAGCTACTAATGATACGTGTATACAAGCCAACAACAATGTTGTGAACTTTATTAAGCAATCCAAGACTAAGTGTGACCCTTGTATCACCTTTCACTCAAGAAAGATCATTAACGCTCTTGATGGACCATTATACAATAGTGCGAAGATTAAAGGAAATCTCTAACAAGGAGTGCTCATTGATCTAGTATGTATGGTGAATATTATTATAGAAGAATAAATTTGGACACAACAATTATATCAAGATATATATGACAAATTTGATGATGTGATCAAGTGCATGATGGTTTCACTTGTCCCACTATAGGTTATATCACCCTTCTTGTAGAAGTTGGTACTAAATTTTTAGATGCCACCTTTGTCATTATCCCTGTCTCAAACCAATGTCATGTGAAGTTGGGAGACCCTTGGCTTGATTCCACAAAAACTATGCCTTCTACCATTCATGCGTTTTAAGTTCCCTCACAATGGGCATATCATAACAATCAATCATAGTCTTTATCAACCCTTAGCAAAACATGGAAACTTCATCCTAGATTGCTTTTGGCCTAAAAAACTAGAACCTTTGTGTAAAGCGGAAAATCGCGATCGAACCCTAGTTGTTCTCCCCTCTTCCAACTCCGAGGAGAGAGAAGGGAGGTTTGCTAGGATTCGATGGTTTTCACTTAGGGGAGAGACTTTACATTCAAAAGAGGGGTTGAAACTCGTAAGATCCAATCCCACACAATGTAAGATTGGATGCTAAATGAATTTCAAGGGTTAGGAAAGCAAGGCTACCCTCTTTTGTAAAGAATGTTGTTAAGGAAATTAAGCTAAGAATACATAGAAAGTCATAAAGATTCGCTTATAAACTGAGTTCGGGTTATAGGATGAAGCTGCGGACCTGGAATTAGCAGTAGAATGTCGATACGGCGCTGTCCTGCAAATTTGAGCAAAAGTTGTCGGGACGATGGCGCCCGGCACCACGGTCCTCCGAAAAATCCGCGAAACGAAGGGGGATCTATTCGTCTCTGCACAAGGATTCCAGATCTTCAATTTTAGCCGCGTACCTACAACCTACACACAGAAAAGCGAAGACGATTGGGGGGTTAGGGATTAGGGGTTTGCCTTTAGGTCAAACCCCGGTTTTGGAATTAACCAAGAAATGAGCAAGAGCTGTAAATGTAAATGACTGTAAAACAAGTACTAATACCTTGTTCTAAGGATGTTTGTATCCTTATGTGCGAAGGTATAGATGTTGTATGTTGTATGTTGTAGCATGTAGTATGTGATCTCCTCTTCAATGGTTGAATCCTTGACTTGAATGCAACACTTAGCCTTGAATGGAGACTTGAAATGATCAATTGCTTGAAGGAATGCTTGAATGCTTGAATGCTTGAGTATAATTTCCATGCTTTGTACACATATCCTCTTCATCCCAAATGAGAGAGAAAAATGTAGTTTATATACTTGTCATTTAGGGCTGATAGACTGATTTTCCCGACCTTAGGCCGACCAGGAAATGTAATTTCCAAATTGCAAACAAAAAGACCCGAGCCCCTTAGGAGACCGGGCCCAAAATAGGACCCAGGGACCAGGGCGCTGGGCGCTCTGGTCCCACCTCCCGGGACAGCAGGGTGCAAGGAGGTTCAGGCCAGGGTGCTTGAAAAATGCAGTTTTCAGTGTCGCGAGCAAGTTTTGGGGTCTCCATTCAGGTTGCGTGTTGCGTCGCCATCGTGAAGACCGAAATGCAGTCGAAATTGCAAGTGTCGCAATTTTAGGACGCTACACTTTGCAACCTCATCAAGATGTCCTTTTCCTATCTTATCAAAAATTCAAATTTGAAAGGATATCATCCTTGAGTAAGCCTAAGGATTCTTCACCTATGGGTATGGATATTCCTCCTCCACAAATCTTGGATCTGGACTTCTTCTTGTCCCTCCTATTCCTCCTATATATGTTGTGGTTCCACCTCCTAAATCTTTTAAAGATCAAAGAGAAAAGATGCAGTGACTCCCAAAGTGGATTCCTAAAAAAAATATTTATCCACTGTGTTTTGCAACCACCATTGACATGTCCACCTCTATGGAATGCAATTGTAATTTGTCATAGAAAATATATATTAAATATCTGAACTCTCATGCCCTCTATCCAAGGAACATGGAGATACATGAGAATAAATTAGGAATGCAATGCTAATGTCACCTATCCTAACAAGTGTCATTAATTGATTTGCCAAATTTGTTGGATGATCAATATCAAAATACTAAAATTGTTATGCATTGCTTTGGGTCATTTGTACACCGAATAATTTGAACTTTGTTCACGGATTCAAACTCTATCACATGGAAAAGATCTATGTATTTTTGCTCATTAGTAATTTATAAGTATCATATATCTAAAATCTATATCTAAATGTCTGAAAATAGGTGGTGTTGATGAACACCTTTGGGACTTTGTTAAGCAAGGATCTTCTCCTTATGTTAAGCCTTTGGATTTGATTAAATATTTTTTATAAGATCAAAGACGCGAGGTAATCATGCAATATGCTTAGTCATGTGTAACTATTGATGTCATATTGATTATATGCCTTAAATATAAGGCAATATGTAACAGTGCTATCTAGATGATAGATGTTGTCTAGGTCTTAGTTTTAGGATTCTCGACAATGAATTAAGGTTTGTCCTTTTACACAACACCTAAAACACAAAAAATGAAACATGCCATATAATTATCAAATAATTAGCACGAAGGGAGTCATCTTGTGCCTAGAATTAAATTATAAATTTGGGGTCATTTCCATGCCTAAAGATTTAACTCGTATATTTAAGAAGGGATAAAATACATATCAAGTTTGAACTCTTAGGATAGTGAGGATAAGATCAAGTTAGGTTTGAATTCCTTACCAAATTTTATATGAAAATATATCATTTATACAACATTAAGTGCATTATGAACAACCTAGTGAAAATGAGTAAAAAATGAAAGAAAAATTCTTTGGGATATGCAATTTTTGCACTTACAAAAGTAAAGACAACATAAATAACCTACAATTACAATTGATGCTCTGCAAAAAGGATTAGAAAATCTGTTTGATGGCAACACACACAAGAGCACAAGAAACAAACGTTAGTGTTAGCAACAAAAGATTATCCTAAACAGGCATATCAAGAGAGATATTAAGCATGAAATAGAAAGCATATAAACATAGAATAAAATAGCTAATCAACATGCTCATAGTTGCTCCTCCCTTGTTCCTCTCCTCTCCAAGTCCCAAATGAGTGTAGCTCTCAGCTTTTAGCACTAGCCATGGATGCCATATGGAGATTCAAGATGGTTGAATATGATAAACAAATGCTATGCAAGTGTAGATAGTGATGCTATGAAAAAACTCTATGCTAATGCCAGTATAACAACAATACTCTAAAATGCTTCTCTTTTGCTTGAGGAGAAGGGTTCTATTTATAGAAGAAACGGGGAAATGAAGGGTTAAGATTGAATGGTTTAATCAAGGGCCAAGTTTGAAAGTTGGGGATCCATGTGCACAATTGGCACCAATAAAATGGTGACAAGTGTCAACATAGGATTGGGTTGAGAGAAGAGGTTGAGTCAAAACAAATGTTTTAACCATGTGGGAGGGTTTGAGGTAACCATTAATGGTTATTGGAGACTTTGGGGATTGAGTGGTTGAAGGTTGAAAGCCTTCAATGGTTATCAAAGACTTTGAGCCATTTAGTGGTTGAAGGTTGAAAGCCTTTAATGGTTATCAAAGACTTTGAGGGTTTGAGAAGTGACTTCCCTTTTGCTTAGGAATGTGACAAAGTTTAGAGAAGAGGTTAGGTTATTTAGAAGTGATTAGAAAATTCTAGAAGGGGTTTAGGCATGCAAGTGGATTTTGTAGGAAAATGCAAGTGGGAGAAATTTTGGTATTTTCAATTAAAATAAAATCATTTATTTCAATTAAATGGTGTAATTTGCATTTGGATAAAAATTCAAATAAATATTAATTTATTTAAATGAAAAAAATGAAGATAAAGCTTTAAAATGCTTGAAGACTTTGAGGGAAACCATTAAAGGCTTGAAGACTTTAAGGAAAACCATTAAAGTCTTAAGAAGACTATAGAAGGAAGCCATCAAGTTTGAAGACTTTAAAGCCATCAAGTTTGAATACTTTAAGGGAAACCATTAAAGGTTTCAAGTGGGTGAGGATAAATAGGATTTTAAATAAATAATTTATTTAAAATAGTTGTGCAACTTGCTTTTGTAGGAAAATACAAGTGGGTGGAGGATAAAGGTGATTTAAATAAATTATTTATTTAAAATAATTGTGCAACTTGCATTTGTAGGAAAATGCAAGTGGGTGGAGGATAAAGGTGATTTAAATAAATGTTAATTTATTTAAATGTGAGAGGTGGGATTTTGGGGGATTTAAATAAATATTAATTTATTTATTTAATTAATGGTCTGAATTTGGTTAAGTGAATTAAATCAAATAAATTGAATAATTTATTTAATTAATAGGAGAAGAGGGTTAAGATGAATTAATTAAATATATTAATTTAATTAATTATTAATTGATGGTTAAATAATCAAATAAATATTAAATATTCATTTAATTAAGTGGACAGATTTATGTGACTACAACAATGAGTTTTTATTTAATATTATAAACATTAATAATAAAATATACATAGTTTTATATAAACATTTTTATACAAGTGGAACATATCACTTTTATTAACTCGTTAAAGATTATAATTCTTAGACATGACATTACCTTCAAGTTTGAAATCGAGTTTGTTCATTACAAAAAGTCAAGAATCATCTTATTTTATTTCACTATCTCAAACACAAAATAAACCAATTGAACCTCAAAGACTCTTTACAAACAAATCATTTTCTCATCAATATTTAATACATGTTTATTATTATGAAAAAATGCAACTTCAAGTATGCTACTCACAATTATTGCTATTATAAATAAAATTGGGATCAAAGTTAGCAACCATAACAACTATAAGTTTCATCTACACAAATTTATTAATCTCAAATTGTATCTATTATACTTCTAAATTGTTGTCATCACTCATCTATCAAATACACACCAAATATTTGTAGTACAATACTAAAAATGTAGGTGCTCACCACTACATAGCTACGAATGATACAACTTGCAAGAATCTTGTAACTCAGATTATCATATGACCTCCTACTAAATTCTTAAGTCATAAATCATTGTCAACTAGCTAACAAATACTATTATTGTAATACTAACAAGAGAAATGCTCCCACTACGTGACAATTGTTACATTGGAAATAAGGTCGTGTTATTGCAAAGTTCCTACCGAATGTTGGTAGGATGATTTTGTTCTTTGATTTGTAGATAAATTGAGAGTAGCATTGCTCAATCAAACTGATTCAAGTATGGAACCATTGATCATTTTTTAAATTGCTATCTATGGTGTTATCTTTTCCAACAATGACTCAAATAGTGGCAATAAACCTTCAGTGGTAGTATAGTAGGCTATTGAACAAGAAGGTCTTCCACATGAGTTTCTATCTTTGCCTCCTGTGCTACTATGTTTGCTTACTTTGTTGTTGGAAATAGCTCCATATCTTGATCCATTACTAGGGTTGGTGATTCAATTAGTTACAAAAAGTACTTGAATTTTAAATATGTTTGTGGTCTTTAACAAAAAGAACAAAGTATTTGCATTTCAAATATGATTCTGGTCTACAAGAAGAACAAAGTACTTACATTATCAATATCAAATTGTGGTGATAGCCATTGCTTATGACAAATGCAAAAGCACATTATATCAAAAGCACATTTCTATTGTAGCAAATTTTATGATCTTCATTAAAAATGATTTAGAAACATATAGTTAAAATCCATGACTACACCCTACCTCTTTTGCAAATTAGACATGCTTGTCCATGACCATTTCATACTTAATGGTAGAGTGTAATGTGAAGAACAATATCCAACTTAAACTATTTTCAAGTTTTAGAACTACTTGCAAAGCCTTCAAAATTTTATATCAAAGTGGTTAAAATGTTGCAATTTATTATTATTTGCATATTTCTCTCTTATGTTTTATAGTAGCTAGTATGTTCATTCAAAAATGTCAAAGCGACTCCACTAAAAAATGAATTATTATAAATATCTTATGGTGAGAGATTACTTACACCTTTATAATTTACATATTCAACTTAAATAAGTAGTTAAATAAAACATCAACTAATTTGGAAAAATAAATTTAATTTTATCACATATAAAACTAAACACATTATTTGCATCCAAACAAACAGGTAATTAAAATAGCTTAAATGCATAAAAGCAAATCTTTTATTTTAATTAAAAACACCATGAATAAGGAATGTGTGAGAACTATTTGCACGTGAGTAGATATATATATTATTATACCATTGGATATAGAATTTAAGGTAAAATTTAATGGAGATTGTGGTGGTAGGCAGAGACATATAACTATTTAATCTAACAAGTTCTAATTTGTTGATTACTAAGATAATTTCTAGAAGATTGAGTAGAATTTGTTTTTTTTTTTTCGGTTGATTGAGTACAACTATTGTATTATAAGAAAGAAATAAATTTTTTACCCCACACATACATACATACACATACACATACACATACACGTATATATATGCAATACACATACACATACACATATATATACACATGTTTGGTGTTTTTTGCTATTATTAGTATTTGCTGCAATACTATTGTAATGAGTTTTTTGTTTTTCCAGCTAACTAGTTATTAAAAAAGTTAATGTGAATCAATCACAAACAAGTTTTAACTTTTAATTTTTTCAATCTTTTTATTTATCAAAGCCTAGTTGTACAATTTTTAACATTATAAATTACGAAAATCATTTTTCTATACACTTATTGGCTAAATACAAATAAAATGTGTATATATTTTATCATTAATTTTATTTAGTTATTTGTCACTTACAAAAAAAAGTATTTGGAATGTAGATTGATTTTAATATTTAATAAGATTTGCTTTATTAAAAATTATTAATTGTTTATTATTTATATATTAATAAAACTATTAATTGTTTGATTGAGTGATTTTTACGTCGAAGGTGTACCCTATTTGAAGCAATTGAGTTAACTTTGAAGATCAACGGTTTACATCTTCTAAAAATTGATGCAAGACGATTGAACTTGTCATGATCATCGATATTGAATTCACAAATTTAAATTAATCCTATTTTCCTCATCACTCAACATTCTTTTTTCCTCATTGGCTAGTTGGGATTGAGAAAGATTTTATTTGTAAGCAAAACAAAGTCTTTTTTCTTCATTGGCCAATTGGGATTGAGAAAGATTTTTTTTGTAAGCAAAGGAGAGTATCCATTTTTAAAATAATATTATAATTTTGTGAAAAATATTTTTAAAATAATGTTATAATTTTGTGAGAGTATTTTATCAAAAAAAATAAAAATAAATAAATAAATAAATAAAAGTTTTACTACTTGATCGATATTGAATTCACAAATTACATTCTTTTTTCCTCATTGGCGAGTTGGGATTGAGAAATTTTTTTCTAAGCAAAGCAGAGTATCCATTTTTAAAATAATATTATAATTTTGTAAGAGAATTTTATAAAAAATAAATAAATAAATAAAAGTTTTGCTAGTGGATGGATATTTAATTCACAAATTTTAATTAATACTATTTTCCTCATCACTCAACATTCTTTTTTCCTCATTGGGATTGAGAAAGTTTTTTGTGTAAGCAAAGCATAGTATACATTTTTAAAATAATATTATAATTTTGTAAGAGTATTTTATCAAAAATAAATAAATAAATAAATAGAAGTTTTACTAGTGGATAGATATTGGACTCACAAATTTTAATTAATCCTATTTTCTTCATCACTCAACATTCTTTTTTCCTCATTGGCCAATTGGGATTGAGAAAGATTTTTTGTGTAAGCAAAGCGAAGTATCCATTTTTAAAATAATATTATAATTTTGTGAGAGTATTTTATCAAAAATAAATAAATAAATAAATAAAAGTTTTACTAGTGGATAGAGATTTAAGTGAAAATATAAATAAATCATAGTAAATTATAATAGTTTGAGCTTTCATTCCATATTTTTTTTCCTTTATATTGTTATTTTCAATCTATCACAATTTGTCATTTTATAAAACAAGATTAAAAACTATTTTATAATTTTGTGAGAGTATTTTATAAAATAAAATAAAATAGATAAATAAAAGTTCTACCAATGGATAACAACAATCTTGATCTCAAGAATAAAACAGTAAAAACAAGATTAAAAACTATTTTATAATTTTGTGAGAGTATTTTATAAAATAAAATAAAATAAATAAATAAAAGTTCTACCAATGGATAACAATAATCTTGATTTCAAGAATAAAACAGTAAAAACAAGATTAAAAACTATTTTAAAATTTTGATTGCTTTCATTCCATGTTTTTTTCTTGTATATTGTTATTTTCAATCTGCATGACAATTTGTCATTTTTTTGTGCTTTACATTGCTGGTTTTTTGGCTGTTTAAAATCTAATTCTCTTATATAAATAAGAGACACTATTCTCCAGAGTGAACCATTTAGATAATTGTTTCTTTGCTTTAGATAATATGTTTCATTACAGAAATTAGTTTTGTGTCATCTACTTTTGCATGTAATCATAATTTGTTCAATTTTCAACAAGCAATAGAAAAGGTGCAGGAGAGAGCTCAAAGCATCTTTCTGAAATAGGTTTTTACCCTATTTTATTTAATTCTTCACTATTTTTACTGCTTTGCATTGGTTATTGTTTCTTTTTCTGCATTTTTCTTATTTCCAATAATTTTGATCACTCAGTGTAATCTTCTTCATTTTTCAACTAATTGAATTTTAATAAATGTTAAAAGATATACATGTATATCATTCATTGATTACCAGTGATTGTTGTCAATGCCCATCCTTAATATTTTTATTGGAAACTGTAATATCCCTTTTTCAAATTATCTTGTAATTTACACTCCTGAGTTTGCATACCTAGCAAAGCCTATACACCGTTCCCCTCCATGCCATTTGCTCATTGGATGAAGATTACCCAAAATTTATTCAACAAAGAAATTGTCTTTGAAAAAACCCTGCAATAAATCTTTTTGCTTGCTCCTACAACAGGTTCAATTAAAAGAGATTAGAATACCAGCTATCTACTCTTACAAATAACCATAAGCATAAAATCAAAACATAGTTTGAAAATTCTTGTGATTCTTACCTCTTTAGTATCAAGTTCAAACAATCCAAGTGCCCATACACCTGTACCTAGCTGTGACTTTATACAATCCAAGGAGCATCTCAAACTTCTAGATAAAAACCAAAGTGTGCAAAATATTAACAGTAGAGCAGAATATCATGCACTCCAAATTCTCATTTTCTAAGTACGTACTTATTGTTTTTTTTAAAAAAAAATTGACATTAAAGAGAAATCACGTGTGCTTACAAATGCCCTTGCCCTATGATCTCAATCAAAACACCTAACTTCACCTATCTATTGAACAAAAAAAAGCATATGATATAGTTGTTTCACACCTACAAGCCACTACTTTGCATCAGCCACTTAAGATAATTGTTCAAGGAAGAGTTGGAACTGGAAAGTCTCACTTGATTAGAAGCATCAAGATTGCATTGATGAGCTCAACACCAATTGGCCAATCACCACTACTACTTCTTGCACCAATAGGTATCGCAACATTCAACATACAAGCATCAACAATTCATTCTGCCTTGAGAATGCCAATAAAAGAAATGCCCCCCTTACAAGGATAAACACTAGCAACATTCCAAGAGAGCATGTACTTCATTTGATACATTCTAATAGATGAAACGAGTTTCATTGGCCCAAAGCTACTACAACAAATTGACAACAGATTGCGTGAAGCATTCCCAAGCCAAAATCATATCCCATTTGGAGGACGATCAATTATGAAATTCGATGACTTAGGGAAGCTACCACTAGTCAAAGATATCCCTATGTACGCTTCAACTTCTTATGGGAGAATACTGTGGCGTTCTTTCACAAAAGTTATAACTTTGAACAAAATATTTCGTCAAATTGGAGACGATCCAACACAAATTAGTTTTTGTGAAATTTACGAAATGCAAAGCCTATAATTGCAGATTGGCAACTTCTAATGTTATGATCAAGCTCTTCACTCACAACTGAAGAGAAATCTTATTTCTCATCCTCCATACATCTATTTGCAATGAATGAAATGGTGTCTTCACATAATAAATGTACGTTGTTATCTTTCAACAATGCTAGTAGCATTATCCATAACAGAGCAACTTAGAGGATCAACATGCTCAAATCCAGAAGAAGAACAACTTGAATCTAACATACTCCTATGTATTGGCCAAAATGTTCTGTTATATTCAAATTTGTGGGTGGAAACAAGGCTTGTAAATGGTGCACTTGGAAAAGTCAAATCAATTGTATATAGACATGGAGAAAGACCACCTCAACTTCCATCATTTGTTGTTGTTTGCTTCAAAAATTACAGAGGGCCAATGTGGGATCACAATCAACCAAAAAATGTTCCTATAACCTTTATGAGTTAGGGTGTTAGCCGTCAAATACCACTAAAAATGGCATGGGCATTAACTACACACAAATCACAGGGGCTCACACTCCAATGAGCAACAATCGACATTGACAACATTGATCGTCAAGGATTGACATTCACAGCTATCTCAAGAGTTCGTGAACTCGCAAGTCTCCGCATACACCCCACCTTCACATTTGAAAAATATTCACACATGCAAACCAACCCATATGTTGCTCGTCAAAAATAAGAGGAGGAGAGATTGCTAGCATTATCAAATACTAGTTCTACAAACACAAGTTAAAAGATCTCTAGGTTTGTTCACTCAAGCACTTGTTTCCGTAACTTTAAAATGTATACATTAAAACCATACTTTTAAAACTTGCAAAGTATTCAACAAATACTTCCTTTAATTTTGTTTGAATTACTAAATCTACAAATATTTGATAATCAATGTTAAACAAACAAGCATGTAACAAAAGTTGTACAATATTCAAATTCTAATTATATCTCTTTTCCATACTCTACAGGTACAAATTCTACAAAAGGATAATTGAACACTTATTCGTAATACTATTCTATTATTACTACAAGTGAAAAGATCTCCAGGTTTGTTCAATAAATCACTTGTTTTTGTATCTTTATAATGTGTACATTAAATCTAGACTTTTTCAACTTACAAACAATTCAACAAATAGTTCCTTTAAAAAAATATTAATTACTAAATCTACAAATATTCAATAATCAATGTTAAACAATCAAGCATGTAACAAAAGTTGTACAATTTTTGACTTTCTAATTATATTTCTTTTTCATACTCTACAGGTACAAGTTTTACAATATGATAATTTCCCTTATTCGTAACACCATTGTATTATTAGTTACTTCCAATTCAAAAGAGTGCGCAAAAATAATTTGTACAAATAAAGGAACATTACCGTGTTAATTGCATATATTGTTCAATGTCCAAAGCTAACTTAAATACAATATCAAAGATATCCTCGGCGTACCCATTGCACACTAAGGTGCGATTGCTAGTTTTTAGATTGCTATTATTATTATTATTATTCATTAAAAGGTCTTATTTTTAATTTATATTTGACATTATAAATAACATTAAATTTTTACACTATAATCTTTTTTGACATATTTTTTAATTTATCTTCAACATGTATATTTAAGAGAAAATTATGAAGAAAAAAAAAATTTAATATTTATATTTTCATAATAATATAATAATACAAATTAAAGTAACAATATACTAACTATAATTTAATAATATAAAAATGATAATATACGAATAATAATTTAATAATAATATAAAATAGTATATTAATAACAATGCAATTTTAATTATTACAATAGAAAATTGTTTATTATATTATCTCTGGTGTTCCTAAGATTTAAAATGGGATTATAGGGTTAGGGTTTAATTAGTATTAAGGTTATGGTTAATATTATGATCAGCAGAACTTTCACATACCATAATTAAAATATAGTTATTAATGTGTTATTCACAAAATATTTTATAATTATACATTTAAGATATCACAATTGTAGAAAGATACAAAAGAACTTGAATTTTGAGAATGCTTGTGAAAATGAACATCGAAATTTACTAATATACAAATTGTTTCGTGTAGTAGATGATGGTGAGTATAGCTAATCAACAAGCCTTATAATTATAAATAGAAGTGGTGGAAAAATTGACATGAAAAATGTCAAGAAAAAATACAAAACTTAAATATAAAATAATAATAATTTATAAATAATTTTACAAAATAAGATTCGTAATTACTATTTAACTACACCATTAAAAAAACTAAATAAGTAGATGAATAGAACTTTTAAGATCGCAACCTTAATGCAATGATCCTCTTCCACTTTTCAGCTTGTTTCTTATTCAATAAAATGACAAATTAACCAAAATATAACTTCTTTTATAGAAGTGTCCTTGAATCTTTTTAAGATACTCAAATCACTTAAACCCAGGGTGCACTACGAAGACCGAGGGGATAGCTAGGGTTCCTGAGTGATTTAGGTAAGGGAGTCTGAACTACAAACTAGTGGTTCTAGACTTCAGCTTTAAACAGAGGAACTATAATAAGAAAATGGAAAGCTTATGCCCTGCATTTTCAAGAACCAGAAACTCTAGGGAAGGTTGTGGGAATTGATGTAATGATGCCAACAATAATGGACATGGAGCAGACGGGGATTGAAGAAAACTTTGCCAGTTTGCACCTTCCCCCACAAGAAGATCTCGAACTTCAGGATGCCGAAGAAGAAGAAGAAAGCGACGAGGAAGAAGAAAGCGATGAAGACAATGACGGTGTGGTTTTAGGGTTTCTAGAGGAGCTAAAAAATCCTTATGCTCAAAGCAGGGCCGGAGGAACACCTGTATGTAATGTGGATTTGGGTTAATTTCTTACAATGACAATTTTGTTTCTATGTAATCTTTTGAATTACGGTCAGCTTCAGGCCACATGATTTCATGTGCAGTTATGGTTGGATACCGTTAACATACCTAGTGAGAAGGACTCGTGTTGTGGCATCTGTGGAAATCCTCTGCAACTCTTAATCCAGGTGCTTCTCTTTGTTGTGCATTGATTTTGCGTGTTACTTTATTTAGTAGAAAAATCACATTGTTTTGATCACTCGAGCTCATCTCATTAACCTACTAAATTACTATACGATTATGTGCAAAGTACACAGTAATGGTCTGGAGTGGAGATTAACAGTTGTTTAAGTCTTCTGAGAGCTGTTTGTCCTTTTTTTATTGTTTTAGGTTTATGCAAAGATCGACGATGCATTCCACAGAACCTTATATGTTTTCATGTGCCCTTCAATGGCGTGTTTGCAACAAGATCATCTAGAGCAGAAAAAATCAAAGCCATGCAGAAGGTACTATTCATGAATATCTTGTAAAAGAATTATCTGTAATGTTTAGCAAATGCGTTCATCATCAATGTACGACTGTGAGATGAACGGAGTTATAATTGAAATACCAATTAATATTGAAACTTCAATGAGCTTTAATAGTACACGCTTATCAAATTTCTTTAAACCCAAAGAACTTGGTATCTTAGAAATTTACATCTCAGTGATTAGGAACATGCTACTTTATACTTTACAAGGTTGGTTTTTTGAATGTCCTCATCTTGATTTTTTGTTGATTTTGAAGTGTGAAGGTATTCCGTTGCCAAATACCGAGAAAGAATCCATTCTATGATGAAGATGGCAAACCATTGTCCAGTGGCGGTATGTAAAATATGTTGACTTTCATCTTTCAAATTAATACTGTATACTGTTATACTTAAGAAAGTCTGAGAATTTCATGTGGCAGGGTACATTAGTAAGCTTGTAATTAATCATTCTTCTTAACAAATGTTTCAAAAGTGTAACCTAAGGGCATTATTAAATTTCGACTGTCTTGATTATAATTTAATTTCTTCTGGATCTGGATCTCCAGAGGTATTTGGGCTCAACAATCTATACTGAAATAACCTCATCTAGATGTATAACTTGCACAAAAGCAATAAATAATAAATCGGAATCGAACATTAATCAGAGAAAGACACATAGGAGAGATATCAGATATTAGAATTGGAACAAACAAGTTTATCAATATGTGGATTCTGTACATGGCATGCTCCTTTGGGAGATGTTTTTTTGTTTATACTTTATTCTTCACTAACTGTTTAAAGTTATGATTGAGTGTTTTTAAACTTGGACTTCGCAAAAACTGGGCAGTTCAAACTTTTAGCTTGAACTCAGTGAAAATTTTTGCATTTAAAAAAATCTAAGTTAGCAGTTTGAGTTTGGGTTCGATTTTGGGTATTGGGTTCACTGATACAAAAATATATAAAAATAAAAAATATTTACATATTTGCAGCAGTAATTCAGCTCAAAATACACCACCATATTAATAGACAAATAACATAGCAAAATACACCACCATTTTAGTAGTCAAATATTGGCCAAACTTGAATGTCTTGATATATATTAAACTTTAAAGTTAAAAATAATAATGCCAAGTATCAGCCATCACTCATCATTGATCAAATATTAATGGGTCATTAAAAATATCATCATGATCGTCCATATTAGATGATCCATGTTGTGGTAGATTAGAAGAACCACAAGTAGTGCCACTAGCACTGGCACTGGCACCACCATTAGCTCTAGCACTCTTATTCTCACTAGGTGGCTCATAGTCATCATCAACATGAAGTGCAACAAAGTGGGTAGTGGAAGATTTGGCTTCCTTGTCTCCTCTTCTTTGTAGCCACTTTGTTTGTGTATATTGAGCTGCAAGTTTGAATGCACATACACCAAGTCCTCTGCCTTTTTTTTTTAGTGTAGTCTATTGCGCTCTATTGCGTGGATGAAGAAGTATGTACTCCAATTCCTGTCTGATGCAAATGAACTAGCAACCTATTTAATACATAATTAGAGAGTTAAGAGTTTACAAAAATATAAATAAAACAAAAAAGATTTTTTTTTCATAAAACTTACTTGTGATAAAATTTTGATCGCAAGAGGTTGTTGTTGAAATAGTTGATGTCAAGAAGTTTATTATTGATGTGAAAACAAATGAACAAGATTGAATAATTATTTGTCATTGATGACATAAGGAATTTAGTAACCAATTTTTCAAAGAGAAAATATGATTAATATATTGACCGGCCAGGTGACAAAGCAACCGGACAAGTCCAAGAAAGTCTAATCACTTAAGTGGGTTATTCAAAATGGTGAGTTTCCTTTATTAGGAACAGTGACTTCATAACAGCAAAGAAGAACGCTTTATATGGCAGCGACTATATTGGTTAAGGCAGTGACTTCACTTGAGCAGTCAACTTCAAGTGGACATCTGACTTCATCATCTTTAAGATGACTTTATAAACTTCAGTGGGACTCAATTTGTTAAGGGAATAAACACAGAGAAAAGACAGCGATATAAATAAAATTTGAGCGATGGATTAGACGATATTAACAGCCGACTCTTTTGATTGGATAGCCGATTGTCATATAATGGTCGACTTATTAAAGAGCAGCGATTTAATTAAGACTATGGAAGAAGGAATTAAAATGACAGCTGACTATGAGGATTTCATAAAAGAAATAAAGGCAGTGCTTATGAGAAGACAATTTAACAAGATGTGTTTATATCGAGCACACAGCAAATACAAAGATCAGAATTAGTTCGACTATGATGAAGGTACTATCAAGGAAACAATTTAGTATTCTTCAAGTGGTTGGATTAAGCAATACGATACTGGCAGATTCATCAAGTAGCAATATAATTATCAATACAGACCAATGACCAAGTCGTTGATCTTGTTCCTTGGACAGGTGACCATTGTTAACAGCAATCCATATGCTGGGTGTTCATCATAAAGCATTGATCAATGGACAATATGAACAACAACCTTATTAAGGAGAAGAGTGAATACACATAAAAGGAAGTGGAAATTTGTTCATAATAAAATACGATGGTAAACAGCCGACTAAGAGATTAATATGCAGTGTCTGTTAGATTGAGAAAGCATAATGGCAGCAGTGAGCATAGTGACTAAAGGACAACACTAAAGACAGTGAACAGCAATATAATATGAAGTTTGCTCTATATTGAACATGGCAAAGAAAGTTTGAAAAAGATGGTGGATTAATGAATAAAATCAATTCTATGTTTAAGACAAGGAACGTGGTGATGTTAATTAATATGTTTATTTATTAAGGTGGCAGTTTAATTTAATATTCAAATAAGCTTTTAAATGGAGCAGTGATTATGGTGGTGTAAAAAGGGAGGTAGCGCTGAAGATTAATAAGGGAAAAGCAGTGATTGATATCGTTTAAAGAACAGTGATTAGCAAGTGCAAAGGGTGCAACCTGTTTTAGAGGTATGCTTGTTTTCAAAGATGTGATTATGAAGAGAAATGCTTTGTTTGTAAAAGAGATTAATTTATCCAAGGAGTACGATTAGTACAATGAAGCAATTGTGTTTTTAGAAGTTTGGAGAAGACTCTTCATTGTGAAGAGGCATGTGTTTTTGATAAAGTGCAGATATGACTAAAGATTGAAATAAAAAAAGAGGAGGATTGTGTAGTATTAGTGAGTGAATGTAATGTCCCCACGTGGGGTTTCCCTTAATTTAGACCTGCGATGACAATCCCAATTTAAGTTGAGAATTGTAACATATAATTTTATCAAATCTGAAGACATTTCGTTACAATATTTAACTTAAAATTCTAGGAACAAATGGAAAGATAGATCTTATCTTGATTGTTTTGTTTGGTTTGCCAATGAATTTATGCTGATCATAAATCTCCCATAAGACTGCCTACTATCTCCTTATAATTCTACTATAAAACTCTTCTTTTTTTATCTCAACGTCTGACTCTGCGCATCATATCTTTTTTAACAATTCTACATACAAAGCTGTTCTTTGTAAATGATCTTCTTGTAATGCTCTGGACTGGATTGATACAATCACTTCCATATCTATTTCCCTTTTGATCCCTATATACTTGTTTCAAATTTATGAACTGAAATTTGAGAATATATGCTGTTCCAAATTTCCTCTTTATAATATGCACGAATTATACTGCCAATCGACCTAACCAATTGCTGATCTGTTATATTAACTTTGTAATGGTGATGACCTTAATTATAGGTAAGATGCCACAGTCTTTGATATAAATCCAAGTATTCATGTGATCTGGTTTTCTGATTTCTACTCCTGTAGAATTATCTCCCTTCCCAAACCACCTTTTTATATCCTCTCAAATGGAGGCACCCTTTATGTATGGACATGTCTTTTGCCAAGATGGCACCTCTTTGTTATCTCATAACAACTTTTCTTATTCAAACTATGTCTCTTCATATGCTGATCACACCCTTTCATAACCAAACAAATCACATTGTGTAATCTCTTAGTCGGTCCATGTTGACATGGAAACTCGTGCCCTCCAATTTTTATACGCATAGACTCCAACTTGCCCCACGAAGACCCTATACCAATCTCTGATTCGATAATACAAAATTAATTCGTCCAGCCAAAGGTTATTGAATGTCTCCACCCAAGATCGTCATGCCCAGCAATATTAAAAACCACCGTGTTTGAATCATCTATGCTTATTCATAATAGGTTCAGACGGTCATCATCATGTTTGTCGACCAAGATGAGATAGTTCCTTTATGTTAATATTTCCTCATGACTTGTCCATTGTGCACGACAAGCATGAAATGACAGCCAATCATTGGCCAACAATTATATAGTGCTATCTCCTTATGAGGTTCTCGTTTTATATATTAACCTTCAGAATATTATCTTATTCGCTTCAAGATAGGAGACCAATGATTAAAATAATTTTCTCCTCATATTTAGCTAACCATCTGAACGATCAAAACACCTTTATTAACCATTTCTAGAACAATATAAAATAATCAACCAGCTTGGAATAGTAGTTCATTGATGGCCCATCTTAATGCCCCTTTAATTCAATAAACTCTAGCTTTGAATAAAATTATTTTCCAAACATGTTCCTCCATAAGATAATGATTTTATTTTGTATCGTTTATTGCTATATGATGAAGTCATAATAAAGTCGATAGTTGTTTTCTTTGCGTAGATGTAAGAGCTATTTATTATCATCTCTTCTTTATGTAACTTAGTAGATTATATCTTTATATTTTCATTCCTTGATTATGAGAGGGACATATGGAATCTCTTGTCTTTGTTATATTGGCTGTTAATATTTTATAAAGATAATGCAAGGAGCTTCCTCAATATCAACAACATTTGATGAGGTTCAGTTTGGGGACATCACAGTGAAATAAAGAAGAATATTATTATACACTAGCATTGATTTGGTGCAAAGAAGAATGTATGAATAATAGAAGTATATAAGCAGATTTGGTGAATAAAACACGAAAAGAGGAAAGTAACGATTCAATGAATGTGATAGAGAGTTGTATGCTGCAAAGAGAATACATCAGATTTGTGAAGATAAATCATTTGCAGATTTAATGAGAAGATTGTAGCAGATTTTCAAGTAAAGTTTGTGAACACTCTATAGCAGATTTATAATGAGTTTCATGAGGGATTGAGATCAGTTTTGTGGCAGTCTTATTGTCAATTCATAGTAGATTTGAAGAACAAGTTGAGAGGAAGAAGTATAGCATAAGTTGTAAAAAATAGGGTCATCCATCATCCATCAAAGGGTGGAAATTTGAATGAGGGGTTGGTGCCTCTAGTGGCCAAGTGCTCACAAATTAGAATGAGGGGTTGGTGCATCTGTGGGAACGTATCTCACAAACAGAATGAGGGGTTGGTGCCTCTAGTGTGTTGATACCTACAAATTTATAAAAAACGTTTTCTATATATAAAGAAGTTATTTTACTGTGGTTTTCTCTCGTAAGGGTTTCCACGAATATATCTTGTGTTCAACTTGTGATGCATAACAGTTAGATTCATGTTAATGTTAATATGCAATGAATATGTTAATGAGATCAAGTTAGATGCTCATAATATAAAGTTGAAAAAGTAAAAGTTTGTCGTTATACTGATTCACCCCCCCGCTCTTAGTATAATTGTGTTCTCAACAGTGGTAGGTGTGTGTATGTTTTGCCATGGAAATACCGCTAACTATGAACATCAACCATATACTTGTCTTGAAGAGCATCAGGACCATAGTCATTGGAGCATGCAAAACCCATGAACTCAACCTTCACCACACATTGTATTTCACGATCAATGAAGAGTCTGTGAAGTTCTACCTTGTACCCTTTAGCAACTTTAGGATCTCTATATGGGGCAACTCTTGCTGTCATAGAAAGGAATTGGGTACTATAATATTTGGGACTCTATTCAAAGGCAAAAAGTTGCAATGAAGTGGTCATTTTGTTCCATCTCTCCACAATGATTTTGTGTAGTTCTTTGAAGAAATTTTCGTCACGATCTTGCTCTTTTGCATTTATGATGACTTTTCTGTAAAGGGGAAAAATTTGGCAATTTGCAACATAGAAGGGAGAAATGACAAATCAATTTTGTTTGAAAATCTTTACTTTCAAAAGAGGGAAGGGATTCCACTAGATTCAGTCACGAATCAGATTAAGGACTGAATATTGAATGGATTGATTGATTTTGTGAATGTTTTTCCTCTCTTTTGTAAGTTGAAATGCTGAAATAGGTAAAGTGCTGAAAAATGAAGGTAAAACTGAGAAAACAATGAGCTACAGATGCGGGATTTTCACGTGCACTTGGATCTGAGCAGTATAAGCCGAGTATGATCTGACCCTCCAAAAAACTCCTAAAAAGCCAGGACCATGGCGCATCACAATGGTCCTCTGAACTTTTCGCATGGCAACAAGGGTTGCTTTGTCTCTGTGAATGAAGCTTATTTTGAAGAGTACAGCTCTATACTTGTTTCCTGCACACAGAAAGAAGGGGAAAAAGGTTGGGAATAGGGGCTTGCCTTAGGTCAAACCCCTGTTTTGGAATTAACCATGAAATTGAAATAAAGATAGTTGAAATGACTGAAAGAAAAAGGATCTCCTTTTGAGGGAGATGCTGAATTATGACTGAAAATTGAATGATGATACCTCCTTGTGAAGTTTTGCTTGCCTCCACATGGAATTAGGGTTTCATGAGATAGGATATGAATCTCCACTTCAATGCTTGATCCTTGACTTTATTGCTGCCCCAAGGCTTGAAGGAAGATTGAAAATGCTCAATTGCTCTTGAATGCTTGAATGCTTGATCTCATGTGATTGTCGGATGCTTGATTTATGAATGTGGGTCTTCAAATGAGAGGGGAAATCCTCTTTATATACTTGCCCATTGAAAAAAACTGATTTTTTTTCCAACATGAGCCAACACAGAGGGGGATCCCGCTCAAATTTAAAATGTTGCATTGGGTTTTGAGGGCCCCCAAATTAGGGTGGACCATGGCGTGGTGCCATGGTCCTGCCCTATTTTGGGGTAGGCTTAGAGTGCTTGATGAGGTGCATTTTGAGTTTTATGTCATTTGTGATGTGTATGAGCATAATCAGGTCTTCAATCAAGCCAAGGGGCCAAACACTAAGATGAAGACCCAAATGGAGTCAAAATTGCAAGGGGTACAATTTTAGGACGCTACATTTTCATCTTCTCAATCATTGAGTCGATGCCATCATATACCTCACCCAAACAAGGCCTATCCATGTTGGTATAATGGATCATGCTCTATATGGGTTTAATGTAACTGAGGAGATACTCAATACTATCCCACCAAACGTCATCTAGGATCATTTGCTTTACCTTTGCTGTTCTTTAAGTGCTAGATTGCCTCCATATAGATCAATTTGGGCTGATGACCATGTTATATAGTAGATCAAGAGCGCACACCATCCAACTAAGACAACTTGTCCCTTGGTCCACAAGTGGCAAGAATATCCACTAATACAATTCCATTACGTGGGGTAACCTACTTAATTCGAGGGAACCTGGGTCATTGAGGAAGACTATTCAACCCAATCAAGTCCAAGAGCATGCAACATCCGACTAAGACAACCTGCCCCTTGGCCCACAAGTGGCAGGAATACCCCATTAATACAATTCCATCACTTGGGGTGGCCTACTTAATTCGAGGGAACCGGTCTACTGCCTCTCCCTAACATATTTCCTTCTGTTCCCTTATGGTTGTGTTGGCAGTAATTTGCCGACATAGGAATAATATTTTGGTTATGTTAATAATTGGCCATGTAAGGTTCTCAGAAGGATTAGTTGGTAGTTGGCAAAGGTTGGTATCTCTGCCAACCACCAAGTAGTATATAAGCTATGTTGTAATAGGAACAAGAATGTTTTGATTGTTGTATCTCGTCTTACATGATGAAATAAAGCTATATCATTCTACCAAGTATTGTGAATTCTATCTATGCTTACTTGTTTTGTAAATTATTCTCTGCATTTTGTTTACTTCTGTAATCTAATCTAAACTAACACCGTAGGCACTAAACATTTTGGTGCCATTGTCGATACGAATTCAAAGATCAATATGGCGACAAGCGGTAGGCACGTATAATGGGCCAACCAATCGACCAACAGTTGATAGTAACCGAAAGTGATACACAAGAGGAAGTGACGCAGGTGGAAGCACGAGAGGATCAACTGACGAAAGATTTGGTGGACTTGTGGGATGTTTCGGTCACCTAGTACATGCAGAGGGAAGCTCAAGAGAGAGCTGTCCCTGAAGGCACGATGCGTGGCGAACTCACCGTCAACATTGCTATCTTCGATCTTCCTGGAAGTCTTCCGAGGTTGTTGGCGCGAAATCTCATTGAACTACAAGACCAAAGGGAGGAAAGCAATTAGGAATGCCGTCGACAACAAATACTGCAACGATACAAAGAACACAACCGTTGGGAAGAGGAAGAGAGGGATACGAGCAGACGTTGTAACCTTGGCAATTAATGCCCCTACGATCGAACAAGGATCGACGACGTACTAGAACCACTTGAGAGGTAGGGAAGGGATTAGTACGGAGATTTCTTCATATAAGAGAACAAAGTGAGCGGAGACGACAGCTACGGGAAATTGTTGAAGGCTCAAAGAGTTCGAAAAGAAGGATCTAGAGTCGAAGTGTGAGTTGGAGCTGTAGTTGGGAGAGTGAGCAACTGTGTATGTGGAACCAGTTGATAAAGGTTGCCAGAAACCTACCACTTCCAGACGTAGTGGAGGAAGATCTCGTCGACCAGGCCGCACACTTCACGTTGAGTGAAGAGTTTGGAACCAAGTCTGAGAACAATTTGTCCGAACACTATGAACGTGATGAAGAGGAAGTATGAAACCTTGAAGCCGAGGTTGCCGAGATTTTTGAAATCAATTTGTACCGAATTGGAAATTTATCCCTAGTGGAGGACTAAAAAATAGAGGGCCTAAGCCAAAGACTTTGGGAAGGAGAGACTATATAATCGAAGGGGACCAAGGTGCGGAAGACGCAGAAAGGGGACACGTAGAGAGCTTGTGCGTGGCTAAGAGTGCAAGAGAGGCATCGAAACGCAAAGAGCAGGATGGTCCAATCTAATCGAACACACACAATACCTTTCAGGCAGCACATAGTACCTTCCAAGCAAGGACAATGATGCAAAATCAGAATAACCTGGAAAGGCAAAAACTTCCAAGGTTCACAGGCGATAAGTCAGAGGACCCTGTACAACATTGTAAAACATGTATAACGATATGGGAGGCAAATGGCTAAGATGACTAGGACTATTGGCTGAAGGTGTAGGAGAAACTTGAGCTTGTCAGACAGTTCCTCTTGAGACAATGACAGATGTTGACATTCTTGCATCTCTTGGCGAAATTGAGGATTTGAGACTGTCGAGAGTTCTGGAGAGCCATGACAGTCCTGCACAAGTTGGCAAAGCAGGGAATGCGACACCTTCGAGGGAAGGAAGGGTCCTGGTTGTATCAGAACGAGTGATAGTTGATGTGGAGGCCTCACTGCCACCTAGAGTGGCACCACGGGCAGGGGTGACATTGGCACACTTCACCCCTATGGTGGTTACTGAAGGCTAGGAAGAGACAATTGACTCATGGTTGCTAGAGACGTTGGGTGTTCCTATAGAGAACCCAACAGACAAGTCACAACCATTTGGCAAAATGGAATCGCCACCTGGCGAAATGGAACTCCATGACGGAATGATACTACCATTTGGCAAAATGAGACTTCATGATGTAGAAGGGAGGGCACCGCATGTACAACAGGAACCACAAGGAGCTGGTGAGCACACAGGAGGGGAGGAATCTTCCTCTCATGGAGGAGAAGAGCTTGTACTATGCCTAGGTAGACCCAACCCAGAGGATCCCTTCGGCATTATGCAACAATGCATTTCCCAATTGGAGGGGGTGGCAAAGTTCTTGGGTGATGTGGGACACATTGTGAAGAATATTGATATTCTGTAGGACCCTCGGATTGCCCATGTAGCAGAGAGGTTATTGTCATTCATGAAGGAGGTGTATGAAGGAGAATTCATTAGAGACACAGGGCATGGTGGGTACATGGACCTCCACACTGGTGGTAGAAGACCAACATGACATTTTTGGATCCTTACGGGGGATGGAGATTGCCTTTTGATCTGGTTTTGAAACATCAAAAGATGGCAGTAATTTGGGTGGCGTTGGTAACTACACAACGGGACTAGGCAGTACGAGAAGCAGAAGCAACACGAAAGACATTGGTCGACCATATTCAAAAAAGCCAAGAGCAATTGGCCTAGGAGCACTCACGGGTCATATCTCTTGAAGAAGCTGTGACTAAGCACGTCCAAGAGTTGGATGCCAAGGACAAACTGAAGGTCGTGCTAGAGGAGAAGGTGGCACATTTGGAGCCAAGCTTGGCAAGTAATTATGAGCAACTAAAGAGGCAAGGTGAGGAGCTCCAAAAGGCATGCAAGGTGGTCATAGAGGCTGCGTATATGGTGAAGACTACATGAGAATGAGAATTGGCGACCAACAAGTGCCTACAACATCTACAGAAGCAGTCGGGCACCCCTCGGTCTTCTGTTTTGCCAGGGAGGTCCTTTGATCATTCTCATTAGTAGTCTGTAGTAGGTTAGCTCCCATTTTGTCTTTGTCGTCTGGAAGATGACTTCTTTTTTTGGGGGGGCTGATGTTGGCAGTAATTTGCCAACATAGGAATAATATTTTGGTTATGTTAGTTAATAATTGGCCATGTAAGGTTCCTAGAAGGATTAGTTGGTAGTTGCTGAAGGTTGGTATCTCCACCAACCGCCGAGTAGTATATAAGCTACGTTGTAATGGGAACAAGAATATTCTGATTGTTGTATCCACTCTTACATGATGAAATAAAGCTATATCATTCTGCCAAGTATTGTGAATTCTATTTATGCTTACATGTTCTGTGAATTATTCCCGGCATTCTGTTTACTTCTGTAATCTAAACTGATACCGTAGGGAGTAAACAGTTGCTTGTGGGAATCACGAATAGATAATTTATAATTAAAATCTTGATATATTATAATATTTATCCACATTGCATACACTAAGAATACATATCAGACATATTCTCATGCATACCACACAATTTACTATATCCAAATATGGCTGTATTCTGAATTGTAGATCTATTTACTCAGTACTGACTTGTCTTTTTCTTCCTTGATGCCCTCCTCCAATGTGGTCTTCTACATTTTATAACTTTGTCTCTATGAAGAGAGACAACCTTTGAAAGATGCCGACCCTTAAGAATGGTCATAACCTTTCTTGATGATGCCTCTTCATAACCAAAACCAATGGCTGGCTTGTTTATTTATTAATCGCTGCTTCAGGGTACCTTAATCGCTGTTATTTTTTATTTATTTATTTTTGATAGAATAGCTCTACCAAAGTGGGTAGCACCCTTTGTATTAATCAGCAAAGAAAGTTACAGTATTTCATGCATGATGAAAATCACCCTTTCCCCAAGTATAAATGCTCTCTCCAGTTGAGAGGCAGAAAGAAGATCCCCATTGTTGCTGAGAAAGGCACCAAAGGCAGAAGTGTCCCTTTTATCTATTCCCTCTCTGTATAATTGTAAAGCTTTGCTGTCACACCTTTCCTCTGCACTGCCATGGCATCCAATATTCCCACAATCAGCCCGCTGGAAGGAGACACAGGTACCTCATCAAGCTGATATTGAACTTGACTGACCACTTCCGCAGCTACCAGATTGTGCACAAACCGAGTCCCCCAACTGATACAGCCAAGAATTTGTATTATGTTTGTGGCAGAGTTAGACAACACAGATCGTCATGAGTACAACCATTCCTCCATGTCTCCTCTCCCACAATCTGCTTTACTGCTAGCATAGGATATAGCGACCACAAAGTACCTGTCTAGACCGTCACTCACTAACATCATATCCAAGTCTTATGAATGCTATTAACAATTGCCTTGTTCAGACCGTAAGATCCTGCCAGGCAGCCACATCATTTGAGATAAGTTCCTCTCTGGTACCATTGATTGCTGCGCTGGCCAAGGAATCGGCTACTCGATTTGCTTCTCGATATACATGTTTGATTGAGAATGACTTAAACACCTCCAATTTCGCCCAGATCTGTTCAATCCATCCTTGCAGATTCCAACTGCTTATTTTTTTGTTTTTGACTGCATTTATGCATACCTGGGAATCACCTTCTGCATCCACGTCTGTGACACCTTTGGATAAGCAAAGGCTCAAATCAGCATTAATCGCTGCAAACTCAGCTTCATTGTTTGTGCCATCAATCAATTTTTTCGCCAGTCCCCATACCATCCGACCATCACTTGCTTTTATCACACAACCTGCTCCTGATTTCCCAGGGTTTCCCCAGGAAGCACCATCAAAATTCAACTTTAACTGTCCACTTGGAGGGCATGTCCATCTAGCCTCCAATCTTGCTGCCTCAGAGCTTGGAGGCATAGACACATAGTTTTTGGGCATCTTCAGATCCTTCCAATTCTTTAATAACCTATCATCCCATGCAGTGAATGCATCCTTCAATCTTGAGGAGGCCTGGGCATTCAATACTTACACTATCCCTGCTTCAATGCTACTGATTAATTGTTCTAAACTCTGTTCTTCTCCTTGACATATGCACCTGTTGCGCTCTTTCCAGATTTGCCACAGTACCATGGAGTGGGACGCAATCCAAATGTCCTTCCAAAATGACAATCTATTCAAGTTCGGCCAACTCCTAAGAAAAGCATACAGATCATTTTGTCAAACCCCTTTCCAATTCAACTTCCTCATTAACTTAATTGCTGTTATTTATTAATAGCTGTTTAGCATTATATGAATGTTGTTTCTTCTGCCTTTATACTAATCATCGCTCCTAAAATAATAGAATCACAGCTTATAATATATTGATTCTCTTTAATCGCTGCCCCTTAAATGATCATTTATTGTTCATTATTATCCTTATTTAATCGCTGCATGATCGCTGCCTTCTCCATCTGTCTTATAATCATTGGCTTTGTATATTGCTTTCTACAGAAAATTGTGAAGTCTATAAATAAGACGATTTTCTTGAGCATTGATATCTTTTTCATGGCGGGGGCATGACAATTTCCTGCTGACATGGTGTTCTCACCAAGTTGAAAGGAAGACCATTAGTATAAATGCAACGTGCAACTTTTTTCTCTGCAGTGTCTCTTGCTTCATTTTGAAATGCCTTGTCCAATGGGCCTCTTTTGTGGAAAGGAGTGGGATCTTCTGTTTGGATATAGGGTGTCTCCAAGAAAGGATGTTGGGAGGCCACTACTGAATCTATAGGTAAATTCATTATTTTTTCTTTGCTAAAGGATGAGATCTTAGTTTTTCTGTTTCAGTCACAACATCAATTCCTTCTTGTTCTCTAATGTATGCCATAATTTTTTCGTTTGACAACCCCTTCTTATTTGGCCCTTCACATGCTCTAATCCATTTCCCACTTATTGCACAAAAGTGATTTTTCACTCAACCAGACAAGCTCTTAAATTGGATTCCACACTCACTACAATTCCGAATGTATGCCCCACCTCCGACAAGTTGTTCAAGCATCATAGTATATTTACATAAAGCCTAAAGGAGATGCTCTATCATAGAAATTTTCTGTTTGCATCAATACTCACTGAACTTAAACTATTGACCATTCTCGCAATTTTATTTTGCTGTCATAAGAAATTATACAATTTTAAATCAAAACTAAATTAATAAATGCAACCCTACAATATGTACAAAGTACAAACTAAAGAAAGTTCAAAACGAACACCTAAAAACATTAAAACAAATAGTGAAACTTGTTTCTTTTTTTCAAAAAAATAAAAATATTGAGAAAATATATCAAAAAATTGAAAAAATTTGTTAAAAGATTAAAGAGTCAGGTAAAATTCTTACCTTAGATGATCAGATCTCCTTTGTGCAAGTTATCTTTGAGTCGGGGATAATTCATCATGGCTGCAACTATTTCGAGTGTTCTCTCTTTTATTTTATTTTTTTGTTTCTTCCATGTAGCGAGCAAGGACAGCCTTCATCTTTAATGTAACCTTAAGTTCCATTGCATTACACATATGCAAATCTCAGTCAAAGATTTGTGCAAGGTGATATTTCAGTTGATTGATGCTGCCTCCCATCCGAAAACCACAACAATTGCATGCCACTATTTCTGAATTTGAACCTAGTTTGCCATGCTTCTAGATGGGCTCCTTGAATTTGTTAGCTGAGAGTATCAACTCTATACCATTGCAAAATTAGAAACCCTAGGAAAAAAAGGAAGAATAAAACAATCAAATTAAAAAATTTCAAACTGCATATCTAAAAGAAAGAATAAAATGAGAAAAAAAACATAAAGCAAAGATTGAAACCCTGGAAGAGAACTAAAGTGGAAGAAAATTAGTAAAAATCTAAAACAAAAAAAGGTCAAATACCTTTCAAATCTGGCTAAGAAATTCTTGAAACTCATTGATGATCACTCCGTATTATGGGGGTAAATCACAGCAACAAAAGACAGAAATGTGGAAAAAATGACATATCTTGATGTGTATATGTGCTGAATGACATTTTCCTGCAGATTTGTGCCAACCTGGTGAGAAGTTTGACTAGTACTTGTTGAGCCTGTTTAGCCAGTGAATCAGGAAGAAGTCATCATTTTTTTAGAGAAATGTTATGATCATCCTTGATAGAAGTCGAGGATACAGATGTATAAATGATGTCACAAATCTAGAGGCTAAAGAACTGTTCAAGGAGGTTGAAATGGTTGCTATTCCCTGTGATGCTTTACTCTCTGACGGCTGAGTTGAACAATGTTGAAATGTAACATTCTACCCTTTTTCAGCTGAGGGCTGCAACACTGTTGGCACTCATTGGTACCACATGTTCTGAATGGACCTTAGTGGTTGGGTCTGTAGGTGTGTGGAATCCTGCCAAAAGTTGATGATAGCGATTTGCCTAGACTGTTTTGTGCCATTGAAAAGTGTGTGACATCTGGCTGAGATGAACTGATGATCATGGAGATACCATGAACTTAAAGAGAATGTTTTGGAGCACTGCAGACCATGAAACATGAGTCAGCATTACTGCAGCCAATGAGAATGGGCTTGGTGGCATCACTGGAGTTGTGTTTGATTTATCCACCTGGATCAGTCAATGTTTTTTAATTTATGTGCAGTAATTTCCACATAATTTTCTTGCTAAAATATTGTTAGCCAAACTGTAAGGTTTGATGTAATTCTGTAAATCTTTAGAGCATAAACCCTAAATCTAGCTCAACTGTAAACTTTTGGAAAGTAGAACCAACAATCATAGTGGCACAAAGGGGTGTATAAAATATTGCTAACAAAGAAAAGCATAAACTTCATGATTATATTTGCATTCCTTAGGGAATATACAAAAGTTAAATGATATCTTGACCCATTAAAGCAATTAGTCAGAAGAAGTGGTGGGACAAAACTCACCATAATCTCAATGTGAACCGGTGAAAATAACAAATTCAAGGTTGTCATTTGGAGAGTGTTTTGGGATAACAGGATTTGATAGAGTTATTAACTAATAAGTTATTATTGAAAGAATTGAAGTACTACTTGTTGGCAAAGAAGAGCAGGAAAGTTTCTTAACATCCAAGGCTGAATGTCCCCTAGAAGTAACTTTGAAAGTTTGAAACTATTGTTATAGCTTTGGTCATGTGGGTTTTGACTGGATCCAAGGAGCTGCTGTCATCCTTGCTGATTTGGGGACAAATGCTATAGCAGTATAGCTCTTGGAATGCCTTCTGACTGTCTGTCCATTGTCTTCACCAACACCTTCACTGGCGACCATCAGAGACTTGCTGTTCTTGCTAATTGAAACAATTCAGATGAATGACACGATCAAAGTCATAACTCTAGTTAAGCTCCTGAGCAATTAATGCATGGATGACACTACCTACTTTAGAAATAATGCTAGAACATCTCTAGTTGAGGCCTCCCTAGAAAACACAGTAACACTTCCTCTGAATCTTTTATTAATTAGGACAGTTGAAAATGAGATGTTCCTTACTCTTCACCCTCTAAAGAGTTCACAATCTGTAAATAATGTCCTTATGAGGAAAATATGGTGATATCTCAAGTCACAATTGGGTGTAAATGCCTTGTGATCAGACAAGCAAACATTTAAGACCATGTGATCAGTGTTATCACATATAGTTAGGATGAGCAATAAAGCCATCTTAAATCTTAAAGAAGTTTTCTCTTAGGATGTTGGGAGGAAGAAGAGAAGGATTAGGTGCATGTCACCAAACATAATGTACTGATTCTTTTTGACTACTTATTGAATGTGTGCAAAACATGTAAAATGTTTCTGTAACAAGATTCTGGGTTTGGAATGCATTCTTAAAAGTTATGAAATATTCTAAATTGTTTTTATTGTATTCATTTCTTAGAATTTAGTGATTTATGTTTGGAAATTGCAATGTCATCACTTATCAGTACATCGGTACAATGTATTGAAGCTATGTGCTATTATTTTTTGGATGCAAGGGTAGTTGCTCTTTGCAGTTGGTGTGGGACATGGAGAGGTGGGAAGATTTGCAGTGGTTGCAAGCTTGCACGTTATTGTTCTCGCCATCATCAGGCAACTACTAAATTTTGCCATGTGTTTCTGGTTGATAACTTTATGTATTTATTGTGAAGCTTCATGTGACATTTAAACTATTCATGATGTTTTGTCACAAATTTAGTTATTGGAATGTTTATCTAGGTCAACCACTGGAAAACTGGTCATGCAGCAACATGTCGTAAAATTCAGTCAAGTTCCAAGACTGGTGCAGCTTTGAGCGGGCTTACCGAAAACCATAGTTCGTCCGAGCTTGTGAATGGACATGGTGTGATTCATTTGATATTCTGGCCATGTTTGCTCTAATTATCTAGATAATAGATAGCTTTATGTTTCTCTTATCTTAATCTTAAATTTCCAGAGACAGGCTCCCAAGTTGACTGCCAGATGAAACCCGCAAGCAATTGTTTATGGCCTCAATTTGAGGTGGTTGATGAAGACTTGGATGATTCCGATACAGGAGATTGCAGTGAGAAAGTCCCCACAAGTATAATTAAAGATGTGCAGGGAAAGGCTGGAGATTTTGATAAGCAGTTTATCAAGATGGAGGTATGCTTGTTTTTGTCATTTATTTGTAATTTTTATTTTTCGGACATCTGTATTGCACACTTACAATTATTTTTCCATTCTATTGTCTGGCTTAACAGGCATCCAAAGATCAAAAACATTGGGCTTCCTTTCAAGAACACATTGCAAAAGCTCCAGATCAAGTTATGAGGTGTCTCCTTTATTCATTCAAGAGTGGCTATATCCATCAGCAGGAAATATAATGTTACTGCATGATATGCATGTTTCTTATTGTACTTGTAAACTATTGGTTTAATGTAATTTGACACGAACACCATTTGCTATATGCAGCATATTAAAACTATTTACTAAATTATAACCTATTGAAAACAACCGTGGGGAAGTAGACAGAAAATTTCCCAGCTAATATGCTACATAGTGTTCACCAGGGATTTACATACAGAAGTGTAGAAGAAGGAGAGGAGGCTTTACCTGAGAGTTTGGGAGTTACTGATAGGTGGAAGATCTAATGAACATATCTTTTTGCCATAAACATTGATTTGTGCATATACCATGTGATCATAGGGCATCTCCTTTTCACTTCTATTATCAAGTTCTCTTCCCTTGAATTTTTCTTAGCTTTGGAAGTCAGGAGAGTTTTCTAAGGAGAGTACATTTCTTACTACATAGAATTATCAAGTTGGGCCCCTTTAGATTTGTCTATTTTCGAATGTCATTATAAGACCTTGCATTTGCTTTCTTATAATGGTTGACAATTATGTTGTTGGTTATTTTTGTGCGGTACTTTTCTGTAGACATGTGAGGATTGCATGTTTTTTATTGGTCATATGCTATGTTACCAGTTTGTCCATGTTACCTTACTGGTTTGGGTACGATCCGTTTCGCGTCCGGAGACTTGTCGCATGCAGGCGAGGGTGCGGCCAGGGTTCATGATTTAATATCCCTAATGTAAATATTTCTGTGATAACATTGGTATACAGTTTTACATTGCATACAGTTTTGGCATGTGTCCTCTGTGACAGCAACACTTTAAGTTGTATGTGTTGCTGTCACAGAGGGCACATGCCAAAGCTGTATGGCTGTTGTCATGTAGGATGCATGTCCAGGTAGGGGCAGGTAGATTTGAAATTTACTGCCATTCTTGAGGTGTATTGTGAGCCTTCATTTCTAGAGTTTCAGTCCAATGAAGGTTATTTTTCCAAACTGGAAGAGGATGTTGAAATTTGAGACAAGTTCTACATGGGACCAAAAGAGGGAAGAGGATGTCGAAATCTGAGACAAGTTCTGCATGAGACCAAAAGAGGGAAGCAATTCTGCTTTCTAGAAGTTGTTAGACAGGTTCTTTCTCAAATTTGCATATTAAGGTAGCTTAGAAACCCATCGGGCAACCCAACTACCAGAACTACAGTGCTAATAGCTGAAATTGAATACTGTGTTTCTGTTAATCAGTTACTCAGGCAAACACCATAGGCATGATATATATCCTTATGATTTGTAAGAATAGGGCAAAACCACTGTTGCACAACAGAAGTTAGGCATGTTGTAGTCTGAGACAGGCAAGATGTTGTATGTACTAGGAGATCTGTATATGCAATATTGTAAGTGAATGAAATCCCTAAAGAACACAATTCTACCACTGAAAGGGGCGGGGGCGAGGGGGTGAATCAGTAGTAGACAAAATTTAGATCCTTAATTAATTAAATAATTTAATCTGAAATTCTGAAATAAAAACAATCTGAGAGTGAAGCTTAAAGGAGATGCACCACACAGCAAGATCAATGCACAGGGAGATCCATGGAAACCTAGGACGGGAAAACCATGGTGAGAAATGCTGCTAGGATCTACTGTCCTAATCCAGCCTCACAGTTAAGAGAATTTACTAACTTTTAGGGCACCAACACCGAGGAATCACCAAATCCCTTATCAAAGCACTGACTTTTTAGAATCACAATTCAAGAATCTGAGCAACGAGGCAGTATTTCTAGAGAATAATAGACATGCTACTATTTTGAAGTGCCGAGCGGGAGTAGGAGCGGGATGGGGGTTAGGGGTTCTGCTGGGGAAGAAGCTGCAGGGGAGGAGGACAAGGCAAATGATGATGGCTCTGTTGCTGAGGAAGGTGTGGCTTGCATCTTCTCTTTTGTCGCAAGGCTGTCGTGGGCTTTGTTTGATGCAGAAGCTTCCTTTGGTCCCCTATTTGGTGGCGGCTGCTCATCGATTTTTCTAGGTTTTTCAGAGCATGGTGGGGAAAGTGGTGATGGGGATCCTGGAGCTGGCGAAGTTGAAGATGGGGATGGGGAGGCGGTTGTGCTGGATGCTCCTGCCGCTATGGTGGATGGAGATCTTGTGTTTGGGGGTGTTTTGACCCAGCTTTGCCCTCATTTTGCCCGGCTGGCTGTTGTTTTGACTGTGGTGGAAGCTTGTTTGGATGCTCCGAGAACGGTTGCAAGGGTTTTCTCTTTTTTGGAGCGTGTGTGCGGAGGGCTTTGAGTGGATTTGGGCTCTCCTCGGGTCCCCAGGGGTTTGGTCTTCTTCCTACTTTGAGATCCTTGTGTTTCGCTGTCTTTTTTTTCCTCATGTGGGGATCTGTTGTGGCTCTGGCTTTGTTATTTTTGTTTATGTTTGAGAGCCTGCTGTGGGGTTCAGTTAGGGTTTGGTTTCCCATCCATCTCACACTAAGAGCCACTTATATTGGTTCCCCTTCTGGAGTACTGTCCTGGAGGATTTCATGGATACCAGTGATTTTATCTTTTGGGGCAGCCCCTTGGTGCTTCCTAAGGTCTCTTCCTCTGGTCTTCCAATGGAGGTGGTCCTGTTTCTCTTTGTGGGGGAGACAGGTTTGGTTGGAGAAGATGTATCTTGCAGACCTGGGATTGCTGATCCTCTCTGTTTTTGTGGTGCTCTTTCTGCTGTCTCAGAGGCCACTTTTGAGGTGGTTTTTTGGGAAGTTGGAGATCTTGTTCTGATCCCCAAAGCTATTGTTCTGTTCTTGGAGGGTGTTGTTCGTTATTGCTTATTTCATTTCTTCACCCTTTTCTGCTTTTTGATTTTTTGTGTGGGAACGGTTGAGGGATTTGGTCCTCCTGGTGCTGTTTGAAGTACCTTCTCTGTGGGCAGTTATGAACGCTTCTATCTTTTATGGCCCTTTTTTTGGCTTCCCCCTTATTTCTTGGCTTCTTTTTCAGTATCTCTGGTTTTCTCTAGTTCTTCCTATAGAGGTGGCCCTATATTCTTTAGAGGCGAAGATGGATGGTGTTGGAGATCACCAATCTTCTATCAAGGTGAAGGTGGATGTTGCGGTTGATGCTGGGAAATGTTGTTGGGGAGCTGATGTTGTGCTGACTTTTGGCTGGTTGGATACTAAGACTGATATTACTACTGATTTCTTTCCTTTATCTCCTATTGAGGTAGAGAGTTGGGAGGGTTTGATATTCTCAGTGCTGTTCATCCTCAAGCTTAAGGTTTTGGGAGCCTTGTTAAAACCAATTATTAAGTTTAAGGGGGCTTGGAAAACCCCTATAGTCATGGTCATCTGAGTTTGTAGGAGAATTGCTTCGGCCTTCTTTTTGTTTAGCTAGTTCATCATTGATTCTAATTTGATGCTAGGCTGATGGTGGGCTGCTGGTTGTCTACAGTGTATCCTATTGCAGCTTTCTTCTTTGAGTTCCGGATTGGTGAAAAATCAGAGTGTTTCAGGTCCCTTCAAAACTTGTTGTAAGGGGTTTCGGGTCCCCTCAAAACCTGTTTGTTCCTTAATAAAAAACAAGGCAGTACTTCTAAAACACTACTTTTATGAATGTAACAATTACAAAACTATGACTGATTTCAACTTCAGTAGCACCACATTCTACAACAATTGAAACATAAGAACAAACTTTCACAATCTGATTATCAACGACCTCCAAATATGCTGTGTAATGCCGCACTTAAAATCTGAGACCTGCAAACAAAACTTCTCCAGGTAGAACACTGTAAACTATCACAATAACCTGCAAATCTGAACTTATCTGAACTGTTTGAGATGAGATATGTATATAAGTTTGAAGAGAATGTACTGTCAAAACAATGCCGTGTTAAATTGCAATCTGTGTTATACCTGATTTGAAACTTCACATTTCTTGTTTTCTCATGCACCGCAGAGACTATTCTTCAACAAACTTCTTATCACAATCAATGGATTTATACTGTGTACATTATTTGAAAGATTTAGAAAATACTTCTTCCTTTCCCGTGCATCAGACTCACCACTCATACGCATCATCATCTTCTTCTAAATAGACACCAGTATATATAAAACAAGTTTGTACATCAGAACATAACTGAATTAGTTGACAGTTTTAATATCGGTTATAACTGTTGTCTTAGTTATGACAGTTGTCTTCTTATTCACATTTGATACTCTTCACAAACAACAAAGAAAAGTCTTTTCATTAAGGAATAATGAATGCAAATTACAAACTGTCTAAGACAGTTAGAACCCGAATTCATCTGCTTTAATTACTTACCTTCCTTGTAAACTATCACTCATGGGTCTGCATTTATAAAATACTTTGGTTTGAATGGATTAAACGATAAACCAAGCACAAGATACGTGTCCATGAATGAAAGTCTGTGTTCTTACATCGATCAAAACATAATAAGATATGGTAACAATCTGATTCTTATGAAATCAGTAGTATAGACTGTCATACAGTTTGTTCATCAAACTAACATTACTTTTACTGTTTGTATTCTCTTAGTAGATTAAGATCGAAAATCAACAAATCCGCAACATCAGACCTACAGAAATAATGGGAGACAAGACACAACATGAACCACCTAAACTTCACAATCTGAAGTATGTACCTTCGCCAAACAAAAATCCTCCAAACTGATTCAAAATGATTCTCTGCAAGTATTTTAATAGAAACGCAATTGACATCAATGACAAACAATGCTGCTAACAATCCCTTTTATATAAATCTAGGCTAATTATTTAAATACAATTAGTAACTGCACAATTAACCTATATTTAATTAAGTAGCTTGGATTTGATAATTGCAATATATATTCTGAACTCAAAAGAGAAAGATAGGTACAATTAGCTCTTAATTCGATACTGGAATATGGAAGCTGAGTGTGTTCATACTCAATTCAGCCATGTTCAGAAATGATGCCCTATGGTCACTATCTTAGAATCAGAAGAGACACAGCATTCCATGAGGGTCAATCCTGAGCAGCATGTGTGCTCTGGCCGACAACAGATTTCTGCAATCAGATTCACTGTAACGGCTGATATCTGAATGTGTGTAAGGACGGTATTAAAAATACCTTTGGGGAAAGTTTCTGGGTTTCTAGGGTAAAGCAGGTCAACCCCCTTGTCGAAATGGCTTTATGGACTTGGGCAAATATTTGAAGATAGCATAGACAAGTATGTAGAAGACCTATATGCGGGTTCTGATGCAATGGATTCCTTTTAAGCTCTAAATTGAAATGTTCCTGGAATGACTTTCTCCTTGATCAACCATATGATTCTTTGATGCTCCTTGTTCTGTAATTGCACAATGAATGTCTTTAAATACCAAACATAACAATAAGTTTTGCAAACTTGGAAATTTGAATTTTGGGGTCAATCCTGAGATCCTTGGGATTGAGCCTGAGCACTGTGGGATTGACCTGGGACAGGAAATGCAAATCTTGGGATCAGGAACAGGTTTGTTGAAGTCTGGGCTGACAATAAGGCAAATACGTAGAAATGGGTGCAAAAGAGGTGGGATAAGGTTGAATATATGGGGATGTGTGTAAGTAGAATAAATAGGGATGGATAAGGATTAGGGAAAGAGCCAAACTTAGCACAAGAGTGCCATTTGTTGATAAAAAATTATATTAAGTTATTACGTCAAAATGCGTCTAAAACTAAATGGGAATTAGTATGGGTATGCAAATTTCACCATTACAATCATACACATTTTTTTCTTTCAATATTGGTGAAGAATGTATCCTCTTTTTACATGGGGCAGAGACAGAATCCACTGTTAAACATTATAATCATAGAAAGTTTCAATTTTCCAGTGCTGGCTGGTTTGTAATGTAATTGAGTGTTCCCATGTTTGGATGGGGGATCTCATTGTCAGTGGTGCATGATACTGCTGCACCCTGGAATGAATCCAGATGAAATAATTGTGAAAATATAGTAAAAATAATATTATTCTATCGTCTTGCTTGTTTATGTCGCTATTTCTTTGTGTCCTATATCAATAAGTAGTGTTGATTGCTGTTCTCGTTATCTGGGAAGTCTCCAGTTCGAGTCATTTTAATTGAATACTGAAAAATGCCAAATTTTGGGAGAGAAAGGTGTAGCAATGCAATCAAATTTCATATAAGTCTTGGTCAGAAAAGAGTCTTAACTGTGGAAGGGATACCATCATAAATCCTTTGGTAGTGTATTTGAATCCATTTTGAAATTCATGCTTCAGTCTTGATGTACAGAGTATGCTTGACTATTCACAAATTAAGACATTTCAGAGTTTGAACCCATCTGATATGGCTTTGTCTTTTGTCTTTAGTAGTGAAGCATTATTCTATTATCTTGCTTGTTTATGTTGCCATTTCTTTGTGTTCTATATCAATAAATAGTGTTAGTTGCTGTTCTCTTTGTCTAGAAAGTCTCCAGTTTGAGTCATTTTAATTGAATACTGAGAAATGCCAAATTTTGGGAGAGAAAGGTGTAGCAATGCAATCAAATTTCAGATCAATCTCGTTCAGAAAAGAGTCTTAATTGTGCAAGGGATACCAGCATAAATCCTTTGGAAGTGTATCTGAATCCATTTTGAAGTTCGCGCTTTATTCTTGATCTACAGTGTATGCTTGACTATTCACAAAGTAAGATATTGAGAATTTGAGCCTATTTGATGTGGCTTTGTTTTTTGTCTTTAATAGTGAAGCACCTCATTTTGGTGAGCTGCTGTTCTTGTTTGAGTAAACTATGAAAGGCCTACATGCTCTTACTATGCAAATATATTTACTCGATTGGCAGCAATTTTTTCTAGTAAACGGAGGCCTCATTAACTTCTGTAAAAGAAAAATATCGCAATAATTTAGCTGTAAGTTGTAACCTGTTTACCATTGAATGCAACATGAGTGAATTTCGATTATTTTGAATTTCAAGATTATCCTTTAGTTATGCATCTCTTCAACTATTGAGAGATGACCCTAAGAGCATTCCAAATATTGAAAAAAAGGATTTGGGAAGCCTTTTTGTTGAGACATGGACCAGCTAGGACTCGAACCTAGGACATTCCATACGCTGCTGGAGTGCTCTACCACTGAGCTACTGGCCCCTCTTGGACCAGTCCATCGTCGGTCCAGGTGTGGCTTATCGTTGGACCAGTCCATCGTCGGTCCGGGTGTGGCTTATTTCCAACACCAACACTTTTGGACATGACAATTTGACTCTGCAGGGATAACACTCTGGCTTTTGTTCCACTTTTGTTACGAGATTTATCATTTATCAATGTTTGATCATGTGAAGGTGTTTGTTGCATGTGAATATGTTGCAACAAGTTATTGTACATTCAATTCTGGGTTTTCGTTTCCAGTAAATCTCCTTGCACTATCCAGGTTGATATGAAGGTTTTTCATTGCAATATAGGAAGATGGGTCTCTACTATTTTGTAGTATTATTTATATTGAAGCTAGCTAAAATTGAATTTCTGCCGATATCGGATATATCACCAAAATTTGTTGATTCCATTGGTACAGGTTTTTGTTTGTTTGCTTTATCTTTTGTAATCATTTGCGTTAACTTTTATACCAATATATGCATATGACATTTATATACTCTTTTGCTATCCTTCTACCATCTTTTATCAATCTGTAATAGTCAGAATCTGAACAATGCATTATTAAATTTAAAGATTGTTTAGTTTGAGAAGCATCAAGATGAATTTGCAGATCAAATTAGTCAGCAGTAAATATCATGGTAGATAAAATAGCTTACTTAATTTGCCATTTATATCCTATACAAAATCTGCAAAAAAATAAAATGATCCAATATTTCCTTCGAAAAGCTATATCCTTACCTCTTACTACACCTAGAAAACATTTGTACAGTTGGTTGAATGACAGTCCATCACCTGTGACAAAGCTAAAAAGTAAAAACAGTTCATCTGTATTATGTGAAAAATCTCGCTCTTCCTTTCATTTCATGAGGGTACTGTGTTGATTTCTGTGTGGTTTTCAACCAATGAATTAATTTGTGCTAAAAATTAGTTCTGTCTGCACACTAGGAGGAATGTAAACAGAATTATTCTGTGCCTCCAGTTTTCTCAGAATCCGTGAAGCCACTTTCTGGTACCAAAGTACAACTCATCGTCTCGTATACAAGTTCTCATACTTGTTGATTGCTATAGAATACAAATGACAACCTGTTCTCTTCTTTCAATAATCCCAGTAGTGAACACAATGAATTTAGGCACCCATCTCCTACCAAACAGCATGTACTAGCAATAAAAAGATTTTTAGAAGCATGATCTTCTTGAGTTCTTTAGTTTTATGTTTTTCTCACGGATTAATAGTATCTAACATTGAAGCAATCCTGTGCTATTTCAGCTTTGTGCTACTTTTTAGAAAGTTGATGATTCATAAGAAAAGTTATATGCCATTAGAAATTGTGAGCTGCAGACTATATTTTCTTTTTTGCTTGATATAGACATATTGATATAACAGGTACTGTTGGTCTAAGAATGCAAAGATCTTGTGGCCAAGAATAGGAGGACAACCACAAAACACTGACATTCCTAATTGTACTGTGTGCAATGGACCTCGGTACTTTGAATTCCAGGTAAGGGAGCTTGCGTTCAACTTGATTATATGACCAGTTAAATTATCTAGTTGAATGTGAGGAACTTTCTTTAACTTTCTTTTAGATCCATGATATATAGAAACTTTCAATCTTTAACCTATTTTTAAATTAAGGTGATGGTTGGATCTATTTGAGTACATTTAAATAGTATTGCAAGTTTAGTTTGTCTGACATGTTAACTGGGTAAAATTATTATCTGAAATTTGTGTGGTTTACTATGATTTGTATGCTAATATCATCTGATTTTAGAAAATCAGTGATTCTAAACATTAGTTTAGATTGCTTGATATTGGAAAGGTTTGTTTTTGAGATGAATGCAATTATATATTTTTTCCTATCCTAGTACTAGCAAGACAACAGATGATGAGGGTAGCATTCCACAAATCACTGGTATTTGGAATGAGAATATTACTAAGAATATAGAAAGAACAAATATTTAATTGGGGGTGAAAATAATCCGATATTTTTGCTCGTGGAAATTTGTTTTGAATTTAGAAAGGGAGGTCTTTGGATAATTGGACAGATGTGACTGAGATAGAGGAAGGATTAAAATGCTAAACACCAATCTATCTTTGAATAAACTTTTATACAATCATATTTTTGAGATATGAAATATTGACCGTGTTATGATTTTTTAGGTTTATAAAAACTTGTAGGCACATGTAGTTTTAACTTTTTTTTTAATTGTATAGTGGACTATAAAGTGGGTTTTATGCCCTAGGCACGTGACTGCTGAAAGTTATAAAATACTGAGTTAATGTTTTTGCTTGTACACGCTTACCTCAGCAGTAGTCTTTCATTATGTAGTTTTACATCAAAGGCATACTATATGATTTTGGCTTGCTGTTAGTGTGAACATTGAGAGGAGAAAAGATCGGCATGTGTATGTGTTGTGACCATTTCACACATCGCCCCATTGGAATGGGGACCCCCTTCTTTTTTTCGCTTGGTTTTGCCTGTTTCTCTCTCTGTTTTTTAGGGTTTTGAGTGAGTGAGTTGTCTGGACTAGGGTTAAGCCTTAGGGGTTTCTTTTGGATTTTTTTTTTTTTCAAGCCAAGTCCAATCGAATTTTGAAAGATTATTTAAGCATCCTCCCGAAGATTGCAAATTTTGAAATAGGATGAGCCTGTCAAGAAGGTCAGTTGGATCTCAGCTTAGGTCTAGCCAAGGTTTTTTGAGGGCAAATTCAAGCTATGCCTAAGTGTTAGTATTTTAATGATGGAATTGTGCATTTTGTCTAGGTGAATTTTGACCAAGTTTTTTGGAGACTTGTTAACTGGTTCCCGACCTTGACGATGACCTAACCCTGCATGGTGAAGTGATCTGAAGATTTAAATTGTGGATATTTTAACTTGGAAAGGTGAAATCGCCCCTGTCCCTCTCCCAGGGACCAAGGCGAAAATGTTATTTAATGCATATTTGTCTCCGACTTGTTTAAATTGTTTTGTGCAGGGTGCCAGGAGACATAATTGGACGTAAATTGAAGATTTTGAAGATTTTGAAGACTCGAAAATGATGAATTTTGAAGATTTAAGGTGAATTTGCTCCTGTCCTTCACTGAAGGACCAGGGTGAAATGATTTATTTTGGTCATTTTTGGCCTTGGTTCATCAAATTGAAGCGTTAATGACACAATGAAGGATGAATTGAACATGATAGAACATCCAGACTTAGTCAAAGGCAATGAAAGGTTGAACAATTTGTCCAGCAAGACAAATTCGCTCCTGTCCCTCTCCAAGGGACCAGGGCGATTTTCTTTGCACACCCTTTTGGACCTTTCTTGGACTTGGCCTCTTACTCATGGCATGTAAAAAGATGATATTTTCCCCAGCAAAGGAAATTTGAAGTGAAAAGTGAAAGGATTTGGCCTTGAGGACAAAAGGCGCTCCTGTCCCTCACTGAAGGACTGGAGCTTGAATTCCAATTTTGCATTTTCCTTGCAAGATTTAAGTGATTTCGCGATTTGAAGACATCAAGGTAAGTGTGCTCTGTCCACTGAATATAACTTGAGTGGGCCACAGTGAAGAAAACCAACCTAAGTGACAAATTCGCTCCTGTCCCTCTCCAAGGGACCAGGGCGATTTTCAAAGATGGCTCATGTCCCTCAGCAAAGAACCAAGGCGATTTTCTAACAAGGCAAATATCTGGCGAAGAAAAAGCGAGTTTCATGTTTCGAATGAATGGAGGAGGGCGTCATCGATCCATTGAAGATAATTTTGAAAGATAGCAAAGCATAAGTAAGCTCATAATTGCCAAAGCGCTCCTGTCCCTCACCAAGGGACCAGGGCGAAAAATACATTAACAAGCCTTCTTCTCCAAATTTGGACGAATCCAGACCAAGGCACAAGATTGGAATGATATTTAAAAGTGTTTCAAGGAAGAATGAAGTTGCAAAGACCACGAAATTTGATGAAAATGGCCAGGGCGCTCCTGTCCCTCACCAAGGGACCAGAGCGAAATCTTCAAATTTGCCTAATAGCCTAACATTTTGGAATGCTACTTTCGCTTTCAAGACTCAAGATGGACTAAGGAATGATGTTTTATGCCTTGAACGTAATGAGATATTGATGTGGTTAAGAATTTGTGCAATAAACTAAAGAGCGCTCCTGTCCTTCACTGGAGGACCAAGGCGATTTTCATAAAACCAATCATTTCCTTCCAAAATCACGTCTAGGCAAGGTTGTGCAAAGTGAGAAATATCTTTAGAAAGATGATGAACAAAGAATTGCCCCCAAGAATCAACGATCCTAGGCTCAATTGTAAAAATCGCTCCTGTCCTTCACTGGAGGACCAGGGCGAAAGTCTTTGGAAAGCACATTTTTGCATTGAAGAAACGAGTTGAATTTGCACTCAAGGGACGAACGAAGATCATTGCTTACCCCCAAACTTGAATCGGCAAGTTGAAAGACAAAGACCAAGGACAAAGGGTGGGATCGCTCCTGTCCCTCACCAAGGGACCAGGGCGAAAATGTTTTAAGGCAAGTTTCTTCCAAAGATTGAATAAATCAAACTCAAAGTTCTAAATGAAAATCCCATTTTGGACGTCCAGGAAGAGATTTTGAACGTGAAAGCAAGGAATACAAGGCCAAAAATGAAAAGGCGCTCCTGTCCCTCTCCCAGGGACCAGAGCGAGGTTATTAACAAATTGATATCTTTACCAGGCCTAGACGCCAATGTCCTCCAAACCACATTAAATGCCAATTTCGCTAAAACTCCAAAATATTTTAAAAAATTAAATTGGTATTTAATAAAAGTGCATAGCATTTAATAATTAATTTTGAGCCTTAGAAAAATCGAATTTTTAATTATAAAGGCATTCAAAACTAATTATTATTAAATTAAATTTAAAAATGGAGCGCTTTGGGGTATCATTTTAATATTTTAATTAAGTCGGCCTCCTCTTTTGTCAATTTTTATTTATTTTGAGGCCTATTCTCCAAGTCGGCCTATGGGAAAATGAGGTGGTGAGCGCCCATATAAGAGAGGGGTGTTGAGCGATTTTAATCCATCATTCACTCATCATTTCAAGTGCGATTTGGAAGGGCAAGAAGGAGTGCGAAACTTGATTCAAGAGGAGCGAATTTTATTGAAGGCTAGAGGTGGTGAAGTTGATAAAGGAAGCGCATTTTGAAGACTTCGACCCACATTTTTTGCCTAGCGAATTTGCCTTATTTTGCATCGTTTTTTAGATTTAATTCTCAAGTGGAGGTATGGCGAGATTATCCTAGTCTCAATTTTGAAGTTTTGAATTGTGAGCTTCAAGTTTTGAAAAATTGTGTAGACATTTAGGAAATGATAATTCAAAGATTTATCATGAAGTTTCCTAAATTTAAAACTTAAATCTAGTCTATATTTCTATGTTGCAAAATATATTACTCATTATGAAATGTTGTGTAGGTGTCAAGATGGCGACCCCAAAGGCAGGAGCATCCACTAGTCGTCCAGCTCTCATGAAGGAAGATCAAAAGAATGAAGAATTGGAGACCAAGATCGTGTCAAAATGGAGCAACATTGGAGATACCAACTTGGGAAACTTCAGTGTGAAGAAGTTTCGAGAGGTCCCTTACATTGGAAAGCCATCACCTGTCGCAAAGAGAATAATTGAAAGTGGTATCATCAAGGCGGTCGGTTTCCCTCCAGCAGTCCAGTGTCGTGAGCTGATGATCGAGTGTGCTCGCCATTATGACCCACAATCAAGATCGATCGTGTCTAAGGAAGGGAACACTTTGGCTTACCTTTCAGAAGAGGCTATAAGTGAGGCGCTCCATCTTCCAGAGCATAGAGATATGATTTACAAAAGCTTAGAAGGAGCCAGGTCCATGTACGAAGATGATCCAGACACTTGCTTGAGCATCATCAATAAGAATTGGTTACTCAAAAGTCGTCCTCGCCTGAGCAAGATTCCAAACACACCACATAGGATCGACTTCCAGGAGGAGTACAGAGATTTGATAACTTTGCTCAACCGAGTTACAGGGGCTCCTCAAGCCTTCTATTTCGAGAAGTGGATGTTCTACTTCATCCAAGTGATAGTACAAGGAAAGGGAACAATTCATTGGGCTAGAATGATTAGCCATTGCTTGGACGTACAGTTAAGAAGACTGAAGGCTACCAAGTCATTCCATATGAGCTCGTACATCATATATGCCTTGATCAGGAGTTTTGAATATGCAGGACTGCCTCACAGAGGTGTGATCGGAAGAGGGCCCGGGGAAGTCAGAGTTTGTGATTCCTATGCCCATTTGCATCATCCACCTGGAAGTGACTACAAGTTAGTCAATGACACCTTCACGATGAACATCACCAGGACATTGCAAGGCGGGATTCACAATCAGCTATCTCAAGATGCACAAGAGCTTGTAAAGAGGTATGGTGCTTGGTTCATCCAATTCCAGAAGTTTACATATATTAGAGTTCATGGGTGTCCTTCACCTCCCTACATGTTACCGAGATATCCGACAGACAGGATAGTGCTACTTGAGGTAAGTAGGCAGTTGGCAGCTTATGCGAAGGCATTCAGACACAGGCATGGAAATGGAATCCCTGTGCCTATCATACTAGGTAATTCAGTTGAGGTATGTCCTAATGCTCTAGCCATGGATGACGCAGAGGAGGAGTTGGCCTTATATTCATTTTCATTCTTTGCCTTGAGAGAGAATTTTGATCCTTATGGGTATATAGAAGAGACAGTTGGTAGAAAATACAAGCATGAATTTCAGGTAGAGGACTTTTGGATGAATCTCTCAGATGATTTTGAAGTTAAAAGAAAGATGCATTCCAGATTGCCTTTAGATTTCATCAGGAGATGCAAAGTCTACAGAGTGGCCGATCAAGCTCAGGACAGTGGCAGACATCTCCAATCATCTTATGACCGAGAAAACAAAGCAGTGAGGATAGATTGGAACGAGCTTGAGGTTTTGGATCTAGATGCTTTGATGGCTCCAGTTTTGTCTTGTACTCACAGATGGGTTGATGTGCAACATCAAAAGTTGAGAGAACAGAACATATCTATGACTTTTACTTTGGAGGAAAGACCAGGGGAAGGAGGAGCAAGTGTAAGTGAAGGCAATCCTCATCCTAGAAGCACAAGCGAAGGCAACCTTCGAAGCGCAAGTGAAGGCAATCCTCATCCCAAAGGCTCGAAGAGGAAAGAGAGACCTGAGAAAAGGGAATCCTCCAAGAAGAAGCAAGAGGCCAATCGAGATCGCTCATCCGGCACATCTTCTCGACATGAAAAAGGGACAAGTCAAGTTGTAAGACAAGCGAAGAGAACACTCGAAGTTGAGGAATCCATGGAATCAATGGTCCAGAATGATAAACACGAAGAAGGACAGGCACCTCAACGTTCATCAAGTCAATCTCTCCAAGTCAATGAGCTACATGAAGACAAAAATAATGATGAAGTGACATCTCCTCTCCGAGAAGAAGAAACATTGCCTAAAGAGATACAAGTTAGAGAAACGAGGTCTCCCATTCCAGATTGGTTAAAGGAGAGACTCACAAGGGTGATTGTGATCGAGGACGAAGATAATGTGATTGATTTAGAGAGTCTTGTAGGGAATTCTCAGGAAGTAACAGAGAAAAGGAAGGCCACTAAGATGTCCAAGATGATCAGAGATGAGACAGGATCCAGGAAATTGCAGATAGCTACACCAGCAGTGGACAAGTATGAAGGCGAAATCCTCGCAGAGGAGTATGATGTAGAAACATTTGAGCTTGGTCCACTCACCGCTGAGCAGGCACTGGATGAGGCAACCGATTCATTTGAGGCACTTAAAGATAAACTTAAGGAAGAAATTGAGAAAAATAGAAAGCTTGAGCGAGAGGTCGGTGCTTGGAGAGGCTACTTTAGCCATCTCAATCAGCCTTTGGGACGTCAGGATCCAGCAGTATCTCCTGTGCAAGCACTTCCCCTTGAATCAGTTGGTGAGGCAGAGAGAGTCAAGAGCTTGGTCCAGCTTATGAGCTCTTGGATTGACAAATCCCATACAGTTGCCATTGAATTCGCAACAAGAATGATGCAGACCATCCACCGAGCTATCCAGGTTCTTGAGATCATCCACAACCTAATGATAACTGTAGCCGCCTTTGCCCATACTAGAGATGTTATCATTCCTGTTCTACAAGTGATCAAGCAAACATCAAGGAAGATCCTAGCACAAGAAAAGATAATGGATGGGGGATCTCATAATTTACTCCAGTGGTCAACTCTACTCCAGATGAAGGAAGTTCTTTTCGAAGACATCAGTACCAAATGCAATCATGTTGAAGAGGTCATCCATCCGATTCAAGACAAGGTGTTCGAAGTGTTATGTACTATTCTTGGCAGGAGGATCGAAGTTGAGACAGATGTGGATCTTCAAGAGTTAGAAGAAAGAGTCAAGGTCATCTTTTGCAAAGATGAGAATGTTATCACAGATGAGCAACGGGATCAAATGTTTGCTACCATACTCCTGATTGAGAAAATCAAAGAACTTGAACCTGGATGGGATGCGGCTCTTCTCAAGGCTTTTGATCAAGTCATCCACTTGGAAGAACGAATGAGGAATCTTCCCGAGATTCCTATTACTGAGATTGAAGGAATCGTGTCTAGATTCATTGCATATGCTAAGAAAGAGCATTGGAAAGGGAATAAGATTCTAGAAGAAAGGTTGTTATAGATGATGTGGCACCTTAATTATCATTGGTCTATGTTTCCTAGATTTTTGTGCCAATTAAATATTTGGCTATGCATTTAATATTGTTCAATAAAAAGGGGACTATTTGTAATAAACCCTAATTAGGGTTTAGGTGTCATAATCTCAACCATTGATCTTCGGTTGATCTGGGCCGTTCATTGTAATTGAGGATGCTATATATACCCTCACTCATTTTCATTTTGTCAATTAGAGAATAGGAGATCAGATGAGAGATTAAATATTAGAGAGAAGAAAGTTATTTTGTAGCAAGATTGAGCATTGAAGAAAGAATTCCAAGCAATTGTTGTCTATTTTGGCTTTGAGATCAATAAAATATTGAAGTTATGGTGTTTTATTGCTATTCTTGTGGCTATCTTCATGGTTGTTTACTTTCTTGAATCATTCTCAGTCGAAGTAGTATTTAAATTTGAAAGACTAAGTGTTGAGCTTGATCTTTGGTGAGATTCACGTTCCAAACCACTAGCTTCTTACTGATTGTAAGGACGCCTTGTGTGGTCAACTGGAGATATTTGGATTGCTTAAACCTTCAATCATTATTGAACCATTGATATGTACCTTCATGGTAGTGTCTATGATTCCTGATGATTTGAAAATCAATAATCACCTTAGAAGATCGCATCAATCTTAGTAGAGTTGTAATTCCTTGGCAATACTGAAATTGGTCGAATCCTACCAAGTCTAGCCTACATTGAAGTCATTCTTAGGATTAGATTAGGATCTATCTCTTGCAAACCCTACCCTTTTGATCTTTTTGGAATTCATTAGTATTAGGAAATTCTGTTCTTGCAAATTCGGATACGTAAGGCCCCTTGATGAAACAACATTCACAACGACCACTGGTGCATATCCACACGTAGAGACCCTACATTAAAGAACCTTGGAGTCATCCTGATTGATCCTTTTTTGCGACATCTTCAGCAATCAGAGGCTTTATTCAAGAGAGGATAAGGTACCCTTGGGTATTTTATTCTGTGTTAGGCAGTGTACAAAATACAGGTCAACAGTATGCGAGGATTAGGTGTTATTAAAGTCATTTTTTCAAAACCAAAGAAAGTACTCCTGTTTTAAGCAAAAATTTAACACCTTCAATTCAAAGTAGATAACTTAGATAATAGATTTGTTTTTAAGGCAGTATTCTAACACATATGCATAAAGGATATAATCATTCCATGTCAGGTATTGCTATTATCATTAGTGACTAATTCATTTGTATCTTAATTTTTTTCTTCTTTTAAAACTTGCATGCAGTATATCTAGGTAGCAAAAAGTCTTGTGTGTTGTTTTTTTTATGATCAGATTAAGAGCAATTAGAAAAGGCAACACAATGAACAATGAACACAACAAGATACCCTGGGAAAACCCTTCTACTTGAGGGAGAAACCCACCAACATTTATCTCTGTATATATATTAAATAAGAACAGCGCGAAGTTTTTACAATGGCCAATAATAAGGGCCTATACAGATCACTTCACTCCTTGAAGCACAATAAGACAATGATAGGTAGTGTTTGCCTTCTATACAAGATAGATCTGCCCTTAATTGGTTCGCCTCCTTCACCAAGACGATCTGCCCTTAATTGGTTCAATCTATTCTTCTAATATATTCAGTCTGTTCTTATATGTCGATCTGCTCTTATGATATTGATCTGCTCTTCTATTATTTGTACTGCTCTTGAATTTGATTAGTTGATAGAATAAATGAGATCATACTTCATATATATATATATGTGAGAGGTACCCTTTCACAAAGGGTCGGCCTATGAAAGAACTTGACTTATTCAATTATATTATCTATGTCGGCCTGAAGGAGTCTGATCATAGCTACAGTAACATTAACATTATGATTTATGCCTTTCAATTATGTTTTATCCAGTGCCATTAAGAACCATAGTTTTTCTTTAAGAAAAGACTGTTTGATATTGATAGTTGTTTTATTGTATCTATTGTGAATAGCAAAGCTTGGTATGTCATTATAACAGTATCAAAAGGTTTTCTATTCCACGGGACGATACAAATAAAAATAAAATGCTCATACGAGTTATAGTGGATGTCAATTGCATCAGAATTCCAAAAAATATTGATAACAGTCACATTAATACGTCGTTCCCTCAATAACTTTGCAATCAAGCGTTTGCGTTTTCTTATGTATAAAGTGCAATGAGTTTCATTTCTACTTAATATGTACTGAATTACTTGTCTTCATCTTCTAACTTTTCTATACTATTGTGTTTTTCTTGTTCTTGCAAGTCTACGACTTTGTGTTTTCTGTTTCTGTATAAATTTTTAATCTTATTAATTGTGTACTAATGAAGTACATGTATAGTATATTGATTACATCCTCTTGATGACTTCCATGTAGGCTTTAGAGATACGTAGGATACATAATGTAGAGATTTAATGCACATGGGATATCTTCTGCAGGTATTACCTCAATTACTGTACTTTTTCAAAGTACAAAATGATATTGACTCATTGGATTGGAGCACTATAGCTATTTATACGTGTGCTGCATCATGTGGGGAGAATTCAGTTGGCTATATTGAGGAATTTGCTTGGGTTCAGCTGGCATCTTGATGCTCGTGACATGTAATATGGTAAAATTATTGCCAAATTCATAGGAGATCTGTGAGTCACACTTGATAAGTTGGAGCTGTGTATATTGATGTCTTAGTGTGGTAGATGTCACTCTTGTGCACACTTGATAAGTTGGAGCTGTGTATATTGATGTCTTAGTGTGGTAGATGTCACTCTTGTGTTTATGCTATATTTAAAGTTTGAACGTTGTGCAAGTATCCAGTTGAAGCACTTGCATGGTACTTTGAAGAGTTATTTAAGCCAAAAAGCTTTGTAATTTTTAGTTCCTTTTTCCTTAAAGGTTAATTTAAAAAAATAGATCGACTCATGAGTAATAATTATTTTGTTCAAATATATTCCAATTTATTATTTCGCTACACTGTTGTGTTATTTTAATTATAATCTAATTTAATATTTGAATAAAACTGTAAATTTTCATTTTCATTTGCTTTTTAATATATTTTAGATCGTAGAACACGAAGAAGGCCACCCTTGGAACTCTGTCATCAGTTTACCCACAGTAAATTGAAAAAAAAATAAAATTTAAGGGAACTTTTATGTATGATGGTAAATCTTGTCAAAGGACATTTTTGTGGACTTTTCTAGAATTTAGAAAATTGTACACCTCAGAGGTTTAATTTTTATATGCTTCCAATACAATTGAAGTTGATCACCCACCTTCAATTTGTGTTTGTGTGATATTAATCTTCGCTTCTCTTATACGTGATTATCTTTAAGCTTCTTGTGTACCTAGAACTACACTTGCTTGATATGTTCAATGAACATTTTAGCTCTATCAACAATCTTTGAGTTAATCTCCTTACCTTTCTAATATGGTTGTCCTACAAGTACATCTAGTGGGCTAGGAGATAAAAAACTACATGTTTCAAATGGTGAAGGAATGGTAGATTGAGTATGCCTTGTTGTAGGAATGTTCAGTATTATGCTATCATCATGTCTTTGAATATTTTAGATTATAGCCATGAAGGAATTGAATCAGAGAGTTATTTACCACTTTAGTTTCTCCATCCATTTTATAATGGAAATTAGTGCTCCTCATCAATGTGGTATCCATTTCCTCCTAGATTGTGCACCAAAAATTACTATTTTTTTTTGGAATCTTAATCTAAATTGATGCTTTGAGGCATAACAAAGTGAACCCATACATTTACAAAAAAAAGAGCATGATTGCACCTTCTTTATCGATGTTTTTCTACTTTGAATTAAAGCATGCATTTTGTTGAATCTATTAACCACCACAAAAGAATAATCATGACATTTACGTGTCATTGGTAACCCTCCAATAAAATCCCTAGAAATGTGTTCTTATAGATGAGTTGGAAATGGCTAATATAGTCCTAATATCCAATAATAAGGCTAGCTTATGCTACATGATTTACATCTACAAATAAATTTTGCTACATCTCTTTGTATATAGGCCAATAAATATACTATTAGAAATATATGCTTCCCTCAAAAACATTGATCTCCTTTTCTAATGCACAAAAAATTACGTTTGAAGAGAAATCCCTTCTTGAAACAAAAATCAGTCATTGGCTTGAAAATTTCCATTCTCTAGTCCCCAAATAAACTTGTTTGGAAACTCTTTAACTCTCTTCAAGAGCTAGTTTTATTGGAAATGTATTTTAACAATTACGAAGTTCTTAGAGTCAAGATGAGTACAATGGTACTTTCTGTGTAGATCAACATTTTCAGAGCATTCCATACTTGTTGGAAAATTATCATTTTGGTAGATTACAAACTTTTATATAATTTGATATCCTATGTATTTAAGGTATTGGTGGTGCGGGCCCGTTAATGGGCTTGGGAGGATTAATCTTACTCAAGGCTCGAAGGGTAGAGTAACATTGGAGATGAGATGGATAAAGATTAATTTTGATGGTGCATCAAAGGGGAATCCAAGAGTCTCAAAGTGGGGTATGCATTGTGAGAAATGATGAAGGGGTTGTTTTGGCAAGGGGAGCACAAAGACTGATGGATGGAACCAATAATGAAGTGAAGGCACAAGTTGCTTTGCTTGTTGTCTCTCTAGCAGACAGACTCTCAGTCATTAAGTTACATTTGAAAGGAGATTCAAAAATAGTAATAGAGGCAATTGTTAAAGGTTTCTCCCAATGATGGAAAATAAATAAAATCATTTCTATTTTTGGGCAAAACCTAAAAAACTTTCAAATTTTAAAATCTCGAATGTCTAAAGGGAAGGAAATGTCGAAGCAGATCACTTATCAAATCAAGGGTGTGATTTAAATGACCAAAATGTGAGGTGGTAGGATGGCCCTAGTGAGCACGAGTTATTAATGGTTTGATGGAGAATAACATAATTGAGGAGTTGGGAAGTGGTGTATTGCCCACGATCTCCTCCATCATTTGGGTGCATTATATAACAATCCATGCAGCGTTATAAATGCGCTTGGAACTAGTACGCTACCATTTTTTACTCTAATTAACTGTGTGATGGATTGATAAAATTTGAGTTAGAGGTGCCATGAGCAATTTAAACACAAATTGTTCATTTGGTCGCATCGTGCATCCTTGACTAGAGGATGTACTAATGATCATTACTGTTGATTTGACAAGGGGTAAGGTGGACCCATTTAAATACAAAGGTGGACGAGGATTTGGCTTTTCCATGGTTGAGGTGTGCGATGAAAGCTTCGGACATCGACAAAAGGGCGTTTGAATCAAACCCCACTAAAATTGACCTCAAACCCTACAAAAACTTGTTGAAATCGAGTGTTCGTGGGAAGAATCATGTTGTTATTGCTCGCTTTAGGGTTTCATAGTTCACTAGTGCCTTTTTTGGTATTCCAATTCAATAATTTATTTAGCTCGCTAGATTAGCTTTTGTCGCCCATTTTTGGCTTTGTATTTAACATTTTTCAAATAAAGTTTCAAATTAATTATTTTACTACTTGGTATTGGTTCGTGCACCTATAGATGAGTTTAAAGTTATAAGTTTAAATTAATAATTTTACGTTCTTTTAGTTTTTTTAAAGAGTTCGAAGTTAACTAGTTTAATTGCTTTGTTAGTATCTTTTATTTCAAGTTCTTTAAATCAAAACCATATAAAGTCTAAATATTTATGTCTTTTTTTTTAATCATAGATTAGAGTTTTAATCAATTTGTATTAAGCTTTAACACAATTTTTTTTTTCAATTACAAGAAAAAATCGTATCTTCAATTCATATTTAGTTTAATTTTCAAGAAAATTTATATTATTATTAAAGTTTTTCCCAAAAAAGTTGTATTTTTTCAAAAAAAAAAATTTTAAAAATTAAAACTTGTTCAAGCAAAGTGGGTATTTTTTCCCTAACCTATTTCTTGCAATTGTGTATACTTTAATTCTTGAAATTAAATTAAATAGTTCCAATTATCATTTGTGGAAAACACATATTTTGTTAATTTTTCATTTTAAGCACCTCTTGGATGTTGCGATCGATTCAAAGTCGAAGTCGGCTTTGGCCGCACCTCCCACAAACCAAGAAAAATGGAAGGCTAAAAATAAGGAAGCCCTTGGTCTCATTGGCATTTCAATGGTTCCCAAACTTTATGTTCTCATTAAGAATTGCGCGAAAGCCTATGAAGCATGGGCTATTCATAAATCAACTTATAACCATTCAAATGAATCAAGAAAGATCCAACTTCAGGATCAACTTGAAGACCCCGGGTAGACAAATTTCAAAACTATTGATGAGTTCTTATTAAAGTTTGATTCTCTTAATAGTCAATTAAATGATTTAGGAGTTAAACTTGTAGATATTCATTTAATTCACATTATTCTTAAAAAATGTCTTCCTAAACAATTTCAATGGTTTATTACTAATATTCATGTGTAATTAGCTATTCCTTCTTTAATTAGTCAACTTACTTATGATAATTTTCGTAATTTGATACGCCAAGAAGAAGCTAAGTTGATTCAATTTGGTAGTTTAAAATTATTGAGCATACTTTTATGTTTAAAAATGATAATCAACATTTCAAGTCTCATAATAATCACTAATCTAATTCTAAATCTCATTCTAATTTTAAATCTTATCACAATAATATGAATGATACTCAAAAGCATACTTCTTCTAAGAGCCCCATTGTACTTATTGTGGTAAAGACGGTCATTGGTCTAATACTTGAGCAAAAAGAGGAAAAGCCAATGACACAAAATAATCAACAAAATAAAACTAATCCTAAAAAGTTTAATAACAATGGAAATCAAATCTCGTCATGCTTTTACTTGTAGTTATAATGCTTCAAAACCTCTTGAATGGGTTATCGATTCAGGTGCATCTCAACATGTCACTTCATGTAAAGAGGTATGTGATTCTATGCAATCCGATACTTCTAATGTTTTCCACTAGCTAATAATCATAGTTGTAAAGTAAAAGCAAATGGAGATGTGAATGTGCATAATGGTAAATTGCATGATGTTTTATATGTTCCTGAATTGAAAACTAACTTTCTTTTAGTTACTAATCTTTGTCAAGATTACGAAATTGAATTTTATTAAGATATTTGCTATGTGATTGATCTAAACCAAAATAAAGATATTACTAATGCTAAATTGGACAATAATTTATTCAAGTTTTATGAGTTTTCTCATTCTAAATATTCTTTACTTACTACCATAATTTCAATGTTTGGCATGAAAAACTTGGTCATATCAATGATGAAATTGTATACACAGGATGCATGAGTAGTAAGATGCATAGGGAGTCCTTTCCACAAGGTCAAGCATGGAGGGCAAATCATAAGTTGTACCTCATTCATAGTGACCTTTTGGGACCTATAGAGAATACTTCCATCTAAGGATGAAGGTACAAACATACTTTTGTTGATGATTATTCTAGAAGAACTTGGATCTATTTTCTTCATATTAAGGATCAAGTTCTTGGTATTTTTGTTGAATTTCATAAGTTTGTTGAAAGGAAATATGGTTTAAGATTAAAACTCTTAGAAATGATAATGGTTTGGAATATGTGAATAATGCTTTCATTGGTTATTTAAAAACATTTTGTATTAAACAATGAGCTAACCATTCCCTATACACTTCAAAAAAATAGTGTAGTGGAAAGGAATCATAGAACTATTGTTGAAATGACTAGATGTATATAACATGCTAGAAATATGCCTTATTAATTTTGGGTTGAAGCTATGTCTTGTGCTACTTATCTTATTGATAGGACTCCTACCAAAGATTTAAAACATATAATTCCTAAAGAGGTTTGGTCTAGTAGGAAGCCTAATCCAAAGCATTTAATGATTTTTGGTTCGATTTCTCATGTTAATAACCTAAACAAAAAAAGAAAAAATAAATTTTGAAATCTTCTTCTCATATTTTTGTTGGGCATGATGAACATTCTAAAGCTTGTAGAGTTCTTAATTCTATCACTAACAAAGTTAAAGTTTCTAGAGATGTATGCGTTGCTGAAAATGGTGTTGATGATTGTTCTAAAGTTCATGATAATGAATTTGCTCAAAGTAAAGTTGTGGTTGTGGAGGATAATCCTCCTTCTCTAAACCCTCCTAATGCATCTCTTACTTATAGTGATAGTGATGATGATAATGATAATTCTACTCCTCATGCTCATGATTCTATTACATCTAAAAGAAAGCCTAAATGGTTTAAAAATATGCTTCAAGAAAGTCAAGATATTTTAGCTAGAATGAATCAATCTAAGGTTAGAAAGACCACCTATTGCAATTATGTTTTCATGTCTAATGTTATGAATACAAATGATCCTCAATCTTTTGAGAAAGCTAAATCTCAACCTCATTGGGAAAAGGCTATGCAAGAGGAATATGATTGGGAATCTGTTCATTTACCTCAACTTCATTGGGAGAAGGCTATGTAAGGAAAAGATATAAAGAGATGGAGAGGTATATGAAAAAAGAGAAAGGGTGGGATAAAGAGAACTAGATATAGATAAATAGAGAGAGAGAGAGAGAGAGAGAGAGAGAGAGAGAGAGAGAGAGAGAGAGAGAGAGAGAGAGAGAGAGAGAGAGAGAGAGAGAGAGAGAGAGAGAGATAGAGAGAGAGAGAGAGAGAGAGAGAGAGAGAGAGAGAGAGAGAGAGAGAGAGAGAGAGAGACAAATATGTAGATAGATAAATAGAGACATAGGGAGATAGAGGTAGAGAAAGATATGGATAGAGAGATAGAGAGAGGAAGAGATATAGAGAGATAGATAAGGATAGTAAGAGAGAAAGGGAGGGAGAGAGATCTACAGAGAGAGAGAGAGGGGGGGGGGGAGAGATCTAGAGAGATCTAGAGAGAGAGAGAGTCAATATATAGAGTGGGAGAGAGAGGGACAAATATGTAGATAGATAAATAGAGACATAGGGAGATAGAGGTAGAGAAAGATATGGATAGAGAGATAGAGAGAGGAAGAGATATAGAGAGATAGATAAGGATAGTAAGAGAGAAAGGATGAGATAAAGAGTAGAGATAGACCAATAGAGAAGGAGAGATGGAGAGAGAAAGAGGAGAATATAGGGAAATATGGGAAGAGAAACAAAGAGGTAGATACAGAGAGGGAGGGACAGAGGGGGAGAAGAGAGAGAGATAAGGAGATAAAGATAGAAGGAAAAATATGTAGAGAGAGAGAGAGGCATATAGAGATATAGATATAGATGTCTATAAAGAGAGGGAGGGGGAGAGAGAGGGAGAGAGGATAATGAAGTGAGATGAAAAGAGAGGGAGAGGGGGAAGAGAAATAAATTTTGGTTTCGCACAAATGCTAGCATATTATACTATGCTCACATTAAACATGAATGCATTATAACACACTCACATTTGTATTTGCTTTGGGTATTACCAATCCTTAGGGTTGGATTTGCCTTGGGCAGATCCAAACTTGCATGTCAATGACTAGAAGCATATTTTTCTAAATTGTAAGAAAATGACTATATCTTGAGTGTGATATATGTTAGGTTTTTGTGTCTTCCAATGTTGAGTTAAAAATACCACAATAATGTTAAGCTTTGTATTGGCATTTTAACCATGCAATTTTTTGTACATTTCAATTATGTTAAGATTTGATATTTAATTTCTTTTTCTAGTGTCTTCCATTTTTGTTGGAAACTTTTGTATAGTTTATCCATTCATAAAAAAATGAAACAAATTACATTTTTATAATCTAGACTCTTCTATAAACATTTAAAAATGATTTTCAATTAGTTCCAAAAGTCAAGAGGGTGCAAGTTCATTTTTTTATTTTTTAGGATGTGCTGACTTTGAAAATTAGTAAAAGATCATATATTTACTAGAAAATTAAGCATAAAGTACATGGCATTAGCTAATTTTTCACTAAAATATTTTTTTAAATACTTCAAAGGAGATCATTTTAAGGGAGCACTATAGACAAGATGTTATATTTTTTGACAAAAATATGAGCAATTTATATTCTCCCTATTTGAACACCTTAATCTGCCATTTTCAAAACAAATTAGTAGTTTAAAAAATAAGATTAGAGCACTACAACTCTTGTTATTGTTACGTCTTCAAATTTTAAGCATAAATATCTAGAATTTCTCATCGAAAAAAAAAAAAAATTATTTAAAAAAAAAAGTGACCACTCAAGGGCCTTTTGGTTCTCCATTTCCATACACTTAGCTTCACTAAAACATGTAAGTTAACTATAAGTTACTTTATTTTCACTAATGTCTAAAACCTCAATTTCTACCATTGTTGATTCAATCTCAAGGCTTGACTATCAACAAGGAAGTCCATTGCTCTTGCACCTTATTATAGTGGGTCCTAGCAATATTGCTTCTTAGCACCAATCAAATTTTCCTTATCCAACAAACATCTTTTGTAAGTACAAGAGATAAAATTCTATATAGAAGGAAACATTGTGAGGGATTATCACACTATGCATAATACAATTATCCATGATTGCACTTCTCCCTAAAATTATGAAGATGACTTGATTCAAATTTGTCATTTTATTTCTAATGCTTTCAAACATTGTTTAAAAAATATAATCAAAACAATAAAAAGCTCTTTATCAACCATTTAAATCAAATAAACCACAATCCATCTCAATTTAATTGAACCTATATAATTTCTATATAAATTAAATTATATTTTTTCTTCATAAAAAATTTGAATTAAAACAAATTTTTTAACTTAAATATTTCATAAAACATGTTTTTATCTCTTCAAATAAAATATCATATTCAATCATGTATATGAATAACTTCTAGTGAAAATTATATTATTAAGAAATCAATTATGATTTCAAAAATTGGTATGTAAGAACAAATAAATTGTTTAAATGGTATAAAATTTAGTGTTTTTTTCAGATTTAAGTGGTCAATTCATGAAATTTCGATAATCCATAATGATATTAAGATTTTTCTTTTGAATTTGACCATGTATATATATTTTGATTTGGATCAATGCTACGATCTATCATCGCGAGAGATAGCAAGCGAAGAGAATTGAAAGGATGTTAGCAAACTAGGTAGGGTAAATAGACAGGGTAAAGGATGTCCAAGAGAAGAAGCACATAAACCTAGAAGCTAGAAACTAGAAGAGATTGGTTGGGACAAGTAAAATTTTAAGTGGTCTCAAGTACAACTTTAATTGACACAATATACAATTTTAAATCTTCTATTTCTAAGTAGAAGAAAGAAGGGTAAAATAAAAGTTGCAATCATACACTAATTTACACATAACTACATATTTTATCCTTCCTCCGTTTTTTCCATTTATTTCTAAATTTCATCTTCAAATTCTGAAAAAATCTTGTTAAAATAATTTAAAATTAGTATTAATTAATTAATAATTATATATGCTCATTAAAATTGGAATGGCTTTGCACGCTCCCGCCCGTTCCGATTCAAATGCAACATCCCTGCATCCTCCCGCCCGTTCCGTATCTAAAGCAAAAACTCTCGCCTACAATGTGGCCAACGATGGCTCTGCACACCCATTTCCTGCTGCTCTCTCGAACGTTGTTGTTGCTAGGGCTTTTCCCTTAGTGGTGGGAGGCTCGAGTCCCTCTATGCTTGCCGATAGTGCTCCTGCCCTATCAACGAATGGTTTGTGCCCTCCCCCTCCTGTGGATGCCCATCGAGTGGGTATTCTTGTTGTTGAATCTTTGGCTCATGGGTATGCCTCTCAATCTACTAATGCTACTACTAGTGGTGACCATACTGTGGGTGCTAAAGTCTCTCTCAGACCTCCTTTCGCTAGTAAACACAAATTTTCTCATGTGGCCAAATCTGTCGCCCAACCCTCTAGTGGTGTTTGTCCTCTTCCCTATGCCAAGTCCTCCCTTGTGGTTGTCTATGGACAAGATGTTGTGGACAACATTGAGTTCTACCAATGCCATGCCTTGGTGTGTAGATTCTCTGGATTCTGTCTTTTGTTGCCAAATCTCCATCGCTAGGTAAGTGACTCCTAGAAGCCTTTGATTACTCATAGTATTGAGCTCTTTCCGTGTGCTAAAGGCTTTTTCATTTCTTCTTTCACTTCTTTGGATGATCAAGATTTCGTTTTTGACAAGTTGTGGGCTTGGGGAGTTCACTCTCTCTCTTAAGCCTTGGACAACTTCTTTTAACCCTCTTACTAAACCACTTAATGTGTGTCTAGTTTGGGTTCGCCTCCAAATCATCCACTTCATTTTTGGGAGCACTCTTACTAATAGGCCATTGGTAACTCTAATGGATACTTATTGAAGGTTGATGATGCCACATTGTCAAGGCAATTCCACCTTTTCTCGTATCTTAGTCGATATTCACACCTCTTTGCCTCTTCCAAGGGACATGGTTCTCATGGTGGGGGATAGGCCTTGGAGACAATCATTGGATTTTGAAGGCTTCCCCTTTTGCTGTCGGAAATGCTTCTCTATGGGTCACTTAGCTTCATATTGCTCCATTTCATGTCATAAAGGTGTTGCTACTTGGTGGAAAGATGCTACTGCTAATCACTTGATTATCTATGCTTATGACTCTAATTCAGTTGGCTCCTCTTGGGAGGATGAGGAGCCTCTTACTGCTGCTAATTCTATAGTTGATGCCACTATTGTGGCTCCTTCTATCCTCGAGGATTCAACTCCTATTGCCCCTATTGTGCAGCTCCGCCCTACGCCTATTGATTCTGCTCCTGATGTTGTTCCTTTGCAATAGACTGTTGCTATTTTGCAACAACCTATTGTTGTTCTACAACAACATGTTGCTAGCGATGTTGATTGTAACCCTGTGAGGTCCCTCCCCGATGATCTCTCTCTTGATGGTCCTAATGAGAGTATCACCTGGATTGTGGGTTGTCGCAGGCAAAAGGGAAAGTCTTCCCTTCTCCCCCAAACTCCTCCTTGTCAAGGCTTGGGTGCCTCTACCCTCCTTGAGTTGGGTTTGGGTTGTTGGTTTGACAGGTTTTTCCTTTTCGCCTTTTCGATTGTTTGTTAGTATCTATGGAAGTGTCGTTATGACTGTAGACACCTAAAATTGTCCTGTCTAATTAAATATATATCTTTATTTATTTAATTATTTGAGCCTAATTCTTCTATTAATTAAAATAAATCTTTATTTATTTAATTAATTCATTTATCCTCTTCTAGCCTTATTTCTCATTTAAATAAATAAATTTATTTATTTAAATTATCATTTCCCTAAATTAAATAAATATGTTATTTATTTAATTGATCCCATTTCTTCTATTAATTAAATAAATTTTTATTTATTTAATTAATTCATTAACCTTTTCTACCTATGACACATGTCATTCATCTCTTAATTCCTACACTGTCGACCCTCTCATTATTTTCTTATTTTCTCTACCTACCCTCTAATCCTATCCAACCATTTATCTTTTACACCTCTCAATCTTATCCCTCCATTTCTTATAGTGTCTTCTACATAAGGAGATGCTTCCTTCATTATCTCTCCTAATCAATCTATTCTAATCAGCTATTCAATTCTAATCATTCAACCCTGACTACTCTACGCTTTCGAACTTTCACATGCAATCAAGCCTACTTGCAACCACATTTCCGTTCTTTGTTGAGCTCTTGTGCACACATAAAATCTGAGAGCAAATATATCAAGCAAGATCAATGGAGATAGGAAGAATGGAGATCCAAACCCTATTGGACATGTGATGGTAAAATCTTTGTGATTTTATTTGATTTGCATTGTCTTAGGTAATCTTCATATGTTATGGTGGATCTTTGTTGTTGTTAGGCTAGGGTTTTGTGGTTGAATTCATTTAGTCTTTCAAAATTGTTTTATCCATTTTCACCATAAACATTTTGGCACGCCCCGTGGGACATGGATTTTTGTTATATTTGTGTTTTTTGCAGGCTTTTCTAACCCTATATTGCTATTTTGTAAAACAATTTGGAGAATAACCTTGTGCAGCTAGGGTTTTGGACACAAAATCAAGATCTTGGAGAGATTTGATCCGATCTCACAAACAACTTAGAAATTTTGCACCAAAATGTTTTGGTAGGTTGAAGACAGTATCAATAGCTCTCAAACTAAAATTCAGATCTATTGGAGCATATTTTAATTTTCTATGATTTTTTAATGAATTTTCATAAAAAATAATTTTGAGAGAAAATGAGTGAATTTTTCAGATTTTCTTATACTTTTGGAAAGCTCTCTGATTTATACACATGATCTGTTCTTTGTCATTTTAATTTTGATGCAAAATCTTTCCTAAAAAATTGGATTTTTAAAAATTAGGGTTTTTCATTATTTTGATCAGATCTCACAAACGGTTTTGAATTTTGACATAAACAATTTTTTACAGGTCAAGAACATTATCAAAAATTCTCAGTAAAAAAATAGAGTTTTTGGATCATATTTGAAATTTCTATGAATTTTTTATGTATTTTCATAAAAAATTAATTTTGAGAGAAAATTAGCGAATTTTTCGGATTTTCTTACATTTTTGAAAATCTATCAGAATTATACACAGGATCTATTTTTTATAATTTTAAATTTGATGCAAAATCATTCCTAAAAAATTGGATCTTTAAAAATTAGGGTTTTGCATTATTTTGCTCATATCTCACAAATTGCTTGGATTTTTTGCAGAATTTTTTTATGCGGGTTTGGAAGACCATTAGGAGTGTCCGGTAAAAATTTCATATTTTTTGGATCAATTTTGCTTTTTTATATTTATGATTTTTCATAAAAAATTAATTTTTGGAGCAAATTAGCAATTTTTTTGGATTTTCTTACATTTTTGAAAATTTCTTGAAATTTTATAGGTGGTCTTTTTTTATAATGAATAAGATCTTTGAATTAGTCAAAAAAATGCATTGTTGAAGGCCCCTATTTCACAAAGTCCTTTTGGATCTAAAATTTACCTAACTTGTGTGCTTGCAGGAGGGGTGTTATTGCAAAACTACTAACAAATCTTTGTTGCAGAATTTTGGCAAGGGTTTTTGATTTTCATTGTGCGCCTTGTTTTCATAGATTATCAAACAATTCAATTGGTGCACTAAAATTGAACCAGTGTCTTTTGTGTCTTGGGCAATAAGCTCTTTTTGTTTAATCTCTAAAGGGCCTGTCTCCCCGTGTGGTCATTAGGACTACTAGTGAGGAGAGAACGACCCAAGTGGTAGCGAGGAAAAGCCATCCTCTTCCGAACAACTATAAAAAATTGTATCCATGGTGAAAGTCATGGGTAACGTGTGCTGATTAGTTCGTACCGACACTATGTCTCCCCATAAACCCGTTTGATCAAATTTATTTGATTAGTTGTAGGGCGTAACCCCTATCGGTTGGGAGCCTTCTGTATTTACAGAGATGAAAGTGTCGCATGTATGGCCACATGAGTGGATGCTCTTACTAGCACCTTTTTGTTTTAGAAAGCCAAAATCCTTCTAGTTGTTGGGTCAGAAGGTCGAACCTTTGGAGCGACCCACACACATACGGTTCTTAGTAGAGATACAAAGTTCACCACGGGGAGTTTTCGTGGGGACTGATGCTTGGCTTCCCCAGAGAAGTGAGTGTCGAGGGTGGAGCCAGCAGGGTCAAGCATCTAAGTATCTGCTTTGAATAGCGTAGCCTCGGGGGAAACCCCATGTGGGATCAACAACTATTGTCCTGGCCAGACATAGGAATTGTGCTTGTCTTCTTTTAAACATTCAAACATTCAAGACCAAACATCATAACATTGTGTCTTCAAGTGTATGCAAAACATTTTTACATCAAACAACACACTTTTCTTTGAGTCATTTTGAGTCTAAACACTTGCAAACATTGAGTCTTCATCAACATTGTGTCATCTTGTCACGAAAAATAGTAAAAAATTTAGAATTGGTCACAACAAACAACTTCACAAATTGGAAAAATTTACAATCCAACAAACAAGAGCAATCAGTTTCAGAATTCTTGATCTTCCTAGGTTATTTCTCCAGGTTTTCATCTAGCATTCAACTTGTCTTTGGGTCTCACAAAGTCCATCATTGCTTTACATCTTGCATTACATTCACATTTATCTAAACTTGAGTCAAAAGGTCACTTGCTCGTCCTCATCTTGCTTTGTCAACATACTACATACAACAACATTTTGCTAGGTGGTCCCTCATCAAGGTCTATCACCTTTGGGTCTCATTTGGCTTACTTAGAGTCAAGGTCAACTTACCTCATCAAGAGAAACTATCATCTCTTTGGAAGTCACACCTACTCTACTACATACATACTTGGTCTTACACTTTGGACATTGCAAGTACACCTCAGATTCATTTATGTTCCATCCAACTCTTGGTCCTCCATACTCTTTCCATTTTCATCTAGTCTCAAACATCTTGGTCAATACCTAGTTCATGGTTGAAACCCATTCCCAAAAATCTAGGAGAGCAGCTAAAGAGGCTCAAGAGTCCGCAAACATGAGTGCCTATGAGTATGACAATGATGTCTTTTTCAATTCTGATCATACTACATTACCTGACATGGATGCCTATAGAAACATTCCAAATGTTGAGAACATGGACACTATAAACAACAATGATACACACAATGACAATACGAACAACTTTTCCGTACATTCAACAGAAGTGGAAGACTCCATTATGGATCCCCATTTCAATCGATTGGTTGAGGAAATAATGAGGAGAGATAGACAATACTTCTTACAAGTGATGGCACAAAGTGGAGCCAAGATCCCTCATGATTTTGACATGTCTCAAATAATGGAACATCGACCTTTGCAACAACCTCACCTCAACATGGATCAAAGGATGCCTAATAGTGGAGGCAATAGAGGACCACATCTTGTACCTGAATCACCATCATCTTTGTTTCAAAAACCTGAGGTCCCATACACACATGGTCAAGCGTATGATACTCACCTTCGCAGACCTTTATGGAAGTCTTATATAGCAAAATATACTCAATCACATGCCAATGCTAAGGACCAACCACCAAAGCAATTGGATATCCAAAGGCATGTTCAAAATTTGGACACAAGGAAACCCCGCGTCAAATTTGGGGGCAACACATTAGAAAAAACTCATGACATGCCTATAGAGTATGGTATACATGAACAAAATAGATATTCCATTCCTCATCATGACTCTATACCAAGTGGTCCTTATACGCAACATCACTATAGACCTCCTCCATATGAACATGTGTATGATCAATACCATGCATATATGCAACATGCTCCTCCTCCATCCGGTGGTTCAAGCATGGGATATGGTCCAAGAAGTTGGTCTCCACCTAAGAACAATTTGGAATAGCAAATTAAGGACTTACAAAAGAAAATGGAGGACATAAATAGATCGAAACCAGCTTACACATTGAGAGACATATGTCCTTATCCATTTGACAAAAGCATTCCAATGCCTTCATTTCCTACACACTTTATGACACCTAAGTTAGATAAGTACAAAGGAAAAGGAGATCCTGAGGCACATATAAGACAATGTTTCACAACTTGCATTGAGGTAGCAACAGAAGAGACATATTTGATGAGAATATTCCCACAAAGCTTATGTGATCAAGCTATGGAATGGTTTCCCCAACTCCCACCTGGAATTAAGTCATGGGGTGACTTAGCAGAGGCATTTATCCAACATTTCTCATACAACATAGAGACAAACATATCAGTCACTACCTTGTGCAACACCAAACAAAGGGATGGGGAATCTTTTTCATCATTTTTACAAAGATGGAGGAATCTAGCCAGCAGATGCTCTTGTGAAATTCCACATAAACAAATGGTAGAGATGTTCACCCAAAATGTTAGCAAAGACATTGGTAATGACTTGAGAAAAGCTTGTTTGTCCACCTTCAAGGATGTCATTGAAAAAGGCTTAGCGACAGAAAAGGTCTTAATTGAGCAAGGCATCGTCAAAATATTCAAAGAAAACAAAGAGGACTTTAAAGGAAAAGACAAACCAAGATTTTGGAATAAAAGCAAAAACACAGTCAATGATGGTTTTGTGGATGCCAATACAATACGACCCAGAATCATTTTTTTGAAATCAATCTCTACAAACAATCAAGTGAATACTCAAACAACTTCCAAATCACGAAGGAAGTACACCCCATTGGGAGAACCACTAGAGTCAGTTTTCAAAAAGCTAGTGGCAAACAAGATAATAACAATTCTAGATCTGCATCCATATGAGCCAAAGGTCAAACCAAATTGGTGGAATGATGATGAATATTGTGAATTTCATAAAAGCAAGGGACATAAAACATGAAATTATCATCGATTGAAGAACATCATACAAGATCCCATTGATAGAGGTGACATTGAGATTGAAGGACACTCATCCAATCAAGAACATGAAATGTTTAAAGAACCATTCCCAAAACATGACAAGGGAAAAGCTAAAGCCACAGATGAGAAGACCAACTATACCAGAGCATCCTATAACTATGATCACATTTCAATGGACAATTATGTCTCTACCATTATCATCAAGGACAAAACACCTAAAAATTCTACCCAAAGACCCAAGGTTGTCCTAAAAGGCATTGGATCTTCTTCTGAACCTACCTCTAAATGTAATGTCACAACCCATCGAGGTAAATTCACTTTGCAAGGTGCTCCAACTAAAACCATCGCTTCCTCATCAACCAAACCTGAGTATGACCTTGTAGAACAGTTAGGGAAGACACCCACGCTTATCTCCATCCTTGAACTTTTACGCATATCCCCCACACATAAAGCCATTCTTGACAAAACTTTGAGAGACACTTATGTCCCCATTGATATGAATGTGGACCAGTTTCAATCCATGGTAGGATACCTTTCTGTTCCACATTCCCTTACATTAACAGAAGCTGACGACGCAACCGTGAGCTAGCCACATAATGCACCTTTACACATTGAAGCCTTCCTACACAAGCATCGAATAAAAAGACTTCTGATAGATGGAGGAGAAGGTCTGAACATTTGTACATTGAACACTCTTAAGAAATTGGGATATTCTGAAAAAGTTGTGAATGCTACAAACAAAATTACCATCAAGGCATATGATGATGAAGAGCGCTCATCCAAAGGCACAATCACCTTACCTCTCAGAGTTGGGCCAATTACAAAGGATGTGGTTTGTCAAGTCCTTGATTTAGATCTCATATACAATATACTCTTGGGACTTCCATGGATTCATGAAATGAGAGTTGTTCCTTCAACATATCATCAATGTATCAAGTTTCCAGACAATGGAGTTGAAGTGACCATCAAAGCGGACCAAAATCCATTCATATATTGCAACAATTTGTGACTTAGATCAGAAATAACAATCCCGATCAATCAAGAGGTTGTTCCTTCATTAGCATATGTTGATCTAGAATCATTAAATACTTCTACATCCACACAAGCAGAGCTCAAAGAAAAATTCAAGGTTAAAGACCTGGGATGTGGTGAGTATATCTTCCATGTTGATCAACTCCCACTATCTCCTAAGGTATTCAGTTGACATGAACAACCTACAAATAATTTGCAATGCCAAGGAATTGGGTATGAACCACCTAGGGTTGTGGCTACTAAGTCTGAATGCAAATCTCCTCTGGTGGTGCAAGCAACTCTTGATATCAATAATCCTAAGAGTGGTTCCAACAAAGAATATATTGAGCATATCGCCAACCCTCTTGAGAAATCACATAGCTTTACCATTTATTCCATTTCCACTCCTTTCCCAGACTTGGATCAACAAGAATCAGAAAAGCCCTTACTCATTGGGGATGAAAAATCAAGCTTTGAAAAGAAAAATCTAAAAGTAAAAAATAAAGAGAAGTCCTTTAGTCCAAATCAAAATCAAAAGCTATTGGACTCTAAAAAAATCAAGGTTAAGGATAGAAATTCTATGAAAGAAAAAGAACAAGAGTTGATCTCCCCTAATATCAAAATAACTGGGAGCAAAAGTTCTAAAATTTAAAGTCAAAAAGCATACTTATTGATCCTAAGTCTCCATCATGTCACGATACTTTCACTTCTTTTTGCAATCATAAGCCTTCATCACCCATCCACTTGTTCCGCACATCCTTTGCCTTTTGGCAATACATCATGGACCTCTAATGGAACTTCCTCAAGGGACTTTGTTATGAGGGATGCCCAAAATTCTTTAGGTGACACGCATACGAGCCTGTGTAGTCTACACGCTAGTAATTCTATCTCAGTTCCTTTGTCAAGGAAGACAATCAGTCAAGCTACACATCATTCAGTCAAGGAACAATGCAGCTACAATCATAAGGTTAAGCCTTGTACATTTGAGGTAGGTCACTTAGTTCTCAAAGAGAATCCTAAAAATCAACAAGACAGAGAGAAGAAGGGCAAGTTCAAACCAAATTGGCTTGGTCCTTACATCATTACAACAGTTTATGGATCTGGTGCATATCAACTCTCAACCACAGAGGGCAAACCTTTGGAGGATCCTATCAACAACATGCACCTTCGCAGGTTTTACACATAGCTCTTCAGAATATCCTAATTCAAAAATACAAAAAAATCAAATAAAATTCAAAAATACAAAAATAAAAATAAAAATCAAAAATACAAAAAAAAATCATAAAAAAAAAAAATCGTTACTTGGTGAAAACCTGGCAAACAGGCGCTTTGTGACACAAAAATAAATAAATAAATAAAGTAAAGAAAAATATTTCGTCCAACGGTGAAAACCACTTTGGTGGCGCCCTAGGAAAGTACCATGGTGAAAATCGGGTCACCGATGCCATGCATAGAGACATTGCTCCTCCCTCCTTCAGGATTCCATTTCATCCTGCGCTATGCGTAGAGACATTGCTCCTCCCTCTTTCAAGATTCCATTTCATCCTTCACTTTGCACACACTCACAACCTCTTCATCCATAATAAACTTACCCATTCCCATCATGGCTTGTTATTGATCTACCCAAGATTGGTTAGCCATTCATAATAAACCTCCTTTTTCACCCCTTTTCCATCCATAATAAATCAGCTCCTATCTGTGGCTAAGGCAAATCCTACGTCTAGTGATGGGTGTGGAATGGAGAGCATCACACGTTCTAAGGAGTACAATTTCTTCCAGTTTTCTTCAGTCTATCTGCGCACAATCCACAATAAAGCAACACTTGCATCACAAATCCGCAATAAAGTTTCGTCTTCTCCACAATAAAGTATCAGTTTTATGGATTCAGTCAGTTTCAGATGAGACACAACAACAACAATGGGCTTCAACAAATCAAATCTTTCAGCAGACTCAGACAACATTATGGTTCAATGCTATCTATCCTTTTGTGAAAGTAAACATTGTGACCACAATCAATCGACTTATACAAGTGACAAGAGACACTAATCTTGAGGACTACAGTGGATGTTTGTGTTGATTCTTGGTTTTCTTTTGATTTTTTCATTTGGTGACATGTCTTTTAGCTTTTCCGGGATGTCTCTGACTAGAGATTCTATCTCTAGGATGTCTTTGACTAGAAAGGCGAGGATGGGGTATCACCACCTATTTTTCTTTGTTGTTTGTGGATTGTCTCTTAGTAATGCTATGACTTGTCCAAGGATATGAGGATACTGTGAGTCTAGTATGAACTAGGGCATTCTTTGTTTGCGACTGTCCTATCTCCATGCAAACAAGTACAATGACTTTCTAGGTCGAACATATACCTCGATTGTCATAACCTATTTTCCATAATAAAGCTCAATGATGATAACGCACAAGAATCTCTTTCACTTTCATATCTTCTATCTTCCATCCCCCTTTCTTGATTGACCCCCATAGTCCTTCCTGAGTTTGCGTAGCCTATTATCACATGACTAAGTATAACGACACACCAAAAACATTTGCATTTCATGTAGTTTGCACCTGCATTACCACATATTAAGCATTTCAAACATACATATAGATATCACAATTGTACCATATCCTGCACACAACACATATTAGCACATTTTATATTCTCATCATATAAATAGTTATTTGCATTATCATACTCATTTGCATATCATACATTCACATTTGCATTTGCATAACATATTTAAAAAACATAAAATAACAAAAATATATTGCATTCCATCATGTGCATATTTGCATCCATATCATAAGCATCACATAGAAACATACATCATAAGACATATCATAAGCATCACATAGGTACACATGCATATAGCTTCTGCAAGGATGAATCATCTCATATACATATATGTCAAACATCATAAGTGTCATGATAGAATGATGTCAAAATCATATGGCTACAATCACCCAAAGGTGTCTACATCATCATACAAAAATGGTACAACACTGATACATAGGGAGCCCTCTAAGGCTATGATGAACTCCCTCCCTCGGAGCCGACTGGCCTTGATGAAGTCTGAGCCCTGGAAGGACCCGCCCCAGGATCATCTCTCTTATCCCCTCTATCTGGTGGTGGTGGAGGACCCATGACCCCACCACTAGACGCTTTTCTCTTGTCTCTCCCTCCAGTGGTCGTCGCAGTCCGGGATGGTCTCCAGAAGCTCCTAGCTCACTGATCTGGTGACACCACTCCATAGTACAAGTCTCTCCAATAGGCTATCTCCTCCCCTTCTCGCAAAACATAGGCGTATCTGACCCCTATGTCCTCTGCTGCTTGCCTCCCTGCCCTCAATGTTGTCTCAACCTATGTATAGCACTGAATAGCCTAATCCCTCTCCCGCTCAGTATCTCTCAGGTATCTCCTGAGTCTAGTTGCATCCCTCTCCAGATCCTAGATCTCATCTTCCTATCCCTGTCAGATCTCTCTCAAGGATAGTAGTTCATCCTCCTCCTCTCCTCCCCCATCCCACAACCAACCCTCATGTCACCCTATCCGGACATAGGAACCCACTGATCACTCCTACCAGCACCGCCAATAGAGACAATCTCGTCACTGTCATGGTATCCCAAGCCACATGTCCAACCCTCATCTCCAGTCCTTGATCTTGAAACACTCATCTCAATGCATTGTTGTCTCCCTCTCGATTGTAAGGAACTAACTCCCCATCGATCGACATTCTCAGTATCCTCTATACATCCTCCAAGGTGACTATCATCTAACCCATCGGCAAATGAAATGTGCAAGTCTTTGAGTGCCATCTCTCAGCTAAAGTAGTAAGCAATCCCATGTTTGCCCAAAACTCAAGCCCATACAAAATATATCGCAAGCCCATAGCCTGAACTACTGCTCTATCCTAGAATGTCATCTCTAGTCGTAAACTCTGAGTCGAAGGGAATCTCTCTCATGACTCCAACATCGGTAGGTCCTCCTACAGTCAGGCAAATCAACTGTGTCAATCCTAGTGGCATTCCTTGTTTATCACAAAGTGTTGCTTTTTATCTTAGTGGTACTCCTTGTTTATCACAAAGTACTGCATTCTATCCTAGTGGCATTCCATGTTCATCACAAAGTTTTGCTCTTTTTAGTACTCCTTGTTCATCACAAAGTACTGCTTCCTATCCTAGCGGCACTCCTTGTTCATCACAAAGTGTTGCTTCCTATCCTAGTGGCACTCCCTGTTCATCACAAAGTGTTGCTTTTTATCCTAGTGGCATTCCCTATTCATCACAAAGTGTTGCTTTGATCCTATCTTTTAGGGCACCTACTTGAGTGTATCCTCTTGAGTAGCTTATCCAATTGACAACGTATGTTCTATCACAAAATTGCCAATTTCAACCTAATCCAATTGGCAACGTATGTTCTATCATAGAATTGTCAATTTTTTTTGGTACTCCTTGTTCATCACAAAGTGCCTTGTTCTATCATATCCTAGGGCCTCTGCTTGATTGTATCCTCTTGAGTAGTTTCTTGATTGGCAACGTATGTTCTATCACAGAATTGTCGATCCCAGCCCTATCTGCTATCCTAGTCTTCCCTAGAGGACCTGCTTGAATATATCCTCTAAGCAGCTTATCCAATCGACAATGTATGTTTATCACAAAAAAGTCGATTCGACCTTGGAGACATAAACGTGCATTCATGACACAAACGTGCCTAGCCTACCCAGACACGCCTAGCACCAACGCAGACACGCCTTAGTGTTTTTCCTCCTGCTTGACATTTTTCTAAACATACCTAATCCACATTCATTACCCTACCTAGCATGCATTTATGACAACAATTAATGCACCAAAGTACAAGGAGGTTTTGTGATACTCACCGGCTCTCCTGCATCTGTTGGCCTTTGATATCGGCGAACGCGATCGAATCTATGCACCAATGTCATCGCTGCTGACTGCTCTTTGCTCTCTCTGTACTATGATCTCTTAGATGTGTGGATGACAATGAGGATGTGTTCCCTCGTAGTCTATCTTATAGACTACCCTAGCCCTAGTCTCCCAAGTCAGTCTTATTTATCCCGTGACTCTATCAGTCTATGCTATTCGATCAATCCATTCTAGCCTTTCTTTCTTATCGAGAGATTGTCTGCGATCTTTTCAGACATTTTCATCCAATCTCTCGAGGGGGCATATCATTCCCATCTTGGGGCAACTTTGTATCAGTTCATATTATCTTCTTTGGAACAACGCGACAAGCGACATTGTCTCAAAGAGGGGCAAAATGTTGACACCTAAAATTGTCCTGTCTAATTAAATAAATATCTTTATTTATTTAATTATTTGAGCCTAATTCTTCTATTAATTAAATAAATCTTTATTTATTTAATTAATTCATTTATCCTCTTCTAGCCTTATTTTTCATTTAAATAAATACATTTATTTATTTAAATTATCATATCCCTAAATTAAATAAATATCTTATTTATTTAATTGATCCCATTTCTTCTATTAATTAAATAAATTTTTATTTATTTAATTAATTCATTAACCTTTTCTACCTATGACACATGTCATTCATCTCTTAATTCCTACACTACCTACCCTCTCATTATTTTCTTATTTTCTCTACCTACCCTCTAATCCTAGCCGACCATTTATCTTTTACACCTCTCAATCTTATCCCTCCATTTCTTATAGTGTCTTCTATATAAGGATATGCTTCCTTCATTATCTCTCCTAATCAATCTATTCTAATAAGCTATTCAATTCTAATCATTCAACCTCGACTACTCTACGCTTTCAAACTTTCACATGCGATCAAGCCTACTTGCAACCACATTTCTGTTCTTTGTTGAGCTCTTGTGCACACATAAAATCTGAGAACAAATATATCAAGCAAGATCAATGGAGATAGGAAGAATGGAGATCCAAACCCTATTGTACATGTGATGGTATAATCTTTGTGATTTTATTTGATTTGCATTGTCTTAGGTAATCTTCATATGTTATGGTGGATCTTTGTTGTTGTTAGGCTAGGGTTTTGTGGTTGAATTCATTTAGTCTTTCAATATTGTTTTATCCATTTTCACCATAAATAATGACTTGTCTTTGTTTTTTTCTTCGTAGCTTGTGATTAATGTGTTGTTAATTGTTTTCTGGTTGTCTTTATGCCCTCTGGGATGTTGTATTTAGGGACAACACCCTTGTTTTGTTGGTTTTAATATAAAAAACATTGGAATATTACAAAAATTCCCATAACAACAATAATGTAACATTTGTGGTCTCTCCAATAGTTAGTAACATTTGTCTTTACTAATCGAGCAAATGGAGTTGAAATTTAGCTAGTTTCCATAGAGAACAAATTGTTTACTAGCATCAATAACATGGTCAAATAAATTCAATACTATAGAGAATGCTTACAAACTATGTACAACTTAAGATTCATCTAACCAATTCAATCCAATTAACCATACAGAATATTTTGTACTCTTTATTATGTGAAGTGTTTCCTTGTGGGAGATAAAGAGAGGGGTAAGTGAGGGAGCACGAGGGGGAAATTGTGGGATATAGAGAGAGGGGGAGGGAGGGAGAGAGGAGAGAGACAGGTCTAGAGAGGAAGAGGGGGGAGTGTGAAATATATAGAGAGATGTGGGATAGTGAGAAGCAGATCTATACACACATAGAGATGGAAAGAGGGAGAGATAGAGAGGGATGGAGAGAGAGGTCAATATAAAGAGAGAGGAGGAAGGGGAGAGATATAGAGAGAGAGATTCAAGATGGAAGTAGAGATAGATAAATAGATATAGATAGAGAAAGAGAGGGATAGAGGAAAAGAGAAAGGGGGAGAGATGGGGGAATGTGGGTAGAGAAAGAGAGAAGTAAAGAGAGATAACTCATTGCATAGAGAGGGAGAGGGGGGATATCTAGAGAAAGATGGAGGGGGAAAGAAAGAGATATATAGAGTAGAGAGAGAGAAATTGAGAGAGAGAGAGAGAGAGAGAGAGAGAGAGAGAGAGAGAGATGGAGAGAGGTAGAGATAAAAGGGGGAGATAGAAATGGAGGGGGAGGGAGATCTAGCGAGGGAGCGAGAGATGGATAGGGAGGAAGGGATACACACACACACACACACACATATGTACACAGATACATAGATACACACACACACATGCATACATACATACATATATATATGTATATGCATACATATACATGTACATATACACACACATGTGTGTGTGTATTGGGGTCTAGTGAGAGACTGACAAGATAACCCTTGTTGATGGCATGCAGTGACACTCTTTCCCATGTGTGTCCTACAACCTTAGTTTCTATGTTTTTTTGGATGCCTCTGTTAAGTCTTTGCATTGTGGTTAAGCCTATATATTATGTTGTTAGTTCTTAGTTTGCTACTATCTTTCCTATGTATTATGTTTCCTTGGATATTAGGTGTCAGCCTAGGTTTAGAGTGTGTGTGAGGCCTTATGTCATTCTCCGAAGCATGGGGGTGGGCCTTTTTGGTTCCACATGGTCGGGTGGTTTGATGCCTTCTTCCATTGGGATTTCATGTTGGATGTTCATGTGCGTCATTGAGGATTCTACTTCTCTTCAGTTCTCGTGCTATAGATTCATGGAGCAAATGTGATCTATTCTATATGTTCAAGGAATATCATTGTAATATGTAACCTGGATATTAATCATGCAATTAGTGTATCATGATCTCCTATTTCAAGTAGATAATGTATATTTGTAATGATTACCCTGTATGAGATGCAATATGTAATGTAATGATGAGTTATGTGATTCCTTCTATATAGAAAGGTATTGGCTATATTTTAGGGGTGTACGGATAATCTTGTATATTAGGAATATTAATTTAGGAAATTTGATAATTGGGTATTAAAATGTTCTTAATATGTTAGAAGAGTTAAATATGATATAATTCATGATTAATTATTCAATGGGTTTAATGGTTTCTTTCCTATGTTTTATGTGATGAAATGAACATTTGTGTAAGTAGGTGAAAATCATGTATCATTGTTGGTTAATGTTGCACATGCCTTTATTATTGTTGTATCTAAGCAATGTTGTTGAGTTACCCTAGGGAATGAAATTTAGATATTATAAATAATTCCACTTGTGCACTTAAGCTTATGTTATCATATTAATTTAATGTATTTGTTCCTCTTAAGTTTTATGTGTTGTTGTAACTCTTTAAAAAAAAAAAAATACTCTAATTTTCTAATTTTCTAGATGGTTAGTTTCTCTAGGGTTACATATATGTACACACACACACACACACTGTGTGTGTGTGTGTGTGTGTGTGTGTGTGTGTGTGTGTGTGTGTGTGTGTGTGTGTGTTTGTGTGATCATATTAATTTAATGTATGTGTTCCTCTTAAGTTTTATGTGTTATTGTAACTCTTTTAAAAAAAAAAAAAAAAATCTCTAATTTTCTAGATGGTTAGTTTCTCTAAGGTTACATGTGTGTGTGTGTGTGTGTGTGTGTGTGTGTGTGTGTGTGTGTGTGTGTGTGTGTGTGTGTGTGTGTGTGTGTGTGTGTGTGTGTCCTTAAATACCTTTCAAAAATGATTCACAAAGTCCCAAATTTAAAGACAAAAAAGAACCAACAATTGAGTCACTTGTAATGGTAAGTGCAAGTGCTCTCTAAATTTTGATATGAAGGTACAACTCCTTTCGTTGGATAAAATGTACATTTTTTTAATATGCTTTTAACCAGAAAGCAATAAGGACAACTAACATCTAGTCATAGCCATGGCACATATTCGAATAACAGATTTATAAACAAAGGAAAATAGAAAATGATACAAAGTTCATTCTCTAGATACTTTCAATAGATGATTCAAGGAGAAGATTTAAAATTTCAAAGAATTCAGAGCTCACAGTCTTTGTAATAATTGCATGCACAATCAAAGATAACAGGGGAAAACATTAGAAAATAACTACAACAACTCACAGGCAATTCTGTAACCAAGGGATACATATATAAACACAGATTTAAAATGCATTCCCTCTTTATTTCTAATGTAAAAGAAATGGTGTACAAGATGTAAAAGAAATGGTGTACAAGGGAATTATGCAGCCAAGGGATACATATATAAACATAGATTTAAAATGCATTCCCTCTTTATTTCTAATGTAAAAGAAATGGTGCACAAACCATTATTCCCTTGTACAATGATCAAAGACAATCCAAATATACTCTCCCCATTACAATGATAAAATAAAAAAATTCCCCTTGCTGCCCCTTTTTTTACAGTAGAAAAAATAAAAAACCTTGCATACTCTTTCTTTTCATTATATATATAGCCTCCTTTTTCGATGAGACTTTCAATTTTAAAATAACTTATTCTTGGAAATGAATATTTCTTTTAACCTTTCATCTTCCCATGAAATTGCTACTCTCCAATTGATTTAAAACATTTTTTAAAATGTTTTAAATTGTTGCACATAAATGACTAAGAAAGTTAATTTTTCCTGCAACCACTTGTTATTAAATTCACCAGAAACTAACCATACATCCTGGGGCTGTGGAAATTTGCGAGGAGTTGTGATAATTAAAATTACAGATGGGTTTTTAACCATTTTTGAACAACTCACCAAATCATGATACTTCCTTTGTAAACTGACCTTGCCAACCATATTGTTGCACCGAAAAAATATTAAAATAATACATCATGTGAGCTTGTATGGTCATAAAATTAAATCTGGGAACATTCAAGGCCAAAATATTACGTGGGTTGTCTTTAGATTTTAAAATTTTGATAATAAAAGAATGTTATTAATAATATAATACTAATATTTATAATAATAAATTAATAAATAACAATATAATAATAAATATATAAAAAATTATACAATAATATTATATTATAGTTATAGTATATTAATAATAATATAATAATTAAAATGCAATAATATAAGAATCATAATATTTAACCTAAGTCTAACCTAACATCAATTTTTAACATAACTCTAACTTAACCATAATCCAAACTTAATTTGGATTGTATTTAATATATCATTTATTTATTGGTATATAACTATAATATATTAATAATATAATAATTATAAGATTTCTATATATCACTAAACCTAAGTTAATCTTAAATCTAATCATATCTCTAATTGAACCTTAACATATTTAACCTAAGCCTAACCTAACACCAACTTTAAACGTAACCCTTACTTAACCATAATCCTATCCTTTTACAAAGAGAATACCACTCTCCTCACTCATAATCTTATACTCATATTTTTCTTGGAAATTTTATTTGCAGCCCTAAGGTTGAAACTGTTAAGTATGCAATAATAAATTAGAACAATTCAACAACTAGATTTATTAATTTTAAAAGGCTGATAAAAAATTAATATTATATTAAATTAAATAACTATTATGTTAAAACTTTGTTGAAGATTACTTGAATTTTTAGTCTAATTTTATTTGCATTAAACATATTTAAATATGGAAAGTAAAATTCCTTATTTAGATTCCAATACACATGACACTTTGTGACTTTAATATTTTTTTAACTTCACTATTCAAATTCATATTTTAATTAATATCTTACATAGATATTTCTTTGCAATGTATCATTACTTTCTTTTATTGTGTTATACGACTAATTACAGTGTGTTATTAATTTCTTCTACTTGATAATTGTTTGCAAAATACAATATTTAATCTCTTCTACTCGATAATTGTTTGCAAAATACAATATTTAATCTCTTCTACTTGATAATTGTTTGCAAAATATAATATTCAATTACTATTACAAATCTAAAATGACAAGTAATGGCTACTACGTGGCACTTATTTCTCATGCATTCAAATTTAAGTGGTTTCAAATTTTACTTTAAAAACATAATCAAAATAATAAAAAGCTCTTTATCAACTATTAAAATCAAATAAACCATAATCCTTCAAGCAATTTGATTTTATTCTGCATAATTTCTATATAAATTAAATTAACACATTGAACTTTTTTTTTTTTAATCTAAAATTTGAATTAAAATCAATTCATTAACTTAAATATTTTGCAAAATATGTTTTGTTCTTTACAAATAAAATACCATAATCAATTATGAATATGAATAATTTGTAGTGAAAATATATCATTAAGAACTCAACTATGATTTTAAAAATTGGTATATAAGAATAAATAAAGTGCTTAAATGGTTTGCCTTCTTACAATTTAGTTTATTTTGAGATTTAAGTCTTAATTTCATGAAATTTCCACAATCTATAATGATATTAAGATTTTTCTTCAGGATTTGGCCATGTAGATTTTTTGTTGCCAACGTTTTAGATCCAACTCTATGATCCATCATCATTACAGATAAGAAGAGAACAAAATTCAAGGATGTTAGCAAACCAAGCAAAACAAATAGATGGAGTGAAGGAAGTCCAAGACAATAAGCAAGAGAACCTAGAACCTAGAAGCTAGAAGCTCAAAGAGACGGGTGAAGACAAGTAAAATTTTTGGTGGTCTCAAGTAAAATTTTAGTAGACACAATATATAATTTTAAATATTCCATTATAAATAGAAGAAAGAAGGGAACATTTAAGATTGCAATAATTAAATAAATAGTTTCTTCAAATTATTTAATTATCTAATGATACATTCTGAAATTAAATAAATTCTTAAATTTGTTTAATTTCATTTCACTCTCATTTCAAAAGAGTTTCATTTCCCTCCAAATTCAATTCAAATTCATTTCTCTCTAATTCCAATTTTATTTCAAGTTTTTGAAAATCTAAATTCAATCTAAATGACATTTCATCATAAAATTCTCACATCACATGTGGAAATTCCTAATTGCAACCAACTCTCAGTCAATCCTCGATCATCTTTTTCTAACTAGTTAGTCACTTCCCCTTTTTTTGAAATTAGCTTTTTCTGACTAATCAATCAATTTGGTCTTCAAATCAATCAAATTAGTTAACAATTCAATCAATTCTCTCAGTTCTACTCTTAATGAAATCTCTTGACTAGTCAATCAAGTGAGTTATTCTCTCAATTAGATTCAGTCAGAATGAGTAATTATCTCTCGCCAACCTGTCAAATTAAATCTCAACCATTGATCAATTATATCTTACAATCAATCTTAGCCATTGAATCAAACCTCTCAAAATCTATAAATTGAACATAAATCCTCCCTTTTCATCAACCATGATCTTCGTAATTCTTGTGCTAACAATATTGTAGGTACTTCCAAAGTGCAACTTTGAGAGCCACCTTTCTCCACAAGAAGAAGAAGGACAATGGAGAGCACGCGTATCGAAGTCAACATGGGTTTAATCATTTTGTAATTTCATATCGTTTTATTATTGATTTCAATTATATTTCTTTATTGAATTGCAACCGAATTTGTTAGTTAGATTCAGGTTTTGTGGTTGCCTCTTGATCTAATTGAAAATGTTAATTTTCTCTCGTAGAGAAAAGTTATTGCTAATGCTAAGTGGGACAATGCCAATTTATTCAATTTTTATGATTTTTCTCATTCAAAATATTATTTACTTACTATCATAATTTCAATGTTTGACATGAAAGACTTGGTTGTATCAATGCTAACAATATTGTCTTGATGCAAAAATCTCATATTGTAGAAGGATTGCCTAGTATTGTTTGTTCTAAAATTGTATGCAAAAGATGCATGAGTGGTAAGATGTATAGGGAACCCTTTCCACCATACTCACATTAAACATGAACACACTATAATGCACTTGCATTTGTAATTGCTTTGGTTATTGCCAATCCTTAGGGTTGGATTTTCCTTGGGCATCCAAACTTGCATGTCAATGCCGAAAAGCATATTTTTGTAAATTGAAAGAAAATAACTAGATCTTTAGTGCAATATTCATTAGGTTTGTGTCTTTCAATGTTGAGTAAAAAAATACCACAATAACGTTAATCTTTGTATTGGCATTTTAACCATTTTTTTTTGTAAATTTCAATTATGTTTTTGATAAATAAAGCAACGATAACAAGGGCGCTGACCCATTACAAAGCTAAACTGCTAACAGAAATAAACGGACCAAGCAAGGGTGAAACCCCGAACAAACAAAGTTAGACATGGCAAACAAACCCATTGTCAAACCATCAACAAACCAACCCAACTCAAGAGTGGGGAGAATCCACACCTTGACGAAGGGGGGGCTGGGGAAGGGGGGTAGATTTTCCTTTCCGCCTACGACAAACAACCGTCCAGGCAACACTATCATTAGGAATATTCAAAGACAAATCAGGTGGGGGAGATCCCGCAGATACACTGTCAGACTGCTGCAACAAAACACCAGCAACTAGATGCTGCAGAGACACAGTAGACTGCTGCTGAAGAAGAACAAAATTGTCAGGAGAAGAGCGAAGCTGAGGATCAGGAGCAACGGATGTAGGAGCCAAGGGGACAGAAGAGTCTACAACCGTAGTAACCTCCGAAAGGCATCATCAGCAGTAAGGGGCACTTCATCTTGAGAGGATTCAACCGAAACAGAGTCAGAAGCATTAATTGTCAAGTGATCTTCAGTAGCATCCTTCCACCAAGTAGCATTGCCCCTGCGGCGGGAGAGAGAGCAGGTTGAAGCCAAATGTCCCATTGAGAAGCATCGTCGACAACGAAAGGGGAGGCCCTCATAATCCAGCGGTTGAGCCCAAGGCTTATCCCCAACCATAAGCACCACATCCCTGGGGAGGGCTAGAGATATGTCAATATCAATCAATAGGCGAGAAAAGGTAGAGTGACCCATGGAGATCGTGGCATCGTCAACCTTCAGGAAGCTGCCAATGGAGTTACCGATAGTCTCAAAGCAAGAAGGCTCCCAGAAATGGAGGGGGAGATTGGGGAGGCGAACCCAAACCGGATGAATAGAAAGAGATTCAGTAAGGGGGTTGAAGGAAGGAGACCAGGGCTTAATGGAGAGAGAGTGATCCCCCCAAGACCACAACTTTCCCAGAACCAAATCATGGTCAAGAGTAGAAGTAAATGAAGCAATGAAAAAACCTTTCGCACACGGGAAAAGCTCAATGCCATAAGCAATTAAAGGCTTCCAAGAATCACTCACCCAATGATGAAGGTCTGGAAGGGAAGGCCAAAACCTAGTAAATCTGCAGACCAAGGCACTGTGCTGGTAGAAAAATTTCAATTATGTTAAGATTTGATATTTAATTTATTTTTCTAGTGTCTTCCATTTTTGTTGAAAACTTATGTATAGTTTATCCATTCATCAAAATTTGAACTAGATTGCATTTTTAAAATCTAGACTCAACTACAAACATTAAATAAATGATTTTCTTTTTAAAAGTTAAGAGGGAGTGGGCTCAATTTTTTATTTTTTAACATGTGCCCACTTTGAAAATTAGTAAAAGATCGTATATTTATTTAAAAATCAAGTATAAACTACATGTCATTAGCTAATTTTTCACTAAAATAATTTTTAAATACTTAAAAAAGGTTATCATTTTAAGGGAGCACGATAGACAATATGTTATTTTTTTTACAAAAATAGGAGTAGTTTATGTTCTCTCCCTATTTGAACACCTTAATCTCTACCATTTTCAAAATAAATTAGTAGTTTAGAAAATAAATTCGAAGCGCTACAACTCTTGTTATTGTTGCATCTTTAAATTTTAAGCATTAATATCTTGAATTTCTCATCCAAGATCAATTTTTATTGATTTCAAAAAAAAAAATGTGACCACTCAAGGCCCTTTTGGTTCCTCATTTCCATATAACTACGATTACTAAAACTTGTAAGTTAACTATCAATTACTTTGTTTTCATTAGTGTACAACACCTCAGTTTCTATCATTGTTGATTCAATCTCAAGGCTTGACAATTAACAAGGAAGTCCATTTCTCTTCCACATTATTATAGTATGTCCCAATGATGCTTGTTAGCACAAATCAAAATTTCCTTTTCCAACGAATTTCTTTTGTAAGTACGGGATATGAAATTCTATAGAGGATGAAATATTGTGAGGAAATTATTACACCATACATAATAGAATTATGCATGATTGCATTTCTCCCTAAATTATGAAGATGACCTGATTCAAATTTTGTTATTTTATTCCTAATAAATTCAAATTTGTTTCAAAACATAATGAAAACAATAAAAAGCTCTTTCTTTATCAACTATTATAATCAAATAAACCATAATCCTTCTCAATTTATTTTAACCTATAAAATTTCTATATAAATTAACTTATACTTCTAATTTATCTAAGATTTGAATTTGAATGTTTGTCATTGATGTCGAGAGGTTAGCCATCATATTTATGAAAGAATATGTTAGGGTGTTGTTGAAGTTGTCATTGATGTCAAAATCATATCAGATAGATTGTTGAGTTGATTGTTATCAATGAGTAAGGAGTGCAAGTGCGTGTGTGTTGGAATAAAAGTTCCTTTGAGAAAAATCTGGTTGAAATATGAAGATATAAAAATGGAATGTATAAGATTATGAATAAAATATATACACCAAATTAAAGACTATTTTATGAAAAGACCTTATACAAATTTGTGATAGAAGGGTGTAGTGAATAAATGAGAGTGTGTGTTGTGTATGAAAGATAATATAATTCAAAAAAAGAAGAGCATTTGGCTATTTATGGTGTGGACAAAATTGCATATATATATTTGCCACAAAGAAGATGTTCTAGAGGAGTAAGTTGTTGATTAAAAGGAAGATTGTGAAAGTATTAGTTTGCAGTTATATGGATAGATTTTGGAAAAGATAATAATTAGAGTATTATTGCAGTTATATGGGCAAATTTTGGAGAAGATAATAATCAGAGTATTATAGCAGATATGACGGATTCATGAATGCTTCATAGCATATTTGTTGAAGACTTTACACCAAATTTGAAGAGAGTTATATGCAGATTTGAAAGAAGAGGATATGTATAGAGAAATGTTATAAGCAGATTTGTAAAGGAAAGAATAAGTGTTAAAGAGATTGAATTGTCCATCATCGATTGTAGTAGTAACATTCAGAAGATGGAAACAAAGTTCAGATATGGGAGTTGGTGCTTCCAGTGGGTTGGTGCCTCTAGTAGGTTGGTGCCTATGAACATTGTAAAAGAAGATATTCGTATAAAAGCATTGATTTGGTGTGGTTTTCTCCCGTAAGGGCTTCCATGTATATTTCTTATGTTCTATTTGTGTTCATACTAGTTAGATCTCATGTGAATAACACACAATGAATATATTTATGAGATAAGTTATATACTTGTGATTAAAGTTCAAGAATCCCCTCAGTATATTCTTGTGCTCTTCAATTTGAATTAAAATCAATTTATTTACTTAAATATTTTGCAAAACATGTTTTTATCTCTATAATCAAAATATCATTTAATCATTCATGAATAGGAATAACTTCTAGCGAAAATATATTATTAAGAAAACAACTATGATTAAAAAAATTGTATATAAGCACAAATAAATAGTTTAAATGCCCTACCTTCTTACATTTAGCTTTTTTAGATTTAAATGGTCAAATTCATGAGATTTCCAAAGTATATAATGATATCAGGATTTTTCTTGTTGATTTGACCATGCACATTTTTTGTTGCCAATATTTCGAACCAAACTATATGATCCATCATCATGATAGCTAACAAGAAAAAATAATTCAAAGGATCTTAGTAGACCAAGCAAAACAAATAGATAGAGTGAAGGAAGTCCAAGACAATAAGCATGTGAACCTAGAAGCTAGAAGCTCGAAGAGATGGGTGAAGACAAGTAAAATTTTAGTTGACATAGTATATAATTTTAAATATTCCATTATAAATAGAAGAAATAAGGGTAAATTAAAGACTGCAATAATTGTATAATTCCATATTTTGGATAAATTAAAGACTACGATTGTACAATAATTTACACATAACTCTATATTTTATCTTTCCTCCTTTTTTTCATTTATTTCTAAATTTTATCTTCAAAATTTAATAATAACATACGAAACCAAAAAAACCTTGTTAAAATACTTTAGAAAACCAAAATAAATAAATTAATAATAATATATACTCATTAACATTGGAATATTACAACAACAAAAAAAAATTCCCATGACAACAAAAATGTACAAATTTATGATAAAGATAGTTAAAAGTTTGGTTCCATTACATGGAAAACACAGAGAAACGAGAAGCTTATCCCTTCCTTACTCAATTTGTCCATACCAAATACCTTGAATCTTAACTTCCTTAGGAGTCTTGGCCCCCAAATCAGTGTCACTAGGCTGAATGCTCTCAAACACCCCAATCACCTCCCCTGTTTCAGGCTTCGACTTGCTCACACTCAAATTTATCTTCCCCGTGGAGAATGACGTGTCCTTAATGTTCTCCTTAAGCAGCTCCTCCTCATCACCACGTCCGCCAGCTGGCAGAGCCACGGCATTATCATAACCAGTGGAGCCACCCCTGCCCTTGGGGTCCAAGAAAGAGGAACCTCTGTAAGAGGGTACAAGGAACTCCCCTCCGAAACTCTCGGGCGTCCCGGAGGCCACGAGCTGCTTGACGGTGAAGAGGAATGGCACACGCTCGCCACCTGGCAGCTGAACTGTCACTGCCGCGTAGTCGATGCCGTCTTTCTCCTCGAATTTGATCTTGCCATCTGGCGCCACCTCCAGCGGGCCCTCAATCTCGTCCAGCGTGTACGTCAGACGTGTCATGAGTTTGGTCTTCTGGAAGTCTGGCGGGGCGTTTTTGCTCAGGCCCTCGGCCTTCACTGTGAATGACGTGGGCTCCAGGCAGAGCTTCTTCAGCTCGTATTTGCCAGGCTTGAAGGCGAATTTGTCCACCCCACCGTCAATTGTGGGGCATTGATTGGCTGTGCCGGAGCCTTTTACTTCCAGGTAGGTTTTGCCCTGGATCTCGTCGAAAGTTAGGCGCTTTGGTGCTCCCTCTGCGCTTGCTCCCTGAAAAGTCACATGGAAAGATGAGAGTATAGCTATGCTACTAGGATACAGAACAGTATAAAGAAACTATATTTAGTAAGAACAAATTGCACAAAATGTCTGTGAATTCTTAGAAGTTTTCTGAAAGTCGAATTTGGAAAAAAATTATTAATCAATGTTAAATTTTTCGATTAGATTGTTTGTTAGTTTTTGCATTAATATTTCGGATCACATTCTATTATCCATCATCCGAAAGCTAGGAGACAGCAATGAATCAGGATAGTAGACAGAGATAGGAGGAGAAAAATATTAATAAACAATAGCATCTCTTTGTAAGCAGGTTTCTGGAGAAGATTGTGTGCAAGTTTTTGAGATCAATGTTTGGGATCACACCCCTTGATCTATCATCAGAATGATTGAGAGCACAAAATACAAAAAACCTGCTTACAAAGAATTCTATGGATTGTGGAAATCTTATATCATTGATAGCATCTCTTATCAAGAATATTTTCACAATCATGAGATTTCTTTTTAGATGAGTAGATGTCTGCATTATCAATAATAGAATACATATTCAATGGGCTTTTGGTTTGCTGGTGAATTTGAATGGTCCTTGATAAGTCTATTAGGAAGTTGCTGAGTGTAAGGCTCCATTTCATAAGGGACCAAATTTGGCAGAACGGATACCCCTAGGTCCTTAACTCTTAGCCAAAATAATTTTAGCTTAAGGTTAATGATTTCATATTGGGTAAGACGACTTTGAGAATGAAAAAACCTCCATCGAGAAAAAAACATGGGTACCGAGCTGAAAACCAGATCAAAAAACATAACATAAATAGCCAAAGCAGCAAGAGCATAGCAGAATGGGAGGCAAGGGTTTAGTTACTAGACTTACCCCATCTGATAAATTATTTTCCTTTTTTTTATAAATATTGATGTATGATAGTTATTAGTTTTAATTGAGTAAATTTTTTTGAACTATATTTTAGATCACACTGGGTGATACATCATTAATAAAAAGAGAGTTGTGGATTAGATTGCACAAAGCCTTGAAAAGTAGTAAGAGGAAAAAATTAAATAATCATAAAAAAAACTAAGAATTGGACTTTAATTCATGAATATCATGTATTATTTAGATGCCACAAATTATATCTTATAAGATAAAATTAAGAGAAGTGATATTCTGATTACTTAATCACATAATTTAACACCAGTTCTTTTACAAAATCTATATAAAAAAATAAAGATTCAAGAAATATCATCAAAATAATCTAAGTGGAGATCAATGAAACAAAATTGAGTTTAATATCATTTAGACAGTTTAACATCTTTTAGACTATCATAGAGTGTGCAGCATATGAGGATATCTGTAAGCAGTTTGAAAATTATTTGAAGATGGACAGTTTCAAAAAACTTTTTGAAGAAATAAAGTTTCATAAAGTGACAAGCTTCTTAATCAATTTTCATAATAAAAAAAGAAGATATAGAAAGAAATCTGAAATTAGACTTCTAATCTTTTAAAAAACTTTTTGAATAGATAAGATTTCACAAACTGACAAGCTTCTTAATCAATATTTATAATAATAAAAAAAAGATATAGAAAAAAATCTGAAATTATGTTAATTCTGTGACTTTTAATCTTTTAGACCACTTATCTAAAAAAAATTCACTAAATCCTTCCCTCCATTCATTCTATCTTTCACCTCAAAATGTGAAAGCTTCAAATTCTGTTCATACAAAAATATCAACTACCTAAATGAAAGCATTGAAAATAAACCACTTGAACAGCAAGCCAAAAGAAACTGTGAAACTACTACAGGCAAAGTAAAAAAATAACCAAATAGCACAAAACTAATTAGTAAAATCATTAAAAATTGGTCCTGAAAACAAGATACTCACCGCCGGAAATTGGAAACCCATAACCTAAAATTGAGCCGGCAAAAATAAAACAAAAAATGTGCCAAATTCAAAAGAAAATGCACAAAACAGAAGAATCTTAGACAAATAAGACTTACAGACACGACAAGTGCTGACGTGGCGAGTGCAAAAGCAGCCATTTTAGATGCATCGACGAACTTCTCAACAAAGTCCTTGACATCCTCTTGCAGTGAGCATGAAATTCTGGAGCTGGCGGGTTTCGAACCCAGGGCCTTACACACGTGCGATGATGCTGATGACGAAATCGAGCTCCGGGGAATGGTGAGCTTAGTGGGTTGGAGCAGAGCCGATCCTGATGCCAGAGACGCCGCCATGACTGGCACAGAATCTGATATTTTCTTTCCTTTCTTTTTTGCTACCTTTGGAGAAAGCGGGTTGCCCTTCTATTGAAGAATGAGGAGTGCAATCAATATTGAAGAAGATAGATGTCTGGATAAGAGATTGGATAAGCGGTCATTCCATTGGCTATCAACCGTATGAGGCCTCTAAACGGACACGTGGCATGGTAAGGACACTTTAGCCTATCTGCAAGATGGAAGAAAATACGGGTGAAACCCCACCAATGGGGTGCCTAAAGTGGGATTGAATAAGGCCTCCTTTATTTGAAGTTAGATAAACTACGTTAACTAGCATGAGCCCTAAAGTGCAAAACTACAAAGGAGACAATCTCAAAGAACTATTCTTTAAAAACAGGTTTGGAGATTGTGTATATTTTTATAAATTAATAAGAATTGCATAGCTATTCATAAAAAAAACAATTAATGTATGTTGTGAGTATGGCATGAATGAATGAATGAAGGAAGGAATTTTAATGACATGGATGAGACCGGGGGTCCAAGAGATCGGGAGATAACAAACTAATTTGTATTTCGATTAATTTTTTATGTTCACTCTTATGTAATGGATACTAGGTAAAACTCGTTGTTTTATAAAGTCTTGCCTCTTTGAAAAGTTCATTCAAGTTGTTCACCTTAAAGTTGTTTTCGAGTGACAACGAATGTCCTCACGCACACTCTTTGATAAAATGCCATTCAGTTTCTACCATCCCTTTGTTGTAAAAAATGCAAGTTATTTCTTCCCAAACTTCTTTGGGTATCATCCATCTGCCAATTCCACATCTCAAATGATGAGAGCTAGTCTTTAGATGCACAATTAAAATTTTAGCCTTTCCTTTGCTTGTGGTTCTCAAATAGTCTTTATCATCATGTTTCCATGTGGGGTGGAAAAAAAATCACTCAAATTTTTTAATTAAATTTAGGGTTATATATATATATATATTACTTTTCATTTATTTTTGTGTTTATTTTATTTGAAAAAGATGTATACATTTAGATGTTAATAAATATTATATTCTTGTGTTAAAGTAGGCTCATTTTCCTTGTATGCATAGACCTTTATCTTGGTTTTTATTTTCTTGTCACTTGACTTTACTCGTTCTTTTTATTTCTTCATCTTTCGATACTTCACTATCAAGATTTGCAATAATGTAATTTAATTAGCATAATTATAATTGTTATTCATATTATTTTACTTTCATTTGCCTTAGTTTTTAATTGCAAACTTGAATCTTGTGTTTACCCTCCCCACTCCCCTCCTCTATTTTTAACCTATCTCAACGTGCAAATATTCGCATTTCTCCTACAACTCTCTTTTAAATCCTAATGATGGATCACATAGTGTGATTCAAGATGTTGTTGCAAACAAATCTCACATAGCTGAATCCGGAAGCAACTCTCACTAATCGTTATCCTTGTCTTTATCTATCAATATACACATTCTAGCATATTTAGCCCTTACTCTCTCCTTATATGCATGTACTCTAATGCATTCACCCAAACCATGCATTTGTTATACTTCTCTATACACTTATTCAATTTTAGTTATTATCCACCAAGATTTGACTATTACCTTGCCTAGGGTCATTTTCCAATCATGGGATTTTATAGACATAAGCTCACACAAATACAACGAAGTGGTAAGATAAAACCATGCGCCTGAAAACCATGAAACACAAAACCATTGGCCCCTCATTTAATATTATGTACTAAGTATTCACTTTACTAAATATTTTTTTCAAATATTAAATAATTATCCTATGTCTCCCACACATAAAATAATAAATTAATGTTACAATACAACATAACAAGTGGAGTCAAATAATTACCTAGTGTGGCCGATCTCATCCCCTAGATGTACCACAACTAAATAATTATTTATTTACAAAATTATAATAAAGCATTTTATGCAATGGTGTACAACACCAAATCCTAGCAATGGTTAGCCTTGCAACCACAAACTTGACCTTTGCCTTTTCAAAATTCAAAATTTAAAAACTAGACAACTAGCACCCTTTATTTCTATGCTTTGAGCCAATTGAATATAAGTTACAATGCACATACTTACACACTACATACATGTATATATGTGTGCATACATACACGTGTATGTATGTATATGCATACATGCATATATGTATGTATAAATGTATTTATGTATGTATATATATGTAATGTGCTCAATTGTCTCTTTAAAGTAGAAGTTATGGCCTTCAAAGTTAGAGCTCCCACATAAAAAATGTAAGAACATCTGCCACATAAGAGAGTTGTAAGAGGGAGTTATATTTGTTGAGCAACTTGTGACACATTTTATGATACATCATAAGACATCTTTCAATAGAGATAATAGATCCAAATGGAGCACCCAAGTTGGTGTATGGATTATGAAAGGCTTATGGGAAAATGAAGGAATATGCTATTTTTAGCTCATGGATTCATCTTGGGATCTAGACATTGGCTTTTCATAAGGGATTTGGGCACCACATTTTGGTTGGTTTTAGCTCATTGTTCCCTAGTTACCTTTTGATGATGTATTGCTTCTCCTATTTATTAGGTTCTTGAGAGGGAGGTTTTGATACAAATATTTTATAGGTATTATTGTGCTACTAGAATTGTTCCATATATCATACTAGTGATATTCATATATAGTTTAGACTCCCCAAGGGTATCGTAATCATTGATCTTTGAATAATAAATTAAGTACTTTGGAGAGTGGGTTTTTTCTCCTAAAATAGTTTTCTCCACATAAATCACTAAGTTATAGTATATTATGTATTTTTTATTTTTATTTTAACAATATAATTGATTTAACTATTGTATAAATCTCCTTTCATAGATTGGTATATGAAGTGTACTCTATACATTTGCTTCCTTTCACCCCACCCTAGGATTTTCATCATTATTGTAGCCTTTTGAACTTACTCCTTGGTCGATTTACATATATTAATATCAAATTTTACATATTCTTATCATTCACATCACTTGACACATCCATTATTGTTATTCAAAACTTTCTCTATTATATATATGCATGTGTTTTCTATGGTTTTTTTTTCAACTATGCCTTATCTTTTTCATCCTTTATTAATGTAATACATACTTGTGTCATTGATCTATACATCTAATGATGGTATTATGTATTGTGATAAGAATGGACATCTATCTACGAAGTATTTATCACGTGATCTCATACCCACTATACATAACGTCACTTTTGTTGGAGTTGATGATTGAACCCCATAGCTCCCAAAAAAATAGCTTACAAGCAAAATACATATCACAAAATTAGATCAAGCAAGATAGATTTTTTCAACAACTTGATAATTGTATTGGTGTATAAACCTAAATTTAAATGATCAATCCTTATGTAAAGGAGATAGAAATGCTAGGTGAGGATTAAATTAGATTGTGAATGTCCTCATCATATATAACACCTAAGTTTATTTTAAGTGCAATAAAGTAAAGGGGACCTAATAAGTTAATGATGATTAATTAATTAACTAATTAGGTAATTAACTTATTACTCCAACAACTTTACCTTTTGATGATAAAGCTTCCCAATAGATTCTTATGCTTTGAAAAAATTATCTTTGTTAATAAACGATGGTTTGTATAGTGATGATCACCTTTCTACATCTCATATTAAATGTATGGATACTTGTCCTTCACATAGGCCTTCTTTAAATTATGATAGCATGTGCATTGATGATAACCTATTATCTTCTCTTATATATGTTATTGATGCTCTATTTCCTTAATCTACATTAGATATTTCTATTATGATCCATAATGAATAATTACTACATGATGATTAATGCTTCCTTACACATAAAATCATTTTAAGTCGCTAGTTATGAACACTTAGACTCTTGTTGAATGGAGAGGTTCAAGATTATACCCAAGTGGTAGAGCTCTATAATTATTTGATTCATCTCGATTGCTTTATTCCCTCACAAGTTTGGTTGATGCTTTTATTTCCTACTTTCTAGCCCTAGTTTGTAGAATGATAACATGGACTTAGAGATTACCTCTCATGAGATGTATCACTTGATCTCAGGTAATCTATCAATATGGGTCATGCATCTTCTACACATTACTTTCAATTCAGCCCCTAATTCAAATGACTATAATCTTATATGACATACATTATTTAAGAGATATTGTAAGGGTTCACATGTATGATTCTTTACAACACGAATGTTCTTCCATACACAAGATAAGTATCAATCATGCAATATTGCTAAAGAATGATGTTATCAACATATGATACCTTGTGTATATAAAGAGGCAAGGGTGATGATTAGAACAAACTAATATGGTGACAAGTATCTCTTGAGAATTTTCTTAAATCCTTTTTATTTTAAAAATATACCATACTATTTTGGTTTTGTGATGGTTTACATTAACAATTTTATGAATCTTCTCCTTTCGGTAATTTTTGGGTTAATTGCTCTTTTGTATATTCTAACACATAAAAGGCGAGGAAGAGGATAAGATGTTATTTACCACAACATTTTTAACTACGTTTAGTATCATAAATTTTACACCTTTAATTGGGATGTCCAATTCCACACTCTTCTAGCACTCATTTTAGTAAGTCTCATATAGGACCTTTATATGCATTTAATTTTCATTCAAGAATATGAGTTTTCTCTGAATTCAAATCTCATCATACTCTTATTTGGGCCCCTAATTTTAGGTGTTCTCTTTATATTTCATCACTTTAATTTATTTTAAGTCCTACCCTATTTAGAATTTAAAATAAAATTTCCCACTTAAATATCATAACTTTCATGTAACTTATAGTTTTGGAGTCAAGATCCTATGATCTCGTGACCCTAAGAATTTGGGCCTATTTTATCAAAACAACATTGCTCGGGGCAACATTGTCCGACACTTTTTGGCTCACATTTTGGGAGGTCAAAGAGTCGGTCTTGCCCTATCCAAAACTATCCCCAATGCAAAAAATGTTAATTATGTCATTCATTTATCAATTCAAAGTTAGAGTTTCATATATAATCAAGTCATTTTTCTTGTTTTTCATATCAATCTAGCAATATGTCAATGATGCAAATTGGAGATATCCCTATGAAGTGAAATTCCTACCTTATGTGAAGTCTCGAACCTACTAATTTAAGGGAAAATTAGCAAACATCAATTCTTCATTTAGGATCATTCACCATGATGGAAGCTTTAAGAGATGTTGGAGGATGATAAAGAATCACTAATTGATGATTGGCTTGTACCTTGGCCTAGACTTCACATAATCCATAAAAATCACTTGGTGGAGTTACACAACATAAGGCTTTGATCATAGCAGGCTCATCATTTTATATATATATATATTAGTAAATTATGAATATTAGAGAAAAAAAATTATGTAGCAGTGAAGACTAGAGGTTCAAAATGCAAACCAAAAAAAAACTTCCAAAAATCAGTAGAAACTTTCAAGTTAACTTACAATTGATGGAAACTTGCTCATTAACTTACATGTGTAAAATATGATGGAAAATGGAAACTATGAAAATATTCTAAAAATATTACTTTAAATTTATTTTTTTTAATTTTTTTTTTTTTAAACAATTCTTAAATTTTAAATAGCTTAAATGTAATTATGTTGCAGTTTCCATTTTTCAAAAAGGGTCTTTTTGAAGTAAGAGTTCATTATGGAAATCTACTAATGATTGCACTTAATTTTAGTTATTTAATTTCATTTCATTGACACTCACACACATGCCAAATTAAATGTTTTTAGTTTTTATTAACATACATTTTGACATCCATATGTGACTAGTGTAGACACCTAAAATTGTCCAAGCTAATTAAATAAATATTTTATTTATTTAATTATCTAAGCCTAATTCTTCTATTAATTAAATAAATCTTTATTTATTTAAATTAATTCATTTATCCTCTTCTAGCCTTATTTCTCATTTAAATAAATACATTTATTTATTTAAATTACCCTTTCCTAAATTAAATAAATATTTTAGTTATTTAATTAATCCCACTTCTTCTATTAATTAAATAAATCTTTATTTATTTAATTAATTCATTAGCCTTTTCCACCCAGGACACATGTCATTCATCTCTTAATTCATACACTACCTACCTCTTTCATTATTTTGGTATTTCTTTTACCTACCCTCTAATCCTAGCCGGCCTCTCTTTTTACACCTCTCAATCTTAACCCTCCATTTCATATTGTGTCTTCTATTTAAGGAGATGCTTTCTTCATTATCAAACCCTAATGACCTAATGAAGCATCCTAACTACTTGATCAATTGACTACACTACGATCCTACTTGCAACCACATTCCGTTCTTTGTTGAGCTCTTGTGCATATAAAATCTGAGAGCAAATATATCAAGCAAGATCAATGGAGATAGGAAGAATGGAGATCAAAACCCTATTGGACATGTGATGGTATAATCTTTGTGATTTCAAGTGATTTGCATTGTCTTAGGTAATCTTCATATGTTATGGTGGATCTTTGTTGATTGTTAGGCTAGGGTTTTGTGGTTGAATTCATTTAGCCTTTCAATATTGTTATTATTGTTATCCATTTTCACCATAAACATTTTGGCACGCCCGGTGGGACTCTTGTCCCTTTGCATTTAACATTTTTGTTGCAGATTTCACATTTTTGAAGTTGCAGATCGGACAATTTTCGACGACATTTTAGGTTTTTCCGCGTCTGCGAGCGTTCGGATCGCGTTTTTGTGTTTCAGAAGCGTCTGCAATATCTTGAATCGCGTCTGTGTTTTTTGCCAGATTTTATTTTTGCAGGTTTCTGGAACCGCGTCTATGCATTCAAACCGCGTCTGTGATTGATCTTATCGCGTCTGTGTTCGGGAATAGCGTCTGCGGCATCCAAGCGCGTCTGTGAATTACAGAACCGCGTCTGTGTTGTACAGACGCGTTTGTGTCTGGTATAACTGTGTCTGTGTTTTCTGTTTTGCAAGTTTGTCAATTTTCTTTGATTCGGGTTTTTGGATTTTGTACTTAGAGTTTCAGATCTGGTTTATTTTCGGCTAACCCTTGCAGATCTAGCTAACCAAGTTTTTGCAGCTTGCTTTGGAGGCAATAACATTTTTGTTGAAGGCCCCTTTTCACAAAGTCTTTTGGGTTTTCTAAAATTTACCTAACTTGTGTGCTTGCAGGAAGGGGTGATCATTTGAAACAACCCAAACTACTAACAATTTTGTTGCAGGGCCTTAGCTAGGGTTTTGTAGTTTTGTTGTGTGCCTTGTTTTCATAGATTAGCAAACACTTCCATTGGTGCACTAAAATTGAATCATTGTCTTTTGTGTCTTGAGCAATAGGCTCTTTTTGTTTGATCTTTAGAGGGCCTGTCTTCCCGTGTGGTCATTAGGACTACTAGTGAGAAGAGAACGACCCAAGTGGTAGCGAGGAAAACCCACCTCATCCGAACCACTATAATCAAATGTATTCATGGTGAAAACTATGAATAACGTGTGCTGATTAGTTCATACCGACACTATGTCTCCCCATAAACCCGTTTGATCAAATTTATTTGATCATTTGTAGGGCGTAACCCCTACCGGCTGGGAGCCTTCTATATTTACAGAGCTGAAAGTGCCGCATGTATGGCCACACGAGCGGATGCCCTTACTAGCACCTTTTTGTTTTAGAAGCCCAAATCCTTCTAGTTGTTGAGGCTGGAGGTCGGACCTCTGGTAGCGGCCCACACACATACGGTTCTTAGTAGAGATACAAAGTTTGCCATGGGGAGTTTTCATGGGGACTGATGCTTGGCTGACCCGAGAAGTGAGTGCCGAGGGTGGAGCCAGTGAGGTCAAGCATCTAAGTATCCGCTCTGAATAGCGTAGCCTCGGGGGTAAAACCCTATGTGGGATCAACAACTATTGTCTTGGCCAGCCCTAAGATTTGTGCTTGTCTTATGCTAAACACTCAAACATTCAAGACTAAACAACAAAACATTGTGTCTTTTGTGTCTTCAAGTGTATGCAAAACTTTTTACATCAAACAACACACTTTTGGAGTCTAAACAGTTTGCAAACATTGGGTCATCAACATTGTGTCCTCTTGTCACGAAAAACAGTCGGATTTGGTCACAACAAAAACAACTTCACACATTGGAAAAATTGCACTAAGGTTACAGAAACGCGTCTGTGTCTGTTTTAACCGCGTCTGCGTCATATAAGCGCGTCTGTGAGGGGCAGAATAGCGTCTGTGTTTTTACTAGCGTCTGTGTCAAACAGAGAAGCGTCTGTGTCTGGGAAACGCGTCTGTGAAGTATACAGAGGCGTCTGTGTCAGGAATTGAAAACTTTAACAGTCCAGCGAACAAAGAAAATCAGTTTCGGCATACTTGAGCTTCCTAGGTTGTCTCTTCAGGTTTCATCTAGCGTTCAGCTTGTTCTAAGGTTTCATACAGTCCATCATTGCTTCACATCTCATTTTACATTCACAATTGTCTAAACTTGAGTCAAAAGGTCACTTGCTTGTCCTCATCATACTTTGTCAACACACTACCTACTACTACATTTTGCTAAGTGGTCCCTCATCAAGGTTTCTTACCTTTGGGTCTCATTTGGTCTTACTTAGAGTCAAGGTCAGCTTACCTCATCAAGAGAAACTATCCTCTCTTTGGAAGTCACACCTACTCTACTACATACATACTTGGTCTTACACTTTGGACATTGCAAGTACACCTCAAGAGTCACTTACACTCCATACAACTCTTGGTCTTCCATACTCTTTTCACTTTTTCATCTAGTCTCTCACATCTTGGTCAAACACCTAGTTCATGGTTGAAACCCGTCTTCAAAAGTCTAGGAGAAAAGCTAAAGAAGCTCAAGAGTCCGCCAACATGAGTTCTTATGAGTATGACAATGATCTATTCTACAATCCTGAGCACACTACATTACCAGACATGAATGTTTATAGACATAATCCAAATGTGGAAAGCACAAACACTATAAACAACAATGCTACGCACAATGACAATGTTGACAATTCTTCAATACTATCAGCAGACATAGAAGAATCCATAATGAATCCTCAATTCAATAGATTGGTTGAAGAGATAATGAGGAGAGATCGTCAATACTTTTTACACATGATGGCACAAAGTGGAGCTAAAATACCGCATGATTTTGACTTATCTCAACTTATAGAAAGTCAACCCTCACAGCAAACTCAACTCAACATGGATCAAAGGAGACCAAATAGTGGAGGAAATAGAGGACCGAATAATATGATGCCTGAGTCACCATCAGTTTTGCTTCAAAAACCAGCAATCCCACATACACAAGCTCAAACATATGATACTTACACTCAAAGACCATCATGGAGGCCTTATGCTCAGACACATGCTCAAGGTGTGGATCAATCAAAACAAGTGGATACTCAAGGACATCCTCAAAATTTTGACACAAGGAGACCTCATGTCAAAATTGGGGGCAACACAATGGAAAATGAAAGGCCTATTGAATATGGTTTATATACACAAAACAGATATGGAGTCCCTCAACATGAAGTTATGCCAAGTGCTCCATATATGTCGCAACAATATAGACCTCCATATGGACATGTCTACGATCAGTATCATCCATACATGCAACAAGCTCCTCCTCAAATGGGCATTTCAAACATGGGGCATGCTACAAGAAATCAATCTCCTCCCAAAGATAATTTGGAGCAACAAATAAGAGATTTACAAAAGAAAATGGAGGACATGAGTACACCAAAACCTACATACACTATGAGAGATATATGTCCTTATCCCTTTGATAAGAGCATTCCAATGCCTCCATTTCCTCCACACTTTGTAACGCCAAAATTTAACAAATATAGAGGGAGAGGAGACCCCAAGGCACACATACGACAATTCTTCACAGCTTGCATTGAGGTAGCGGCAGAAGAAACATACTTGATGAGGTTGTTCCCACAGAGCTTAGGCGATCAAGCTATGGAATGGTTTTCTCAATTACCTCCTGGTATTAAGTCATGGGGCGACTTGGCAGAGGCATTCATTCAGCATTTCTCTTACAACATTGAAACAGATGTCTCAGTTACTACCTTGTGCAATACGAAACAAAAGGAAGGAGAATCTTTCGCAACATTTTTACAAAGATGGAGAAACTTAGCTAGCAGATGCTCTTGCGAAATCCCGCAAAAACAAATGGTAGAAATGTTCACACAAAATGTTAACAAGGCTATTGGATATGATCTCAGGAAAGCTTGTTTGTCTACATTCAAGGATGTTATTGAAAAGGGCCTAGCAACAGAGAAGGTCTTAATTGAACAAGGAGTTATCAAGCTATTCAAAGAAAACAAAGAGGACTTTAAGGGAAAGGACAAACCAAAATTTTGGAACAAGAACAAGAACACAGTTAATGATGGTGTTGTTGATGCCAATACAGTGAGACCAAAGTTCGTCTTTTCTGGATCAAGTTCTACCAACAATCAGGTGAACACTCAAACAACTTCTAGACCAAGAAGGAAGTACACCCCATTGGGAGAACCACTTGAATCAGTATTCAAAAAGCTTGTGGCAAACAAAGTGATCACAGTTCCAGATTTTCCTCCATATGAACCAAAGGTCAAACCAAATTGGTGGAATGATGATGAGTATTGCGAATTTCATAAGAGTAAGGGTCACAAGACAAGTAATTGCCATCGATTGAAAAACATTGTGCAAGATCTCATTGATAGAGGTGACATTGAGATTGAGGGACATTCATCTAATCAAGAGCATGAGATGTTTAAGGAACCATTCCCAAAACATGACAAAGGAAAAGGCAAAGTCACAGATGATCAAGCCAATTACACTAGAGCACCTTACAATTATGATTCTACTATCAATCACATCTCGATGGACAATCATATTTCTACTATCACTATCAAAAACAAAAATCCTGAGAATCCTTCTCAGAGACCCAAGATTGTCCTAAAAGGTGTGGGATCTTCCTCCGAATCTACCTCTGAATGTCATGTTACAACCCGTCGAGGTAAGATCACATTGCTAGGTACCTCCACTAAGAATACCAATCCTTTATCAATCAAGCCTGAGTATGACCTTGTAGAACAATTAGGGAAAACACCCGCGCTCATCTCCATTCTGGAGCTTCTACGTATATCCCCTGCACATAAAGCCATCCTTGACAAAATCTTGAGAGACACTGTCGTCCCTACTGATCTAAATGTGGACCAGTTTCAAGCCATGGTGGGATACCTATCTATTCCACATTCCCTTACGTTTACAGAAGCCGATGACGCTTCCATAAGTCAGCCACATAATGCACCTTTACACGTTGAAGCTTTCATACATAAACACCGAATAAAGCGAGTCCTGATAGATGGAGGAGCAGGTCTAAATATTTGTACCTTGAGTACCATAAGACAATTGGGATATTCTGACAAGGCTGTGAATGCTACAAACCAAATCACCATCAAGGCTTATGATGATGAAGAGCGCTCGTCCAAGGGCACAGTCACCTTACCGCTAAGAATAGGACCAGTCACAAAGGATGTGGTTTGTCAAGTCCTAGATCTAGATCTCACATATAACATATTGCTAGGACGTCCTTGGATTCATGAAATGAGGGCAGTCCCATCAACATACCATCAATGCATTAAGTTTCCTCATAATGGAGTCGAGGTAACAGTCAACGGTGATCCAAATCCGTTCATATATTGCAATAACTTGAGGTCACATACTGAAACTATCATTCCCAATAATCGTGAGGCTACTCCTTCTTCAGCATACATCGATCCTGAGTCATTAAAACCCTCGACATCCAAACAAGGTGAACTTAGAGGCAAGTTTCAAGACAAAGGCATGGGAGAATACACTTTGAATCAAACAATGTTTTTACGACAAGTCATGAGCTCTCCAAAAGAATATGGGAGGCCACATCCTAACAAGCAAATCTCCATCATGATACTCAAATGGGATCCTACCATCTTTCAAAGATGGGGCAAACTAGAAGAGGAAAATTTATACAAAATGCTTTATAAAGATAGTGAAGAGGACACACATGATCAGACTATTATACCCTGTGAGAACTATGGCAAAGGCTTTAAAATTCTACAAAGATTCGGGTATGATGGAAAAAGCCCTCTCGGGTTACGCAAAGAAGGTGTCATGGAGCCCTTACAACCTGAGCTAACTACAAGAAGAGAACGCTCCAAGGGACTTGGTTTTCTGAATTCCAAGATTCACAATAAAAGAACAAAAGAGGCATGGCGAATCAAAGTTGCCGAAGTTCAATAAGAGGATTATCCTTCCACAGATTCTAATGAGTGGGAATGGGGTTCAGACAAATCCTCCAGTGACTATGAGCTCACCGAGACATTCAGAGAGCCAGATGAACCTACAGAGGAGGAGGAATTTTACAAAAAGTTCAGAGTTGGTCAAGAACCAACCCATAAGGATCCCGCACAGTCTTTGTTTCAAGGTCCTAGGTTGAAATCACATAGGATGAGGACACCTGTCCCAAAAGGCGCTACTAGTGATGACAATTTGGATTTGCTCACGATCGAAACTGATGAGGAGAGTGCCATCGATGACCTCGACGATTGCCTTGACATACCTGAATATAACCACATCTTCACTCTTAGCCCTGCAAACTCTGAAAACACTAATGACCTTCCCCTTGTTCACCCCCAACTCATTGACTGGGATCATGAAGGACCAGCACAATTTGATACATTTCAAAATGACGAAGCTATTGTCGACTATCTTGGCATTCGAGATGATCTTCCCCCTGGAGACCACAAAGCAGGATACACCATAGAACTCAACAACATGGCATACTTTGGTGAGGGTGTCGGGCCTTCTAGTCGCAAAAATGTGAAAATAAGAACAAAACAAGGGTCTTATGGCGAAAACCACACTGTGGCGTTATCTGACCCCAAAAGTAAAAAGAAAGGACGTATCTGAGGGCGAAAACCTCTCTGAGGCACCCGAAGATGGAAGGCTCGACATTCTCCCAGCATCATATGAGGAAAAATCATCCATGTTGGTAGAGGAGACTATAAAGACAAATATTGGTACAGAAGAGGTTCCACACAACATATTTTTGGCGCAATCTTTGACAGAGGCCGAAAGGACAAAATTCATAAGCTTCTTCAAGGAACGACAAGTCAACTTTGCATGGTCATACGCTGATATGCCTGGACTGGATCCGGATTTGGTTATGCATCATTTGACAGTCAAACCGGGGGCAAAGCCAGTAAAACAGAAACTGAGGAAAATGCATCCACAAGTGGCATTACTCGTCAAGGCAGAACTGGAGAAATTATTGGATGTCGGATTCATACGACCAATTGATTATCCCGAATGGATCTCCAATTTGGTACCTGTCAGCAAACCAGATCGCAGTATCCGAATATGTACAGACTTCAGAGATATCAATAAGGCTTGCCCAAAGGACGATTTCCCATTACCAAACATAGACTTGATCGTTGATCTCACAGCAGGTCATGAAATGTTATCCTTAATGGACGGATTTTCTGGATATAATCAAATCAGGATTGCACCTGAAGATCAACATAAAACATCATTCACTTGTCCATGGGGAACCTTCTGTTGGAACGTCATGCCCTTTGGGCTGAAAAATGCAGGCGCCACTTATCAACGAGCGATGACTACTATCTTTCATGATCTCATGCACATAACAGTGGAAGATTACGTTGACGATCTTTTGGGAAAATCGATAGATAGAGACACCCACTTGAACATACTTTCAGTTGTCTTTGATCGGCTGGAAAAATATAAGGTAAGACTAAATCCAAAGAAATGCATCTTTGGAGTAACCTCAGGGAAGCTCCTAGGATTCATTGTGTCTAAAAGAGGAATCGAAGCCGATCCAGCAAAAGTCAAGGCTATCTTGGACATGCCGCCACCCAAGAATATCAGTCAACTTCGATCTTTACAAGGGAGACTCCAGTCCATACGAAGATTCATCGCACAACTTGCAGATAAGTGTAATCCTTTCCAGCACCTGCTACATAAAAATATCAAGTTCAAATGGGATGAGAACTGTCAACAGGCTTTTCAGACGCTCAAAGATTATCTTTTGAACCCACTAGTCTTGATGCCACCAATTCCAGATCAACCTTTGTTACTCTACATATCAGCTACTCCAACGGCACTGGGGGCACTCCTAGCACAACAAATACCTGACGGCAAGGAAAAAGCAGTCTACTATATCAGTCGCACATTGGTGGGATATGAGCTAAACTACACTCCAATCGAACGTGCATGTCTCGCTGTGGTCTTTGCTTCACAGAAGTTACGACATTATATGCTCACTCACAAGACTAAGTTGATTGCTAGAATTGATCCACTAAAATATCTTCTCAACAAAGCTACACTTACTGGGCGGCTGGCCAAGTGGGTAATGATTCTGAGTGAATTTGGCATTGAGTACGTGGACAGGAAAGCAATCAAAGGACAAGCCGTTGCAGATCAATTGGCAGATGCTCCCATGATAGATGATGTTCCTCTACAGTCAGAATTTCCAAATGAGTCCATTCTAACAATATCACCTGCAAAGTCATGGCAATTATATTTTGACGGCTCATATACACAGCACGGGTGAGGAGCGGGTATATTCTTTATAACTCCTCAGGGCAATTCTATACCAAAATCATACCGCTTGTCATTTCCTTGCACCAACAATATAGCAGAATATGAGGCATTAACAACTGGATTAAGAATTGCAGTTCAGTGGAAGATCCAGGAACTTCGTGTTTTTGGGGATTCTCAACTTGTCATCCGTCAAGCAACTGATGATTACCAAACAAAAGATGAAAAACTAATGCCCTACAAACAACTGGTAGATGATCTGAAACAACACTTCGCAAAGATAGAGTTTGAACAGATACCAAGAGAACAAAATCGTGCTGCAGATGCCATGGCTACAATTGCTTCGCTCATTGATCTGCCGCAAAATGAGGTCTGCTATGAGTTCTTGGTAGACAACTTGCTGATTCCATCATATGAGATCACTCCTACGGAAATGATATGTGTTGTTGGTCCTGAATCCCAGTTATGTGGTTCCATATTCACATACCTTCGCGACAATATCTTACCTCCCGATCTACCAAACAATCAACGTCGCACTTTCATTCGCCAATCCTCTCGATACGTCATTTTACCTGATATCCTATACCGACAAGGTCTAGATGGCACCCTTCTTAGATGTTTAGAGAATGACGAAGCTCAAATTGCGTTACGAGAAGTGCATAAAGGGATATGTGGCCCGCATACTAGTGGTCCTACCTTGGCCAAGAAACTCATCAGGACTGGATATTACTGGCCTACTATGGAAAAAGATGCATATCAGTTTGTCAAGAAGTGTAAGCAGTGTCAAATTCATGGAGACCTCATACATGCACCAGCACAAGAACTACAACCACTTGCATCTCCTTGGCCCTTTTGTCAGTGGGGACTCGATCTCATAAGCAAGATTCACCCTCCTTCTTCCAATGGACATAAATTCATTATCACAGCCACAGAGTATTTCACAAAGTGGATTGAAGTCGTGCCTCTCACACAAGTTACTGGGAAACAAATTGCTACCTTCATCTTGAACTACATCATTTGCCGATATGGGATTCCTACTTCCATTATTACTGATAACGGGCGTCCCTTCAAAAATCAGGATGTTCGTGAACTCTGTGACCGCTTCCATATCTCTCACCGTTTCTCCACACCATATTACCCCCAAGGTAATGGCCAAGCTGAGGCGTTTAATAAAACAATTCTCAAAATCCTTAAAAAGACAGTCGACGACGCTGGCCGTAACTGGCATATCCAACTCAATCCTGCACTTTGGGCCTATCACACAAGTGTCCGCACACCTACAGGAGCTACACCCTACTCACTTGTCTACGGCGCTGAAGCCATCTTGCCTATTGAGGTCGAATTACCTTCTTTACGGGTCTCTTTGAGAAACATAATCAACGATGAAGATTACAGGGTCTCTCGCTTACAAGAACTAGAACTGCTGGAGGAACGAAGACATACTGCTTTTAATCATCTCAAGGCTTACCAACAAAGAATGAGTCGCAGCTACAATCACAAAGTTAAGCCTCGCACATTTGAAGTAGGTGACTTAGTCCTCAGAGAGAACCCCAAGAATCAGCAAGACAGAGATAAGAAGGGCAAGTTCGAACCAAACTGGCTTGGTCCTTACATCATCACAGCGGTATATGGATCTGGGGCATATCAGCTCTCAACTACAGAAGGTGAACCTTGGGAGGATCCTATCAACAGCATGCACCTTCGCAGGTTTTACACATAGCTCTTCAGAGTATCCTAATTCGAAAACACAAAAAAATCAAAAATTTCAAAAATACAAAAAAATTTATAAAAAAAAATAAAAAATCGTTACTTGGTGAAAACCTGGCAAACAGGCGCCTTGTGACACAAAAAAATTGAAAAATCGAAAAAAGTAAAGAGAAATAATTTCGTCCAACGGTGAAAACCACTTCGGTGGCGCCCTGGGCAAGTACCATGGTGAAAACTGGGTCACCAGCGCCATGCGTAGAGACTTTGCTCCTCCCTCCTTCAGGATTCTCTTTCATCCTTCACTTTGCACACACTCACAACCTATTCGTTCACAATAAACTTACCCATTCCCATCATGACTTGTTATTGATCTACCTAAGATTGGTTAGCCATCCATAACCCTCCCTTTTCACTCCCTTTCCATCCATAATAAATCAGATCCTATCTGTGACTACGGCCAAATCCTACATCTAGTAATGGGTGTGGAACTGAGAACATCACATGTTTCGAGGAGTACAGTTTCTTCCAGCTTCCTTCAAGTCTATCCGTGCACAATCCGCAATAAAGCAACATTTGCATCATAGATCCGCAATAAAGTTTCATCTTCTCCGCAATAAAGTATCAGTTTCATGGATTCAGTCAGTTTCAAATGAGACACAGCAGCAACAATGGGCCTCAACAAAATCAAATCTTTCAACAGACTCAGACAACATATGGTTCAATGTTAATCTATCCTTTTTGTGAAAGTGAACATTGTGACCACAATCAAACATGACTTATACAAGTGACAAGAGACACTAAACTTGAGGACTACAGTGGATGTTGGTGTCGAGTCTTGGTTTTCTTTTGATTTCATCTTTTTTGGTGACATGTCTTTTAGCCTTTCTGGGATGTCTCTGACTAGAGCTTCTATCTCCAGGATGTCTTTGACTAGAAAGGCGAGGATGGGGTATCGTCACCTATATGTATTTACTGTCTGTGGATTGTCTTTTAGTAATGCTATGACTTGTCCAAGGATATGAGGACACTGTGAGTCTATTATGAACTGGGGCATTCCTTGTTTGTGACTGTCTTATCTCCATGCAAACAGGTACAATGACTTTCTGGGTCGAACATATGCCTCGATTGTCATAACCTATCTTGCCATAATAAAGCTCAATGATGATAATGCACAAGAAGCTCTTTCATGTTCATATCTTCTGTCTTCCATCCCCCTTTCTTGATTGACTTCCATCGTCCTTCTCGAGTCCGCGTAGACCGCTATCACATGACTGAGTATAATGACACACCAAAAACACTTGCATTTCATATAGTTACACCTGCATCACCACATATAAGCATTTCATACATACATATACATATCACAACTGCATCACATCTTGCATACAACACATATTAGCACATCTTACATTTCCATCATGTAAATAATCATTTGCATTATCATATTCAGTTGCATTACATACATTCACATTTGCATCATGCATCTCATATAAAACATAAAAGAACAAAAATATTGCATTGCATCATATAAGCATCCATATCATAAAACAAACATCACATAAGAACATCTCATCACATAAGGTACACATGCATATAGCTGTCGCAAAAATGGATCATCTCTCATATATAATCAAAATGTGTCATGATACAATGATGTCAAAAGAATCATATGGCTACAAGATCACCCGCAGGTGTCTACAATACAAAAATGGTACATATACTGATACAAGGGGAGCCCTCTATGGCTATGATGAACTCCCTCCCTCGGAGCCGCCTGGCCTCGACGGACGCTGAGCTGTAGATGGACCCGCTCCAGGATCCCCCTGCCTGTCTGGTGGTGGTGGAGGACCCATGACCCCACCACTAGATGCCGGCCTCCTACGACTCCCTCCCGTAGCCGTCGCTGTGCGCGACGATCTATGGAAGCTCCTCGCCCGCTGATCCGCTGGCACGGCACCATAGTACAGGTCTCTCCAATACCCAATCTCCTCTCCGGCTCGCAGCACATATGCGTAGCCTGCCCCTGTATCCTCTGCCGCCTGCCTCCCTGCCCTTAGAGCTGCCTCGGTCTCAGTATATCGCTGGATGGCCTGGTCTCTCTCTCGCTCTGTGTCCCTGAGCCTGATCCTGAGGCGATCCCTCTCCCGCTCCAAATCCGCAATCCGAGACTTGCACAGATGGCACATATAGCACATGTCTGAGGTCCATATGTTTGTTGACTGCACTGGCGGAGAGATGGCACTCCGAGATGGTGCTATATGTGCAGTCAGCAAACCCTAAAATTGTCCAAGCTAATTAAATAAATATTTTATTTATTTAATTATCTAAGCCTAATTCTTCTATTAATTAAATAAATCTTTATTTATTTAAATTAATTCATTTATCCTCTTCTAGCCTTATTTCTCATTTAAATAAATACATTTATTTATTTAAATTACCCTTTCCTAAATTAAATAAATATTTTCGTTATTTAATTAATCCCACTTCTTCTATTAATTAAATAAATCTTTATTTATTTAATTAATTCATTAGCCTTTTCCACCCAGGACACATGTCATTCATCTCTTAATTCATACACTACCTACCTCTTTCATTATTTTGGTATTTCTTTTACCTACCCTCTAATCCTAGCCGACCTCTCTTTTTACACCTCTCAATCTTAACCCTCCATTTCATATTGTGTCTTCTATTTAAGGAGATGCTTTCTTCATTATCAAACCCTAATGACCTAATGAAGCATCCTAACTACTTGATCAATTGACTACACTACGATCCTACTTGCAACCACATTTCATTCTTTGTTGAGCTCTTGTGCATATAAAATCTGAGAGCAAATATATCAAGCAAGATCAATGGAGATAGGAAGAATGGAGATCAAAACCCTATTGGACATGTGATGGTATAATCTTTGTGATTTCATGTGATTTGCATTGTCTTAGGTAATCTTCATATGTTATGGTGGATCTTTGTTGATTGTTAGGCTAGGGTTTTGTGGTTGAATTCATTTAGCCTTTCAATATTGTTATTATTGTTATCCATTTTCACCATAAACAACTAGTATACACCTCTTGGCATAAAGAAGACTCATAATATGGGAAAACGTCATTGGTCTAAGATGATTTTGGTTGAAAGGCTATATAGAAGGAAGAATACATGGATGAAACAAAATGACAAATGGATAAAGAAATGAGACCTTAATATAAACGAGGAAATAAAAAAAATTATGAGGAAGAAATTCAAAAGTAGTTTATGGTCAAAACAAAATTGGCGTAAAAAAGTCTATTTTATTAAAGTGTTCAACCCAATGGGAGACCATGAGGAAAAAGCCTACATAAGAGCAAATATTAAATGGTAAGTAAAAATGCTAAGAACTCAATTAAGAACCAGTTCTCGTCACTTGAGGTGTAAAGAAGTAGATGGATGATACCTAAGGAAGAATGGGGAAAAAAATATGCCACTTTGCAATATAGGTGTGGTGGAGACATGACAACACTTTGTCATGGAGTGCTTGGCTTATAATGGCATTTACAACAAACATGAAAACATTCTAAAAACAAATAATTTAAACAATTTGTCAAAAAATTTAAACAATTTGTCAAATAATTTAAACAATTTGTTTGAAGAAGCAAAGATAGACAACGAAACAAACCTATTGATCAAAATTCAATGTAAAGGTTTGATACAAAGAAGAGTTTACAAGATGTTTAACCCTTTGATTTTTTCTCTTTTAAAGAATATGTGTACTATTCAAAAATCCCTTGAACTCCTTTGACCAATTATGTAATAAAACTACTTTTATATGCTAATGATCTTATTTTAATGGCAAAAACAACACAAGATTTGAAAGAACACTTGAAGGCTCTAGAAGATTTTTGTCATGAGGTAGGGATGCAGGTGAACACTTGCAAAACCAAGGTCATGATCTTCACCTTGAAGAGAAAGAAGGTCCATAGAGAATTTATCTTTGAGGGCAACCTCTTACAAATGACCAATGAATATAAGTACCTTGGCCTAGACTTCCACAATATACTCAATTCGGAAACATGTAGAGCAAAAAGGATCCAAGGGGGTTGGAAAGCCTTATACTCACTTCAAAATAGATGTAGAAGAGTTGAATTATGGGATTGGAAAACTAAAATAACTCATTTTGGGCTTCTTATGGTTTTGGTGGTATTATACGGATTTGAAGTATGGGGCAATAACACTTCAACAACAAAAAATTTAATCTAAGTGTGTATGGAGAGGAGCGCGGAGGAGCGAGGGTTTTAGGCGACTTCCAAGTGGTAGAATTTTGGTTTGAATGTTGCTTGTAGAGTTTAAAACTTTTCCCTTTGTCTTCTTTCATTGTAAAAAATCTGGGCACTAGGCTAAAAAATTCCCTCTTATGGCTAGCAAAACATTTGCTAAATCGAGGGCTAAAGTAACTAAAGTTTGGAAAGCTAAACATACTGATGATGCCTTGGATAAGGATTCTTACAATAGTCTAGACCCTAAACAAGGTCTTAATGCTGAAGAGTGCCATCAGACATAGAATTTGAATAATGTATGTGAAAAAGATATAGTTGTGCATACAAAAGGGAAAGATGATGGGAGGAATAATGGCAAATTTGGTCCAACTGATGGCAATAGGCAGTTAGAACCTAATAAAGGCCATAAAAAAGAAGATGTTGAAATGGATGGTCAACGCTTTGGGAGTAAGTAGGTCTCAAATGGATTAGTCAATAATAGTGAGGAGTCCCAAGGGGATCGATTAAAGAATGATGAGCCAAATATTCCTAAGGTTCTTGGCAACGGTCAAGGTTTAAATCATTCCACATTCCATTCTGACCAGAATACTCCTAAGATGGTTAAATCTACCTTTCCTGATAGAGTGGATAAATTTTTGAGCAATAGGGATAATCTAGGTGAAAGGGACTATACATACACTAGCTAAGATGGATCAGAATGTTTTTAATCTCAAATTTTCCCATAAAATATTTGCAGCTAAGGATGGGGAGGATAAAGAAAATACGACCTTTGAAGAAACTGACATAGAAGAGGATATCTCTTTTACTAGGGTGGAAAAGAGAAAAGGGAAGAGATCGAATAATACTCCTATGGGGTCTCCATCAAGAACAGGGCGAAAGCAGATTGTGGAATCACAAATAACTTGGGAAGAAAATCTTCCAAATGACATAGGGAGCAGGAATGCCTTTAGAATATTGCCAATGGAGTTCAAATAACTATCCTAAAGATCTGCCAAAACAATACCCTAGGTAAGAAATGAAATTTATGTCATGGAATGTTAGAGGGCTAAATAGCTCTCATAGACAAGATATTTTGAACAATCTTATCTTATTAGGGACCACAAACCAGATATTTTGTTAGTCTGAGAAACAAAGATGCCTAAAGATAGAGTTGAATGGATAAAGGTTTTTAAAGGATGCAGTGTGCAACGGAATAGCTCAGATGGAGCTTATGGGGGCGTTGTTACATTCTGGAACCTTAATCACATTCATGGAAATACTATTTGGGAGGATGTGAATCATGTGGCTACAAGATTTAGGAATTTAAGAGACGATTTTTGCTGGATTCTTTCCAGTATTTATGCCTCAAATAATAAAGTGGCTAGAAGGAAATTTTGGATTAATCTTTCTTCCTTTAGACATAAATTTCCCAATGACAACTGGATTATTGTGGGGGACTTCAACACCCCTCTTCAAGATAGGGAGAAGTATGGTGGCTCTCATATTCAGTCAGATAGTAAAATGGACCTGATGGACTTTATAAATTCTCAAGGGTTGCATGATGTGGACTTAAAGGGAGCTAACTTTACTTGGACTAATATGAGGACGGGAAATGATCTTATCTAGGTAAGACTGGGCTAAACCTTAATCTATAATGAGTAGCTAATTCACTATTGTTACTCCCTAAATGCTCTTTCTAGGATTGGTTCAGACCATTACCCAATAAGTTTTGTGGCGAATTCTATGCGTGGCAAAAGAAACTTCCCTTTTAGATTTGAAAGAATGTGGGTATCTCACCCTAAGTTGTATGACTGTGTTAAAGATTGGTGGAACATAAATGTCAATGGCATGGCTATGTTCAAGGTGGCTAACAAATTAAGAGAGGTTAAGGTAAATATTAGAAAATGGAATAAAGAGACCTTTGGGAATATTTTTGCTATGAAATATTCTATCCAATTTGATTTAAAGGATATCCAAGATAAGATTTATATAGATGAATATATTGGGGATTACCTGCTAAGAGAGAATGAAATTCTTATTAAGTATCATGACATTGTTTCCAAAGAAGAGGAGTTTTGGAAATAAAGATCCAGATCTTTATGGCTCACTTCGAGAGATAAGAATACCAGATCCTTCCATATGACCACCCTTAAGCACGAAGCTGTGAATAGAATATCTCATGTTATGAAGAATGGATCTAAGATTGAAAGAGATGAAGAGATAAGAAGAGAGGCAACCCACTTCTTTGTTGACCGCTTGAAAGTTTATGATAGGTTGGATGTTACGAGCCAACATGATCTAATTGATACAATACCCAAAATTTTAATGAGGAGCAGAATAAAATGTTGGTTGCTATCCCTTATTTGGAAGAGATTAGGAAAGCAGTGTTCTCTTTTGAAGGTAATAAGGTCACAGGCCCAAATGGATTCCCTATGTTCTTTTTTCAAACTTTTTGGAGTATTGATGTTGAAGATGTTGGGAATGCAATGAAGGAGTTCTTTGGGTCAAGAATTTTTTTGAATGAACTTAATTCAACTTTTATTGTTCTCATTCCCAAATATTTCGGAGCTGATGTGTTCCATGCTTTCCACCTTATCAGTCTATGCAACTCTTTTTACAAAATTATTTCAATGGTTTTGACTTCAAGAATGCTGGTTGTTCTTCCTTTGTTAATTTCACCACAACAAAATGGATTTGTTCTAAGTAGGCAAATCCTTGACTCAATTGTTACAGATCATGAGAATATTCATTCGTTGGAGGTTTCTAAGAGCCAAGGCTTTTTGCTTAAATTGGATATTTATAAAGCATATGACAGGGTTGATTGGGGTGTCTTAATGAAATTATTAAGGGTGTTTGGCTTCATGGAAAGATCTCTTCATCTAATATGCCAACTTATATCAACATCCAACACAATTGTGATTGTCAATGGTTATCCTTCTCATTTCTTTAAAGTGACGAGGGGATTGAGATGAGGTGACCCTATTTCTCCTATTCTCTTTACCATCATGGCTGAAATTTTGGGCAGGTTTGTGCATAAAATAGTTCGTGATGGAAGTTTAAAGGGCCTAAAACCTTCTTCGATGAATTTAGTGTGTTCCCATCAATAATTTGTTGATGGCACCATAATGATGGGAAGTTTTTCCATTCGGGAAACCAAAACTATAAATAAAATCCTAGTGAAATATGAAAATGCTTTGGGGCAAATTGGGAATGGGGCAAACAATTATCTTTTCTTCTTTAATACTCCAGAAGCTAGACATAGAAATATTGTTGATATCTTGGGGTGTACCATTGGATCCTTTCCTTCGATCTATTTGGGTCTCCTGCTCTGTACTAAACTTCATGATTCCTTCTGGTTCTCTTTAGTGGATATATTTAATAGGAAACTGGCAGGGTGGAAAGGGGCTCTTCTCAGCCAAGCTAGGAAAATTTATCTCCTGAAGTCTTCTTCACAGAATTTGCCTGTTTATGGTTTAAGCTTGTTCAAAATACTCTCTAAGTTTACAGACACCATTGAAAAAATCTAGAAACACTTTCTATGGTTGGGAGTAGAGGAGAAAAAGGGAATTCCTTTAATTGCATGGGAATTTATTTGTAAACCAAAGAAATAGGGTGGTCTCGGCTTAAGGGATATAAGAACCTTCATTAAAGCCCTTTTAGCTAAGCAAGTTTGGAGAACTTTTCATAATTTTAGAAAATGGATCTCTATATGGCATAGTAAATATCTACGTAATGTCAATTCTTTTATGGAGTTCCTTGAGTCTGGAAATCTTTCGAATGGTTCTTCTCTTTGGAACAATGTTATTAAAGCCAGGGATATGGTAGCTAAGGGAGTTTGCTGAAAAACTTAGTGATGACAGAAGGATTTTATTTTGGGAAGATAGTTGGCTTGGACATGAGCCGCTATGTAATAATGCAACTTTCAGGCAATTAATGACTGTTTGTAAATGTTAGAGTAAAGGTATTATTTTACTTAATTAATTAAATCACATTGATTTAATAATCAAGTCACCTATTCTCTATTTCACTTAAGCTAAACTGACGAATTTAATAATTAATTTATTATTAATTATTAATTGCTTTTAGGCTTTTCCTTTTTAGGTTTGATCTCCTTTTGTAAGGATTGATCCCTTTGTAATCTTAACCAATCTGATTATTATTATTATTATTGCATATTCTTGCTATGGGTTTTCAAAGCAATTTTTGTGTTTTGTGAATCTTCCATTCTTGTGACAGGTTATTTGCATACAGGTGTTCACTGGGTTCTGTGAGGTTGTATTTCACAACTTTTGCATGGTATCAGAGCTTCAGGCCCGAGGCTTTCCTGTTCTTCAGATTGGGAGATTCAACCTATAGCAGGTCTTCTGTGCAATTTGGGTTGATTTGGACCTCACCATTGAATCTAGCACATGTCAAATAGTCAATATTGACCTTTTGTTTGTTAATTTTCAGATCTGTGAGGGTTTGAAGACTCAACTTTTTTGTGATCCAGGGGGCACCTATTTTTTTGGATCAATTTAGGCCCAAAAGGACCTCATGGTTGGATTCAAAAGGGCGATTCCATGAATTTTGATATGTAATGTGCCTATTTTCGGTGACAGGGGCATCTGGGACATGATTTTTTATTGGCACATTTTTCAAGACAAAAAAAATATGTATGACTGTATCTACAGCTGCGTCAGAAATATTTTAAAAAAAAAAAAATCAATTTGCTGGTAAAAAAAATAAAATTGATTGCTAGGTTTTTAATTTTTTTGGTTAAAAAAAAAAATTAAGTTGGTGCATGTTGTTAAAAGATTTTTTTTTAATTAAAAAAAAAGTCAACCCTTTGCAGCAAAAGTACATTGCATCAATGTTGACATCAGCATGACATCATTCTGACTTCAGCATGACATCATGCTGACTTCAGCAGTACGAATAGCTTGCATGGCCCCCTGTGACCCTCTTTGTGCCCTAAAAGAGGGGTTTTTTTGTTTTAGCCATAACTTGGGCATACGATATCATTTTTTGGCAAACGAGATATTGTTGGAAAACTAGTTTCGTCTACTTTCCATATTTGTGGGTTTCATCACTTGTGTTTTCTATTGGTGAATTCTAAAACCATTTGAAGTCAAAGGTGTTGTTTTCGATCCCGAGCTCGTAACTTTTCACCAATTTCTCTGTTTTTCGCGATTCTAGCGGTGTTGGGATGATGTTTCAGAGATCTTCACGACCATCCATGCACTTTTTCCAGATTTTACTCCAGGTACATTTTATTCAATTTTTTGTGTTTTCACACTCTAGTGAATTACTTGGACATATGACATCGTGGAAACTTCTCATTTGTGCGGGATGACTCATTTTTTGTTGTTCTTCATGTATTTCCAGTCTTATGTCTTTTTTTGACATTTTGTGTTTTATTATAAGCACTTATGATTTTGCAAACGCACTGAGATAAAGTGCCACTATTCTTTGTATGCTTGGGATCTTGCACATCTTATGTCTTATTGTACTTGCACTGCATTATAAAGTGCCATGGGGGGGGTTTGATGTTCGCCTTTGTTTACCATATACATTTGTCACGTGAGTGTTCCTTCCATGATATTAGCCTCATGATGTGTGTCAAGCGAGTGTTCCTTCCATGACACTAGCCTTTATATGTGTTTGTACTTTCTATTGCACTCTCGATGTTCCTGGTTCTTCATCATGTAGTTTTTTTTGGCATTCAGTTTAAGTGTACCTATCACCCCTCCATTGTCAGCATTATGGGGGGGTTTCTCTTGTTGGTTGTTGGTTCTAATGTTTCCTTGGTTTGTTGGAGTGATCTATGTATTCAGTATTTGTTCCTATGTACTAGGTGACAATGACTGGAAACCCATGCATTTCGATGAGATGGAACACTTACCATATGGGCACTTCGGAGGCCACCTTCCATTTTTTATTTGATCAATTCTTCAAACTGTTGGTACTCGTGCCATTTGTATCTTCAGATTCTAGATGTTTTGCCTGTGTTTGCCATCTGATTCAAATTCGAGTAGTGTCATTGAGGGCACTCATACAGATTCATGTCTTCTTGATCCTGATCATCTTTTGTTTCAAAGGAGGTTCTTGTTTTAGCATCATAACAGTCATTTGATGATAGTGTTTGCAGTTGCTTCATGCTTCAGTGATTCTTCATGCTCATCTTTTGTTCCTATCTTTTGGAACATTCTTATTTGGAGGCTTCGCAATCCTTCACTTGTATTTCTCTCTTTAGGAGAAGAGTTTTTCCTTTGAAGTTTTCTCTTTTTTCCCATTTTATATAGATTTCATTGTACTTGGGTACCTCATCAGGCCTTGTTGCTAGAACCCTTTTTTTTTTGGCTTTCATGCATCCAATCCTTAGTTGTTTTTTAGCTTCTCCCTATCTTCATCTTAAGGGGGGTGTTAGAGTAAAGGTATTAGTTTACTTAATTAATTAAATCATATTGATTTAAATATTAAGTCACCTAATCTCTATTTCACTTAAGCTAAATTTAGGAAGCTAAACTAAAGAATATTAATAATTGATTTATTATTAATTATTAATTGCTTTTATGGTTTTCCTTTTTAGGTTTGATCTCCTTTTATAAGGATTGATACCTTTGTAATCTTAACCAATCTGATTATTATTATTGCATATTCTTGCTCTGGGTTTTCAAAGCAATCTTTGTGTTTTGTGAATCTTCCATTGTTGTGACAGGTTATTTGCAAACAGGTTCTATGAGGTTGTATTTCACAACTTTTATAGTAAACATAGATATGGATCGTATGTTGCTGACTACTAGAGAAATGGCTAGTGGGTTAACCTAACTCATATTAGCTCTGTCCTTTTGCCCCTTCAAATATATCTTTATTCGGTTAATGTGGGTCAGGATAGGGAGGAGGATGTTCTGGTTTGGAAAGGGTCTTTCTTGTGTATTTTTTCTATTTCTTTTGTTGTTGCTTTGTTGCATCAGTCTGCTTTCCCCCCCTCCCCCCACCTCCCTCCCCCTCCCCTCCCCTTTATGGCCTAAAGATTGGATTCATAATCTTGTCCCTAAAGTTAACATTTTTGCTTGAATTCTCCTTCAAAATAAACTTCTAACTACGAACAACTTGTGTAAGAGGGGCTTCTCTATTCCCAACAAATGTTATCACTGTTTAGTTGAGTTTGAATCTGTCTCCCACTTATTCCTTCATTGTCCTTTTGCTTCCACCATTTGAAGTCGGATCTTACAGCTTTGGAATCTTAGCTAGGTTTTCCCTGAGTCTATTTTGGACTTTTTTTTATCAATGGAAGGCACCCTTTTCCAACCATGCTTTAAAGTTTCTCTAGTCTTATACCTTCCTGCATGTGGCCTAGGGGATTTGGAAAGAACGCAAGAATAGAATTTTCAGAGATCATGCTCTTTTGGAGGATATTGTCTTTGGAATTTTGTTTAGAGCTATTGGGGAAAATTTGAATAGTCTTAATACCAACCCCAAGTCTAAGGACAAATTGATATGCTAGGATTATGACCACAGCGTGGTTGAGGCTTGGCTCACAAAGATTGATATTACTGATGCTTTAAGACCTGTAAAGAAATCCAGACATGGATTTTATTGGAATTTCCCTTCCCCGGGATGGGTGAAAATTAATTTTGATGGGGCGGCTAAAGGTAATCCCAAGTCAGCTACATGTGGGGGAGGGGAGTGATAAGAGATGAGAATGGTAGGTTTATTGCAGCAGTAGCACTGTCCTTGGGTTTCTAGACCAACCACCTTGTTGAAGCCATAGGGGCCTATCAAATTTTAAACTTGGTTCGTCATCTCAACTGCAAATGTGCTTGGCTTGAAGGAGACTCGAATAATATTATCCAATGTCTTAAAAGGCAACTATAAGCCTTCTTGGACTATAGAGGGATGGATTAATTTATCTAAGGAAATTCTTGGAACTTTTGAAAATTGTGTGATTTCCCATACCTATCAGGAAACTAACATGGTGGTAGACGTTTTTGCTAATAAAGGGCTTGTGGCTAGAGAAAGGATGATGTGGAACCTAAGTGATAAGATGGATAAAGTTGTCATGGCATTGATTTAGTATGATGAGATTCACAAAAGAGGAAATAACTCCTACCCTTTTCAATAATTTAATGCCAACTCTGTTTAGTCCTTATGGTGAGGTTGGTAAACTCACGGATAAATAGAGATATCCCACACGTACCAACAATTCATGCAACATAGAATTAATATATATCAAAGCATAAATAACAATAACAGAACAACTATGACAGAATAATGATATCTCTATTGAATTCTCAAATATGCCAGTACAATACCATCCTTGCCCAAGCTCCAGCCATACCATATATAGACTCAATGGTTGGCCAAGTTGCCAACTGTCACTAACTACCAACTACCCCATGGGAACCTTTCAGTGACATGTGTTATTGACCCCTAACATTGGCACCCCCAAAAAAGTAGTCGTCTTCCAGACAACTAGGACACAAGGAATTGGAATAACAAAAAAAAGACTAAGACTAAGAAGGGGGAGGAGGCATCCCTGTGGTGGTCGAAGAAGAAGGTTGTTGCCCTGTGTGGAGTATGAGGTTCTTCTCTGCTCTCAGCTACCACTCTCGTGCCTTCTTCACCATGTGTGTGATCTCCAATAGTTTTTTGTCCTTCTGCTCCATCTATAGAGTAAGCTCAACCACCCGTGCTTCCAGTAGTTGTACATCCTTCTTCTGCACGTTGCAACGGGCCTCATAAGTAGTCACCTTTGTTTCTATCTCAATCCTCAAGTTATTCACCACTACAGTTAACTTCGCACACTTCTCCCCTTCCTTCTCCAATTTTGATGCGTACAGTCATTGGGCTTGTTGCTCTACCTAACTCTGCTGCATTTGTAGGTAGACATTTTGGAACAATCCCTCCATACTACTCAAGGTGGTGCCCAAGGTGCCCACTCCCTCCACCAGTCGCATGTGCATCCACTCTTGTACCATCTCCGACGTACTACTGTCTGACCACCCCTACTGCTCAAAGTGGCGTGCAAACTCGTTCGCACATTTGGAAGTCATGAAGTGGCACAACTTCTCGACGTCAACTGAGTTGTCGGCATCCATCTATCCAGTCAACTGCACCATTCACCATGCTATATCTGAAATCCCCTGTAGCTCAACAAAGAACCGCTAAAGCGAGCCTGTTGGATCGCTAGGGTCTGGCGGGGTGAGGTGAAGACCTGCCAGTAGTCCTCTGGACCTTCTCTCCTCAACATCGATGATCTTTGGGACATGTCCACTACTAGTGGTTGCTTTGTTCTACTCCTCTGCAGTCATCCTCTCATCCTGATCTGTGATAAGAGTGGTCCTATGTTGTGTCTAGCTCTGTCCAACTCCCATGGTGTGTGGTGAGGACGAGGTGGGAGGGTGAGGTGTGAGTGCAAACTGCCCCAGCCACCTGTCCAGAGATGCATCTATATCCTTGTTTATCAGTGTATCCAGTACCACCAACTCTGCCAAGCCATCTCCTTATGCCATCAGAACATCCCCGAACTCATTTCTCCCTACTGGTACCGTACTACTACCTGTCGTGCTAGTATATACTGTACCAGTACCTATCTTCTATATGACTGCTTCCTATACTATTGTCTTTGCCACTTCCTCTAGTACGATTGTCTCCTATACTGCTACATTCGGACTATGATGTATGACCTGCTCTGCCCCCGTACTGTCTACCACTCCCCCGCTACCTAGGTCACTACCTATACAGTCTGGCCTACTGGTACGCTCTGTTGCAGGTATAACTTGTGACTTGAGTACAACCAGACTAATCTATGACAGTGACACCCATCGTTGTGTAGGTGGTTCTCCTTCATCAATTCTCTTGAACATCACCCCTACTAGTCTTACGTCGCTTATGGGGCTGGCCACTGTAAGTGCTTCTTGCAGTACCAAGTGCGCTAAATGGGGCAATTTGGGAGGTGTAAATTTCACCCGCTTGATTTTCCACTGTGCTCGCAGTCCTCCATGCTACTCTTCCTCCTTCTCCCCTCCCTGTTGTTGTGATTCTGCTTCCCCTTCTTCCTCTCCTGCCATGTGTGATGCCATACAGGATCCCTCATCTCCACTATCCTTCTCCTCAGTTTCTTCGACCTCCTCAAAACCCTCCGTGACATTGTCCTCTTCAACCTCAATGGACACGTCCAACTTCCTCCTCCTCTTTGTCGATTGTGTGGTGTCACCAAGAGTGTCCATATGGGCATAATAGTACATGGACGACTTATTGGGTTCCTCCCTTTCGTGCAGTTCGAAGGTACCCCACATTTTTGGAGGTACTTGCAAATGTATGACATCTAGGAATAGACTGATGGAGTGGTGGCACATGTAAAATGTCTTGTGTTCCAGCTTGAGGAAATCATGAATCCTCTCAGCTAAAAGTTGCCCCCAGTTGTAAACTTTGCCACACTTAATACCATTCATCAACCCTGTCATCCAGATGGCTATATCGGATGCACAACTGGCCCCTGTGAGCCAACTTTTTACCAAGTCCTTCAACATTCTCCATTCTCCTGGTGTGATAAAATCACGCTTCAATCCCCTACTGTTAGACTAGGCGCTCTTCCATTGCTCTTATGTCAGGTCATCCCTACATACCAAGTCCAATAACCACTTCTTTTTCTCTTTGGTGAGCTTCTTGGCTGGTTTCGTTGTAGATGCTCCCTTCTCGAGTATACCAAATACCCTCCTGAAGTCTTCAGCCTTGAAGGAAACCTGTACTGTTCAAGCCTGGAACTGAATGATGGAAGCCCTTTCCTGGCGGTTGTATCTAGAAACCATCGTCCGTAACACTGGCTCAATATCCTTGATGTTGAATGTCAACATCTGAATGACATGGTCCACATGTGCTTTCCTAAGAGATTCCTTTATCACATGGTCGGGAGGGGTTTCTTCCCACCAAGCATGACATTCACTTCCAGTCACGCTCTCAAAGGCCACATTCTTGATAGTAAATCCCTCTGGATCCTTCTGCACTTTTGGCCCGAGTTTGGCCTTCTTACTGCTGCTAGCTGGATCTATAGCGGTCATGTTTGCACTGTAACTGCTTTTCCCTGTGTATGTCTTCCTATCTTTGTTAGGTCTTTGACCGTTATTATAATGCCATAAAAGTGTGACCCGCCAATTTGTACGGACCATGGACCAACTGCTGCCTCAACACCATACAGATTAGTCCATACACTTCCCTTCCCTGACCGTGCAACCTCTTCAACCTACGCAAACTTTGCACACAAGGTTGTACGAACAACCTTAAATTTTGTACTTATGCCTTCAAACTTTTATGCAATTCCTCTCAACATCGGCAAACCGTACGGTCCCCTTTCTTCTGCTTGTACGATATTCTTTCCCCCTGCATTGACAACCGTACGTTGTTGTATGAACTTCCAAATTCCCTGTACTGGTTGCAATGTATACCATACGAATTACCTTATGCTCGTCGTACATCATGATGTGAATATCGTACGTCGTATGGACTACCTTGTGCTCGTCGTACGTTGTAATGTGAATATCATACATGATACAGATTGGGTCGTGGAGGTCGACACAAACCGTACGGGCTTGGTGTGGTCATCGTACACCGTATGGTGTTTTGCTCTGTGGTCGTTGTACGTCGTGCACCATATGGAGTATTTTATAAAACCTTGTTTGCTTTAACTTCCACTTTCGTATGCACAATCCGTATGTCGTACGGATCAAGATGTGCACTGCATCCTCTGCTTGTCCGTACACGCAATTCGTACAACGTACGAAGTCCACTTTCTCATTGTGCGTGTTGGTCGTACGACCCTTCGTGCACTCTCCTTTTCTCCTTTGCCTGTTCTGCTTCCACAAGCGTGATTTTGCTAGTGTGTCGTGTACAATTGGGCTATTGGGGGTTTTTTATAGTCATTTGATCTTTTCTAAGTTAGGCTTAGGCTTAAATATTTCATTAATTTTTTATAAAACAATTGCCTCCTTATTAATTGTATTTTTCCCTTACTTATTTCCATAACTTTTGCCTTACACTTTAATTTTTTTATGCTTATAAACCCTAGCCTTTTTATTTCTTCCACGCGCTTTTCATTTCTGACTTTTAGTACCCCCTTCTTTAACAATTGTTTTAAAGTCGTCAAGCAATAATATTTTTTAAATTCAACCTTCCGTACCTTCAATATATTAAGGTATCTCGGAGTCCGATTCCGTCATGCATTCAACGCTTTCTGATCTTTAGGATAGCTTGTTGCCTTTTCAGATGCCTCTAAATTTTTCTGCCCCTTTAGTTTCCTCTTTGTTGTACGGATACCTAATTTTTTATTTGTTGTTCCCTTTCCATGCATTCTGGTTTCCTTCCACCTTTTATTTAGCCCTTTGTCAATGTCCTTGCTCTCTATGTTCCTCTTCACACCTGAGGAATCATCCTGGGACCTTACCCTTATCTCTGAATCATGCAAGGTCACATACATATGTGCGACATCCTCCTGTAGTATTCTTGTGCACAACACGTCCCCACGTACTCCAGGTCTCATATCTTATCAGCCAACGGAGCTAGTCCCACCCCCTTATACCGCCTATAAATGTAGCGGCCTCCGTACTATTGATACCATTTTACTTTTTCTTCGTCAACCTCTGGAGGTCCTGCGAGGTTAGAGATCACCCAGTATAATGAATATGGTTTGACTTCCAATTTGTCTGGCTGGGAGTCGATGATGAATAAGTCTTCTTTTTTCAGCACCATCTTTAAGCAGGGGCCTAGAATTGCCCCGTACTCCTCTAATTCAAGTTCTTCTTCTAGTTCTACAGGTTCCTCCTCTTTATTTGCATTCTCGGATTTCCTTCTGGCTTCAACCACTTCATCAATATCATATGCTACGTATCCTTCTTGAAGATCCTCATATGGGGCCCACTTCTTCCAATGTCCTGAAGTCCGTACCCATACAACTAGATCCCCAAAATATGTGTTTGTTAGGTGCTTTGTGGATCTTGGGAACCGCAACACCTTCCACCCGCTTCGGCACAAGCCATTCTTCCAAGGCTGTAAGAAGCTTTGCCCAATCTTCATCTCTCTGGTAGGGCTCTACTTTAACCACCGGGTCTTCGTCGACTTCCCTTCTCTGGCTAATGGTCCAGTTCCCTTTTGTAGTGTATCCCAACATGTTGATCCTGATCACAAGTTTGTTTCATTCTTTGTAGACTTTCAATTTCAAACCATTCACTGGGTCCTTGATTGGATTGTTATCCAGGGTGGATAGCTTCACCGCCCCATTCTTGCCAACCTCACTGATCTTATAGGGTCCGAGCCAACAAACTTTAAACTTCCCCAATTGGAGTTCGTTTCGACTGTTATACTTCAAAACCAACTACCCCAGCCAGAAGTTGACCCGTCGTAGGTACTTGTCATGCCAACACCTTCGTCGTCCCTACGCTACCTTCGTTTCCCATTGTGCCATCACCCTTAGTTCGTCCAATTTCATCAGGCTATCAATCCTTCCACTCAAGCTTTCTTCATCACCGAGTCTATTGTCCATCGCCACCCATAGGCTTGGTATAGTGTACTCGATAGGTACCACTACCTCCTGTCCGTACATGAGCTGGAACGGGGTATGCCTAGTAGTGACCTTGTAGGTTGTGCGGTAATCCCATAGTATGGTTGGTAGCCTTTCCTCCCAATCCTCCTACTCCACCCACATGACATAAACTATTGACATTAATACCTTGTTGGTTGCTTCTTCTTGTCCGTTAGCTCGGGGGTAGTACGAACTAGAGAGATTGTGAAATATTTTGAACTCTACGGTCATGGTATAGATTACTTGGTTGACAAAGTGCACTCCCCTGTCACTGGTGATTTGAAGGGGTATCTTGTACCTAGTGACGATTTGTTCATACAAGAACCGTGTCGTACGTAGAGTTGTGTTATCTGGTAAGGCTCTGGCTTCTGCCCATTTAGTGAGTTATTTTGTAGCCACTGCAATATATTTGCACCTGTGCATGATACTCGGCTTCAAGGGTCCTACAAAGTCTAAACCCCATCGTTCAAGTAGCTCCTATGGCTGAGAGGGAAAGAGGGGCATGAATTCCCGCTTGAGTGGCTTTCCTGCACATTGGCAAGTGTCACACCCGACCACCCACTCCTGGGTGTTAGTGTGTAGAGTTGGCCACCACAGACCGACTTGAAGTACTTTCCTCGCAATTGCATCAGGTCCCATGTGTCCGTCTGCTAACCCGTCATGTGCTTCCTTCAAGACATTGGGGATTTCCTCCTCCATAACACGTCTTCTCAGGATTTGATTGGGGCCCATTTTATACAACAGGACATTGATCAGTTGGAAAGTCTTACTCTTCAGTGCCAACTTTCATCGTTCCCTTAGGGACATCTCCTTTGGGAATGTGGAAGTAGAGAGGTACTGACCGATCTTCTCGTACCATATGGTAGTACTGCATTCTGGAACAAGTGTGCATCTAGGAAGTCCTCATTCACCCATTCAGCCGGTTCTCTCCACTTGATCCTTGATAGTTGGTCGGCTATCACATGGGACTTACTTGGCCGCACAATAATGGTGAAGGTGAATTCTTGCAAGAGTAGTAGCCATCTGCTTACCCAACCTTGGATAATTGGTTTATTTACCAAGTACATTAGTGTCTGATGGTCGATGTAAAACGTGAACAAAGTAGCCAATAGGTAGTGGCAAAACTTTTATACCAAGTACACCACCTCAAGTGCCTCCCTCTCCATTGTGTTGTAGTTTTGTTTAGCACTTGACAAAAGTCGACTGGCAAAAAAAACAAGGTGATCCAGTCCTTGCATCCCTACTTGGGCAAGGGTAGCACCAATCGCGAAGTTGGAGGCATCAACGTGTACGTGAAACTCTTCATTCCAATCCGGGTACACCAGTATTGGTGCACACGCCAGTCGATCTTTTAATTCCTTGAAGGATCCTTCTTGCTCTATACCCCATATGAACGACTCTCCCTTCCATGTCAACTTGTCTAGGGGGCAAAAGACTTGTGCAAAGCCTTTGATAAATCTTCGGTAGTAGCCAATGTGGCCTAAGAATGACTTCACCCTTGTTACATTCGTTGAATTTTCCATGTTGACGATCACTCTAATCTTATCTGGGTCTGTCTTCAGACTTTCTTTACAAACAATGTGGCCAAGGAGATTTCCTTGTGGTACCATAAACTTGCACTTCCTCAGGTTAAGAGCTAGCCTAGATTTCCAAAACCTCTCCATACATTCTCTGAGTGCCTTTAGGTGGGTGTCCTGATCACTGAAAATCGACCAGTCATCTAAGAATGCCCTAAAGTTCCCTACAAACATTTTGTTAAAGATGTGTAAAGTTATCCTTTGGAAGGTTGTTGGTGCATTACATAGCTCAAAGGGCATGCGATTGTAGGCGTACACCCCCTCTTCCACCACAAATGTGGTCTTTAGCTTATCTTCCTCTGCAATACTTATTTGATTGTATCCTGAGAACCCATCCAGAAATGTGTAGATCTCATGCCTAGCTACTTCTTCCAGAATGTTGTCTGTTAATGGGATTGGAAATTGATCTTTGATTGTTATTGCGTTTAGGTACCTGAAGTCTACACATATCCTTATCTGATTAGCCTCCTTCTTGAGAGAAATGACTATTGGGGAAACCCAGTCACTTGTTTCCACTTTAAATATGATCCTAGCCTCCAACATTTTATTGATTTCCTCATTCACCTTGGCCGAGTAGTTCTTGTTCATTTTGTACGGTCTCCTCCGTACTGGTTGGGCTCCTAGTACGAGGGATGTGCGATGTACGCATAGTTCCAGAGGTACCCCCTTCAAGTCCTTGTAGGTCCAGGCAAAGACATCCTTGTATTCAAGGAATATCCTGAAGGTTGCTGCCTTTAGTATGGGGTTCTCGTCATCTCCTACGAGTATCACCTACGTGTCCTCATCCTTGCCTAGATTGATTTTTTTCACATTCCTTTCTTCGTACTTGATGGGTTTGTCTCGTTCAAACCGGTGGGCTGCTGTGTCATCCACCCGTGCCATCCCTTCTTGGTACCTACTGTACTCTAGGGGAAATGACTGCTCTTCCATATCGCCAGTTGATTCCCCAATCTTGCATATTTGTAGCATGTGGCACTCCGAGTGGAAGACCTCGTAGTCCTCCATCTACCAATGGACGAGTCCGGCCAATGAACTCGTTCCATCTTTACAACATCCGTCTAGTTCCAGCACTCCTTCCTCATTGGGTTCCCTCCCTCCTCTGTCTCCTTTGGAACAATTCATGCAACAAAATATTAATATATATCAAAGCATAAATAACAATAACAAAACAACTATGACAGAATAATGATATCTTTATTGAATTCTCAAATATGACAGTACAATAGCATCGTTGCCCAACTTCCATCCATACTATATATAGACTCGACAGTTGGCCAAGTTGCCAACCGTCACTAACTACCAACTACCCCACCGGAACCTTTCAGCGACTCAAACATAACCAAACATAAACACCCGATCCCACTATAAACTAACATGTGGTATTGACCCCTAACAAACTCTTTCACAATGTGTCATGATTTCCCTCTTGTGTTATGACATTATTCCCAATGTCATCGTTCATGTGAGAATATTTATTGTTGGATTAAGGCATTTTCACCCACATGCTTTTTGGGTATTTCAGTGGTCTAGATGGTTTTCTATTCTCCGACATTGGTCTCAACATATTTGCACTGTTACTATTAGAATGGGGGGCGATAGGTGTCGTGAAGAGCCGATTGATTGCAATGGATTGAGGAAGAATACTACCATGTGGTGGTTGCTGGTGAGGGGGGGCTCACAGGTCATACATTGAGAAGCTTCATGGGTGGGATCCGAATGCCACCGAGCTTTTTGCAAAGGGTTGGAAAAATGAAAATATTTCCTTGTGTGGTAGAAATGTGATGGTTGATGAGAAGCTAATCTCGGGGTAATGGGTATGTCTATGGAGGACATGCAATTTTACAAAAATAAAAAACTCTTTGTGCTTGTTTTGAATAAATTTCTTAAATTTGAGAAGGAAAGAGAGAAACTAGTTAGGTCTCCACAAGGAAGCTATGACACATCACAGATTAAGCCGGTTTGGATGGAGCTTCTAAAAGTTTTGACGAAATATATCACGTTAGATGGGCATTTTACCAAAGCCTTCGACCATCACTTTGTGTTTCTCAATCATTTCAAGCATTAGGTGAGGGTTTCCTTCCCATTTTTCTTGTTGTGTTCCCTTAGCTCCAACATTAAAGACCACAAGAAGAGCCTTGTTAAAAATCCAGTTCTACATGAAGGTCTTCTTGTCTTAATTCATGATCATGTTAGAGCTTTGCCTTCTCCTTCCAATTTTATCTTTGTTTCAAAGAAGGATGAGACAAACTCTAGTGGTTCTAAGGAGGAAGATTGGGATACTGAGATAGAGGAGGAAGATTACGTTCCCCCTAAGAAGACTAAAAAATCTCCTAAACTTAGCAAAAAATCTTTGACTGTGGGGAAAGGTAAGGGGAAGGGGAAGGTGAAGAATAATTTTGCTTCCCCCATGACTGGTTCAGAAAAAAGGAAGAACATAAGGATTTCTTCCTCCCCTCCCCTTGATGATGAAAGAAGCAAAGCCGTGGGGAGGAAGGAAAGTTCTGGGATGTGTAAGGGGAAAGCTACGGAGATGGGTGACCCTTCTTGTGGGGAGGGAAGAATAATGTTGTTTCATCTCCTACTTCGAGTGGCTCTCTTTCTCCTCACCCTACCTCTCATGGTCAAGAAAGATCCTCGTCCCCTTTGAAGTTGAATATTGATTCTCATCACTTGAAGCATGACCGAGAGTAGTTTTTCGATGTTATGGGTATGACGAAATTATAGTTTAAACAAAGGGCAACTAGAAGTAAATTAGAGGCGATGGAGGCATCTAGTAATGGTAATAGTAGGGACTCTTAGATGTTAAAGTAATCTGGACCGAAGAAGAGAAAAATTCGATGGTTGACTGTATGAAAAAGACTATTGAGGCCATTGAGAATTTGAATAAGGATTACGAAAGGAAAGTCTCTGGTTTTGAGGAAAAACTGAATAACATTAAGGGTTCCCTCCACACCATCATGAATCTGAGCCACAAAGTTGTAAAAGCCATTGTTGAAAGCATGAGTACTATGGTACTCAACTTGGACAATACGAATCAAGGTAATCAGGTTATGGAGTTGGATGTGGATAAAGATAAAGCTCAAGAAGAATCATTTGGGCCTAACAAGAGAACAAGAGAAAATTTGACGAGAAAGGCTGAAAAGGCTCCACAAGACCTTTAGGACCTTAAGAAGGTGGTATTGAATATGATTCAACTTGAGGTGGAGGTTGAGGACACCCTGAAGAATTTGGTTTAGTCTCTTCTGTTGTCTTTTGTGTTTTTTGCTGTCTTTTGGCTACTGGTTTTATGGTCATATTTTGGGTAACTTTCATGATTTGTGTTTGTACCATTCAATGTTAATCATGGTTTAAGATTAGTTGTTAAAGGGTTCGGGTCCCTTCAAAACCCATTTTTACCATAATAAAAAAAATACTTCAACAAGAAAATGGAGACAAATAGAGAGATTACAAAAACATTTAATTACGACTAGCCTCAAGAATTAAGTCATCTATCCCATATGAGATTGTCCTAGCGGAGGCAGGGGCTTTCCCTTTTGAGGCATTCCCGACTGCTAAGTTACTTGAGGAGGCTAGAAAACATGGAGATACATTGTTGGCCAAAATTGGTAGCGGGAGAGAAGTTAGACAATAGAAAGAGCACATGGATGAAACAAAAACATTAATTGGTTGAACAAATGGGATATTGACCTAAAAGATTGCCCAACTAACAATAGAGAAATAAGGAAATATGTGCAAGAAAAATTCAAAGAAAACATGTGGGCATGTCAAATAGGGAGGAAAAAAGAATATTATAGCAAACATTTCAATCCCACACATGACATACACAAAAGAACTACAGGAGAATGAACATAAAGTGGAAAGCAAAAATGTAAATTACTTATATAAGGACTAGCTCACATCAACTTAAATGTGAAACAGGGAGATGGATGATATCCAAAGAGGAATAGGAAGATAGAAGATGTAGATATTGCACTCACGCGGCGGTGGAGATAGGATGACGTTACATCATGGAGTGTCCAACCTAAAATGACATTCAGATCAACTATGTTGAGACACTAAATGTAAACACCTTGAGTAACCTATTTGACCAAGAAAAGATAATAAGAGTTGTAGATTTCCTAATCAAGATACACAACAAAAGATCCAATATTCAAAAGGAGAATAACAATCATAATATTTCGTTTAGATTTATTTGAACTTTACACGCTTCTTTACTAGCTATCCGTAAGTCCCATAGACTAGTTGACCTTACATTCATTCATAAAAAACATTCATTCATTAAAAAACATTCATTCATATTCTAATTCTCACGGAAAGTTTATTGTCCTTAATCGGTAAACACTTTACGGTTCTAATGAGCTTATTTGAAAAGAGATGAAATGCTTCTTTTGAATTGCAAGACGTTGTAGGTTGAATCCGGTAACTCCATTCAGCTTGACAAGTGGATTACGCTGGCCAAAATCTCCGAAAACGCATAACTAATGTTTGATATAAACACGGGAGAAAATGAAATGAGATGATATTGAATTAATTTTATTCCGTGTCATGAGCTGAGGATTGATCCTTCTACAGCCGGACCTTTCGCCCCACAGGTAATTACCCTAGCTAGGCGGATTGTTACAATTTTTGGTTCTTCTCTGTCATGGTTATGGAACATTTAATGTAGAGCGTTAATTTTTATTCTAACTATTCATTTGTATATGAATCTTGGCTTGGATTTTCAAGGAAATCATTAATTGGACAATCATGACATCAACCGCAGAAGACAACCAGGTAGCATTTAATAATTAATGACTTTAGATTTCCCTTATAATATCTACTTTCTCTGTCCTAAAAAGATAATGTAATTCAGCTTCATATTCTGCTTGTTTACTGCTATGAATACGTACAAGATACAAGCATACTCTGCTTTCTGTTGATTACTGTTTTGAGTATTGAAGTTCCATAATCTGAAAATAAGGTATGTTGTACTCGGCTTTTGAAATGAGGGTTATAAGTGATATCATCAATTGTGAGGAAGAGGTTTATATTATCTTAGGTTTTCTCGTTGACGCCTACTCTGTTATTCCACATCTAGGTTAATAGGCAAAATTTCACTTTACCTGAGCTTTGTAATGGTGTCAGAACTAAGGAGTAAAAAAAACTGGAGTGTATATGAATAGGATAGGTAGATGAAAGGCAATGAGCGTATTGTCTTCCATGAGGAGGGCTCCCATACACCAAATTGGTGTCTCTCTCACACGTGACTTGAAAAATATCTCTACCTGTTCATTTTTACATAGATTGGCAAGGTTGGTTTACTTCCAGTTTGGTCACGAGTTTGACATCCAAATATACAGAAGTTTAAAAAATATATAAGGTATATGGAAAGAATTTCACTTGTAGGCCACGACAAGGCAGGTTTGATAGGTCAAAATGTTGTCTGGCCTAGCTGTGACCTAAATAACTACATTTACCTGTCATTTGGACAGTATAAGTCCACTCCATGTGCATTAGAATGCATCTGGGCTGTATCGGACTTAAGCAGAGATGCAAATATTGGATGGATAGATCATTGTCGTGGAAGCTCTCGAAATTTAAAAGATTTAGACACCTGAGATGCTTTTCTTCAAATGTGCTCCATTTTCTTATGAGAATTTTATTGTCGTAGTAATACTTCTAAATCTAAGCAGATAGAGACACAATGAGCAATAAAAAAGCATTTCAATAATTAAAAAATTAATGTACAAAAATAGAACATCCTATACGTAAAGTGAAAATTGCCATTACTGGTCAAAGGGCTCTCATATGTGTATTGGCTAGTCCATACTGAAAAATCCTCTACATGTATACCAACATTTTCCCTTGCGAAGAATGCAGGATACCGAGTAGTATATCAACGACAAGGAACTTTATGCACTAGAACAAGTTCTTTTAACATTTTCTTGTCTTTCCTTGTAAAATATTTTTTTTTATGTCCATTGATTGACGAACTCTAAAGTAATGACTTATGTTTCCACAATTTATATTGTATGGAGAAAAGCTTCTGGAGAAATTGTGTATGGGAGAAAATAATTTGAAATTGATGTTTCCGGTTAGCTTTGTGACCCATCTTTAGGACGTAATTGGTGAAAATATAATATACTTTTTAAATATCTAACTCCATTACAAGTAGTCTTAACCAAAAATAAAATTTCATTGATTGATTGATTCCACTTTCAAATCAAGAGAAAGAATAATTAATTAAAATACACCCTTAACAATTTGTTTGTCCAAATTAATAAATGAAGACTACTCTTTATTGCAGATAAATGTACTACAATTTATATTAATTACTTACTTCTGCTCCAATCATAGATTAAAAGTCATTGATTAAAATTTAATATGTTACAATAATGTATCTGACTCAAAAATAATGAAAAACCTAAGCCTTGATTAGAAAGTGAGCAACATCCATCCCTAAGCTTAAAGATGATGGGTCTCCATGATTGATTTAAGCTACTATTCAATTTGTTTAGGTCATTGTTTGCATACTCGGGCTTAGTAGACCAATTTTTTTTTGACTTGGCAAATACTTGACAACGATAAAAAAGCTCAAATTAAAAAACAAAAACAAATATTTCATAATGAGAAACAAATAAAACACTACGTAATGATTCCATTGACATGAAAACCTTGTAATTGCTCAATCTAGAAATGTTTTAGTGGCAAGAACCTTGTAATTGTGCAATCTAGAAATGTTTATAGCCAAATTTTGACATGTTTCCCAATGAAATTTAATCAAACAGTTGGCATGCAATGTCTACAATGAAGTTTTCTGTGTAGTTTTTTCACTTTGCAATAATGATTGGGAACATTCATTCATGAAGTTACTTTATCATTCATACATGCTATATGAGAGTCACTAGCATTGACATGAAAATAACTTTTTATGATGGCAATTTCCAATTAATAACTGCTATTTAATGACAGCTGACAGAGATGGCTATAAATTAAATTCTGATTTGCAATTGTAACATACTAAACTGTAACAGAGGTTCTTCATTCAATTGTGCTGCTGTAAGAGCATATTTATACAGAAATATACCATGGAACAATCTGAAATAGCAGTCTAGAGCAATAGAAAAGAGATTGCAGACTTTAACCATGAGATAGCTAACTTTTATTGCAGATTACAGTGCTAATGGAGTCTTGAGGTATGATCATTCAAACATTCCTCAGCAAACTAAGTCTGTCTAACTACCTTGAACCCCTTTATCCAATTTGCTGTTCAACACACTTTCTGCACTTATAATAGCAGATTGTTGTATGCCAGCTCAAATCAAAGCTGCGTCCCACTCCACATAAGTTTAGTGGCCAAATTTTCTCTCAATCGCCCAACACATTAATCTCTAAAAAAACATACTTTGACCTCTCATAGTATCGCCTAGAAAAGAAGCTTCAGATTTTCCATACATGGCATCCAAACTCTACAGGCAACCTCAAACAAAACCATCAATACTGAAACTTGTCTTAGAATAAGACTTCACAAATTTCTCCTTCGATTTGTACCTGCAGACCAAACCCTCTGAAATAATTCTGTAAAGCATTGCATTGAAGCACCAGCATAGTTCCTTTGTGAAACTATCAGCATAGTTCTTTCACGACTGAGGAAGATAATCTTCTTGAAGGGTTTTGTCTTCAGGAAGTCTTGGAGAAAAAAACCCATGGCTTACCAGCAATATAAAAATACAAGCATATGAGAATAGGCTTCATAAATGGCCTTTTATTTCCTCTTGTGAAAGTCACATTTAATTTTTAATATTTTGCCTTCAAATCTCAACGCCCACCTTTTGGAGAAATAAATGAACTTTATAAAAATTAAATACTTATGTCTCCAAGTGCACAACTAATAAATATGAAGTCACTTCAATAATTTAAATCTATATTTAAGTGCAACTTTATAATAAACTATTATAACTTATGTAATGTCCCCTAATGTGACCCTCTTATATTTTGTCCTAGAATCACAATTTTAGTACATAGAGAGAAGAATAGAAGGACACTAATGTCAACTAAAGCTTGGTCTAGAACCTGCACAACAAGTTAGACAACATTTCCATCATGTTATGATAGAACATATATTCGTCATTCTTAATATATTGCAAAGTGTATATGAGGATTCAACAACCTTCCTTTCGCTACACCTATCCTCCTTTGGAGCTCAAGGAGAATCGCATAAGGTGCCTCGAGTCTATCTCTCTCCAACAAGCCCAAGAGCACCAAGGACCTCGTCAACTTGGCCTCATGGCCCACACTTGGGGTTGGCGTACCTGATGGAGCCTAGTGCTCTTGGTTCCTTATATTTTCCCTCCATAATTGGATGGTGAGATTGAAAGGTATTACAGACTCCATCATATAATTTACTTAATAGTCATAAGAACGGTTAGTTATAGTAAGGCATTATTACACTGTCATCATGTTATATTACATTATTAGTAGTATAATGTATTATATTGATAACGTGATGTTAACAGCATTATATTATTCAACAATATTATATTATATTGATTTAAACTGTGAAACTTAATTCTTTCTGATTATCATAATTAAATTTTTCCGATTTAGAAGACTATTTATATATTAGTTAGCATTACATGTCCGATATTTCTGATGTATATTGCTGTTTATATTGCTTAAACTAGACAACATATATACTTGATGAGGGCAACATTATTACATAGATCAGCCAGCGTACCAGACTGTGCCCTTTGACACGGTTCTAAACCTTGGCAGGCAGACCTCAATTCTCAATCATAATTTAGACACTATTCTGTGCCCCAAATTCTTTTTTATCTTCTCTGTCCCGGGTCATAATGATTTGCTGGACCCTTTAATATGTGCAATGCTGGAGTGGGAAGGATGTGACTATTAATTTTCAAACGGTGCCTTTTTGACTAAGGATAACAACCTTAAGTCATTATCATGTTCTTTAAGTAATAGCCTTGTTAGCTATTACTAATACATTGTCTTATAAAATATTATGTATGATTAATTCAATCAATTTTAGATAAATACATTGCTTAATTAATTAATATTGGCTAAATACAAGATGGAAGATAAACATATTAATATTATATTGATTAATTAATCAATTAATTTATCATTTAATTAACATTGTGTTGTTTAATCATTTAATTAATATTAGATGAATACATTGATAATGGCCATGTTCAGAAGAATAAATCAAGAGAGATAAATTTTAGAAATGTATTATCATTATTGAATAATTGAATCAGGGGAACGGGTTATGACAACTTAGGCATTTAATTAAGTTTTTCCATCTGGCCCATGAAAAGATTGCCAAAGGATCGGATGTGGAAACTGACCATGGCTGATTGAAACTGACAACAAAGAATTATAATTGAGGCTGTTATGTTGACTTCCAAAAATAGCAATAGGCTCCTTAAAAAGTGGAGGATTTATGAGATTTCCAAAAATGCTTTTGAAAGCGTCATCCTGAAGCATGATTAAAAATTGGAAACATGCTGAGCAAAAACCCCTTGAAAATCTATGGAGCTCCCTAAACACTCATTTAGCCTACTGGAACCCATTGATTAGGCTAACAGTCAACAGTTGACTAGGCACAAGAAGGGGACATTACACATCATCATCCACATAGTCAGGGACAATTGGTTTTGCTAAAGGAGTTGATAAGATGAAAGGCAAAGCACTTCTTGCATCTACAAGTCTTGAGTCAGGGTGATGGCTTCTTGAATTTGGAGCCTCACATCATATGGCTTTATCATAGGTTATGTTCTCTTAATTTGAGCCTTGCACTTTACCACACATTTTGATAGTTAACAACACATATATGCGTGTTTGTGGGAAAGGATCTATTGACATCGGAGATGACAAATTCAACAATGTACTTTGTGTTCCATCATTGCCGACCAATCTCTTTTCTATCTATCAAATTACACATAGTGGCCCAAGTAAAACAATTGATTTCACACCTGATTCTGTGTTCATTAGAGACGTGGAGAGTAGAGATATCATTGCTGTTGGTATGGTTGATCATTCATCTAGGTTGTATGCCTTTTAATATTTTGCTCCAAATGATGATGCAGTTCCTTTGATTGACATTCACACTCATGCATCAAGTGTGAATCATATTTCTGAAAAGAAGTTTGGTCACTTGAACCTTGGAGTTATTGAGATTTGTGCTGAGCTTCCATGTCCTCCATCTCTTGCTACTTCAGATTTTAGTGTTTCCATGGCTTCCAGTACTTTAGTGCAACAAGATGATTATAGTCTTTGAGATTTGGCTTTGTGGGATGAACATTTGGATTATACATTTGGAGGACACACTTGAGGGGTTATCTCTCCTCTTTGATGACAATTACAACACAATTGTTGCCACACCATCATTGTCTTTGGAGATTGATGTTCATGAGTTTCTACAAATATTGACTTATCACTTTCATCGATTGGGGTGGCATCTGATTTTGTTGTGGCATACTTTAGCATGGAGACACTTGATCAGATTTAGGAGACAATCACATGAGGTTTCTTCCCTCATCTCTCTTCTTGGAATTGGTGTTTCTTCTACATCAACCGTTGGACTTGTTTCTTCCAAAGGGGAGACATATTTGCAGGCATTGGATTCTCTTTTGTCTTCAAGAATTGTTAATTGGCATAGGAGATACTTCATTATGGGGGGGATATCTAGTTCCACTCTTTCTATTGTATGGGGGGATATGTGTTGTATAATTGTGATGAGTGTAGTCCTTGGGCGGTCATATTGAGTCCTCCATTCATCACTTCATTCATCCTTTGTACATAATTGTTTTCTTGAATTCTTTTTTTTGGAGAGGGGTTTTTTCCCATTTGGTTTTTCTCATTTACTTTGTTTGTGAGATACTATTTGTAAATGGGTATCAAACATGGCTTAGTAACCGGGATCCATCTTCTACATTCTTGCATTTGTCTATTATTCCTTAAGTTGCACTTAAGGGGTGTTTTAGTGTGAACAAGTTAATTACCTAAGTAGTTTCCCCTTTGTAGTGTGAACAAGGCACATTATCTAACTAGTTATTTGCTAGGTTCTATCCGCATGTGTTCACATGTGAAGTTTACTTAGGTCCTAGGAATCTTTCTAGAAGTCTTTAGTTGTTGATCTCATCTCGTCTTATCTTTAGTTGTCTCATGTCATAGGATTAAGACACTTGTCATGATCATGTCTAATCCTATCTCTCAGCCTTGCCTATATAAGGAAGGTCCCATATGTATATTATGTGGTTAATCGTATCAATATAATTTTGCATCCGTTATTGCAAATCCATGCTCTTGCATTTTCTCTCTTGTAGAAGGAAGTTTTTGTTGTAGGTGATCTTGACAGATTGAGCTCCTGAATGACTAAGATAGGGGATGGTAGGGATATTCCTCAAAGTCCCCAAGCCATCCCCAAGCTAGGGAGACGTTCCAAAATTTCCTTGGGTCTTAAGCAGCAGTGGTGGGATGGTGGGGGGACATCCCCTCCAAGGCCCTACATTTTGGGTACACCCTCATCTTGGAAACGTGGGGATTTTTTGGGGAAGGGGAGGGGGGATGCATCCTTGTGGAAAATTGCATCATATCAAAGGGACACTTGGAAAATTCCTCTAATAACTTGGAAATGTAATTAAAATGTGCACTACCAATAAAACTAGTTGCCTCACCCTTTGCCGATATTTATAGTTGGAGTCAGAAATTCAACCCCTATAGGTGTAATAACCAAAGAAGCATTACTCTGGAAAAAAATGCGATTAATTGCGATTCAGAAAAAATTGCAGGGGGCGCCAACTGGTTCCCCAATAATCGTGTAAAAATCGTTGACTTAGGTCAACAATTTTTTGCCCATTAAATCATTGATAATTGTGACTAAAATCTGCCCAAAAATCTTACTTTTTATTTGCTACGGAATTGCAAAAAAATACCCATTATACAATTTAAAAAAAACACATTTCAAACACAATTTTTATGTGTTTGAAATACAAATTGTATTTCAAACACATAAAAAATACGATTTTTATTTGCTTTTTATTTGCTACAAAATCGTGTTTGAAATGTGTTTGTATAAATTTGTATATTTTAGATTAATGATATTTGCTTTTTTATACAAATTTGTAAACACATTTCAAAATTAAAAAAATGTAATAAATAACTAAAAAAATCTAAAATATCACTATTATAAATGTAAAGTTAATACTTAAACCCCTAAATTCTGTTTGTAAGGTTGTCTAAGTGCTGCTTTCCATTCAAGAAACCTAAAAATAGTATTTTATAACCATATATGTTTCAATGAGCAATTTATTGTATATTTAAATTATAAACAAAACTAAAAAAATCACATAATCATTGGTTTCAGCCTTTCAGGTTTAGCCATTTAGGAATGAACAACTAAGTTACTAAAATAAAAAATATAAATCCCAAAAGATGAAGGGCCATGGATTACCTTGAAGATTGATAGATCTAGACTTGATCAATGTGTTGAAAGCTTTGCACTTGCAGTTCCTCTTGCTAGTGCTCTCACTCTTGCAGCCTTGCTTGCTCTCACTTTTGCTATGAAATGTACACTTACAGTGTTGCTTAGTCCTTCCAAATTTGGATGGTGATTTGGAGTGAGAATGTGAGGTGTATTTATAGATTTTTTTGGAGTGGATAGGGTGTGGGTGGGGCCCACAAACTTTTAGGGTTAGGGTATGGGGCACAAACATTAAGAACAATGGTTTTTTTTTTTCTAAATTGCTTTTTGGAGGTGTTTTGCATAGGGACAATTAACCATCTTTAAATGTGAGACTTTTGGGAGTTTCCTTGAAGTTCTAGGGATGTCTGGATGTTTGCCCAATGCCCGCAATATGGGAGAGGTCTTGAAAATGCCCCCTTTTAGAGGGAGATGTCTTGAGGATGTCTCTTGCTTTGTGGTGGTGGTGGTTGGAAAGAGATGAGGTGTTTCCTAGCCATCCCCAAGTCTTGGGGATGTCCCCGATTCCATACATTCCATGTTTTTTGGGGGAACATGTTGTTGTGGAACACTAGGGAACATCAATTGTTTGATCATGGATGGCACAATCTTGAAAATATGTTTTCAAAGATGTTAGAGCATGAGTGCAGCAACCATCTGATCATAAATTAATCTAATGGCTCACACAATAGCTAAAATGCTTTTGTGTAGAAGAAGATGAGAGGTTTACCATTGGTTGTTGAGCATGAGATGGCAATCAATGAGCTTGGTTGAAGTGAATAAATCTGAAATCCTGTCATGCCCCTGCCCTTTATGACAGATCGCAGCTTTAATAGATGAAATTCAGATGTTGAATTAATGGAAATTCCTAGGGTCAACCTTCTAAAATAGCCTAGGCAACGAAATAAGTAAATTAGGGCTGACTGAAAGAGCAGCAAGAGCCAACTTAATCAAAGGAAATTATAAGCCACGATTCTTCAAAGGAGAGCCTTGTTGATTTTAGTGATCAGAATTGACATGACTCAGAAATACATAAATACACATACACAAGAACACCAAGATACCTTGGGAAAACCTCCCTCTTGGAGGTGAAAAACCCAGCAACAATTATCAGATCTTGATTAGGCAATAACCAATTGAATTTACATTGAGCTTCACACTTGAAGCTAACAGCAAACTAATCACAGTAATAATTCCAACCTAGGGCACACTGTAATAGTGAACTTATCTGCCGATGTTACAGTTACAAGAATGAAGTTTGTTGCCCCTTAAATGGAATTTGCAGACCTCCAAAGGTGATCGCTGTGCTCCTGAGCAAGTTCGCAGTGCTACCACTGTGATACCAATAGGATTCGCTGATCTTTCAAATAGGATCACTGTGTATTGATGATGTTCGCTGTCTTCTAGATATGTTCGCTGCTCACTGGATATGTTTGCTGTTTTCTAGATGAAATTTGCTGATCACTGAGGGTAGTTCACTGCTTGATAACAGAATCCAGATAGATTATATTCGCTGAATATATCTTAGCAATTGCATTGGCATTACATATATATGAGACTCTAGCCATTAGTTTGCCTTAGGTCGGCTAGGAGTCTAAATTACAATACAAAAATATAAGTTGGCGCCAAAACCAAATAACCCCACACGTTAGGCAAGATAGGGTAGGGTTAACAAAAGGTGCTAGGTGCAAGATAAACCCACAAGTTATATATGCATCATTGCTCAAATAGGGCCTGCCCTTTAGGTTCACAAGTTACATTGATATCTATTTGGGCCCAGCCCAATTACAAGCTATCCAAATTGGGGCTCAGCCCTAAACATTAATCAATTATATCAATACAATTAATTTTAAGGCCAAGGGCCACATTAAAATTAATTACTCTAGGGCTTCGACCTAGCTACATTTCAACACTCCCTTTTAGCTAGGGAGGATCCCTTTACATCGTGACCATGCGTCATGGACTCTTTCCATGATATCCATCATGCATTCCCACAAAGGATGGTTCCAAGATACATCATGGATTCCTTCCATGATATTCACCATGCATGCCCGCAAAGGATGAATTCAATATACATCATGGACTCCTTCCATGATATTCATCATGCATACTAGTAGAGGATGAATCCTAAGTACATCATGAACTCTTTCATGATACCCATCATGCACACCTGTAGGGGATGGATCCACCTTGCATTGCCCGCAAAGGGTGGAAGAGGTCTTACACCCCAAAACTTCTCTACAGAGAAGTATACACTGTCACCTTGCACTCTGCAGAGGGTGAAAGAGGTATTACACTGCAAAGAAACTACCACCTTGCACTCCGCAGAGGGTGGGTCCCACCTTGCACTCCGTAGAGGGTGGAATATACACAATGTTATCATAGGAGCTGAAAACTCCCTCTTGGCCAAAGTATATTTCAGAGAAACAAGGAACACATGTTAGTTCTATCATAGAATCATAATCAAGAACTTCCTTGCAATAATCATATAACAATTATAAATTCAAAACTGATTTGGATTCATACTTCTCAAATCCAACACTAGAGATATCAATTTGTTTGTAAATCAGTTTTCAACATCAATGGTTAGAAAACAGCAACATGTTTAAGCTTTACTAAATATAATCAACAACGATGCATTCACTGAGGATTATGGGGAATATGTAACTCCCTCTTAATCCTTATCTAAGTAATAAGTTCACATGATTCAAAAACTAGCTGATTTACTCCTATAGTTTAAAGAATCTATCAACTATATCCTTAATTGAAAGTGTGAGTTGAAAGCTTGTATAGGCTTTCATATCCAATTTTGATGGCATGAGTTGATTTGATGTTGGACTCCTTAGGCCATGCAAGAACTCTTCGGAAAAAACAACCTAATAACCTTTATCTTCTAGAGCAGATATAGAGATTAGATTCCTTTTTATTCCAGATACAAACAAAACATTACTGAGATGAAGGGAAATACTAGAATCTAATTTTAAGGAAGTAGAGCCAAAACCTCTTACTGCATAACGAGCATTGTCACCAATAGTACATGAAGGTTGGACTCCTCCACCAAATCTAAGAGATGCTCCCAATAGCCTGTGATGTGTCTAGATGCACCACTGTCAATCAGCCAAGTGTTACTGTCTAACTGAACATTGCTTGACAAGGCTGAGACAAAGAGGAAGTCTTCATTATTCTGCTGTTTCGAGACTTCATTTAGGTTGGCTTCTCCTTGCTCAAGCTGAGATTGACAGTCCTTTGCAAAGTGACCAAACTTGTTACATCGGAAGCATCGGATGTTAGACAAGTCCTTTGGTTTCTTCCTTGAATCAGGAGCAGAGGGTCTAAAATCTCTATTTCTCTTGAAGTTATTCTTCTTCCAGTGGCCACCTTCCTTCTTAGTTGTGAGGACATGATGATCACTATCATGAGGACTTTTAATTTTTCCTTTCATAGCCAAAGCGAGATTCCTCTTGAATGCAATCTCCTCTCAATTGATCAAATTGAGGAAGCTCCACTTTTGCACTGATTCGTTGAATAAAGGGCTCCCATGTAGAAGGAAGACCATTTAGAGCCGTCATAGTTAAGTTACTGTCTTCAACATTCTTCTCAATGGTAGAAAGTTGATCCCTTAGGTCAGAGATCCTCATGAAGTAAGTAGCTACAGGTTCTCCTTTCTCCAATATGATGTGAGAGAGCTGATTCCTTAAGGCAAGTATGTAGTTAGTGTTGTTGACTTCGTACATCTTCTCCAATGTGTTGAACATCTCTCTCGCAGTCTTCTTCTTGGAGATGGATGGCACAATGTGATCTTTGATGAAATCAATAATCATCCTTTGTGCTTGGTAGTCCTTCTTCCATTCTTCCTTCTCCTTTTCGTCTTGAGGTTCAACAACATCCTTGCTGACGTATTCAGCAAGGTCATTTAAGGCCATCATTATTCTGACCTTCCATGAAGTGTAATTGGTAGAACCTTCCAACCTATCTTCAGCCCTAAGATAAGAAGCCATGTTGACCTGAACTTGAGCAGTAGGTTAGACCGAAAAATGATTGTAATTGATGAATCTGATCACAACTATTACGAACCAAGCTTTAATACCATGTTGATTTTAGTGATCAGAATTGACATGACTCAGAAATAAATAAATACACATACACAAGAACACCAAGATACCCTGGGAAAACCTCCTTCTTGGAGGTGAAAAACCCAACAACAATTCTCTTTTCTTGATTAGGCAATAACCAATTGAATTTACAATGAGCTTCACACTTGAAGCTAACAACAAACTAATCACAGTAATAATTCCAACCTAGGGCACATTGTAATAGTGAACTTATCTGCCGATGTTATAGTCACAAGAATGAAGTTCGTTGCCCCTTAAATGGAATTTGCAGACCTCCAAAGGTGATTGCTGTGCTCCTGAGCAAGTTTGCTGTGCTATCATTGTGATACCAATAGGGTTCGCTGATCTTTCAAATAGGATCGCTGTGTATTGATGATGTTCGCTGTCTTCTAGATATGTTCGCTGCTCACTAGATATGTTCGCTGTCTTCTCAATGAATTTCACTGAAGGGAGTTCGCTGCTTGATAACAGATAGATGATATTCGCTGAATATATCTTAGCAATTGCATTAGCATTACATATATATGAGACTCTAGCCATCAGTTTGCCTTAGGTCGGCTAGGAGTCTAAATTAGTAAATTACAATACAAAAATATAAGTTGGCGCCAAAACCAAATAACCCCACACGTTAGGCAAGATAAACCCACAAGTTATATATGCATCATCGCTCAAATAGGGCCTGCCCTTAAGGTTCACAAGTTACATTGATATCTATTTGGGCCCAACCCAATTACAAGCTATCCAAATTGGGGCTCAACCCTAAATATTAATCAATTATATCAATACAATTAATTTTAAGGCCAAGGGCCACATTAAAATTAATTGGCCTTAAAATTAATTACGCTAGGGATTCAACCTAGCTACATTTCAACAAGCCTTACAAAGAAAAAGAGTCACAAATCCTTCTAGTTGGTGATTTGCTAGGAGTAAATAATATTAATCTTCATTCATCTCTAAGTGATGGTTTATTATTACTAAACAACAACCATTGAATAGCAGCGACTTGATGGAAAGGGCAGCATTTGCAACATAGGTGTATCTTTTCAATGCAAACAGGTGTATCTCTTCATTACCAAAAGGTATGACCCTTTTCACCATGATGGGTATAGGGAAGGGAGCATCATTTGAAGAAGGCATCGAATAAGGAAATCTGATTCTGAATATAATTCAAGAAAGAACAACAATCTTTATTATTTAGATAAGTGATTGGTATGCCACATGATTGTATCTATTATTTATTCATTTATGAATCTGTTAGTAAACTATAAGTTACTTATTTAATAGACTTATCAATCCATCAAGAAATATAAGATTATTTGGTTCCCGTCAAGCAATCATACTTGGAATCAATGTGAAACTATTGGTAGGAAGATGCAGCAATATCGGTTCCCTCATCAAGTACCCCACCCCTAGTTGGTTTGCTTGTGAGCCAAGGGGCTGAATGACTCAAAGGCTCATTTCGTGCCCTCGGGCATGGTTGAGGAGGACAGTCCTGTTGACGTGGCTAAAGTCGCGTTGCTACAACTCTCTCCGATCAACACATAATAGAATGGTAAGTATCTTATCCTCTCTTGAGATAAGGAAATCCCTAATGCTTTTTTAGTTGATCAATGGGGACGACCTCAAGGTTTCGGTTGTTAGGTCTTGACTGTAGGATAGCTCAACAGTTTGATGTGTTTTGCTGGAAACACAAGGGACTTGTGATTAAATAGAATTGGTTTTGTTCGCATAGGTTCCCTAAGATCCCACAGTTTTGATTTCATCAGATTTCTTTTTTTGCCTTAATACGATGCTGTTCAAACTTCAACTTTTGATAAAAAAGGGGAAAAAAGGATGGGAAAAGAGAGAAAATACCTAATTAATCTACCTAAAAATAACACCTTCAGGTTGTGTTGATATGTGTTTTAGGCACATAACATTACAAAATAAATTACCAAGATAATTTACCCTCTCTTGAACAAAATCACCTTAGATGCTAAGAATGAGATCAACTAAAATGATTCCAAGGTTTCTACATGTCAGGTCTTGATGAGTGGGTAACTCAATGGTCGATGTGAATTGCTGAGTTCACTTGGGGACTTACGCAAATGTTTGGATTATCATGAATGATGCGGAATAGGTGTGCTGACAACTTAAGATTTATCAATATGGCTCTGGATTTACTTCTTACTAAAAAATGGGCAAAAAAAATAGGGTTCAGGAAATCTATTCTAAACCTAGAATGTAGGAAATGATGAATGGATCTAGTGGAATCAAACAAGGCAAGGTCTCACAATCAGGTATTGACACAAGCTTAGTGCAATCGTCTAAGGTATACCTAAAGATTTTCAGGCTATCACCATCAAACGTTGACACCATCCAAGTTGATGCTTGTCAAAGGACGCGTAATAGTTGAAGTTAAGCTTATTTAAATTCCAGTTGACCACACAAGGCCCACTTACTAGCGGCAAGAGGCTAGTGGTATGGATTAAGAGCTCCACACAAATGAATTCAACAAATCTTCCACTCAATCTAACATACATGAAAATAAATTCTAATCTAAAATTCTAATCTAACTTGGAGGAATTGAGAACCATGAATGCAAATACAACACTTGAAGAGCAAAATCACCAACATTTGAACAATGATTATGATTCAAAAGCTGCAACATATACCAACAATTCTACAAAAACTCTCCCTTACAAATGAGAGACAATGAGGTTTATATAGAGCCTCAAAAGAAATGAATGGCCCAGATTGATTTGAGATCAACGGCCAAGATTACAATATAAAACCCTAATTAGGGTTTGTACAACCATTATTACATTGGCCAATAAGAAATGAGGGTAGGTAAGATAAATAATATTTGATGTAGCGCCATGTGTCACCTATTCCCTCCTTGAATGAATGTTGACTTGGTACCCTTTGATTGAACGAATGGTGACTAGGATGCCACCTCAACTTGCCTTGCACACTTAATCAATTTGCCTTGTACATTTTTCGTCTTCACAATGTTTGGAATCCCTTATGATACTTTGCATTCCATCCTTATGTTAAGGAATTCCATGAATTGTTCCGTCCTTGACGCACTTTGATATTGGAATTCCTTGATGTAGTTCTAGATTTCATGATGTAAAATCCTTTGTGTTCATTTCTTGAACTTACTTTCCTTCATTTGTTCACCATCAAAGTGAAGTCTTCTTCATGATTGATCTAGTCCTCATCTTCGCCTTCTGGAATCTCTATCCTGAATTCCTCATCCAATCTTTTTTGAAGTATCGATCTTCCTTATCTGCATTGCGTGCATTCTCCTTCACCTCAAGCCTTGATCATCTTGCTTCCTTTCTTCGTAACAGTCTTGCAAAACAAACAAGCATTGAATCAAACACCCATGCGATAAACTTGATTTCAACCTTGGTGGGAAATTCATCCGCATATGGACTGATCATTCCTCAAAACCATCTGCATTATCCTTGTCCATTCTTCACTTGGTGGAAATTTGATGCCTATCTGGACAACTTCCTTCGTTTGTAATTCTGCCTTGCAGTGGAAATCCGACCCTCATCCGGACTCATTGTCCTTGAAAATCTTGTGTTGACTGGATCACCATTCCATGGAGTGGAAATCCGGACACCATCAGGACTTTGTTCTGACATTTGTCCCAACATGTGATAGGTAGTCTTAGAAAATTGTAACACCAATTCTGGAAAATATGAAGGTCCGGATTAAAGTCTGGAAGATTTTCCTTAAGAAAAACCGATTTTCAAACTAAGGATAAGTTTGATCATAATTGCTAAGTTTGAAGACATCCATGTAAACTCAAAAACTCAAGTATTTGGAGCCCAAAAATGAATGTCCAGGTCTGAAAATATCACTTGGAGGTCTGAAAACACTCAGAAAGTGACTGATTTTTTTATATCAAAGCTGTAATAAAAAGGACAAAGTCTGAATACTCCCTCCAATGTCTGAAAATACTCAGAAAATGGTGTATTGATGTCTGATTTTCTGATTCTTAAGTCTGAATACACCCTCTGAAAGTCTGAAAATGGCTCCAAAAAGTTTGAAGACACTCGGAAAATGATGAATATCAATGGCTGGAAGTGGTCACAGCCCTATCACATCTTGCATTTGAATTATTTTGACCTTCAAAACTCAGAAATGGTCACATTTGGGCACAACTGTGTGGTTGGAAATGAAGTTTCAGTCTGAAGACAACCTAGTATACTCAGAAAAATGTCAAAAATGGTGCCCGGAAGTATACCACAATTCTGAAAATGCTTGGAAAAGGGTGTGGAAAAGTCTGATTTTTAGTTCTTAAAGTCTGAAGACACCCTTCCAAGGTCCAACAATGGCGCCCAATGTCTGAAGACAACCCGCAACTTCAATAAATCAGTCATTTAAACTTGTCGCAGTCATAGGAAACACTTGTATTTGATGGATTTCACCTTCTGAAAGTGAAGTTTGTCAAATCTGGGCACAAACAAAGGGCTGGTAGAAAATATTTAAGTCTGAAGACAAATCTGAAAATGGAGTTTCAGACTTAGATTAGCAATGGAAGCTCCACCAAATGCCCAAAAAGCTCATAAGAAATGACGCCCAAGTAAAATTTTCCAAGTTGGCAAGTGGCTAGAAATGAAAATCAGTCTGAAGACAACCTGCAACTATGGATTTTCAGACTGTAACAACAATGGCAGCCCTTGAAAATGCACCGCAAACTCCTCCAAACAGCCCTTAACCAAAATCGCCTTAGTGTGGATGAGTTGGGCAATGAAGAATAATTCTGAAAATGTGTTCCTAGCCAACAATGGAGGTCAAATCACTCCCAGCAATGGCGCCCAACAAGGTCTAAAAATAATGGCAGCCCCCTTAACACTCAAAAATATCACCAAAATTCATCAAGATATGGAGGAATCAGCCTCCCAAATAAAATCTCCCAACTTCAGCCATGGCACCACCTCCCAAATCTAGAAATTACTCTAAAAAACTTGCTCCAATGGCTGCCAAAAATATCGTCCAGCTGGGAATAGGCAGAAAATGAACAACAAAACTAATTTTCAGCTCCAAATGTGTCAAGTAGACACTTCACCAAAATAGTCCAGCTAGAGAAAATCACCCAAATCAGCAACTTAGCAATCACACTCAGCAAATATAATGATATTTTAATGCGGGTCACCTCTCTTTAAACATGTTTTCACCTTGAGTTTTCATCACACAAGCAATGTGGGATAAAACATTTGCACTTTTACACTTGTGTTGGAAAAATCAACTTGCCTGGGAAATAATAATTTTTAATTTTTTAAATCATTGCAAGTCATTAAATAATTGTTTTTTAATTTTTAAATAATCGTCAACACTTGTAAAACAATTAAATTTGGGGTCAATTTATTTAAAATATTCCAAAATTTAGATCAAAATTAACCCTTGGGGGGAAATCGCCCCATGTTGGGATAAAAATCCCAATAAAAACTCATTAAAAATCATTAAAATGCTCGTGGGAAATTCGCCCCATGTTGGGATAAAAATCCCGACAAAATTTCATCAAACTTGCACATAAAATAGGTCAGGGGAAAATTGACTTGGGCATGGATAAAGAATCCACACAAAAATTCACTTCATTTGCAAAAAAAAACCCCTTTGGTGGAATTTCGACTTCAGTCTGGATAAAAATCCGGACTCAAAACTCATCAAATTGCTCTCAGTGGAAAATCGACTTGGGTCTGGACTGAGAGTCTGCACAAAAATCCACACTAACTTGTCACAAAACTGCCTGGTGGAAAATCGACTTGGGTATGGACTCATCCTCAATGTTGTCCGCACTCCTGGTGGAAAATTGATGGCAGTCTGGAGAAATCCTGACACTTAGCTAAATTTTAACACTTCCAGGGGAAAAACGACCCAGGCACGGATAAACAGTGGTGGAAAATCATAGTCAGTATGGATTTCAGGGGAAACCCATGTGTAGTGTGGATTTTGAGTGGGGGAAAAGGGTGGGTAGTCTGGAATATGAGGGGAAAAGCACTTCTAGCATGGAATTTGACCTTCTAACCCTTGGAATATGGATTTCCCTTAGGAATTTGGCATTTTAACCACCCAAAATCACTTAAACTTCAAAATTAGACTGGACTTAGGCAAATTTTCCAAAAAATTGAGCGAAACACTAGGAAATTTGTCAGGATAAAGTGCAAAATCAACTTAAATAATAACTAGGAGCGAGAAAACAACTCCAAAAAGGTATGGGAATACCTTGGCACTTTAAAATCACTGACGCGTGTGTTAAAAAACACGTTACACTCAAGAAGGTCAACACTTAGCAAGAATAAATCGAAACCCTAAGGCAACCCCTAGACTTAGGCAAAACTCAAGATCACTCTAACATTTTGACATTTTAAACACATGATCCTATTCAAAATTCAAAAACCCTCTCATCAGCAAAGGCAAACACTAGGAAATCAGGCAAAACTTCTACTCTAAAAAGCGAAAAGTGGGGGTCCCCATTTGCAATGGGGCGATGTGTGAAGACGTCACAACAGGCTGATAGACATAAATCTTGCAATAATCAAATTTTATTTCGCCAACAATTCACACAACTACATAAAATTGATGCAATCTCTGAAGGGGAAACATATTTTCAAGTTTTTAAACATAAACGTTGAATTCAAGACATTCATACATTCCATGTTCAATAACCGAACTAAGCATACTAGTGAGTTCAAACTAACCATGCAGAGGAACTGGCAATTAACCAATCCTTAATGGTATGAACTAAGATTTCTATCAGATATCGACTTGCACATATTATTTTGTAAAACAAAATGCATACATAAATTCAAAGAGTGAAGAAATAGACCATACACTCACATGAAACAGTAATAGCTTTAATCTTCATTAAGTCTGAATGTATTTCTGCAGAGCTTTTGCAACAATCCACAATTTCTTACTAAAAAGAAGGAAGGGACTATCCCTTATATAGATTTAAAAAAAATGGATGAATGGCCAGGATTTGATCTACAAGTGGCCTAGATTCATCCTATGAAACATGGCTGCCCATACCCATAAATGGAAAACAAAATATCACCACCAACCATAAAGCAACTAATAACTACCAACCACCAAACGTAAAGTTGCTCCAAAAAGTGCATTTGCACGGAGCTCAAAAATTTACAATGACTTTGGTAATTGGAAAGAAATTTATGCGGAAAAAGTGCATTTAGAATTTTAAAAGAAATAAATATTTTCAAGAAAGCACTTTTTCCTTCCCCGAGGTAGACTCTTTTTCCACAAATTCGACTTCGTCGCACAAGTACTCTCCCCAGATATCCCGATCCGCTGCACGTTCTACCCGAACGTAGTCCTGGAATCTTAGGCACAACTCGAATAGTTTGGTTGCTAGAGGCATAGGAGGATTAAACATTTTATATTGAATACCTTCTAGGAGGCTATCTACATTCTTCGTCTCTTCTCTCCAATATAATTTATGATCTTCAAAACACAATATATTTGCTTGTAGCCCACTAGCAAATTCCAGGTCCTCCGTGGAGTAGGTGACTTTGGTTTTCAGCCTGTCCTCCCACTGTGGTTGTACCTCATTATCTATCACACTACTCTTCCAGCCAGGGACCATTGATTTGAGGATCTTTTCACCAAGATCCTTTACGTTTGACAAAACGTCATCGCACTTATTTTGCATTTTGTTGATGTTATCCTTCATGTCATTCTTCATGCTGAGAATCCAATACCATTCTTTGAAAGTGTTGACATCATAGGGATCTAGGATAATATGCAGTGTGGGGATCTGAGTGTGGGTCCAAAATAGAGCCCTTATGAGGGGCAATGCCTTGGCAATCGCCTCATGAGCATTATAACATTCTTTCCTCAGCTTACACATTTTGATAAGAGTGGATTCCCTATGGAGAGCCATTTCTCGCACATCTTTGAAGATTTGCTCTCCCTTTTCCTTAATGCTCCGAATCCATTCCTTGACGGCCTTGGTGGTATCACGCACTCTGTCAAATTCAGCTATAGTTTTCTGTGCTAACGCCAATGGGGGATCATGGGATTCAACGACATGTTGCAGTTGTCTCAACAGGTGATCTATGTACCCTTCAGCTTGCTCAGCACGAGCCTGGTACATATCTCTCCGAACGGTCATTTTGTCTAGCTGTCTGAGCATATTCTGCACAAAATCCTTGAATTCTTCCCTCTCCTGCTCTTTGGTTGCTCGCCCTATCGGGATGGTCATGACGTTATAGTTAGCCAAGGCAACCTGATCTGCTGGTTTGTCCACTGGTGGGGTAGCAATATGAATCGTACAATTCCTTTGCTCATCTTTGGTAATCCTAGAGTAGGTCTTTTGCCTTTTCTTGCCTTTAGATTTTATTTCTCCTATCCGAGAGAAGATATCCTCCAGGTTAATTGGTGGCTTAACAGTTGCTTTCCGCTGTGCCCGGGCTATCAACAAGTCATGAGGAATGGTTTGCCCAGATGTAATTGCCAGATTCCCACTCTGTTCTTTGGAGGCATCAACTGACTCACCGCTTATTCATAACTGATTGGATACAGGATGAATGGGTGCAGTATCTAATCCCTTACTCACAACTGAGTTCTCTCCCACTTCACTGAGCAACTGCTAGGTATCCTCTAGTAGTGGCTGCTCTTCAGTTCTGCTGGGTTCTTGGGTTCTATCTTCTTCCTTTTGTCCCTCAACCGTGGTGTCTTCTTTGTTGCCGCCTTCCTGCTGTAACTCATGCTTGCTCTCTTGTGTGAGCTCTTGTTTACCAATCTCTTGATCAGGTGCAATCTCTCCCTCCTCGACTTGATTCTCAAGTCCATCGAAACCAATGATCCTCACCTGTGTTTCTTGCTCATTTTGTATTTGCGGATTATTTGCTTTCGATGCAAAAGGGTCATCCTGTGAAGGTGAAGTTGGAAGGTGATCAAGTTTAATCACATCATCCTCTGAATTGGGGTCCTTGGATGAGGAAGTAACCTCTGGTCTCCTGATTGGGATCTTTTCTCTTCTTGTCCTTTTCGACGTCTGAGTCCCTCTATTGGCTCTTGCTTTCTTTCTCTTCTTTTCAGGTTTCTCAATCTCTTCTTTTGGCGCGCTTGAGGTTCCTTTGTCCCCTGAAGACTGGGAATCGAGACTACCCATCAAATTATATGTGAATTGAGTTCCTTCATGGGTCAGCCTCTCCACTTGTTGGGATAGCCAGTTATCTGTGTACCTTCTTGGACCTTCCATGACTGCCTCAAAATCGGTGATTGGGTCCTGAGTCCAATCAATGGTTGGCGGGAGGTCCTTGATTGCTTCAAATTCCCGGACTTGCAAGTACTTTCCATATTCTGTTACTTAATCTGGGACCTGGCGGTACTCATAAAGCTGCATTTGTTGAACACTCAACCTTGAATATTCCCGCCGACGGACCTTAAAGTCATTTGAACAATTGCTCCAATAGTCCTCAATCGATACCTTGGCCCTGTAATGCTTGCCGTAGGCCTTCTTTCCCAATCCATCATGGTCAAAGCATTTCTTGGGGAAATGTTCCTGCAAGCAATATGATGGTAATTCAGCAAATGATTCTTCAGCTTGCACTGAATTCTTGAAGTGTGCATCAAGATTACCCAAAATCATGGGGAAGGTGAACCCTGATTGCTTTTTGTCTCCGAGTAAGCTACCTGCTGGGTGTGCTTGCCTTGCTACCTCCATGAGGACTAATCTGTCTGATGGATAACGTGGAAGTTGATACGGTGTTCCCTCAAAGCTTGCTATTCTGATGTAGGTGAATCTGGGAAACTGGATGGACCATGCACTGTATATCCGGATTAGGGTGGTAGCCTGCTTTGACAACCTTATATGCAATCCTCCTTGCATTAATCTAACCAGGCGCATTGTAAAAGCGTCATTAACACGCTCATACTGACCAATTGCATATGCGATGTTATTCTTTTCTTTGTGGGCAATGTCATAGTAATGCAACTGAGGGTAGCAGTTGTATACTTTCACCTGATTCGGCCCATTCCCAATCTCACCTTTCTTAATTAATCTCGACAACGGCTGATGTCGAGCAAACATGTAGACCAAGTAGGAAATCATGGCAAAGTACTTTTTCTCTACAAGCTCAACCAACTGTGTATGAATATTGTCACTGATGATCTGAGCCCAGTCGAACTTAGACTTCCTAGTGAAGACATGCTCGGTGAAGTAGAACATCCATTCCTCAAAGAGATTGGATTGAGGAAGTCCCATGACTCGACTGAGTAAGGTAACCATATAACCATACTCGTGGAAATTGCTTTTGAGGGTCTAATTTACTGATTCTGGTGCTTGGTGGTCTTCTTTCCCTAAACCATTCTTCGTTTATCAATGTTTTGCACTTAACAGGATTCATGTCATAAACAATTTGAGCCTCATCGATAGTTGTGGCAGTGGGATTATCAAGAAACGGGATATCAAATGCTTCCCCAAGGGCTTCAGGCGTGAAGTCAGCCAGTACCATCCCTTTCAATACCACTAATCTGGTTTTTGATTGATAATGTTTAGCAGCTTCAACCACTAATTCATAATTTTGCATGGTTGGAGGGAAACCAGCTGCCTGAGCAATACCACTCTCCATCATCCGTCTGGGCTTGCAATAGGCGTTAGGAGAGTATATTCTGTTCCTGAAATCCTGAATATCAATATGCCTCAGGTTTGTATCTCCTATGCTGTCCCACACACTCTGGACCTTTGACTCTTCGACTCCTCTTTGGTACTTATACTTCATTTTTTCGACCTTGCGAGGAATGTCAGCTTTGGAAGTCCGTGATGCTTCGGTTGAGTTAGGTGCCTTTGAGGACTCTATTGCTGATTTAGGCATCTAACTTGCAAAACCGGACATAGATTACGAGGCGAGATTTAAAATTAAAAAAAAAAACAAAAAATGGGTTAGCAAGGCCAGAAGACGACGTTAGCATTAAAATTGATAATCAGCGAGAGAGTCGAAATTTGAAAGTATTGCTAAAAGCGTCATTTCGGACGTAGATTAAATGCGATTTGGATTTTGAAAATCAAGCAGTTTTGGATTTGAGCGATTGTTTTGAAGATGATCGTGCGTTTGCAATCTCTTAAAGATGAGTTTATGTTTTCCATTGCGGACCGAACCTTTTGAGTTTGCCTAAGTCATAAGATTCTCGACTACAGGGCCAATTCTGACAATTTGATGGTTAAGTTGGTGTTTGCTTTGGTTTAATCCTCAAGTTTTTACACAATGCAGTAACATAATAACATTAGTTTTGAAACATGACCATTTTGCAGAGTGTTAACCATTTGAAAGGAGAATTCAGACTTACCTGGAAGTGCAATGAAGAGGTTTATTGGTTCCAACAATTTAAAAAAATCTCTTCAATAAAAACTTCGAAAATTTTTAATAACAAAAACTTTCAAAAATTTTAATTTCCATGCTTCGATACCATGAAAATTAAATTGAATGAATGATTCAATAATCGGTTAATTACATTGAATGATATACACACGTATATATAGAGGTTACAAGACAATGTTCTATAATTAGAACATATCGTAAAGTAAAAGACTAAAGAGCTAAATGCTAAATTAAGCGTGAAAGCTAAATTAAGCTTAAAAGCTAATTGCATAAAAAAAGTAAATGACCATTAACCAAGGAACTAAAAATAGGCGACTAACATAGAATTGAATATTCTAATACAAATGCTAATGGTGCACCAACCCGACGTGGCGTGGTTCAACCCTAACGGCTTGGGAGGATCTTGCAGTTTAGCCAAATGCACAAAAATGAGAGAACGACCTCCTTATGAACTCGCTAAATCTCTCTGTCACGCCCTATGCCCTCATAAGAAACTCACCTTTGTCTTTTAAAACACCTACGTCACAATGCAACCCGAGATTTGAATATGAACGGTGTGGCCTCTCTTGTTCTTGGCCCCACACGATCAAATGCAATCCTTGGTTTCTAACCCTTTGCCAAATTTGATGAAGGAAATATGAGAATCGCGCCCCCTTCCTTGGCTTGAAACAAAACTTTGGGTATTTGAAAAGAAATGTGCGATTTTTAACATTTTATTGAGTCCTCACCTTGTGATTTTCTTTATGATCATTTTCGGACCCAATACCTCTATTGTGTGATTTACAACTTTGAATGATTTTGGTTAACAAGAAGACTACCTCGCGAGATTCAACTTTCTGGGAATTTTTGGGCAATACGGGTCAAATGTGAACTTCTCTTTCGCGATTTTCTCACCTGATTTGGAGTTTTGAGTAATTTCGGCTTAAAGCTACATTTCACGAACTTAAACTCCTCTTTGTGCGACTTACATCTTTGAATGATTTCGGGCCAAAATATGTATACTACGTGGTTTTTAACTTTTGAAGTTTTTGGCATAAAAGAAGACTCTGACATGTTTTGAAGTTCACTTTGACCGTCTAGGCCGATTTGAGGAAACAACTTTGCGTTTCGGGCTATTAAGCCGACTTTCGAATCATTGGCTCATGCTTGACTCACTTTGCCGATTCTTGAAAAAATGTTATGTTCACTCATCCTCATTACTTTGCAATTCTGTCAAAAGGTACATTTTGATTTGCCTTAGGCATTCTTGCTTCAGGCCTTCAGCTTGCTAATGAGTGTCGTCGATTTGACAACATCAGGCTCTTCATTCATCTTCCCCTTTGTAAACAAAATTGCGATCAACTTTCATTGCGAATTTCTTAGGACTTAAGACGCAGGTCGGCTCAGTCTCCCGCAGGATCATCTCCTTAATGCCTCAAATTCCTAATTGTTGCGTCTTCTCTTGCAAATACTAGAACATCCTACTTAGGACCTGAGCGAGGACAAGACGAGAAAACAAAAAGAAAGGGGGGACCCTGTCGACGACGGGGAGTGTGTGCAAGGCACAACAAGTCCCCCAATGCTCTATCATGATTTCCCATTGCATTCCTAATATGGTTGGCTAATGGAAATAAGCTAAGAAATGGATCCATATGAATTTAGGATATTTTGTTTTCAATAGGGATTATTTATGATCATAATTTTTGGTGTTAATTAATTACAATTCTCTCTAAGTTTAACTGCAATTATGTAATTTATTTATAGAATACTATTTGTAAATAAATTGTATTGTTCGAATTGTTATTTTGGATAAAAAATCAGGTATATCCCCAAAAGGGGACATTACAAATCCTCATGAATTCAGAAATTTTATAATAATGTAAACAAAATCATAAGGTGGGCCCTGGAGCATATAGATTTAAGTTTTTAAATTCTTTTGTTTTCCAGTATGTTCATTTTAGGCAAAGATCAAAGTAAAAGATTAAAGGTTAAAGGGTGAGCTTATAGACTTTAAGAAAGCCATTTTGAAGGTGGAGCCTACAACCTCCTAAAATATTAAAGATTAAATATTATTCTCTGAGCTCATATGATTTAAAATCAAACGAGTTTATTAAAATCATTATATCAAAAGAGAAAGAAAGTTAATTGGTAAATATTTAATAGAGCTCATATTGTATAGAGTGAAAAGCACGTTGCCCTAATACCAAACAAAGCAAGTGTTTGGGATAAAATCATGACCTGGAAGTGGAGAAGAGACAACCGAGCTATAAGATTTGAGGTTTTAGCATGCAGAAAAAAGGGAAATATGTAGGAAAAGAAGGGAGTGAGCAGCAATTGACTCATATAGGTAGCTTCAACATTAATTTTTACTCTCAAATTGTGGACGACAATAGTGTTCAAGCCTCAAGGAGTAGTCCCATAATTTTTTGGCATGATGAGCATTTATTCTGGGGGATTTTCTTTCCACTCTTTGTTTTCTTCCTCCTTATCTTCTCTCTGTTATATATATTGTAGCTTCTTCTTTCAGATAAAAAAAGAAAGATTTTCTGGCAAAGCTCTGCCTTTTTTGTAACATGAATGTGCATAATTTGGTCTCTGGGCAAACATTTTGTCTTATTGTTCAGATATATGTTAACCCATGATTGTTTAATATTACCATGTCTTGCTTGTAATGAATTAAATATTTTGATCAGTGTGTTCATTCATGGTTTGGTCAGGTATTTTTTTTCTCTTCATTTGAATTTTGTAGCCGGGGATTGTGTGTCTGGAATTTGTTGATCACATTGGGCAGCTTTTGACCTTTTACATATTAATTACTGTGCAAACATTCATTTCTTACCTTTCATTGCTGTAGCCGTGTCTTTCATTTCTATTGATCCTTGAGTCTTGTGCAGATGGAAAGGCTTTGTTGAGCATATTGTCCGCATAAAATAGGTTTTTTAAGTGAATAAAAACAGCTATATGAATGAACTATTTAAATGAGTACGAAAGGTTTCAAGGTACTTTATCCTGTGTGATCAACATAGAATTGTGTCATCTACAAAGATCTTCGACCTTTTTGTTTTCAAAGAGAAATCATTGTGAGATTTCTCTCTAGAACAGTCCATGAAAAGATTAGCTATCACTAGAGATAGTAGGGAGTGCATAGCAGTGTCCACAGTTTGCTTTGAAAATCAACCCTCAAAGCTGAAGAAGGCCATCTTAATTTTTTTTTTGGAATTGATGATCAGCCAAGCTTGAGCATTTGCAGGGTGATACTCCTTGATTGACAATGCTTTATATATTGGATAGGCATATACAAAGAAATATGTAATTACTACATATTGGACATATAAAAGAATATAAATCAGGGGAGAATTAGAATTACTTTGTATAGTTGTATCCAAGCATATAACAGATTCTATACCAACAATATGTGTGGAATCAAATATAGATTTGGATCAAATGCTTCCACATCTTAACAGCATGCACCTCCTTAATTAATTCTAATTCATATATGAGACAGATTTACATGATTATGCGTTTGTTAACGATCTGTTGGAAACTGCACGTGCATATTGATTGTGCACAGCCCCAAGGCCTTCAAGGCATGCGCTGGTGCAAGGAAAAGTTTCCCTACTAGACTAGTCATTGCAATATTTGTATACCTGAGATTGTAATTTCTTATGCCCGTAAACTATCAAGTAGATTGAATTTAGAAACTTAAAAGTAGTTGGTCATCTTGTGTATTGTTTGTATGAAAACATGTTAATACTGTATCTTTTATAATTATGACATTAGAACAGATTAGTGTACATTCTGTAAAGAATGTAAAACATTGACTCTGATGCCAGTTGTTTTATAGGTTGGTAAGCAAAAATCTCTTTATACCTGTGATAAGAGTGACATTTTTTTAGTCAATAATCTATATTATCTTCAAGCATACAGGGAAATAAAGAGGCACATCTGTTAAATGGCAATTGAGTCAGGTTCTTATTGAATTTGATGAACATTTTCTCTTGTGAGTAAGAAAAACCTTATTCATATTTGTCTTATCACTTGGATGCTATATGACCAATATTTACCTTATGTTATAACCTGGTTTTGGTAATGCCAGGCTTCAGTTAAAGATGCTTGCTGTCTAGAATATTGTGAATCATCTTAGAACTATTTAAAGTATCTTTCAACCTTTTCATTTTTTCATTTGTGGAAAACATATGATTGAAGAAATGTCAAATATATTTTTAGCTGCTTTGCATTGCTTCTCCAAATATTTTTCAGAATTCTTAATATATGAAGTTAATTGTAATTTTTTGTGCTTAAATATATTACATACTTATGTATTTGGTGTTAGATCTTAATAAGATAATTTGTTGTAGGCATCAGTATCACGATAAAATGAATCTAATACCATTAGAAAGTGTGTTTTCGGGTGATAAACATGGAAAAATGACAATGGGCTATGAATCTAACAAGTTATTTCTTAAAAGTCATGTGGGTGTGTTGGAGCTACATCGACAATGAAATTAATTTGTGAAAAAGAAGTCATGCAGGTTTCATGTTTTCTTGACCATTTAGAATTGCAGTGTCTTTATTTTAATTTTACATCATTGCTAGTCCTTACATTTTTTATGTAACAATGCCATAGTTTTTTTATATAGAGAGAGTCTTGTATAAATGAACATCGATATAAAATCATAAATACCATTTGGGAACCTTTTGAAGTATAGATACTCAATCATAGAGCATTCTAAGATCAGGTTACATTCTAAAGTGCTTAAGTTTTGTTTTATTTTGAATGCTAAAGTTTGTCCATTGTTAACTTTTTTAATTGTTGCTCCAAAAAATGGATCACACGCATTCAATACAATTGTCAAGATCCATGCTTTCATATGAATCAAATTGTACTCGATTCAGAACCACAAATTAAAATTTTATTATCTACCTTATAGAACTTAATGTTATGCAACAGTTATGTTGAAATATCTGTTATGTACAGTAATGTTCACGATATTATAACGGAATCTAATGACAAATTGATGTTTTCACTGGGATATACTTATTTATGTGTTTTATTAGTGCAAAAAATTCATTCAGCTGGGTAATTTCATGATTGAATTGTATTTTTTGAATGGTGAAACATTTGCCGATTAGGTTTCTGTTTATGGTTAAGAATTTAAGCCTATTGGGAAAAGCTATATAGTAGATTGTCATAGGTGGGGGTTCTTGGAAGATTGCATCAACCCAACTGGTATTATGAACAGTAAGTACTACAAATCCATCATTTACATTTGTAAAATCCTTGGATTTGGTTGCCACCTACCTTATGTTTTCCTTGGATTATATTGGTGCTATGTCCATTGTTATGATATGGAAAAGCATGAATAGAGCATGCTAGTTTGTACAGCTATTGTGCCTTTAGTGGTAAGAAACTTTGAGCTTCTACAGTCCAGTGGATGATGTGACAATTGTGTGTCTTGAATGAGAAATACACTCTTGTAATGTCCCTTTCTAGGTTTAGGCCGATTTGAACCATAATTAATCTATTTCAAAGTACTGATGACTTAAACTATCTTAATTAAGAGTCAAGGCTATCTTAACATGAAGCAGATCTGTGATATTCTTTCTTTAGTCTATCAAGTACTAGATAATTTAATCTTATTCCAGTTCGTCTATAAATCATTTACATATTTTTTATTACGAGTTTAATGGATTATTATATGTTACTGCAGAGTAGTTTCTAAAAGATATTACATTAATTATATTTGTTGTATTAATATCTGTTATTGTATAAATATCCTTATTAATAACTTTTATATTATTCCTTAGTGATATATATATATGTTTATGTATATATATATATATATATATATATATGTTGACAATGATTTTAATATTTCCTAATAACCTATTATTATTACTACTGCTGCCTAAAATATTACTAGTGATGGATATATTCAGTGGCTGGTAGTGGGAGACAGATCTGACGCATGTCAGATCTGGTCTGCCACTTTCATGAACTTATGTATTCCTATAATACATATTTCAGACTGTTAATATTATTCTGTATAAAGAAATTATTGGGGTTCATATACTAAGCATAAATATTAATCACACCACCATGCATGCCATCGGAAATAAGCCTGTCCTGCCTGTGACATTAATAATAGTTCTGATCTTAATTGATAATAATTTCATTTTTATAAGCACCGATATATCTCCCCAATTGATAATTCCCTTAATTTAATCCCGAGACAACCATTCGAACCTAGAGTGAGAATTGGAATATAAAATTGATCCAGTTTACCGGAACTTAGTCCATTCACCCTTGGGGCTTTTAATTGAAGTGGTTTTACTCTGCCCTTCGCTAGTAGCACCCATCTCCCTTGGAGAATAGAAAATACAGAACTGGTTATGGTTAAGGATTGTTTTAAGACATTCTGTTTTCGTTTAACAAAAATTATCAATTATTTATTTATCCTGTTACCTATTTATTTATGAACCTCTGATTTGTATCTTTGATTTAATTCTTATTTGATATACTTAAATTAATTGGTAGTCGTGTTCTTTGATAAATTTATTTATTTATATTTGATGCATTTAGTGTCAATGTAAATCTGGTTAAGTACTCTCTACTTATAATCTTCAATGGATTACTAATTATTTTCTGTGTATATATTCATGTAATTTCTCTCTCTCTCTATATAGTTTACTTATTTTTTCCTTGATTTACCATATCATATTATTATTCTTTCTACTATTAAATTAGGATGTGAATTCCTTATATTATATTAATTTCTGCTGTCACTGTTAATAATTAATCATTCATATTATTATTATATTATTTACTGCTGTTATTGTAATTTCCCAGCATATATTTAGTGTAGCTTATGTCCTTCTAACCATGTTACCTTAATTATTATTAAGAAAGGAGTTTTCATATTATAAATAATGTAAGTTTATTTTCACGTACCACTGAGAAACTGCTTACCAGTTCGATAGCCCAGCAACTGCCAGCATCCGATATTCTTCCCCCCGTCTCCTCCATTTATGAGCAAAGACTATATTTAATTATTTCTCATCTATTCCATGATCGCAGATGATATCCTTATATGATTATCTGGTTATATTCCGTGTATACTTTAGTCTTTATATTCTTGCTATGGTTGGCATTGTATCTGAATATTCAACCTTGTGCTTCTGGGTCTTTACCTTGTAATTGGGTGGATTAATATCCCTTATTATGCAGTGTGAGAAAGTTCTGCTACTGTGGTCTGAAATAAATAAAAAAAAATATTTCTTTCGATGCCTTCCTCCAAACTTATTATTTCCCTTAAATATTTACGAAAGGGGGTTAGATGGGAGAAGTCGTGTCCTCTCTATATATAACTCTTGCAATCATTTTTTTGTCATCGTGACTCTTAAAATATTTTTTTTTTTTTGACCTTGATCATACATCTTACTCTAGTTCTTATTTTAATCGAATAAGCATAAGATGATTTTGAGCGATGGAAGGTGTATAAGTTTTTATTCTTAAGATTGAAGACTCATGATCTGTATTAGTTTCAGGTTACATTAACATCATTATGTCATTTTGGCACCTTTAAGTTATACTAAATTAATAGTGTTTTTATGTTAATACATGCCTCCTATATCATATTAACAGTATAAGTTGTATAAGTTGTATTAACAGTATTAAATTATATTAATAGTATCAATATTAAATTGCATTAGTAATATTAATTGTATTAACAATATTAAATTCTATTAATAATAAAATGTGATTCACATATTACTAAATAATTTTTGTATAATAATTTTCAATATTAATTTGTGAATAATAATAATAATATTTAATAATTAATTATTAATAAATATTAATAATAATATTTAATAATTAAATATTAATAATTTCAAATAATCATTTGTTGATTATATTAGTTTATAATAATAATTGTTTCATTTAGATTATAAATAACGATCAAGGAGGGGACATGACAACTCTACAGAGAGAGTATGTAGAACATTCAGTGTTATAAACCATATGTGATGGTGGGCTTTCCATGGGAGGTCTGTTGAGGGTTGTATCTGTCGCTACCTATATTGGGATTGATGATGGCTAAAATAATCATTATACCCTTGGTGCTTGATTTGGGATGCATTGAATGCTAACCATCCTTTGATGAGGTCTCGTCTTCATCTGAGGCTTCAGGATTTTTCTTTTGGGGTCAACCATGATGGTCTTTTTCATTTCTAGGTGAATGCATTGATAATTTTTTTTGTTTTCTTGTAGATCCTGACAGACGAGAAATTTTATTCAAGGACAATAATACTGAATAGGCCTCGGCAACTAAATGCACTGTCTAATTTTATGGTAAGTAGAAGAATTGTCAAATTCATTATCTTTTACTTATTATCATTCTCCTTACATTCTGTACTTTCTTTACCTTCAACTTTTATTTTTTATTTTTTCTAAATGCTGATTATTGTAATGTTTAGAAGAACGACTCTAGTATTGCCTGTCCACTTCAAGTTTCCCTTAATCATAATGTAGTAAGGAATGAAATAAAACTTTAAATACTGATTATTGTACACCTTTAAATGTCATGGAATGGAGTTATATAAATTTCATTTTAATACAACTTTAGACGTCATGGGATGGAGATAGACAATAGTATATAGAGAACCCTTACGTAAGGAAATATCACATTAATTATGTATACACAAACAACTACTTTGGAGCAGATATACACTGCCATGTGCAGAAATGAATATAGTATGGCCTTACATGAATAGTTTTGTCATTCATCTGATAGCATTGGATAAAATTCCCAGGGAATGATGTAATGTCCCCATTCTGACAAGTTTGAGGAAATAAACATTATTTGATTGCTTAAGTTTAAAAAAAAAGGGAATTAAGTTAATAATTTTATATTGAATAATTGTTAAGTTGCTTGAGGGAATTAAAGTTAACTAAAGGTCACTTTAATCATAACTGATCTGCAACTGAAAAAGAGTATTATATTACGGTTTTTGGAGATTGATGAATACATGATTGGTATTATAGTTTCTATTGAGTTTGATTTGAGAGTTTTCTCAGATTAATTCTTCTCAGGATGTGCCTGAGATTTCCATTTTCAGCAGTGAGAGATGTGCCCTAGGTGGAGAGGAGGAAGAATCACACAGATTCTTCAAATGGGTTTACAATGAAGTTTACAGGAATCAATGAAGTCAGAATTAATTTTTATAATTTGGCAGAAGTTTGAAAGTAAAGAATATAAGTTTAATTCAGAGCTAGCATATTTTACAAGTTGACAGAAGAATAATATTTTACCGGTAGTATTTGAAGGCATCAGGTACTTATGATATTGATTGTGGTTTATATTAAATACAGTTGTATTCATGAAGTTCAATTGGGATCATTTTATTCGTAATAATTTATGGTGTCAATATTTTATGCGGACTATCTGTCTATTGAATGAGGAGAATATTGTCATTTTTTATCATCTCTTGCCGGTGGTGTGTGTAATATTAGCCATTGAAATCACACTTTCTATTTTCCAAGCGCAACTCATAAATTTTTCGTGTTTAAATGCAAAACCAAGCCGCTACTCTTATTTCCTTTATTTGCAACATCAACTAATATCCATTACTCTGCTAGAAGTTTATTGGCCCGATCATTTAGATTATGAAGGGCCGTGTTAATATATGAATGCTTTTACTTTACTTGGAAAACATAAGGGTGTCGGGATATACCTTGAAAGACATCGACAATAATCCAGACACCTTGGAAGGCATCGATAATTACCTTCAGTGGTACATGTAACTTTTCCGTTGCTGGGACTGCGTTGCAGCGTATATAAATAAGGGAACTATTATTTGGTGTGGGTATTCTGTATTTGATTCTTTGGGTTCACTATGATGATTTATGGCTTGAAGGTCTGAATAACATTTACTATGGCGATTGTTGCTCTCTACTGGCATGAGTAGTAACATAGGCATTGAGATTCCATTTTGTTGAAGACTTTGGCATGGTTCAGTATTCTGCTAATGAATATGTATAGGCATCATGCCATATCCTCTGACCAATAGCATCATAACAACCATTGTTGGTCATGGAAGTAAAAAGATTCATTTCTGGTGTTGTTAACAACAGGGATTTGAAGATTAATGTTAATTGCAACTACTACCATATGCTATAGAACTTTGTTTTCTGATGAAGATTTATCATTCACAGGAATTTGTGATCAAGAAGCCTGACAGTATTTGTTGAAAAATATTAGCTAAGTTCGGATTATGTAAATCATATATGTATTATTTCAATGTAACTATTATTGGGCTAGACCCAAATGTGACGTGGGAAATGCAATTCAATATGTGATAGGGCTGGGCCCAAAATGTAACGTGCTAAGGCATTGGGTTGGACCCAAATGTCCAACGTGGTAAATGTTAATGACAATATAACAATAAATCAATATTGTTGCAAGCTGACCTAAGGAGATCCATCACCAAAAGAAGGGTATATATATATATTCAAGATGAAGTTAAATACATTCATTACATTGGAAATAGCAATCTGCTCTTCCTATCTCTGCTCTTCTATTTTAAGCGATCTATTCTTCTATCCTTAGCGAATCTGCTGGTCTGCACTTTGGTGAACCTCAAGGATTATTAAGCGAAGTTGTCAAGATTCTGCTTCAGCCTGTTGAAGTCATCTTCTGCTGATCCACTTCTTTGGTCATCTACTGCTGATTAGGGCTGCATCATCTATCATCATGGCAACTTGCTGTTAGGACAGCAATCAGAGATAAGTCTGTGATATTGTAATTGCCTACAATTGATATAATACATCTTATAGTTTAAGGCTGGGTTTTTCACCTCCAAGAGGGAGGTTTTCCTAGGGTATTGGTGTCTTGTGTCTTGTGTTTTACTACTGTTACTGTTTATTCAGAGTCTGATTATGGTTAATTAATTTGTGTCTTGTGTTTTACCACTGTTACTGTTTATTCACAGTCTGATTATGGTTAATTAATTTGTTTAACACCTTAGCACTTAAATTTAACAGTATTCTATACATATATCTTTGGCTCGATGCTTCTCAAAGAACCGTATTAAGAAGACTTTATTGGTTGAGATAGTTTCTGTTAACATGAGTTATTATATACAGTCCAGTAAACCAAAGACATACCCAAGCTCTTCAGGCAAAGTAGGAGTATTGCTCGATATTGGGATTTTTGTTTTATGTGCTCAACCCTTCCTGTGTTCGGGAGTAGTATCCACTTCATTTTGGACAAACCACACTGTATGCAAATGTCAAATCCAGGCAGTGCTAATCTGTGGTTCTTCGGATTGGATTTAGCAGAAAGAAGTTCGAGTTGAAGATAATTCAGGAATAGTGGAAGTTGTTATGCACTTGGTTTGCTAATAAAGGTCAGAATGTTGTCCTCTATATTCTGCTGTAGGAAAGAATTAGTATTCTTGAAATATAATGTTCATACTATCTTAGTTTGTTACGAGTAATGCCATTTACTGTGTATGAAAGATTGCTTAAAATTACATGCTCATAAGTGTTATTTAGTAAACTGTTAGCATTAATTAGAAATTCATGCATTTAAAAAACAATCACACTATTGATTTGAAGGCAGAAGAATTGTTTGATGAAATGTCTTTGGAACAAAGAGCAGATTTGTAGTATAAATAGGCTAGGAATATTATAGTGGTATTAGAGCGGGTGAACTTGCAAACCTCTGGATTCCATGAGTGATAGGGAAAGAAGGTATTATAACAAAGAATACAAGAAATAGTGGCAACTTGTTCAAGTTCCTGAATGTGAAATACCTTCAAGTATATTGGGCATTCATCAGGGTGATAATAGTGCAAACAGTCTTGAACCTTTGAGTAAACAGAAGAATACAAACATGGGCGACAGGGCAGCCAAAGATGTAGGTGAAGAGAGATTCTTGAACCTGTTAGATGCTCTAGTTTGAGGGCAACAGGCAGCGGAACAGAGAGCCTAACGAAGAAATCAATGTTTATCTATCTTAAGTGAAATGATGGCGAAGCAAATACAAACAATATGGGAGGTAACAATGTTAATGGTGAAAGTTCAATCAGCAATAGGATGCCCTATGAGCGTGCCTTGACATCCAGATCTAGACCTATGATGCTTGTCTTTCCTTGCATGGTTGAGCCTCAGGAAGAAAATGCACATACATTCATCGAATTACTGGATCATTTTAGACAGAATTGGGTTGATGCAGGGTTGCAGTAGGATATGTCCCTCAAGGACTACATGCACCTTGGGATGAGACATTTGCCTAACAGGGGCAATAGGGATCGCAATAATGATCTTAGGATGAAGATCAGTAAGCTTAGTTTACCTTTCTTTGATGGTTCAGGGAAGATGACAACACATGATTGGGTTCAGAAGGTGGGCAATAGGGATCACAATAATGATCTTAGGATGAAGATCGTTAAGCTTAGTTTACCTTTCTTTGATGGTTCAGGGAAGTTGACGACACATGCTTGGGTTCAGAAGGTGGACACGTACTTGTTAGATTATTGTCATTGATGTCAAGTGTTAAAACCTGCAAAATTGCAAAACATGAGACTGTGATTGAAATCTGCAAGACATGTATTAGAAAGTGCTGCATATGAAAGTGTTTGCTGCTGTATGTTAGAGTTAGAAAGAAAGAAATGTGCATGTAATGCATGCCTATTTGAAAAACAAACAACAGTTTAAAAAGATATATCAACACCCAGATAAGGAAGAGGACAACAGTCATAAAGCAGTTTTAAAGAAAAGACAGAAGAGAGTTGAGAAAGTGGACACCACCGTAATATTGTTTAAGATAAGAAAAACAGTTTTAAACAGCAAGTAAAGAAGATAAGGTGAGCTGGGTGTGAGTTGTCAAAAAGCAAGATTAGACGCCAAAGATAGAAGATTACAAAAAGATTTAAAAGAAAATTTCAAATCTTATCATGAAATCTGGGCGCCCAAGTCCAGAACATGTTTAGATTTTTATTTTATTTTGAGAGCAAAAAGGAAAAAAAATAAAAGATTTGTTCTTACCAAGATTGTTTCTAAAACAGGTTTTAAAAAATGGTTGGAATCACATTTTAGAAAGAAGTTTTCTTGTGTGTGAAGATATTCATTGATTATATTAATGATTAAAAAAAAAGAGAATAGCACACAGCTCTATGTTAAGAAATTTATTGATTGAATGAGTGATGAGCAAAGTGCAGATCTATGACGAGGAAAGATTGAAGTGAATACAATGAACACAATTTGTGACAGAGGTTGATGCCTTGTACTGAGTTGGTGCATCCCGTGAGTTGGTGCTCGCATTTGTAAGATTAGTATCTTACGTAGGTTGAAGCCTACAGATTGTAAGAAATAAATAAAAGCAACATTTTGCTGTGGTTTTTTTCCTGAGGGGTTTCCACGTAATTTCTGTGTTCTTGCATGTGTGGATTGCTTATTTTTTTAAAGTTATATTTGCAGATTTGAATTAAGTTTTAAAACTCTCTTAATATTGATTCACCCCCCCTCTCAGTATTAGTGTGTGTTCTTTGATACTTCCAACTTAACTCAATGCCCAAAATTGAAGCCATCAAATATGCTGCCATACAGTTAGACGAGTTGCTTACTGTAGTGTCGTAAATTGTACACCCTTGCTAGGGTGGTACAATTTCACACTTAGGTTAGCGCCCGCCTTAGTGTGTCTTGCATCTTGCATTTCTCATTTCCCTTTAAGCATTTAATTAATTAATTTAATTAAATCTAAAGTCATGTTTCATCACTTTACATATTATAAAGTTGGGCCCTTTTCCCTAAGCATGCCCCTTTTCATTTTATTCCTACAATGAATCATTTAATCATAAACCCTAATTATGTCTTATTTTGACTGTTTAGGCCCGATTTCGCATATTAAAACATCTCAAAATCAGCTGTAACTTTGGGATGCACTCTAATATCATCATATCTAACGGCCCTGAAAATTCGGTGAAAAGTTGGTCGGACGTTGCGGGAATGCACATGGTCCGCGACTTTTTTCCCGAAATTTCTGGAGCACAATCCTATGATATGATAATGCTTAACCCCAAAATATCAGTGGGAAATTCAAATCCTAGGTCGGCCTAAACATGAAATTAAGATCTAGGGTTTCATACTTAAGAGCTCTCTTTCTTCATTTGAAGGGGTCTTCTTCCTAGGAATCTAAGAATAGGTTTTTGGAGTATTAGAGCCTTCTTTGCAGCGAAAGAGTAGATCTTTGAAGTCTTCAACAACATTCAACATTCATCCTTCAAAGATTCATCAAGCATCATTTTATCAATTGGGGGCTTGTGAAGATGTAGAAGAACGATAGGAGATCATCGACTGACGATTGGCTTGTACCTCTCCCTTGGGGTTGGGTATGGTTTCATGTTGTTTTCAAATCTTTGCATAAGCTTCATTTTGATTCATATTCATGCTTTAGATCACTTTGTATTATGGATTTAGAGCATTTACTTTGTCAGTTATAAGCAATTAGGGTTTACTCTTTAGGGTTGCTCTAGGTTGTTTACTTTCATTCTTAGGATCTTGCATATACACAAGGTTCTTGCACACACATTCTCAGTACATTATCGGCTATTTGTGGAGGTGGAAATCATCAACATGGGGGTTTGACTACGACAAAACCCTATATAGCCACCCCAAACCTCCCCTTTTCAGATTGCAGGTGCAGGAATCTGGAAGCAGGTATAGGTCTAGAACAGGCATCTACATCACTCAGGAACTTCAGAAAACTTGTCAAGGACAGGGGCGTGGTGCCCTGGTCCTGCCCTCTGTCAGCAGGACTTGGCAGATCAGCAGTTCATAGATCTCAAAATCCCTCCTCTTAGTTGCAGCTTGAAAATTGCAGAATCAGGACAGTAGCATGGCACCCTAGTCCCAGACATTTTTGCTTAGATTTTAGACACAGGTGCACCTCTGATTTTGCCTTCTCATCTGTACTTTTCAGCAATGTATCGGTTGTTCCTTGATCTGCATTCTTAGATTAGGACTTGTTTGTTTACTTGCTTTCTAGGTTAGATTGCATTTGACATCATCCCTCTCTCTCATTTATAGCAAAGGAATAGAAAACCTAAGAGGTAATCCATGACTCTCTCTTTCTCATAAGAAGTAGTCGATATGCGTTACCTCCCTAGGCTCTTGTGTATTCCATGAGTGTGTATGAGAGCGGGATTAGGGTTTCCATACTTAGTCTCACTTTTTCCCTGACACACTTATGGGGGGTGGCACCACAACATGGTTACCATGGGCCATGATCAGATCATGTCCTTTGCTGATTTCATAGAGAAACTTATAGAGCGGTTTGACAACAAGGATCCCGAACTCCATTTCAAGGAGTTGGCACAATTGAAGCAATGGGGTTCTGTTGACAACTACATTACTGATTTTCAGAGATTCTTTGCGCTAGTTACAAACATTTCTGAGAGGACGATAATTGTCTTATTCATGAATAGGTTGATGGATCCACTTAGATGCTAGATTAAAGCCCTTAGTCCTAGCTCATTTTAGGAGGCAGTCAAGAAAGCTAGGGCCATTGAGTCTTCTAGTTCAAAAGGCAAAAATCTATCAAGAGGATTCTCACCTAAGAATGAGAAGCAAGATGACAAAACAGATATAAGAACTCCCAATCTGCCTAAATCAGCACCGTCAAAGGATTTTGAATCGAGAAGTGAGTTGCTGAAGAAGCTGTGTTTCACTTGCCAAGAATCATGGGAACTTGGTCATAATTGTCGTGGGAAAGGCAAAGCCTTCTACATTGAGGTCACCTCTGATGTAGAGGACAAGGTGATAGATACTAGCTCAAAAAATGAGCTTGAGGAGGCTCATAGTACCATTGCTTGCATATCAAGAGGCTCTACAAATTATCCTTTCCAAGTAAGAGGATTGTTGATGGAACATAGTAGTTTATTTGGTGGGCAATGCAACAACTCACAATGTCATCAATGAAGATCTTGTAGTGAGACGAGGAATACAAGTTGAGGACATTCTAGGAGTTAGAATCAAGATGGTGAATGGATTCAAAACATGTTGCAATAAAATGATTCCATAGTTAAGCATCCAGTTGGATGGATACATACTCACCCACGATTTCCATTTGATTGGGATTGGGATTGGTGAGAAAGATATGATCTATTGGGCATTTTGTGGTTGCGTTCTCTTGGTAAATATAGTCAAGATTTCCAAACAAGGGAGTTAGAGTTCGCTATTGATGGAAGAAAGATAGTGTTGAAGGTGTGGAATGATGATCCTCTGAAGGTAGTGCCAAAGAAGAGATTGGAAGCAATGTGTGCATATTTCGAAGTCATTCTTGAGGTATGTCATTCTGCTACGATGTTTTTTTTATGATGGTTTGTCTTTCTTTAACTTTGGTGAAAAATTGATAAATGTGGGTATTAGAGTAGCACAATGATCATCGAATAAGGACAAAAGATACGATTGTAACTTTGGCCATATGATATAGTTGGTTACTTGATTGATTTCTAGAAGGGATAAGTGGATATGAATGGTAGGTGTTTTGCAACATAGTGTTTCCAGCACAAGTTCATATTGATCTTTGAGATTGATTTGGGACCTTGGAGCCGGATTGCTTGAGGAAAAGCAATTTTGGATGGGAGGACTTGTAATGCCCCCATTGTGACAAGTTTGAGGAAATAAATATTATTTAATTCCTTAAGTTTACAAAAAAAGGGGATTAACTTTTTTTTTTTGATCGGTAATGGGCACTTTGTAAGGTGCCGAAACACTATTGCTGTTCAAATCCGCGAGCACACCAGCCCAGTGAAAGAACCAAGCTTGCGAGCCAAGTGGCCCAGCGGGGATTTGAACCTTGGTGGCGGTTTCACCAAGCAAGTGTTTTAACCGCTGTACTACATGGGTCACCCCCAAAAAAGGGGATTAACTTAATTAGTTAGTATTATATTAATTAATTGTGAAGTGGCTTGAGGGAATTAAAGTTAATTAAAAGTCACTTTAATAATAACTGACAGACAACTGAAAAAGAGTATTATATTTATGGTTTTTGGAGATTGATGATGCATGATTGGTTTTATAATTTCTATTCAGTTTGATTTGAAAGTTTTCTTAGATTAATTATTCTCGGGATGTGCTTGAGGTTTCTTTTTTCGGTATTGAGAAATCTGCCCTAGGTGGAGGAAGTATCACACATTCTTCAAATGGGCTTACAATGAAGTTTACAAGAATCAATGAAGTCAGAAATTATTCTTTTAATTTGGTAGAGGTTCGAAAATAAAGAATATCAATTTAATTCAGAGCTAGCATATTTTACAAGTTGACAGAAGAATAATATTTTATCAGAAGTATTCGAAGGCATCACGTACTTATGATGTTGATTGTAGTTTATATTAAATACGGTTGTATTCATGAAGCTTAATTGGGATCAATTTATTCGTAATATTTTATGGTGTCAATATTTTATTCAGATTATTTGTCCATGTAATATTTTATGGTGTCAATGTATTGTTATTGTTCATCATTATCTCTTGTTGGTGGTGTGTGTGATATTAGCCATTGAAATCACATTTTCTATGTTCTAAGCGCAACTCATTAATTTTGCCATTTGAATACAAAACCAAGCCACTACTCTTATTTCCTCTATTCGCATCATCAACTAATATCCATTACTTTGCTAGAAGTTTATTGGCCCGATCATTTAGATTATGAAGGGCTGTTTTCACATATGAATGCTTTTACTTTCTTCAGAAAGGGTAAGGGTATCGAGATATACCTTGGAAAGCATCAAGAATAAACTGGACACCTTGAAAGGCATCGATAATCATCTTTAGTGGTGTGAGTAACTTCTTCATTGCTGGGAATGCGTTCCAACATATAAAAAATAAGGAAACTATTATCTGGTGTGGGTATTCCATATTTGAGTATGTAGGGTTCATCATTATGATTTATGGCTTAAAGGTGTGAATGACATTTACCATGGCGATTGTTGCTTTCTCCTGGCGTGAGCAATAAGAGAGGCGTTGGGATATTCCATTTTGTTGAAGGCTTTGGCACAACTCGGTATTCTGCTTATGAATATGTACAAGCATCATGCCATATCCTCTGGTTGGTAGCATCATAACAATCATTGTTGGTTATGGAAGTAAAAAAATTCATTTATGGTGCCATTAACAGTAGGGATTTGAAGATTAATGTTTATTGCGGCTGCTACCATATGTTACAAAAATTCATAACGAATCGTAAGCTAGAAGCCCAACAATACTCTATACATATATCTTTGGTTCGATGCTTATCAAAACACCGTATTAAGAAGACTTTATTGGTTGCAGTAGTTGTTGGTAATAGGAGTTATTATATACAGTTCGGTAAACCGAAGACAAATACCCAAGCTCTTCAGGTGAGGTAGGAATATTGGGATTTCTTTTTGCATTACAGGAGGACGCAGATTTTTGTTTTATCTTCTCTACCCTTCGTGCGTTCAAGAGTAGTATCTTCTTCATTTTGGACGTATTGTACTCTATGAGAATGTCAAATCTAGGTATTGTTAATGTGTGGTTCTTTGGATTGGAATCTAGTGGAGAGAAGTTCGAGTTGAAGATTATTTAAGAATAATGGAATTGTTGTGCACTTTATTTGTGAATGAAGGTTAGAAAGTTAACCTTTATATTTTGCTTTAGGAAGGAATCAAAATTCTTGAAATATAATGTTCATACTATTTTAGTTGGTTATGAGTAACGCTATTCATTGTATATCAAAAACTGCTTAAAATTACATGCTCATAAGTGTTATTTAGTAAATTGTTACCATCAATTAGAAATTTTTGCCTTAAGAAAACAATTGCACAATTGATTTAAAGGCAAGAGAATAGTTTGACGAAATGTCTTTGGAACAAAGAGCATATTTTTAGTACGAATAGGCTAGGAATATTACAAATGAATTTATGTCCAAACCTTCTTTTGCTATTTCTATGGAAACAATGAATACTTGAGGCATTGAAGAGATGGTGCAAAGTAAAATAGTGGTTTTGGTTGTGTTTGGAAGGCTGTTTTGATGTGGTTTAAATAAAGAACATGAAATTTTCCAGAATTGTGATGTCCAATGTATGAAAGACTAAAGAAATGACCTAGATTGGGAGAATCAGAGAGGCATAAAGAGTTGAAGCCATCATGAATGTCTTGATTATTGAAATGATAAATGCACAAGAAACAATTTATACCATGATGATTGAATGCAATTAAAAATCAAAGTAAGATTATCTCTTGGGGATAGATTTTTACATAGAGGAATAACTTTTTCATTAACCTCTTGAGCAACCACCTACAAATTAACATTTAATAAATTAATATATCAACCTAATATGTAACTCCCTAAATCTTTATTTATTTACATTAACAAAACTATAGTGGAGGTGACCTAATACATATTAGGTGGTATGCTCCACATAATTATTTACTAATTAAACATATCTAAGATGTAATATTTACAACATTCCCCTCTTGTTACATCACTCTAAACAAATGTAAGAACATTAGTACCAAATATCTCTTGATGAATTAGGTGGACACACTACTCTTCATTAAAGTTGTTTATTAGGGACACACATTGTCAACATAAATCAACCACCATGGATATGGACACATGCTAGACATCTTCAAAAATTGTTACAAACAGCATATACGACATTGAACTTGCAACAAATGTAGATAAGGACCCACTAACCACACCACTCTTCCAATGAGTAGTGATAATGTCACTATTCAACAAGTACACAATTTTTCTCCTTGATCCAAATAAGAAGATTAGATGCCTCTGAAGCAGTTTACCATCTTTGAGTGAGAAGATAACTTGAGATGTGAATGTTCCTCCATACTTATCCGGGTCCTCCAATGTCCTCTTTGAACTCCTTTGGCCTTAGCTGCTAGATGCAATAACACCATTGACATCTCCTGACTGTATAGGCATTCGGGTTTCAGTTTCAATTGAAAATGCTCCCATTACAACGATTTTTTTAAATATGTGGTAAGAAGTCTTGAAAACTGAAAAATAATAACATCAACAGATCTGAAACGTGTCAAAACCTATAAATGGCTGATATGGCATATATGCATTTAAATTTAAAAACACCAAAAATGACTTTATGAGCATGGAACTTGTGATTTTCCCACATCAACGGTGATTTTCCCACATCAACGATAATAACTTCACCTGCTATGTTATGTGCCAATCCATATCTAGAACCTTATGTAACATGGTAAGGTCTATAAAGCCTCAGAAAAATAGCTTTATGAGATTTGAACTCTTGAATTTTCTACCAAAATAACTTTAAAACTGCTCATCTTATCATATCATCTATAAGGCACAGATCGAAAATATATGCTAAAATTTGCTTTTAAAAACAAGCAAACTGCATCCTCAAGTCCTTCATAATTCTAATCTTGCAATGATATTTCAAAATTCATACATCTGCAGTGTTTCATGTTGCCGTTCTACTGTGTAGCACACAAAATGTTAAAATGGTTTTCAACTTGAGTAAGGTTTTGTGTACTTCAAAGTATTGCCCCTTCCATGTTCTTACTGCTCAAACAAAAAAAGTAAAACATAAAAAATAATAAAAGAGATAGCCTTCGGTTTTGAGAAAATTGAATTTGCTGGTAGAATATTCAAACAGTTGTGACCCCGATTCTGACTTGAAGATTTGTATTGACTTTTGGACAAACAAAATCTTCCAATGGATCTATTCTTTAGCTGCTTTCTATTCTAGTAACTGTGATGCTCTTAAAAAATAATAACCAAATAAATTCCTAAACCAACACAATGGCTTTGATACCATATGAATTGGTAAACGCACCACAAACAATTTACATCATGATTGAATGCAATAAACAAAAAAACAATATTATTTCTTGGGGATTGATTTTTATATAGAGTAATGGATTTACATAACCATTGATTCCTATGAGAAACTACCTATCCAGTAAATAACTTCCTAAAGCCCCTCCCAAACAACCACCTTCAAACTTATATTTATTTAATTATTCTATCAACCTAAACCCTAATACTCTGAATATAGATTTACTAACACTAACAAAATAATAGTGGAGATAACCTAATATGTATTAGGTGGCATGCTCCACATAATTATGTACTTATCAAACCTATCTAAGATGTGATATTCTAATGTTGTTTGTTTGGATTCCATCTCTAAAAGGGATCATAGTAGAAAATCAGATCAATAACAAAAGAGTTATGGTCTTAACAAGTTGACTATTTAGGATTGTTTTTTGACAGCATTTCCAACCCATTGCCACCCAATATGGCCACTAAGGTGTGACGCTAACTGTTTAGTTTTTTTTGGAAGATGAACCAATTAATGTTTAATTTGTTCCCCTTTAGTTTAGCCATACATAATTGATTAATATTGAACTTCCAAATGGTATAAAATCAGAGAGAGGGTCATACCTTTTTATCTCTTACCAATTTTTTTTGGTAGTATATGTGTAACGTAACCATGACATGACAAAATAATTTGGCTCACTCTGTCATCAATATGGTTGTTTCTACAAGTTGAATCTTGATTCTACATTATGCTCTCAATTTTTTTTTGATAAAGACGGGGAGCAGACCAAAGTTTTGGGTGGTGCAGGAGCACCTAGCTCATTCTCAGCTCCTGTTTTCATCTCAGGTTTGATTTGTGTTATTTTAAGTTGGAAAGTTGTTTAGCATGCTTTTTGAAGTTGTTCTAGGTTGTTTGGATGAGTTTTGAACTCATTGTGGTTTTGGTTTCCTGTTTTCAACTTTTGCTCAAAATTGCCAGTTTTGGTGTTGCCTGGCAAAATGTTGTAAAAAGTGAGTTTTTAGTGTGTTTTTGGTTTTGAAAGGTTTTAGACATGTTTTATGTTTGGGTTTAAGGTATAAGAAGTGTTTTTAGATGATGGTTAGTTTTGGAGGTCAATATTGCATTTTCTAGGCACCAAAAGTTGTCATTTAAGCATCAAAATGTCAAAATTAAGTGCCTTTGGACATGTACCTGTCCATACAGGAGGTTAACCAACTTGGAGAGGTATTTAAACTCCTGTTTTAACTTTTGTAAGGGTTGATCATTCGAAGTTATGAGAAGTTTTGCAAACTTGCACTAGTTTTTACTTGGTTTTCTCTAGTTTTTGGCTCCATGTGAACAGCAGTCCATACACCTGCTGTACTTGGCCATACTGTTCTTGTATTTTCTGATTCTAACATGTTTTCCTAAACTTTTCCGTTTGGTGGCATTTGATTTCATCAAGTTTTGAGTTTTGTGCAAAAATATTTGGTTTTGACAGTTTCACTGCCCAGTCTAGGAATTTGGGCAAAATGCTTGACCAACTTGGTTTCTTGGAGTCCTAAAGTGTTCATGGCTTCTCAAGAACCAGTTGGTCAATTTGTAAAGTATGTAAATATGAGTTTTGGTTTCAAGAGTGCAGGTACAAGGAGTTTTTATGGCCATTAAGCCCTAGGCAAGTGTGCCATTTGGCTAGGATCTTGAAGAGATTTTAATGCTTTGCTCTTCCATAGCAATTGCATTCTTTTGATGAATGGACCTGTTTGTTGCCCAAGTGATATATGCAAGCAAAGAGACTTCCTAAGCCTGGAAAAGGAAGGTTATATGTTTCAGTTTTAAGAATTGTAATCCAAAACAGTGAGTCACTGTTTGGTAGTAGTTTTTCCTTCCTTTATTTTGCTCTCCACCATTTATTGGTGTGTGAAGACCTTGTCAATACTTTGTTTGTTTGAAAACAATAACAAGGAGAGGTGAAAGCCCTGCCCATGGGTATTGTAAATGCCAAGATCAAACAATGATCTCTTTAGGCAAAATGTTAAACGCCCAGCAGGCTGCCACAGTCATCTAGGACTGATTGTTACACTGTTTAAGGATTGTAAATGTAATCTCCCTTTTGAAATTTGCAGGTATGAAGGACACTAAACATAAAAAGGCAGAGTTTTGTTAAGAAAACACAAAAGTAGACTGTGAAAAGGGGTTCTAACATTGCAAAGTGCAGGTCCAAAATGGAAAAACAGTGAAAAGAGGAAAAGTGCAGTCCCATTTACTTGACAGTGAACTATTTACTATTTGTAATTGCCTATTGCCTTTTGTGTAGGGCAAATTGGATTCCTTCTTGTATTTAATGTTGGTTATGTTCATATGCTTCAGTTGTAATTGGTATTTTGCAAAACAAAAGTGCTTGTAGGAGGCAAAAGTGAAAAATTGTCAAATGTTGCATTTCCTTTTTGGTGCATATCATGAAAATCTTGTTTTTCACTTTGTGAGGTTTAAACCTTTTGTTTATAGCCTTGTTAACCAACAAGGTAGGAGTAGGTGTCTTTGAGTCATTTTGAGGTTCGCAAGCTTGGAATGTGGTTTTTTCCAACAAACCCTTCCAAAACCCTTCTTTTATGCCCATTTTTGGGACAGTCATGGAGAAGGACTTAGGGACCCCCAAACTTGATGAATCTTCAAGAACTCCCAAAAGGGTATCCAAAAATATAAACCTTTCAGTTTGGAAGTCCATCACTTGAACAGGGTGAGCACAAAACCCCAAAAGGAGGGCTAATTGCTTGTAGCCTTTTTAGGCCTTAAAATTGAATTTTGGTCAAATTGGGTACACAAATGGTGAATGAAAAGCACAAAAGACATCAATGCCAGTTGAAACAAGTTGTCCTCACATGAATTTGACACCTTTTGTGGGACAGACCCCAAGAACATAGTTTTAGCAAGCTAGAGTGGTTATGGGGTTGAAGCCTTTCAGCATACAAGAGGTCTTGACTTAGGGAGGTGAACCAAGAGGAAGTTTGAGATGGTCTATGAACCTTTGCACTCTGATTACAGCAACAATTCCTTGAAAACAGTAAGGTCCTTTACTTAGTGAACATATAAGTCACTTGAGCATTCCACTTGCACTGCCTCCCTAGCATTGGGCCTATGCTCTTTAATGCTGTGCTCGTATTTTAAATTGGGATGATTAAGTTGACTCCTCAAGGAAACTGTTTGGTCTTTGTAATTTCTAACTTCCTTTGTATGAAAATCTATCAAACAATGTACTTCCACTGTGTAACTCTGACATTATCATGAGTTGTCAATTTGTACAACACAACCCAGGCATTGAAAATTTGCAAGGTTTGTAAATTTAAGACAAGTTTTCTCTCATCTTTTTGAGAGAAGGAACAAGGTAATCTTGTAGTAGCATCAATGGTATTTGTAAAACTGATTTGATTGGCCCTATGTTTGCACAATGTCATGGATATCTCTTTGAAGCAAGGGCAATCTTTTCACATATTAAAATGAGGATTAGAAGCATGACACACATCTATGGTCTTAACTGTTCTTTGCTAGAAGGGTTTAGAGATGGTTTTAGGTACTGTCTCCTTTTTTTCATCCTTGCCTTACTTGTAGTAGGGACTTGAGTTGCGATTTGTTTGCCTGTACACTCAACGAGTTAAAAATCTGAGTTATTGATTGGGCATTTGTATTTTAGATTCGACTTCTCCTTGCAGGGGGTTTAATGAAGAGGGTTTGATTAATTATCCCCAACTTGCCAGGGTCAAGACCTATCTACTTTATAATAGTCATTTATTGAATATTTATGCATTGTTTATTTCTTGTACAAGGACTATTTGGTGTATTATTGCATACAACAAACTTGTGTGGGTTAGCTCATGTAAGGGGTATGTATTACCTAATAGTGTCATCTATCACATGCATCTAACCTTTCAAAGTGAGGGTGTTTTTTTGAAATACCACTAATGTAGGCCGGTGATTTTCTTTTTGGGAACACTCTCATGTAGGATTGCCAATGTACCTGTATATCGAGATCTTTTGAGTGTCATTGGTGTATGGGAGGTAAGAGTTACATGATTCCAGAAGTGATCCTTGCTTCACAAATTGTGGCATCTACCCATGAGAAGATCAGTACACATAATTCCACATTCTCATTTCCATGTCTTGCACATTCAGCATTAGTAGAGCAACTCCAAACAAGGAATTGGATCAGATCTGGAAAAATGACACACGCATGAGCACTCTGCTGTGCTTCAACAGAAGGGATTCACCAAGATTGGTTCAAAGACAAGTTTGCTAGTTGCTTCCAAGACTTGATGCACTCAGGGCTTGCTTCCCAGGAAGGGTGGACGATCCAAGTGGCGACTTTAGTCTATAATCAGTATCAACCTTGTCAGCTCTCCTAGAAGGACCAGACCAACCACTAATTCTTGATATCACTTACCAGAAACTACCAGAAGTAAAGAGTTACATGGGAAGAGTAAGAGTTTAACCTTGCATAACAGTACCTTTGCCGTCTCTATTTCACTAAAACATGTACATATATAGATTGACTTAGGGAGAGAAAGTAAATAGTCATTCACATCTTAGAGAAATTGTCATCTACAAAAGGTTTGTTTACCTCACTGGGTAAACAGGAAGAATACAGGAATCGAACAGCAATGCACAATGCAAATACAAAAGAAGTACTAGAATAAGCTTGCCATTAATGTCAAAAGATGTTCATATTATAATCTTTCGTCAACATTCCATGTCCTCCAACACCCGGAGGTGGTAAAATATATGTCAGCCGAAGGGGTGCGACACAACCGTCGCGACTCCAACTACCTACCCGTCGGCTAACTGACTATCAATAATTAACATTACTAAACTATACATTTTTTCCGATAACATCATCCCCCCCCAAAAAGAAGTCGTCTCCGACGACTAACAACAAAATGGAGACAATGCATATATACACCCAAAACAAAGTCAAGGAGGGGGTTGAGGAAGCGTCCCTGAAGTCGAAGGCTGGGATGCTGGTGTCTGGGCCGCTAGGCGGGCGCAGAGGTCATAAACCTGCTGAGTGCGTGCTGCCACATCCCACTCCGCCACCAACACCTTCTCTAAAGCCGTCTTCACCATATGCGCAGCTTCCAGCAACTCCTTCTCCTTGGTATCCGCGGACTCTGTCATACCGACCAACTGAGTCTGCAACAAACCCCGCTCTGCAGTAACAACATCCAACTCCTGCTGCACAAGGCACCGCGCACTCTGCTCCTCCGACAGGTGGATGCCAACCGCAACCTTCTCTGCACGAGTTGTCTCAAGCTGTGCTAACAACTGCGTCCTCTCGGCTGCCCAAGAAGCCTGCTGTCTGGCGAGATCTCTCTCTATCTCTGTACGAGCAGCCTCGCGGACCGCGGACTCATGCTGCGTCTGCCGCAGTGCATAGTAGGCATCCCTGTAAACCTGCTCAATCTGTCGGACGAGAGTAGTCACCCTGGCCTCCACGACGGGCTGAGGCACACTCCAGGCCTCAAGCATTGCATCTGTCTGAATAGCTGGCCACCCCTGTGACTCAAAGCATGCAGCAAAAGCTGTCGAACAGCCTACTCGCATAAACTGGAGGACCTGCTCTAATTCCTCCACAACCTGCTGCAAAGCTCGTGTCTGAGCCGTTGCCACCACTCACCGACCCCTCGTCACCATATCTGCTAAGTAAGCCTCAATGTCCTCCCCATCCTGCCCCGAAGGATGGGACCCCGATATAGGTGTAGGGGGCTCTAGTGGGACCAAAACTGCTGCATCCTGCTGGCACAAAGGTGTCTCCTCTACCCCCGCCTGCTCCTGGATAGCAGGGACGACTTCCCCTATCTCATGCCCTACTGCTGGTACCGGTGTCTCACCCGATGAATCCTCCAAGTCTACCACCTCCGTCAGAGGCTCTCGTCGGGGTGAGAATACAGCAGCTCCTACTGGTGGCATCACCGTCATCTGAAATCGCCGGGTTAGCCAACTCCCCATAGCCTCCACTGATGGATCCGTACTGAACACCTCCGGGCCTCTCTCCACCTCTAAAGTGTGTCTCTCCAGGGGCTCCTCCAACAAAGAGGCAGACACAGTCACTACTGCCTCGGATCCCACAACGTCCAACCGCACCTGAGGCTCTGCGTCGACCACCTCCCTGTGCTCCTCCTTTGCCACTACTTGCTGCGGTGATCCACACGACTCCGTCAAGCCTTCTGTACGTGCCTCTATGGCCGGAAGCGGTCCCGCGGGTGGCACACTAGCCTGCGGAGGTGGTACGATGGAAGATGATGCCACCTGCTGCATTGGCCCAAGTGCAACGGGTGTGCGGCCCTCCCCAAAAGCTGGAATGGACGTGCCTCCCACTCCCGCAGATGACCTCACAAGTGTGCCAAGTGGTAGTGAGGGTGGCGCAAACAAGACTCGCTCCCCCGCGGGCTCCATCCTCCCCTCTTCTGTCGCCCTACTGCTACTATCCTCCGCCGAATCTTCTTCCTCCGAAGTCTCTTCGCTGCTGGAAGTCTCTCTTCCACTATCAGGTTCTGCCGAGGGGGTCTCTACTATCCTTTTCCGTTTCGCGGAAGAATGGCCAATGTCAAGGTGTCTCCAATGCATGATAGGAGGGTCACCGTCTGCCAATGGTCTCTGCGGTTGTATCTCCAATTCTGCCTCCGGTACTACTTCTCGCGTGGCCTCCAGAAACAATCCGATGGCATAGTGGGGCATGTAAAACGTGCGATGCTCCATCATCAAGAACTCGCACATCCGCTCTGATAACAATGTAGCCCAATCATACACAACGCCATTCAGAAGTCCATTCATCAATATGATCTGTGGGAGAGCGATGTCCGATGTCCATTATGCACCGCCAATGGCCCTCTGCAACAAAAGACCTACGCATCCCACGGCTCTTCGTGGCATCAACAATGCTCTCTAATTCTGCTGTGGTCAAGTCTCGGGATACTCGTTTAATCCAATATTCTTTTTCCTCCCGCTTCATCTTCTTAGCTTTCAATTCCACTTTCTTGCCATGTACTCTTGGAATGCCAAACACTCTCGTAAAATCTGCCGGTTTGAAGGATACCGTGATATCCTTCCCAAGGTAATCAAAAGTACTCGTCCGTGAATGGCTATCAAAGGTATCAACCATGAATCGTAATGCTCCCTCATACTCATGGATAGCAAACACAGGCATTCGGATGGCCCACTCCACTCCTGCTTTCCGAAGGCTCTTCTTCACCAAATCATCATCTGGTGTATCCTGCCACCACTTCCTGCATTCGGACCCATTCAATCCCTCGAAGGTGATATGCTGTGGGGTCAATGCGTTCTTCCCTCGTGCGGCATGCTGCTGTGGTGGCTTTCTCTTCTGCCTGGCGTGCATTGTGCTACCGGCTATGCGAGCACCCGAAGGAAGAACTCGCGTATCCTTATTTCTATGGCTGCTATCCTGCAACTGTTTTTTCCAATTTCTTTTACCTGCCGACTCCATTAACTTCTTCTTGTAACTGATTTGTAACGGCCTTCTCTTTTTTTTTTTGGCTGCCGCCGTGCGGCTGGTCTACCTGTGGCTCTGTAGTCTCACGAACCCGACAACCAATCTGACGGCTGCAGACAATAAATTTTCAAAACGAATCCCCAACTAAAGCAAATGGAGATGCAGAAGCAGGAAGAGGAAATGGAGAAGCAGGAAGTATACAGAACACATCTTCCTTATGAAGCCATACATTCTCTTTCAACCCGCCTTGTGCCACGACTTCCCTGCCAGTTTAATATCCTACTTCTTAACTCGAACTCCCAAATTGACACGGAGGATGGTGCGTGGGGTTTTCGCTTCGTGCGGCATGGGCTTCTTCTATCCTTAGCGTTCCTTTTCCCTTTGCGCGGGGTGGCGTGGTGTGCCTTCGACGATGTTCCTTTCCTTGGCGATGTCTCTTCCTTGCGGCGTGGTGTCTCCTTCGCTCCCTCGGTGGTGTCTCCTTGGTTCCCTTCGGCGGTGTCCGGCGTTTACAACCTTGGTTCCCTTCGACGGTGTGCGGCGTTTACAACCTTGGTTCCCTTCGGCGGTGTCTCCTTGTTTGCCTTCGGCGGTGTGCGGCGTCCTTGTTTCCCTTCGGCGGTGTGCGGCGTTTACCGTTTATTTTTGTTCCTTGCACGACGTTTTAAACTTGCGGCCTCCGGTGGCTCCCACCGCACGGTGGCCTCCACCGCACGGTGGCTCCACCGCACGATGGTGCCACCGTCGGTGGTTCCACCGCACGGTGGCTCCACCGCACGGTGGTTCCATCGTGTGGCGATGCCGCCTTCGGTGGGCCTACCGTATGGTGGCCACTTTCTCTCTTTTTCTTTTTTTTTTTTAATTATTGTTTAATTTTTCTTTTATATATATATTTTTTTCGAATTTTCTTTTATATATATATATATTTTTTTCGAATTTTCTTTTATATATATATATATATATTTTTCAATTGTCGAGCTGCCTGCTCGCCCGCTCCAGCCTCTGATGATATACTTTAAGTTTTGAGCCATTGACAGCCTCCGGAATTTCTTGTCCGTTGAGGGTCCAGAGTTTGACGGACCCGTTTGCTACGACCTCTCGGACCCTGTAGGGGCCTAACCACTTGACCTTGAACTTGCCAGGCTTAATCTCGTTTCGTCCATTATATTTCAAGACTAACTGCCCGGGGTGAACCTTGCCCGCCGAATGTGTTGGTCGTGCCAATGTTTCCTTCGTTGCTGGGCCACGTCTGTCACCCATTGTGCCATCAACCTTCGTTCATCGAGTTTGTTTAGGGCATACAGGCGCTCCCTCAGGCTCTCCATATCGCCAAGTTTATTCTCAATAGCAATTCGGAGACTTGGCACCATGAACTCCATCAGTACTACCGCTTCCTGTCCGTACATTAATTGAAATGGTGTCTGGCCCGTCGTTACTTTGTAGGTGGTGCGGTATGCCCATAACACAGAGGGTAGTCGCTCCTCCCAATCTTCCTTTTCTACCCCGCACGACTTATAGATGACCGAAACCAGAATTTTGTTGGTCGCCTCCGCTTGACCATTGGCCCTCGGATAATACGGACTGGACAAGGAGTGAAAAATTTTGAACTCCGTCGTAAGGAGTCTCACCACATGGTTCACAAAATGGCCTCCTCTGTCACTGGTTATCTGAAGCGGAATTCCATATCTCGTGATAATTTGTTCATAAATAAATCTGGCTGTACTCACAGCGGTGTTATTAGGTAGGGCCCGTGCTTCGACCCATTTTGTCAAGTATTCCGTAGCTACCACGATGTATGTACATCGCCGCGGTCTGCTGACTTTTAAAGGCCCCACAAAATCAAGCCCCCAACGTTCGAATAACTCTTGTGCCGCTGAAGGGTTTAATGGCATAAAGTCTCGTTTTAGTGGTTTTCCGGCCCTCTGGCATGTATCACAGCTTCCGACCCATTCTCTGGTGTCGCTGTGTAGCGTCGGCCACCATAGTTCGGCTAACAGTACTTTCCTGGCCGTCGTGTCCGGCCCCATATGACCTCCTGCGGGCCCTTCGTGTGCTTCCTTCAAAATCCCCGGTATCTCTTCCTCCATCACGCATCGGCGGAGTACTTGATCTGTCCCCATTTTGTAAAGGAGTCCATTGATCAGTTGGAACGTTCGGCTCCTCAGAACCAGTTTGCGTCATTCCCCTGGTGGCATGTCCCGAGGGAACTGGGACGTCGATAGGTACTCGCCAATACGAGTGTACCAGGATGGTAAAACCGCAATCCGGAATAAGTGCGCATCCGAGAAATCATCATTCACCCCCTCCGCTCGTTCTCCCGACTTGATTCGTGACAGTTGGTCAGCGATCACATGGCTCTTCCCTGGCCATACTATAATGTTGAATGTGAATTCTTGCAGTAATAACAGCCACCGACTCACCCGTCCTTGAATAATAGGTTTATTCACCAAGTACATCAAAGCTTGGTGGTCTACATAGAAGGTGAAGGGTGTCGCCAACAAATAATGCCGGAACTTCTGTACTGCGTAAACCATGCCAAGCGCTTCCCGTTCAGTTGTACTGTAATTCTTCTCAGCTTTCGAGAGTAGTCTACTGGCAAAGTAGACCGGGTGATCCAACCCATGATCCCCAACTTGTGCTAGTGTTGCACCTATTGCATGGTTGGAGGCGTAGACGTGCACATGAAATTCTCTGTCCCAGTTTGGGTAGGCCAATATTGGTGCCGCCAACAGTCGTGATTTCAATTCTTCGAACGATTCCGACTGCGCCGTTCCCCATACGTACGGTTCTCCTTTTCTTGTGAGGTTATCCAGGGGGTAAGATATCTGGGAGAAATTTTTTATAAACCTTCGGTAATATCCGATGTGTCCCAAAAAAGATTTTACCCCTGAGACATCCTGTGGGGGTTCCATCTCCACAATCACCCGAACTTTATCCGGGTCTGTTTTAAGTCCCGCTTTACACACTATGTGTCCCAGTAGTCTACCCTAAGGTACCATGAATCTGCGTTTCTTAGGGTTCAGTGCGAGTCGTGCCCTTCGGCACTTGTCCATACATTCTCTCAGTGCCTTCAAATGCGTCTCCTCCCCGCTATAGATGGACCAATCATCTAGGAACGCCTTGAAGCTACCCACGGACATCTTATCAAAAATGTGGAGAATTATTCGTTGGAACGTTGCCGGAGCATTGCAGAGACCGAAGGGCATCCGGTTGTAAGCATATACTCCGTCCTCCACCACAAATGTCGTCTTCAGCGTATCTTCCTCCGCTATTGATATCTGATTATAGCCGGAAAATCCATCCATAAATGAATAGATTTCATGGCCGGCCACCTGTTCAAGAATAGAGTCCGTGAACGGTATGGGAAATGGATCTTTGATGGTAACTGCATTGAGTCGCCGGAAGTCGACGCAAATCCGGATCTCGTTACCATCCTTTTTGAGGGATATTACGATGGGGGATACCCATTCGCTATTCTGCACCCTAAAGATAATCTTGGCCTCCAGCATTCGTTCAATCTCTTTTTGTACTTTTGCAGCATAGTTTTTATTCATCCTGTACGGTCGCTGCCGTACTGGTACTGTGCCTGGTACCAACAGAATACGATGAACACATAACTCCGGTGGGACTCCCTTCAAATCCTTATAAGTCCATGCGAATACATCTTTGTACTCGGTGAAAATCTTGAATGCGGCCGTTTTCAGCACTGGGTTCCAATCATCTCCTACCAGAATGATTTTCTTATCCGTCTCCGTACCTAGATTCAAAGGTTTCAGCGTCGGTTCTTCATACTTCATGGCCTCCTTGTTTCTAAATTGATGTGCGGGTACGTTGTCCATTGTAGCTTCTCCTTCCTTATACTCCCCGTATTTTGGAGGATATTGATCTGGCTCCTCTCCTTCTCCTTCGACGCTTAATACGTTACAGGAGGGTGAGAACATCTCATAGTCCTCCTGCTGCCAGTGGAACAATCCATTTAGTGAATCTGTGTCATCCTCCGAACAACAACCTCCGATTTTTAATATGCCTTCGGCATCTGGGTCCATCCCCTCTCTCCCTTCGTCTCGTGGGTCATTTTCCCTCTCGGATTCAGATCCCGAGGAAGAGGCAAGTTCCTCGCTCACCAACTGCGTCCGGAGATCAATAGTGAATTTCTTGCCTCCGCTCTCCATCGAGAGTGTATTTCGTTTCTAGTTGTGGTTTGCTTTCGCTGCCACCAACCATCCTCTTCCAAGTATGGCGTCATACCCTTTCTGTTTCAATGGAATGACCACGAAGTCGAGTACAAAAGGTTGTGCACCCACGGTGACTTGCTGTGCCATCAACATGCCGAGGGGTTTAATCCCGTGCTGGTCTGCACCTAGCAGATTAAACTTAGGTGGCCACAGAGTGGGCTTTCCTAGCTTTTTCCATGTGTCCTCCGGAAGGACATTTACTCCGGAACCGCCGTCTACTATAGTATCCGTCAGGATGGTGCCCAGGATGCCCATCTCCACCACGGCTGGGTGTCGGCCATTGTTGACGGTAAGTACAACTGGATTTGTTGCCGAGCTTCCTAGTATGGGAGCGTCCATGTCTCTCGGTTTGGGTTTATCAACCTTTGTGCCCAACAACATGGGGGTATCGGGCTTCCTTTGCCTGCCCTCGGGTAAGAGCAAGGATGGCTTCTTTATCCCGTGTGTTGCCTTCGATATCAATCAGATTGGCCCCTACGCCAGACTTCGGACAATCGGCATCTTCATGGTCACCGGGGCCACACCACCGACATAGCTTTTGAGCGGTGTCATTGTTATTACACTCTCGTGCGTAATGACACCATTGATTGCAAGCGCTACATTGAATCATTGGGCGTCCCTTCGCATCGTATTGGACCCTGTTTCTGGTGGAATTATTATTATTCCCCCATCCGCCTCGTCGGTTTCCTCGGTAGCCTCCGGAAGATGCACTATTGTTTGAATCCGATGTGGAGGGCTGCTCATGTGCAAAGAGCACTTGCTGGTTACGTGCCTTCAGATTGTATGGGCATTCCTTCGTAGAATGTCCCATGATCTGGCAGATGTCACAGAATGCCTTCTTGGGACAGGCACCCTTTGCGTGGCCGCTCTCCTTACAATCCGTGCACCACAGTTCATCATCCTTGCTTGTGGTCCCCTTCATTGTCTTAAACTCTTTTAACATCCGTTCCATATCCTTCTGAAGGGCCGTGACTTTCTTCTTTGGCTTCTCATCACTGCTACTCTCTTCTTCCGACGTATCATCTTCAGAGGATGACGAAGATCTATTCTTCTTCTTTTTGGCCGTCTTATTTTCACTTTCCAAGTCCATGGCCCGGTTGTATGCATCCTCGTAGGATGTCGGAGGCACAATTTTCATCTTTCGTCGTAGCTTAGGGTTCAGACCCTCGACAAACCACCGCTTCTTTAAGCCATCAGCTGGTTGGCTTTCCATCTTTCCGACTAATTCCTTCAGCCGGCAGCCATATGCCCGTACGGTCTCCTTCTTTCCTTGCTTTGTTCCATAGATTTCGGAGACTATCTCATTATCATCTCGGAGAAGCCGAAATTCCTTCTCGAATGCTCTCTTCAATTCATCCCACGTAGTTACCCCGGTTTTATCCAAGTCTGAATACCAGTCAATAGCCACTCCTCTCAGTGTGGCGGGGAACTGTTTCATCCATTCATCCTGGTCAGTCACCCCGTTGGCTGTCCAGATGGTTTCGCAGGTACGGCAATGCCGTGCGGGATCATCTTTGCTATCCCCGTTGAATTTGGGCAACTTCTGTTTGGTCGCCATTGATGGAAGTCGTCCACTTGGAGGTGGTTGTGGCCGTGTCTGCCCTCCGGCGCTGCTCCCTCTGATGCCGCTGATGTCTCTTGTGGTGGTGACCAAAGGTACGGTGTTCTGCCTTGTACCTACCGTGCGGTTAGCTTCCCCTTCGCCGTCACCGGTGCCCGGCTCCCTTCGGTGATCCTCCCTTTGTGGCGTGAGAGCGACTACCGTGCGGTTAGCTTCCCCTTCGCCGTCACCCGTGCCCGGCTCCCTTCGGTGATCCTCCCTTTGTGGCGTGAGAGCGACTACCGTGCGGTTAGCTCCCCCTTCGCCGTCACTCGTGCCCGGCTCCCTTCGGTGATCCTCCCTTTGTGGCGTGAGAGATAAGTTTTTGAACCGATCTCGAGTCTCTTCAACTAGTTCTCTCCGTAACCTAGTTTCCTCCAGAAACTCTTCGAGGCTTCTCGCTCTACAGTAGTCTGGCGACGCGTAGAAATTCCCCTCGGCTTCTGCACCTTTCGTGACACCTCCTTGGTTCCCTTCGGGCAACCCTTCGGCAGGTCGTCCTTCGGCAAGTTGCCTCAGCCTCCGTCTACGTTCTACACGTTGTTCCAGAATCAAAGCCTTCTGCGCAGCCTCCCACTCGTCGGTTTCTAATTTCTTATTTCTGTCTTTATTCAATAAATTGGGCATTAATTGTGGTACAATTTCATGTTTCACAACACATAAACCAAAACACAACACGTCTTTATTAATTCATTCTTTTGTATACAATCAACATAATTCTTCTGCTTCTAACAGTGTTCTTTATTTCTCTCCCTTCACAATTTAAGGATTATTTGTCCTTCGTCGGTCTTCCCTACATCCGTCATCCTGGCGCTCATGAAATTCTCGTAAGATTTGCTGTCGTCGGTTCTCACGGTAGGTGTCTTCTCTGCGGTTTTGAAGAGCCAAAAATGCTTGAGCCAGAAGGTTAGGCAAATTGCTCATTAACCGATTCACCGTCGGGCTTACACCAAGCCCGCTCCACACAGCATCCTCTGGAACAGCCTCAATGGTGGCTTCCCTCCGTACGTGTGTTTCGATGGCCGCTTGAAGGATGCAAGAGAAATCTTTTGTGAGTGCTCGTTCTCCTTCGAATAGTTCTTGGTGATCCTCGTCAGGTTTACTGCTCGTCCCCTCGGGCAATGGTTGTCCCATTATCCCTGTGCCATGTAGTATATTCCCGTCCCTCCCGAAATAATTTCGGCAACGGCGCCAAATGTTTACCTCACTGGGTAAACAGGAAGAATACAGGAATCGAACAGCAATGCACAATGCAAATACAAAAGAAGTACCAGAATAAGCTTGCCATTAATGTCAAAAGATGTTCATATTATAATCTGTCGTCAACATTCCATGTCCTCCAACACTCGGAGGTGGTACAATATATGTCAGCCGAAGGGGTGCGACACAACCGTCGCGACTCCAACTACCTACCCGTCGGCTAACTGACTATCAATAATTAACATTACTAAACTATACATTTTTTCCGATAACAAGGTTCAGATTAATTAAAGTCAGTTCTATATCTTTCGCCTGCCTGATTCATTAATGAAAATTATTTGAAGTTCTAACTCCCCATACAACATATCTAACTTTCAACAATTTAAATTTTAGGGTGATTTCTGCCAGCTGTCTCTTAGAATCTTGTTCACTTGTGACTTGATAAAATTTCACATCTCTATAGGCGACTTCGTTATATAAATAATTTGTTTTGATATTTTGATTGTTATTTGGATGAGTTTTGCAGGAGCTAATAACTATCTTGATTAGATACAACAATTAGGAATGTAATTGCCTGCAGTAGCACCCATTTCAAGGGCTTGTCTAATATTAAGTAGCCTTAGAAATAGAAATCTCTGTTTTGTGAACACCTGTTGATCAGTTATATTTGTTTTTTGAGTAGTTCCTACAAACTAGAGTTTTATTCTTTGAATGGATAGATCATTCATCTCTGATGCATCTTAGAAAACTTGTACAATACAAAATCATCTTAACAAAGACAATCAACTGCATTCTTATTCACAAAAAGGAGAGAACAAAAAGTTATAATTAAAGCACTGATATGCACTAGTTTGATTCAGACTCTGCATAGGTTCTTTATAGCAGTGAGACCATTGCTGATTAGTATTGGCATTGAACTCTTGTGCTATTCGAGACAACTGCATGTATGACATGAGGTAAAGTGCCATAAAATATCATGGGAGGAATTCTGTAATGACCCTTTAACCTGCAGGCTGGTGGGATCAAAGCTTTGATACCAATTGTAATGTCCCCTTTTGGGATATACTTAAATCTTGCCCTGAAATCTTAAGTTCAACTAAAAAAGAGATATAGTTAATTAAAATACATATTTGCCAATTAGCAATTGTCTTTTCAATATTAACTTTGGTTTAAAACCCGCAATAATGTTAGTCAACATTTGAAATGTAATTAATGCATTTGGTCAAATATTTCCATATGGAGTAGGGTTCCAATAACTTATAAATGCTATGTAATCAATTGCACTAATAATTAAATGGCATTTTATATGCAAATCATGTAATATCAATTGAACTCTCTGATTTCTCTTCCAACAATCAACCATACTATGGATTGGGGAAAATATGATAGGGTGCCTGGAAACTGTTCACCACAACTAAGCGCAAGGGCGTGAAACATCCAAACAAGACAATTTGATCCCTTGGCCTCACGAGTGGTAGGAACATCCAACCAAGACAATTCCATGCCACTCGGGGTGGTGTGCTTACATTGTGGAACCGGTCTGCTATACTCCTTATAATCTTTACTTATTAATCCATATATGATTGTTTCTTTAACTTCCCAAAACCAACCAGAATGGGGATCGAAGAGGATAACACAAAGGGTGCTCGAGGCCATCCACAACTAAGCCCAAGGGTGCGGAGCATCCAACCAAGACAACTCTATCCCTTGGCTCACAAGTGGCAGGAACATCCAACCAAGACAATTCCATCCAACTTGGGGTGGCCTACTTAGAGGGGAAACTTGTATTTGCGCTCCCAAATGCATCTCCGTCCTCACCCACATATGATTGTTTTTGGGAGAATAAATAAGTTTAATAAATAAATTAAGAATCTAGATTGATTAGCATTCACTTTATTAACTATACCAAATGCATAAGAAATTATATATTAAAACAATATCTCTATCATGCATACCACAATATTTGCTATAACACAAGATGGCTGTATACCGAAATGCAGATTGCTTATATCAATACTGATCTGATCCAAATCCATGATGCATGCAGATTCTATGTATAAGAACTTTCTGCTCTGATTCTATGTCCTCCATGCCCTCCTTTGAGTGCTCCTTGCCTTATATACCTTCAAGAAGAGATGAAGAGGTGTGTCTTTTTACTTGGTCACAACTTTCCCAAAGATGGCGTCTTTCATACCTGTCTGTTGCCTCTTCATTAAGGGATCGCTGCTAGTTAATGATTTGTTTCGAGACAACTATCAGTTGATTTGCTTAAGTCAACCACCCTTAACAAATCACCGATTATGTGAAGAAATATGAGATCGAATGTGTCTATTTTTATTCATTTAATTCTGTTCTTTTTTTGCTCCAAGATGGGTATGAGATTGTTACTAGGCAGTTTATAACAACAACGTTGAATGATTAAGTCCTTGGTGTGAATGTCGACTTCAACATTCAGCACTAGAAAAAATTGTGAAGTCTTATTCAATAAGATAATTTTCTGATTTTATATATATTTGAATTTATTTATTATTTTTGTTTTTCTTTTTGCCTAAGTACAGTGAGAAAATCTTTTATGGCAGGGGCTTGACATACAAACTTATGCCAGAAACATGAGTCAGAGTGCCAAATTCGCATAGCAAGATGCAAGATATGTATTTATGGAATCCTCTGAATAGTCCCTCACTGAACTAGAAAAGATTGTAGTCTGAAACATTCCTGAGCACTTCCCAAGTCATCTTCTACTCAATGAAGTTTAGCCACCTTGAGATATTTTGTCGGAGCTGTGTTTTGTCCCCTCACGCCACAAATTAGACTGTAAGCACTAATAAATAATGCTTTATACATTTTATGCTAGGGAGAATAGGTTTGGGAAGGGATAAAAAAGTCACATCCAACACCGAAAGCTCACAACTTGACATTGCTTGAGTGCATCATTTCTGAAAGTTTACATAGGACAACGAAGATGCAAGCCAAGGGTGTATAATGGCCACATCATTACCATAGCACTCCTCCGACTAACATCAATCAAAATCCAAGATAGTTTTATATACTTGATGTCCCTTCAGGAAATGTTCATATACTAGAGAAGAGTAGTCACCCTTTCCTGAAGCATTCAATGATTAATATTTGTAGAAAACAATCGCCTTGCTCCTTTTGGACTCACGCCAGAGCTAGAAGACCAATAAGCAGACTGATATTCTTCTTTTCTTTCCTTTGTAATGGTATGAAAATTTACTCATTCAAAAAATGATTACAATACCCAATTTGGCATCCAAAGGCAGCGGCAATGTATTTAGTTTCAAATGCCAATATATTTAATTGAAAGCACTCGATTTGTTTAATTATTTCAAAAATTCTTCAAAAATGCCAAGGCATACAAGCTTAAGTACCCATCCTAAACCCGATTATCTTCAGCCCCGACCCTTAGGAGGAAAGGAATCTCATATGGACTCTGAAATAATATTTGACTTTAAACTTAAAACTTATGCCCAACACATATCTTTATTTTCCATAGATTTTAAAAATGTCCAAACATGCATAGTTGGAAAACTCGCAGAGTACTTGACGAGTTTTGAAAATTCGTCGAGTTTTTCTGCTCTGCGAGTTTTTTTGACTTTTACTTGCTGAAAACTCGGCCCAAACACGTCAAAACTTTATCTATTTTTGTTTTTTCAGGTCATTTTCATTCTTTTCATCAGAATATACACATGAAATATAACATTTAAGCACTTGTACTTTAAGTTATATTTCATGTATATATTAGCAAGATGTTTGAGAGTGGTTGTTGAGACATGGACCAGCTAGGACTCGAACCTAGGACCTTCCATACGCTGCTGGAGTGCTCTATCACTGAGCTACTTGCCCCTCTTGGACCAGTCCATCGTCGGTCCAGGTGTGGCTTATTTTCAACACCAACACCCCCCCTTAAGCCACACCTCTTGTGTGCTTGGGGCTCCTAGCCTGAACTTGGCTCTGATACCATGTTGAGACATGGACCAGCTAGGACTTGAACCTAGGACCTTCCATACGCTGCTAGAGTGCTCTACCACTGAGCTACTGGCCCCTCTTGGAGCAGTCCATCGTCGGTCCAGGTGTGGCTTATTTCTAACACCAACAGTGGTTTCAGATCTCTAGGAGTTATAATGCAAATTCTAGGTTTTAGAAGATCTTTTAATTTTTCAGATTTAGTCAAATTTTAGTAATCAGTATGCTCCTATCAACATTCTCTGGCTCTCTCTATCTCACTCACTTTATCTGCACCGAATTTTAGACCTATCTATCTCCCTATCACTCTTCCTCTATCTCCCTCTCTACCACACTCCATCTCACTCTCTCCTCTCTCCCCCAAGATCTAGACCTATCTCTCTACCCCTTTCTTTCTCACCCTCAGACCCCGATGAGGGGTGCTACTCTCAACCTAATTTTAATTTGCAGATGCTTGGTGCAAAGCTGGGGTGGAAATACCCCACATCTCAAAATATTTGCCCTCGAAATCTTATGTCAGCCTTGTAGTTCATCCAATTGTGAGCGCAATTGGAGCTTGTTTGAAGCAATCCACACGAAGAAGAGGAGCAAGTTAGCACATAAACGCCTCAATGACCTTGTCTTCGTACAATATAATCTTCGATTGCGCGTAAGGAAGGTAGAGGAAGTAGAAGGTGGTCCAATTGACTTGGATGATATAGATCCTTACAATGATTGGACATCACAGGAGCAGGCTCCATTGTTTTCCGAGGATGACATCATTGATTTGGAGAGGCAGACTATGGAGGAGGAGGGGGGTGGATTTAGTTTCACGCTGGATGACATTGAGGAGGAAGAGGATGAGAATGAGGAGTCATTGCCAGTGCCAGAAGCAAGTGGAGATGTAGCTTCATCTAGGATGGAGGACGAACCAGCCATATCGAGTGAGGAGGCACAATCAGTCCCACTGCAGACTTCTAGGACTAGACCCTCTAGTTCTACCTCTCCCCTAGTTTTTGCTAGAGCTGGGAAGAGGAAGTTGTAATTGTAATGATGTATTTACTTTTGGTTTTACAAAAACTATTTACTATTTTGCTTCCAGGCTTCCAACCATCAGCATTCCTCATGAGGATGTGATTTTGTAGACACTTTGCATTTAAATATATCTAGAATCAGCTTGTTTCTTTTGTGTTCTTATTTATTGACTCATTGGATGCATCTTCTCATTAAAATTTGCAAAAAAAATGCATTTTTAATTAAATTTAAGCGTGTTTTTAAGCTGCCGAGTTTTTCCCGAGTTTTTTTTCAGGCCTTGGCTTGTTTTGCCGAGTGGCGAGTAGTTCATCTCAGCAAACAAGTAGTAAAATATAGTGGATAAAGTCATAAAGCTATGGTTAACATGGATATAAACACTTTACTTTATTCCAATAAAATCTTCAAAATAAAACCTGGTGTCCAACTTTATTTATCCAAAAATATTGCAGTTAATCCCAATCTATGCAAATCAATAGACCATTCAAAAATACCTTATTCTGAAATTTAATAAGATATCTCAGAAATTTGTCTCAGAACGAGACTTTGCAAATTTCCAAAAACCCCAAACTTTGAACTCCAGTTGTGAAATCTAGGTGACTCCGCCAATTATCAGTTAGGGTGGAATCTTCTACCACTGAAATTGATCTTGCAGAGAGGGTTTTCATCCTCTAGGAGGCTGAGATGGATTGAATTCCAACCTCGAGAACCACAAGGGTTTCAATCAAAGAAAAAGAATAAACTCAACATAACTCAAATGAGCCTCTCACAACTTTTTTATAGCGCTTTTGAGAAACTCTTTAAATTCTCCTTTTCAACTTCCCTCTCTTTTTCATATTTCCTTTTTTTTGACTAGATAAAAAGGGGACATTACACATGTAGCATAAACCATCATATACTCATCATATGAACTTGCAGTAAACAGTAATTTGTGTCTTACTCTTAAAACATCTTTGTTCCTTATACAATCTAACTCACTTATCCTCTTAATTACATATCATATATCTTATTGTGATCTATTTATCTCTCTATCTCACATATATTTACTTCCTCTATCTATTATATATATGTACGATACATATAAGTACATGGTGTAGGGATGTGCCCCTCTTCCTTAGTATGTCTCTTTGTATATGCCCCAGGTTGGTTGTATGTGTTGCACATGACTTGTGGTGGCTTTGCCTGGTGGCTTTGCCTTGCTGTATCTTCTTGGGGTGAATTCTTTATGCTGTTGGCCCCTGGTGTTCTCGAAGGTTTTTAATGGTGGTTTGCATCAGGTCAGCTTTTGGGTTTTCAACGTAATAGGAGTGGTGTGACAATGTCCTACCAACATCATTTCCCATGTAAATCCATGTTTTGCCCTTAAAACTTGTTGGCTCTATTCTCCAATGTTCAAAAAATGATCAAGGTTATCAAACTCTCCAAAACTGTGTGCTGTTGCCAAAATGTCTGCAAAATTACTATATCCCTTGTCTAATGGTAGAATGTTCTTGTATATGCGCTGCAAGTTATTTTATGTATGCATCCATTCTGAGCTGGCTTGCTGTAAGAGGTGGATATGGCCATTTATCTTTAGTAGTAGTTCTTTATGATGGAATTGGAGATCTCCATGGATCTTGCCTTTTGCCTTGAGTTGTGTCCACTAGGAGACTTGTTAATTGTGCTAGCTATGAGCTGATTACCTCCTTGAATTATTTTGTTTGCACCATCAAACTTCTAGTTGTTTTAGTACTTGGTGAATTTGAGCATACAAATTTTCAATTTCTGCCTTGATAACGCCCTAATATTGTGCTCCAAATCCTTCATTGTATCATATGAAGTTGAGGCTTCCATTATGTGATTCTGTAGATTGTCTAATTGAAGTTTTAGTACCCTAGTGTATTAGAATATTTAATTATATTTTAGTCACCTATATTTAGTTCCTTGTTTAATGGTCATTTAGCTTTTTAGTTAATTAGCTTTTAAGCTTTATTTAGCATTTAGCTTTTTCTTTTTAGTTAATTAGCTTTTAAGCTTTATTTAGCGTTTAACTTTTTAGTAGTTCACTTTAAACGACTTGTTCTTAATTTAGAACGTCGTCCTTGTAATCTCTTTATATACACTTGTATGTTGTTGAATAGATTATCCGATTATTGAAACATTCATTCAATTTATTTTTCATGGTATCAGAGCGGGTAAATGAGATTCTTTGAAGTTTGGCGAATTTTTTAATAAAAATTCATGGCCTTCTTTCTGGAATATTTTCTAGATTTTTTTTAATTGTTTTTTTAATTAAAAAAACAATTTTGCTTTTTTGAAAGCTTTTTGAGGGTTTCTGGTTCATGGGCTAATTTCTTTGTGTTGGGCAGCAGTTCGTGTTTTTTTTAGGGTTCTAGAGATTTTTGGGCGTGCAACTTGGAGATTTTTTTTGCAGATTGAAAATTTTCCTAGGGTTTCTGCAATTTTCGACTAGGGTTTTGACCCTTTAGTTCAAGTCAAAATTTTATTCTGGTTGCAGATTCTTGGTGGGTTTTTCGAGACCTCAATTGGGTTGTCGTCATATTTTTCTGGGTGCATTGTTTTTCGTGCCTCAATTTTTGAGCCGTCGGGTCTGTATTCTAATTTCAGATTCTTGGTGGGTTTTTCGAGAGCTTTTCTGGGTTGGTCTCAGATTTTTTGTGTGCCTCATTTTTCGTGCCTCAAATTTTGTGCCAGCGAATTTGCCTTTGAATTTAAAAACAGTCAGCGATTTCTACTAATTTTGTGGACGTCGGGAATTTTTGCTGTCTTCTGGGCACCATTTATGATGTTTTAAGTTTGCAGAAAATTTTAATTTCTGGGTTTTTTCCAAACTTCGAAATTCGCGTTTTAGAATTCGTGTCAGAATTCTCCTCCAAGGTTTTAGATTTTTTGTGCAGCTGCTTCTATTCTGATTTTTGAATCAGATTTTTCTATCTCATGCTTTCACTAGGTTGACCTCGTTCAACATCCATTTTTGTGATGGCATCTTTTACCAACATCATGTTGGAACACAGTCAAAAGTTCAACAGCTACCACAACACCTGGAAACAGTGCATGTTCACGATATTTGAATATCGTTGCCTTGATCAGATTGATTTAGGCCAGACCTCGTCCTACAGGTCCCAGGGTTTTCACATTTTTTTTCCTCAAAAATTGTTCGCAAGGTTTAGAATTTTTTCCTTAAAAATTATTATCTGTCATTTGCAAAGCTTGTGTGGGTTTTCTTATTTTTCGCCATAAAAAATCATGGGAGGGTTTTGCTTGATTTTTTTTCTCAAAAATGAGGGTTTTACCACCTGATGTCTGGTATTTTACCACATGATGTTGTCTGGTGTTTTCCTGCATGATGTTTGATGTTTTACTGCGTGATGTTTGGTGTCTTACCACGTGGTGTTTTGGTTCTTGCCATGCAAAGTTTCAGGGTTTTGTTCGATTTTTTCCACAAAAATCGTTTCAAGGGTTTTTACCATTTTTTTCCACAAAAATGATGATTTGTATCTTCAGTTTTGGAGGGTTTGCCGATTTTTCCTCAAAATCATGGTTTTAGTTTCAGTTTGGTTACCCAACGTCAGGTTGGATGGATTTTGGTATTCTTGGTCATTAACACTTTTTAGATCCAGGGAGGGTCTCCACTGCAGCAGAGTGTTCTTTTCATTTGTGATCAAAAGACCTGCAGTGTCTTTTGTAGGGTAGTTAGTATATAGATTGACCATTAAGGGAGGGTATTAGAATATTTAATTATATTTTAGTCACCTTTATTTAGTTCCTTGTTTAATGGTCATTTAGCTTTTTAGTTAAGTAGCTTTTAAGCTTTATTTAGCATTTAGCTTTTTCTTTTTAGTTAATTAGCTTTTAAGCTTTATTTAGTGTTTAGCTTTTTAGTAGTTCACTTTAAACGACTTGTTCTTAATTTGGAACGTCGTCCTTGTAATCTCTTTATATACGCTTGTATTGTTGAATAGATTATCCGATTATTGAATCATTCATTCAATTTATTTTTCAAGTGGGTGCAGGGCAACCCAAATATAATTTGATATAATGTGTTTACATTGGGGTGAGTCCCTTTCATGTTATTGATTTCCATCTTTAATTTGGTTTGGGTGGTGGCACATGCGGTCGTTATTTCTTCCAATTGTTTTTTCTTTTGTTCTGCTAGAATTTCCTTTTTGTCTTCCTTGTTTGCAATTTTGGCAAAATTCTACTTATAACCAACCTTAATTGTTTATCCAATGACAAGTAGATATCTGAATTTATATGTGGTAGTTGTGCTTGCACTTTGCCAATGTTTTATCTAGGGACTATTGATGTTTATATATTGTTTTAAGAGTCTCTCCTTTACTGTGTAGTGCATGATATCTCTTATTTGAAATTGTCGAATAGGAGAGATTTGCATTAGGTCTACCTGTGGACTAGATAGTGTTAAGAGTCTCTCCTTTGCAGTGTTGTGCATAATATCTCCTATTAGAAACTGTTGAATAGGGGAGATTTGCATTAGGTCTACCTATGGACTAGATGTTGTAGGTTGGAACAATGTTGGTGACAGTGTTACCACAAGTTGTAGATACTTTTTTTGTGAAATGAACTCTTTAATCTTTGTCATGGGCTCTAAAGTTTGAGATTCGAGGAGTAATGAGGAGAGTCTTTGTAGAATTTTTTCACTTGATATCTACGTAACCCGGGGATGCGTCCCCGGGCTAAAATCTTTTTCTCCGTACCGGGGACGTTGCGGGGACTTGGGGATGGCCCCCCGCCGTCCCCAATATGGTTGGGGGACGTCCCCCCGTCCCCTAAACGTCCCGGGGATAGCCAGCCGTCCCCCTTTTTCCAGCACATTAAAAAAAAAGACTCAAATGCTAAAAAAAACAAACATTTTTTAATTTTATTTCAGGTCTGTAAAACTGGATTTTCACTAATATGATGGGTAAACATGTTTGAATAACTTCCAAAAGCACTTAGAAATAATGAGCAGCAGCCTGGTAATAAATTTCAAACACTTGGAACTCGCTAGTGCGTAAAAATGTGGTTGCAGGTCTGCAATATTGGACTTTTCACAATTATGAAAGGTAAATAGGTCTGAATCATAGCCAAAAGCACCCAGAAATATGAATAACAGCTTGGTATAGAATTTCACAAACACCTAAAACTTTGTAGTGCCATAAAGAAGCAATTGTAGGTCATAATAGAAATGGAAGACTATCAAAATATCCTCCAACCAGAAAGAAACAATGAACTACATACAAACAAGTGTTGGCATATTGACAATGTATTTTCAATTATGAATGCATACTTTGTATTGACAATGAATTCTGAATTATGCATGCATATTGAGTATTGACAATAAATTTTTAACACAAATGTGGTATGTTAAGGTTCTATAATGTACATATACCTTCTTTATCCTTGTTTTCATATGAACATTTAAAATTTCCCTAAATATTTTAAATTTTCCCTATATTTTATATAGTCATCCCCAAAATTGGCAAAAAAATTTGCCGTCCCAAAAACTTGTCCCACCATCCCTGTCCCAGAACTCAGGTAACATAGCTTGATATAGTTTTCCTTTTATCTTGTTTATGTTTATCAGGTTCATTTCCTTGTAGTGTGTCTTGTTTCATTTGTTTGTGTGGTTGTCTTTCTCTTATTCTTTATAGTCTCCTTTTCACGTGTTTTTATTTTCTTACTACCACTAGGTCTTGTCATAAATGTTTGACCCTTTACTATTTCCTTCTCTTGTGTGGTCTCATCGTGTAAAATCCCAAACATTTATTTTGCACTTATTCCTTCTATGCCACAGTCTGGCAGCAACCACCACCACCTGGGTGGCCCCAGCCCCATTGGTCATGCCACTCATTGCTTTGCCTCTAGAATATTCCTCTATAAAGCCACTAGTTTTTTAGAAAGGTGATTTTACACTTAAAATTGGTGATTTTGTTTTAAGAAAAAGACACTATTCTTAAATGGAGGTTGTTTCCAATGAACTTAACAATTTTGGCATCTTTAGGTCAAAAGGGAATATTTTGGCAACATTTGACTTTTTCAACGGATTGCCTTGTTATGTTGCTAGTAGATCTTGCTCCCCAACTCTACCACCTTTGCAAGGTAGTTGTGATATTGGCAGTTCAACTTTAGGAGGCTTGTTCTTAGACATACAAAGGCTTTTTTCGTTCTTTTTTTTGATTTGGGGTAGAATTTTGTGATTTTGGCAAAGGGGTCATTGGTTTTCTGATTTGATACTCTAGTTTTCTAGAAATTGAAGATTCTTCCAGAATTTGCTGTGTAGTTCTTGTCTTGAGAATTAAGGTCAAAACTTGTGCGTATGGATTCCTTTTTGGGTCCTATTGGTTTTAGAGTATGTAATTTTTGCATACCTCTCACTAGTGCTCTCTATTTCATCTCATATTGTACTTGAGTTGTAGTTTCAGTATTTTGGCTGCTTTTGGGACCTACAAGATGTAAAAAATTTAGTGTTTGCATTTTAAATGTCACTAATCATAAAGTGATACATATTGTACTTCCTAGGGGGATCATTTCAACAACTTGTAACAGGGGGTGCACTTGTGTTGTCTTCTTTTCAGCATATTTATCTTCAATATATCTAGTTTTTTTGCATCATGGATCAAAGTTCACACCATACAACTATTTTGAGTGGAGATTGAGAATGATAATCTACTTAAGAAAAGCTGATTTTTATAGAACAACACTGTGTTTGAATTCGGACCTCATTTGCTTGCAAAAAAGTTGTAAATGGTCTAACAAATGTGATGAAGTCTTTATAGCATTGTATTTGCCTATATCTATCGATCTCCTCTTTCATATCGAATCTCTATATTTACCAAATGGGACTAATTGGAAAGTTTGTTTCGGACTCAAGATTCTATGATAGGCTATTCATTGGAAAAAAAGCTCATTAATTTGATCCCAATCAATTTTGACACCATTTAGTATTTCTTCACAAAATTGAAATCACAAGATTGCAATTCAAAGAGCATGGAATTGAAAAGAAAGATGAACAATTGATCCTCAGTAGTCTCTCAAAGCTTGGTTTTGACTATTTAGTTTTTGATTCTACCTTTCATGCCACTAAGAGTGCTCTTGGTACTTAGTTCACCAAGCCATCTTTAGATGACTTTGCCATCTCTCTCACATATTGCAATTCAAAGAGCATGGAATTGAAAAGAAAGATGAACAATTGATTGTCACTATTCTCTGGAAGCTTGGTTTTAACTATTTAGTTTTGATTCTACCTTTCATGCCACTAAGAGTGCTCTTGGTACTTAGTTCACCAAGCCATCTTTAGATGTCTTTGCCATCTCTCTCACCAAAAGAATAGAAAGAAACAAGTAGTAAGAAATAGTAAGAAACAAAAAATTGACAAAGAGAAAAAGGATCAAAAACCAATTGCCTTAAAAAGAAAGCAATAAAATCTCTTCTTCAAAGTCTTTATTGCTATTGGTTTTCATCTAGTCTCTTCAAGAGGCTTTTGGTATTTTTGAGAGGGATACAACTATGCAAGATGATTAGGAACCACACTTGGTATCTGTTGTGCGAATCGCACACCCATCCCCGTCTTGGACAGGGACCCCCCGGTTTGTGCATTTCTGTCTTTGCGGAAGAGGAAGGGGATATGAAGGGTCAAGTGCTGCTAAAACCAAATTCGGCCTCTATGGGGCTGTTGTGACGTATTCACACATCGCCCCATAAATGGGGACCCCTGCTTTTTGCTTTCTCGGGTTTGTTTTTCTAGTTTTTTTTAAGGTTTTGTCTGTTAGCCTTTGCATGATGAGTGCTGTGAGGGAAGTCGCTGGAATGGCAGGCTAGAGGTCCGAAATTGCAAAAAGTTGCAAAAACTGGCTAAGACTGGTTAGAGGTCCAAAATTGCAAAAAGTTGCAAAAACTGGCTAGAGGTCCGAAATTGCACAAAGTTGCAAAAAGTTACAAAAACTGGCTAGAGGTCCGAAATTGCAAAAAGTTGCAAAAACTAGCTAGAGGTCCGAAATTGCAAAAAGTTGCAAAAACTGGCTAGAGGTCCAAAATTGTAAAAAGTTTCAAAAAGTGCCCAAAGGGCCGAATTTGGGCCTTTAAGTGAAAATTTGAAAAGTGAAAAAGTTGCAAAAAGTGCCCAAATGGCCAAATTCGGACCTTTTAGCCAAAATTTGAAAAGTGAAAAAGTTGCAAAAAGTGCCCAAAGGGCCAAATTTGGGCCTTTAAGCCAAAATCTGAAAAGTGAAAAGTCGGAAAAAATACCCCAAATGGCCAAATTCGGACCTTTTAGCCAAAATGTTAAAAAGTGAAAGTTGGCAAAACACTCCAAAATCCCAAAGTTTGCAAAAGTGCCCAAGATCCCGAAATTCACCATTAAGGGGTGAAAATGTCAAAGTCTTTAAAACTTTTCGAATGCCCCTCTTGCCCGAAATTGCCACAAACAACTAAATTCACAGAAGGAGTAAAGCGTTAAAACTTGGGAAATTTTCAAATGACCCTCGAGGCGTTAAATTTTAATATTTGTTAAATTAAATTAATTAATTTTTCAAATTGATTTATTGAAGTGAAATTGATCGTTCGCAAGTCGCAGGACGTGATTAGAGAACCAAGAGAAAGACCCGAAACGCAAATCGAAGAAGGATCGCAATCAAGGCTAGGCACTGAAGACTGGAAAAAAGAAAAAAGATGTGGGAACACCCTGCAGGAGCGCGAGAGCAACCAAACATTGGGAACCGTGCCGCTGAACAAAGATGAAGTCCACCACCGGGACCAAAGATCAAAGAACACTTTTAATGCTGCAAGTTTATGCCTTCTCGAGAAAAAGCACATAGCTGGATTTAATTCCAGGAATTCAATTTCTAAAAAGCTGAAATTGTTTAAGTGTAAAACTGCTTGTAGGTCCCACTCAGATATTTTGAAAGAAAGGGGAAACAAGTCAGTTGTGAACAGTTATGTCCAACTACCGGATAGACTCAAATTGAAGCCAAATAGTGGCAGGTAGTTGAAATTGTGGTTGAATGGATGACTAAGAATTAATTGGGCATGGGTTAAGGCTTGGATGGCAAGTTGCAGCCCTTGGATGCAGGCCATCCTAGCCTTCGATTCAAAATTGAAATATCTATAAAAGGCAGAGGCCTTTCTTTTGTAAAGGGTTAGATGGTTAGATAGTTAGAGATTGTTAGATAGTTAGATTTATGAGTTAGAATAGGTTAGATCTTAGCAGTAGCATAGAGATGTTGTAGAAATTGTTGTAATAGGCAGCTGAAATCAATATATAGACATTGAATTGGTGTTTATTGTCTTGTTTTCATCCTGTTTGCATGGTTTCTCTCAGCATTTTAGATAGATCTTTCTATTTTGGGTGTGCAGGTATTTGATAGATTCAGGCTCATACCACTGAGGATATATTGATTGTAGAAGAAACAAGACATTCGACCATAACTTTAATGAAAAAAGCATGTTCTTTTACATAGCTTGGCAATGATTTTTTGCCTTCTCCCACTGTATTCTTCTCTACTTGCTAATAATCTACCTACTAATTGTTAACTTGTACAAATGAGAGAGTGGAGCCTTATATAGTGCTCTCAATACAATTGAATGGCCAAGATCAAATCTACATCAATGACCAAGATTGAAAGATAGAAACCCTAATTAGGGTTTGTTACACCCATTACATAACATTTACTGTTTGACCAATGATTGAATTACATTACATAGGACACACGTCCTTCCTTGAATGTTGACCAATGAATGATGAGGTTAGGTAAGATAAACAATATTTGATGAAGTGACATGTGTCACTTGCTCCACTTCTGAATGAGTTAGGTTTGTTGAACTTTGTGCCATCACATGTGGCAGTTAACCTCTAAGTGCATTGACTTTGGATGCCCTGACTTGGAAGGATGTGGTTGGGTTAAAGATGATTGGGCGCAACTCAGCTTACTCCTTGTAACTCACCACAAAGTGGAGTTTGTGATTCGAGTAATATCTCTTGATACTCAACATTTCCAAGTGCCTGATGTGACGATGATGGGAGATATTCCCAAATTGCATCATCCTCTTTGACCTGATCACCTTCACTTAGCCTTCGTCTGGGATTACTCTCTTGCTATACTAGCAATGATTTTTGGATTTCCAAAGGAAATTCAAGATATTTGTAAAATTCCTTCCTTTAGCACCTTCACTCTCATGCTTGCTCTTTCATTACATTGATCTTTACTTTGTGATGATGAGTCCTTACACTTCATTTGCAATGTTGATGAATGTTGGGGTGTTTATCATGTGGAGCAATTTGTCACCTTGCCTTGCTTGCTATCACCCATTGGGAAGTCTTCTCTCCTTTGAGCCTCTTCCATGGGTTCTTCTATTTGCTGATGGAGTCTTCCTTCATATTTTTGACGTAGACTCTGTCATGCTTGATTTGCTTCCATCTCTCATGCTGATGATTTTCATACTAACTTTCCTTGCATTCTTGTTTTTGCTGATGAAGTAAGTGTGATCTCTCAATGTGATCGAATCTCCTCGATTGCTGTAGCATCCTCACTTGCTCCCTTTCATACGCTTTGCTTCTAGCTTCAACTCATTGCCACCTCTATTCAACATCACCATCAAGACCTTGGTTGCTCCTCATCAAACCCTTCTTCTCAATTGATTGTTCCTCGCCTCCATGCTTTGACTTGAGGAAGTCCACTTGCTCACTTGACTGCCTATCACTATTACTATAATATCTTTCTTTGTGTTATTAATGGTCATTTAAGTTGTTTCTAACTTCGCCTCTAGTTAACGATTGTTTCTTTTAGAAACGTTGTCTTTGTAACTCTATTTAAAGGAGCTTTGTCTCCTTGATTAAATGAACAACATCGATTCTTTGAAATCCATATGCTTTTGCATCTGTATTAATCACCCCTTAGATCCATACTTTGACCTGACCTAGAAGTTGCACTGCATCCCCTCTCAAGCAAGAGGTTAAAGATACCAAAACTACTGCCAAGCTAGACAACTATGCAAAGACAACTATGCTACCAAGCAAAATAGCGGGCGTCCCCATTTGCAATGGGGCGATGTGTGAAAATGTCACAACACTAAGCTAGGCTTAAGGGGGCGTGTTAGTGTTAGTTTTAATGTTTCTAGTGGGTATTATTTTTCCTGTAATGTAGGTTTTTTCTACATTTGTTAATTTAGGCTTAATTAAGTGAGTATTAGTGTGAGGTTTTAGCATCTTCCATGTAGTTACTATTCTTGAGTACTTTTGGTGTACTCTCCCTATTGGTTGTATTTGCCACCTACTTGCTCACTTAGTCTATACATGGTCACTCTCCTAGCTTGTTTTGCATCATTTTTGCTTCTTGTAGCTTCATGCTGTTTTGCTTTCCTAATGCTATATCACTTTTTGAGCATTTGAATTATTCTCTTGGAGACTAACTTTGTAATCCTATTTTTATTTCTTTAATCATCTGTATATACTTTTTAATAGTTTCTACTTTTCGCACTCGATCCTGGGTTATCATTTAGTTTGCAGTTTCAAACACTTGTGAATTATGCGAGTAATCATCAAATTTACAACTATTGGAGAAACAAGTCCGCTAGAACTTTGTTGTGTTCTTCTATCACAACTGCAAGATTTGTAACAATTAATCATGATTATGGTCACGTGCAACCAAAAGGTTAGGATCAACCCCACTTGTTCCTTTCAGATCAACCAACAACAGCTATCACATGTCATGTGCTTTTTTCATAATCCAATTATTTTTTGAGGTCTATAGACTTTCTTATTTCTTGTAGGCTAAGGTATAAAGTTAGGGAAATGATATAATAATATTTTACGTTGTCCCAATAGCTTTATTTTGTAACATTGTAAAGGGGACAACTTATGTATTATTATTCTATTTAAGTTGCTCCATTGAAATATTTTATTAAGATATTTTTGAACACCTTTTGAGGAAATATTAGATGGGAAAGGAAAACTCAAAATCAAACTAGTGAATATAAAATGTGAGTTTGGCACAAATAGGGCATCCATTGTTACTGTTATCAAACCCTATTTCCGAGCTTGAGCATTTTGTTTATCTCCATGTTCAAGGATGAAAACCCTTTGCTGCAGCAATCTGGAGGATGAAAACCCTCTTATTTTATAGTTTAGCTGATTCCATTATGGAATTGCATTTGTTTTGAATGATTGTAGTTATTTTGGTTGCAATTTGGATATTGGGATTTCCAGTTGGCGGAAGTTTTCAAATTCAGTTCCACTTTTGTGGTTGCTTTCGAAAGTTATCTATCTAATTTGATTCTAAATAGAAAATCTTGTTACTGTTATTGGCTTGTACCTTTGCTGGGCTGTACCAATTTATTTGTCCAAATGAACCATCTTGAAGCTTGAAAAATAAATTGAATGAATGATTCAATAATCGGATAATCTATTCAACAATATACAAACGTATATAAAGAGATTACAAGGACGACGTTCTAAATTAAGAACAAGTCGTTTAAAGTGAACTACTAAAAAGCTAAACGCTAAATAAAGCTTAAAAGCTAATTAAATAAAAAGAAAAAGCTAAATGCTAAATAAAACTTAAAAGCTAATTAACTAAAAAGCTAAATGACCATTAAACAAGGAACTAAATATAGGTGACTAAAATATAATTAAATATTCTAATACCTTCCCTTAATGGTCATTCTATCTACTAACTACCCTATAGAAGACACTGCAGGTCTTTTGATCACGAACGAAAAAAAACACTTTGCTGCGGTGGAGACCCTCCATGGATTCGAAAAGTGTTAATGACCAAGAATACCAAAATCCATCCAACTTGACATTGGGTAACCAAACTGAAACCCGTGTTTAGCCCTAACGGTATAGTGGTGGATAATCAATAACCCAGTAGTACCTGCGTATACTAAGCATTCATAGAACAGAGCAATTGTACATCATAATATAAATGACAGCTGATAATAATTAGACCAGAAAGTTATATCTTTATTCCAATGTCTCCAATTGTCCATACATGATCCCCCCCTGCCGAGGTTCCAACCAAACAATATATAGACCCGACGGTTGGCCAAGTTGCCAATCGTCACCAACTCCCAAGTACCCGACGGGAACCTTTCGGCAACAACAAAACATAACCACACATAACATGCTTATAATTATTATTCATACTAACATACGTTTTTACCCCTAACATTAGCCCCCCCAAAAACGTAGTCGTCTTCCAGACGACTCAGACAAGAGAAACTGAATTATATAAAACATAGCTAAGATGTCGTACCAGTTTTTGCCGACACCGTACCAGTTTCTACTGACACCGTACTAGTTTCTGTCGTCGCCGTACTAGTTTCTGTTGCCGCTGTTCTAGCTTCTACCGCTGCAGTACCAGTTTTTGCCGACACCGTACCAGTTTTTGCCGCCGCCGTACCAGTTTCTGCCGCTGCCGTACTGGTTTCTGTTCCTGCTGCAAGTACAACCAAACTGATCTGTGGCAACGATATCCGTCGCTGTGGCGACGGTTCCCCCTCTCCAATCTTCTGGAACATTGCGCTCGTACTCTTCCATTGCGCTCGTAGCCCTCCATGCCAATCTTCTAGTTTGAATGAAACTCGCACTGTGTACCCTTGGAACTGGATGACCGAAGCTCGTTCATGAGGGTTATAACCGGATACCATGGTCCGTAGGACTGGCTTGAACTCTTTAATGTTAAATATGGGCATCTGCACAGCGTGGTCGACCTGTGCTTTTTTAAGCGATTCCTTCGTCACATGGTCTGGAGGGTTTTCCTGCCACCAAGTACGACATTCACTGCCAGCCACACTCTCGAATGCTACGTTTGCTGCCGTGAGTTCCTTTGCGTCCTTTGTTGCCTTCAGTCTGCTCCTGGTTTTCCTGCTGCTGGCAAGTTCTGTGGCAGTCATGGTCGTACTGCAATTGCCTTTCTCTGCTTTTCTGCCCATACCCCTTCCCAAGTCGTTATTATAACCGCCTGACAGATTATCTCGCTAGTTGGTACGACCCATTGTGTCACTCTTCGTTTCCTTGCTGTACGGTCTCCTTGATTGTCTTGACAAGTGCCTATCGTACGGATGTCTCTGCCTGTCCACCTGGTACCTTATGCTGTATGGATCTCCCTGTCTACCTGACTGATGCCGTACGCCGTACGGACTTTGCCTTGTGGGTGTGGTTGATGTTGATTGCCGTACAGATGTTGATGATGTTGGCCGTACGGGTGCTCTTGGCCGTTCGAATGTCTCTGTTTGTCTGGCAAATGTTAATGCTGGTTGTTGTACGGATATCTTTGCTCTGCACGTATTGGTGGAAGTGGGCTGTACACCGTACGGTGGGGGTATACCCTCGAGGGTTATGGTCGTACGGTAGCTCCGTATGCCGTATGGTACTACAAGTTGACAACCCCCTGTTTCTCCTAAGCCGTACTAGTATGGCGAACGGTCTACTCTTCCTCGTGCCACAATTCTAGTCACTATGTGCCGTACACTGTACGGAGCATGTATGCCGTACACTTGCTCCCCTTTAGATGAGTTTTGTATATTGTACACGTACGACAGCCTAAGCCTTTCCCTTCCTGTATTCAGTACACCATACCCCGTACAGTGGCTCCAGTCTGTTGTGCCCTGAATCCGTATGTCGTACGGTATGACTTCTGCGTTGTTCGATAGACTCTGGCAATCTTCTGCAAATTGTACGTTGTACGGTATAGCCCTCAGATTTTCGTGCCTTCTTGATCGTTCACTCCATACCCTATACGGAATTGTCCCCTCTTGGGCGTCCGTACACGTGCTCTGTACTGTTTCTTCTGTCCTTGCAGCATGCCACTGATTTGTACGGTGTACTACTTCCTTTTGTACGCTCAGTCTTGTCTGGCTGTCAGGTTCATCTTCCTGATATTTCAATTTTTTAGTACTTGCCGACTTGGACTTAGTTGCTTTTTCCCTTACAAGTATCAACTGTGGTTTTGCCTCATTGCCTAGATTAACCTTCTCCACACCTTGTTCCTCGTACTTGATGGTTTTATCCCGTTCAAATTGGTGTGCTGGCGTGTTGTCCATCCGTGCCATTCCCTCTTGGTATCTACCGTACTTCGGGGGAAAGGATTGTTCTTCCATCCCGCCGCTTGATTCTCCTATCTCACATATTTGAAGTATGTGACACTCCAGGTGGAAGAGCTCATAGTCCTCCATTTGCCAATGAAAAAGTCCTGCCAGTGAACTGGTTCCATCCTCGGAGCATTCATCTAGTTCCAGCACTCCTTCCTCGTCGGGTTCTTTCCCTCCTCTGTCTCCTTCAGAACTCCACTCCCATCGATTGGAATCTTCTGAGTCGGAGTCTGATGACGCGAGCTCTTCGCTGACAGACTGGTTCTTGAGATCAATTACATACTTATGCCTGTCCTTCTCGATTGAGAGCGTATTCCTTTTCTAGTTGTGGTTAGCTTTGGCCATGATCAGCCACCCCCTTCCTAGAAGAGCGTCGTACGCTTTCCTTTCCATCGGAATGACTACGAAATCCAGGATGAACTGCTGCGTCCCAATTACCACCTTTTGTGCCATGAGGGTGTCGAGGGGTTTGATATCGTGTTGGTCGGCACCGACCAGGTGGAAGGTTCGTGGCCAGAGGGTAGGCTTACCAAGGCTTCGCCAAGTTCCCTCTGGTAGTACGTTGACTCCGGACCTGCCATCAACAATGGTGTTAGTAAGCTTTTGCCCCATTATATCCATCTCTACTACTGCTGGTTTCCGCCCAGCGCCCACTGCGAGTAGCATAGGATTCATGGCATCCGTACCAAGTTCCTTCCTTGGGTCTGTACTACATGGGTCCGCCACCGTTTGGTGTTCCTGTCCAGAGGTAGTGTCCATGGTTATATTTGTCAAAGCCATCCTTATCTGTGGCATGGTCTGCAGAAGGTCGTACACCCGTACAGGTATTGTGGTTTGTAACATCTGCTTCATGATAATTTTTTTTGGGTTCGTATGGACCGACGTATCGGCGGCCAGGTGCGAGGCCCTCCGTTCTCCAGCCCTCGCCTGCTAGATATCTGCCCTTGCCTCCTGAAGTCTTTCTTTTTCTGTGCGAGGGTCCGGGTACATGGCTTTCTTATTTTGCAACCTTGTGATTGCCAGTACGTCTTCCTTTGATCCATCTACATCGAGCATGTTCACCCCTTTTTTGCTTTGGGCAATCTATGTCCTCGTGATTCCTTGGACCGCACCATCTGCACAACAAACTTCCTACATCACCTCCGTTTTGGCATTCTCGGGCAAAGTGCCCCCATTCATTGCACTTCCTGCATTGAATCATGGGTTGCCCCTTCCTGTCGTATTGAATTCTGCTCCTTGGTGTGTTATTATTGGATCTGTTGTTCCCTCGTCGATTGTTTCTGTATCCTCCGGGTGAGGCATCAGGGTTTGTTGTTGGCCTTGGAGGCGTTGCTGGTGGTGTGGTTTGGTCGGGTTGGGCATAGAGCACTTGTGTGCTCTGTGCCTTCAAGTTGTACGGGCATTCCTTGGTGGAATGTCCCGTTATTTGGCAAATGTCACAGAAGACTTTTCGGGGACAACCTCCTTTAGTGTGCCCTTCGGTCTTGCAGTCAGTACACCATAGTTCTTTTCCTTCCCTACTACTTTCTTTGTCACCTTTTAACTCCTTCATCATCCTCATCATATCTTTGCGGAGTGCTTGCACTGTTTTTGATCCTCCATCGCTGTCGTCGTCCATACTGTCACCATCGCTGCTCAGTCGCTTCCCCCGGGATGTCTTGTTTTCACTTTCAATATCCATGGCACGATTGTATGCTTCATCGTACGATGGCGGAGGTACTACTTTCATCGTCCTTCTTAGGTATGATACCAATCCTTCCACGAACCACCGCTTCTTGAGGCCATCCGCCGGCTGGTTCTCCATTTTGTTCAGTAGTTCCCTCAGTCGTCTGTTATATGCGCGTACACTTTCGTTTTTTCCTTGTTTGGTGTTGTAAATTTCCGCCACAATCTCGTTGTCGTCCCGTAGGAGTTTGAATTCTCCCTCGAAGGCCTTCTTTAGATTGTTCCAGGATGTTTTATGCTGCACATCGAGATTTGTGTACCAGTCAATCGCTATTCCTCGCAAGGTGGCTGAAAATGCCTTCACCTAGTAGTCCCGGTCGTCCTGGCCATTTGCTTCCCAGATGGTAACGCATGTCTTGCAATGCCGTACGAGATCCTCTGATCCGTCGCCCATGAATTTTGGAAGTTTTTGTTTCTCCAGGGTGTGTGCCATCGTTCTTTTCTGTGCGGTTTTATGTAGTGCCTGGAAATGGCTATATGCCAGGAAGGTACTATGTGTCCGGGTGGTGCCGTACGCTCTTGGTCTGGTTGGGTCCCTGCTAACCGGGCTTTGGTCACCTTCACTTCTATAGTCCCTCCTTCCCGGGGTTTCCGGGTCCGATCTTCCTATTTTGATGTCCTCTGACAACGACAAGTTTTTAGTGCCAGACAATGTTACTTTGAAAATAGTGGCGATTTCTTCGTGCAGGTCTCGTATTGCCTCCTCTCCTTGTTTGGAAAATTTCGATTGGGTGCTTTGTGATTCGGTTCCGGAGTCTTCTTCACTTGACGTCGAGTGTGGGGCCTGGTCGGCAAGATCTTCCTCCGCTACGTTTGGAAGTGGCAAGTTCCTGGCGACCTCGGCCAACTCCTTCCACGTACACGGTTTTTGCCTTTCTCGACTACGACTCTGACTCACACTCCGACTTCTGTTGTGTTTCTCCGGACTCCTTGAGTCGGCAACCTCTCTTAGTTGCTGTCTCCTGTTGGCCTGTTCTTTTATGCGGAGGGATCACCGTATAGTTCCCTTGTTTACTCCTTCGATAGCAGTGGTACGTCTGTCTTTGTTCGGCCGTAGGGGCATCAAGTGCCAGAGGTACGGCGTTGACTGACCTCCCTCTCCTCTTCCTCCCTACGACTCCGTTCCTCGTATCATCGGAGAACTTGTTGCCGCCAAAGTTCCTTTGCCGTTTTCTCTCTTTGGTCTTGGAGTGCAATCAAATTTCTGGCGAGTAACCTTGGAATACTTCCGAGTAGGTCAAAGACGAGGGTGCTGACGGTGAGTTCACCATGTACTGTACCTTCCGAGACGGCTCTCTCCTGAGCCTCTCACCGTACGTACTGCGTGACCGACACGTCCCACAACTCCACCAAGTCTGCCGTCAACTGATCCTCTCGTTCCTCTTCTGCGGTACTCTCTTCGTGCGTGTCGCTGTCCACGACAATTAATTGCTGGTTAAATGGTCGGCCCATTAATTGCTTCCGCCTGTCGCCATGGTTATCTCCAGGTTCGTTCAGGCAACGGTGCCAAAATGTTTAGCCCTAACGGTATAGTGGTGGATAATCAATAACCCAGTAGTACCTGCGTATACTAAGCATTCATAGAACAGAGCAATTGTAGATCATAATATAAATGACAGTTGATAATAATTAGACCAGAAAGTTATATCTTTATTCCAATGTCTCCAATTGTCCATACATGATCCCCCCCTGCCGAGGTTCCAACCAAACAATATATAGACCCGACAGTTGGCCAAGTTGCCAATCGTCACCAACTCCCAACTACCCGACGGGAACCTTTCGGCAACAACAAAACATAACCACACATAACACGCTTATAATTATTATTCATATTAACATACGTTTTTACCCCTAACAACCTGAAACCATGATTTTGAGGAAAAATCGGCAAACCCTCCAAAACTAAAGATACAAATCATCATTTTTGTGGAAAAAGATGGTAAAGACCCTTGAAACGATTTTTCTGAAAAAAAATAACCCTAGGTTGGATGTACAACATAAATGGCACCCAGTAGACACCAAAATTCCCGACGTCCACAGAATTAGCAAAAAATGTTGACTGTTTTTAAATTCCAAGGCAAATTCGCTAACACAAAATTCAAGGAACGGAAAACGAGGCACTTAGAAAAATCTGAGACCAACTGGGGAAAGCTCTTGAAAACCCACTAAGAATCTAAAATCAGAATGCAAATCCGACGGCTCAAAAATCGAGGCATGGAAAACGATGCACCCAAAAAATCTGACGATGACCCAGTTGAGGTCTCGAAAAACCCATCAAGAATCTGCAACCAGAAGAAAATCTCGACTTGAATTGAAGGGTCAAAACCCTAGTCGAAAATTGCAGAAACCCTAAGAAAATTTCAATGTGCAAAAAAAAAACCTCCAGGTTGCAAGCCCGAAAATCTCTCAAACCCTAAAAAAATACATGAACTGCTGCCCAACACAAATAAATTCGCCCATGAACGAGAAACCCTCGAAACCCTCAAAAAGCTTTCAAAAAAGGAAAATCGTTTTTTTATAAAAAAACAATAAAAAAAATCTGGAAAATATTCCAGAAAGAAGGCCATGAATTTTTATTAAAAAATTCGCCAAACTTTAAAGAATCCCATCGACCTGTTCTGCTACCATGAAAAATAAATTGAATGAATGATCCAATAATCGGATAATCTATTCAACAATATACAAACGTATATAAAGAAATTACAAGGATGATGTTCTAAATTATGAACAAGTCGTTTAAAGTGAACTACTAAAAAGCTAAAGGCTAAAAAAAGCTTAAAAGCTAATTAACTAAAAAGAAAAAGCTAATGCTAAATGCTAAATAAAACTTAAAAACTAATTAACTAAAAAGCTAAATGACCATTAAACAAGGAACTAAATATAGGTGACTAAAATATAATTAAATATTCTAATAAAGCTAGCCATAGCTTTTGGTAGTTTCAGTGCAGCCTTTAGAGGAATTGCTCCTATATTTCCTATTCCGGCATTTTATATTGGAGCTGCTGTACCATATTATTATTGAGCATAAAGATTACATAGTTTGCTGTACTCTTGTTTATTGATCACAGCTTTTGGGGAGTGTTGTATGACACCCGTACAAGTCTTCCAAGGCATTGTGAGCCCAGTCACAGCTTACTGAACAGGCTTTCTTGGAATCTATATCTGCCAGCTTGTGAGTAGATCTATATTATCATATATGATATTCAAAAATTATGTGTGGGTTTTGTTGATTGTGCTATATTGAATTAATATTCGGCCAATTTACTGAATTTCAAGGATTATCAGTGGAAATATTATTGCAATCTAGCAATTGTAGATAATCTGGTATTGCATAATATTTTGTATTAAATATGGGTTAAGTATTTCAGTTATCTAGTATTGTTGTTTACAAAATCACAATACAAAAGAAACTTTGTGTATTTATAAAATCTAGAAAGGGACATTGCATCAAACTATCTCATGACTCCTTAACTAAGCCATGCCAATAAAATTATAACTAGGCCTCCATTTTGTGTTGCTGCTGAGCCACCCAACATTGCTGGGGCTAATGATGGGAGGGGAATTCAAAAATGGAAGGAACAATGACACACCTAAATACTCATGCTGCTAGTTTTGCCTGTAATGTCCCTACTAGTTAGGGATCACTGTCCTGCAAAACAGATTGTTAGAATACAACAAATATATATATATATATATATATATATATATATATATATATATATATATATATATAAAATTCAACTTGCAAATTCATTTTAAAATACTTAATTAACACTAATCACGATTCTTATCTAATAAAAAAGATACGAATGCCATACGGAGATATGTCCTTAGGCGGCTGTGAAGCTCGCCTTCTTGGAACCCATCTTGGTTCCAAGCCATCCAGGAAATCGAAGGTGAATTCGATTCCTGACTTGGGTGTAATTTCTTACACCCAAGCCATCCAAGAAATCAAAGGTTAATTTGATTCCTGTCTTGGATGCAACTACTTACACCCAAGCCATCCAGGAAATCGAAGGTTAATTTGACTCCTGTCTTGGGTTACACTCAAGCCATCCAAGGAAGACCATATGTCAATTCCTTGCCTTGGATGATGCATCCCATCATCCAAGTCTACCAGAGGGGACCGACCAGATCCGTCTCTTCTTGGATGAACTTTGTCAACCAAGCCATACATATATGCATATAGATATTCATTATATACTGCCTACCAGAGATTATCATGATTCCTCCATTAGGCTATAAGGGAGTTTCCTCCCTATAGCCTCCATCATACTATCACATTTATATTACATTTTACAATTTATTACTATTTTCCATTTCATAATCTACATTTACATGTTCCTAACTTAACATGTATTCCATAACGTATATTCAGGAAACATCCATTATCATATATTCACATTTATTTATTGACATATATTCCTAACTATTCATTAATATGTATTCGTTAACATATATATATTAAATATGCATTAATTACATTCATTAAAATATGTAAATATGCATTAATTTCACTCATTACATTTGTATTAAAATATTCATTCATTAATGTATATATTAGAATATTAATTACTTATATTCATTAATATATTCAGTAAATAAGCATTAACATATTAATTACTTATATTCATTAATATATACAGTAAATAAGCATTAACATACAGTAAATAAGCATTAACATATATTACTTCATTACTTACCTGTTCTATTCGTAGCAGTAGTTTCCGATCTGTGGTTGCCTCTACTGATCGCAATCTCTCCTTATACCTTCCGCTGCCTTCCTCCCCCTTCAATCTGCGTGCTGCTGCCCCCTTTATACCCCGTGAAGGGTTGTACCCCTCCATGGGTCCCCTTTCGCATGCAGGGATGCGATGGTAATCGCAGCCCAGCGTCGCACCATTTCGTGCGGGGGTAATTGGGGGGGAGGGCTCGTTATAGTTTAATTACATTGTGCTTTGAATATGGGTGTTTTAAATACTTTAAATATTACATTGTTATATTGCCATTTAAAATATATTAAATATTAAATAATATTTTTCTTTATTATTATATATTAAATATATTTCCTTTATTTTTAATATATTACTTATATTATCATTTTAATCATTTATTTACAATAACCTTATTTAATTAATCCATATATTAACTGATGCTCTGCAAAATGAACAATGTTAGACTAAACCCTGTGGTCGTATAACACACAAAAACACACGAAACAAAGATAGATGCTAGTGTCAATCAACCAAAAACTAGTCGAAGCAGGCATATCAAAAGAGACACTAAAAACATGATGAAATATTTAACTATGGAAGCAAATACAACAAGGCATCTCCAAATGCCTTCTAACATGCTCTTCGCTCCTTCTCCCTTGTTCCTCTCCTCTCCAAGTTCCAAATTAGTGTAGCTCTCAACAACTTTTTGCACTATGGATGCCTTGTGAAGATTCAAGATTGAAATGATGATTAATCTAAAATGTTATGCGAATGTGAACAAAAGCTAAAACAAGAGATTATCTAATTAGCTAGTGTTGATTTTAAAACAAAAGAGTGAATATGATTGATTATCTAATGCTCTCTAAAAATGACTATAATGTAAATGATGCGTAAAAGTTTTCAGGATCTGGATTATGAAGAAATGGGCTCTATTTATAGGAAAAATGGAGTAATGGATGGTTGAGATTGAGTAATCTTAACAAGGGTCAGGATTGAATCCATGTGAGGGCTTTCAACCCAATCTCAGGATGACAAGTGTCAACATGAGACGAGTTGTGAGGAGAAGGAATAAGCATTAAATGCTTGACATAACCTGAGAGTTAACTTGGGAGTTAAGGTTAAGGCTGGGTTGAGTGAATAAATTCATTATCCAAAGAATAATGCTTTTATCCAATGGATAAACTCTTGTGCAAAGGTTAAAGGGATAACCATGGTCAAAGCAATAAATGCTTGAGGAGACACATGAGTCACATGAGGGTTAAGTTAGGGGTCAAAGTCTCTAACCATGGGTGCAAGTGGATTTAACCATTAATGGTCATGTAAGAGCCATAAGTGGTTTGGAAGACTTTAGAGGTTAAATTGTTGAACACACAAAGCATTAAATGCTTTTCAAAGACTTTGAAGTCTCTGAGAAGCGACTCCAAGTTGCTTAGGGATGTGACAATATTTAGGAGATGGATTAGGCTAATTAGAAAGGGGTTTAGAAGAATCTAGAAGGGGATTAGGATTGCAAGTGGGTTTGGTGGGTGAAGGAAAATAGGATTTTTATTAAAATAAAACATTTTTTTCAACAAATAGGTGCAAGTTGCATTTTTAGGAGAATGCAAGTGGGAGGGGATTTAATGATTTAAATAAATGTTTAATTTAATTTATTTAAAAGAAGAAAGGGGATTAAATTAAATAAATAGGATTTATTCATTTAATTGATTGTGAATTTGGTTTAATGAATTAATTAAAATAAATTGAATAATTTATTTAATTAATAGGAGAATGTTTGAAGATGAATTAATTAAATATTAATTTAATTAACTGATGGTTTGTGGATTTTTAATCAAATAAATAGCAAATATTCATTTAATTAAAATGGACAGATTTATGTAACTACATTAACATTATTAAATAATTTTACATCAGGTGATACCGTAGGGGTTATCACATTGCTTGCCACTCTTTGAATACTTCCTTCGTGTTTCTGAAATACCCTTCTAGGGCTCCCAGTGTATTATTACTGTTAGGATATTGTTGTTATTGTTATTGTTAGCATTCTCATTGGATGCCATGCCATCAACCTCCTTGTCCATTTCGTCCGTAGCATCTGTGATGGAAAACTCTATGTTGCCTTCACCATCTATGGAAGCAATTGTCTCATTACAGTTATGCTGGTTTATCATTGTGGTTGTGTTTTAGACACCAAGCCCCTCATGTGCATCCTGCTATTGCTTATGTTCATGTTCATGTGCTCCATTCCACCCCATTTAAAGTCTAAGTTGTGGTCATTGGGGTTGTAAATGCAGTTTCTAAAATCCCTTTGTTGATGCAGAAAATGTTAGTTTTAGGATCAGAAATAAAATAAGCAGAAATACAACAACACAGCAGATACCCTGGGAAAACCCTCCTACTCGAGGGAGAAATACCCAGCAAGATATATCTCCATATATTGAATGGCTAAGAGCAGAAATCTGCTTACAAGCCTGGCCTTACTCAAAGCTGAATTAATACAATGAATAATAGTATCACTCCTTGATGCTAAGTACAAATAAATATGGTTCCTCTTGAAGTCTGATCTGCTGCAAATGGAATAGACGACCTCTGATGGAAATGTTGTTATTGATGTCAAAATAATTAGTATACTTTATTGTCTTGATGCCACAGTCGGGTGTACAAAGCATATATTTATGATTGGCAATACTGTATATACAGCAGTAAATGGCTACAAAGCATAGTATGTACACAGCAGTAAAAGGGCCTACAGAAAACAGTAAATTATATAGTCCCAGCAGTGAATTATACAGCAGTGAACAGTTCCAGTAAATGGCATGTATTGTCTACAGAGAATAGTATGTAAAAAGCAGTAAAAATATGCAAATATTATCACACAGATTTACACTGGTCTGATATATGCTAGGAGGCGGCACGACATACAGCCAATTGTATTTATATGCCTGTGAATGGATACTGTAGCATACCGTATTTCTAAGATATTATAACATACCGATCTGATACTGTAGCAAATCGTGGTTCTGTGTGACAGCTACGTAGTCAATAATTAATACGTAGTTCACAAAGTTATTCATTAACAGCAACCAATGAAAAAGACAAAACAGAAAAAGACATGTAAAAAATAAAAGAAATAAAAAAAGGGGCCCACCTCATTATGCTGGCCCCCACTAAAAGACAAAAAGATCATCCTACGTAATGACTTGTATAGTCATAAGTAAGGCAGCGATTAAATAAAAAGGAATATAAAGTGGCAATTAATAATAAACAATTAATATGAAGAGTTTCGATTGGTATTTCCAAAAGGGTGTGAATTGTTAAAAGAGAAGATAATACGGGTGTGATGTATGTTAAGGAAAATAAGAAGAGGTGCGATTTCATAAATGAAATCTCAGTTTGCTTAATAGGGACGTGTCTCTTAGTTTCTAAAAGATATGTCACTTCAAAGTATTAGGAAAGATATAAAAAGAATGTGAGATAAGAGTGGAGAAAATACGTGGAATCTGAAGAAAAATATGTGTGGAATATGTGAGTAAAATCTATGGCTGTTGCAATTAATTGAGTAATGTGCAAGGTGAGTAAGTAATTCTGAAAATATAATTTAGACAGAAGAAAATTCAGACGAACATGCTGTGTGGGTAAAGTGTATTATAGTGGATGTGAAGAATAAAATATAGAATATCTACACTTATGTGTAATGCTGTGAGTGATATTTTCTGAAGTAATATTCCAGATAGTTTTGATGAAGAAGAATATGCTGTAGAGATAAAAAGAAACTTGAATAAAGTTTATATGATTATGCTTCAGAAGTAGAGAGGGTGACCTATGAGGATATTATATCAGAATTGAAGAAAAGACTGTTTCTGCAGGTTTGTAATGAAGTATACAGCAGATTTGTAAATACTTTCATGGTCAGAATTTTTGCAAAAGATATAGTGTATGTTGTGAAGATCATTATGATAGCAGATTTAAGGAAGAATTTACAGCAGATATAAGAAAGATTTCAATGCAGATTTTGAAGAAGAATTATGGCAGATTTATGAAGAGATCATAACAGATTTGTGGAAGATAATATAACAGTTTTATGAAGAAGAATATATGCTTGTGAGGAAGAAATATATTCAAAAGATTAAACTGCCCATCATCAGTTGAGATAGCAACATTGTCAAGATGGAAATTCAGATTTATATAAAGTGGGTTGGTGCTCACTAATTCTGGATTGGGGAGTTGGTGCTCACGAAATCAGATTTGGGAGTTGGTGCTTCCAGTGGGTTGGTGCTCACGAAATCAGATTTTGGAGTTGGTGCTTCCAGTGGGTTGGTGCTCACGAAATTGGATTTGGGAGTTGGTGCTCACAAATAGAGTTAGGGGTTGGTGCCTACAAACAGTGTAAAAGAAATTTATAAAAGCATTTATTGCCGTGGTTTTTTCTTGTAAGGGTTTCCACGTATATATCTTGTGTTCTACTTGTGTTCATATTAGTTAGATCATATATGAATGTTGGTATGCAATGAATATGTTAATGAGATAAGTTATATACTTGTGTTTGAAGTTGGAAAAGTTTAAATTGGTTGTTATACCTTATTCACCCCCCCCTCTCAGTATAACTGTGTGCTCTTCAACCTCTTCACTAGGTCGGCCCCCCTTAGAGAATAAAATATATAAAATATTACTGTTTACAAGAAGGCCGACCTGCCTTAAACGAGGGGAAAATAGCTCTCGAAGCTATAAAACACTAACACTCCCTCTTAGCTATGGAGGTATTTTCCAGATATCTATGTCATGGAGTCTCTTAACATGACGCCCATAATGGCTACACCCATAAAAAAAAACCACATCTCAATCTCAGAGATGTACAAGAGTTCATCACTGAGTCTCAACATGATGTCGTCATGGAGTCTCTCAACATGAATTCCACAATGGCTACTCCCATGTGTGGAAGGAAACACATGTACAAGTGTTTATCATGGAGTCTCTCAACATGACGTCCACCATGGCTACTCCCTGTTGACGTGTTTTTTATGACCTCGTCTAACACAGAATAAAGTCACCAACGGTCACCTTATCCTCTCTTGATCAAGATTAGTCCGTATGCTAGGATTACTTAAAGTTCAAACGGCTAATTCCCAAGGTTCCTTCAGTGTGTGGATGTGACTCAGTTGTTTGATGGGTTTGCTGATAACCCAAGGGGCTTTACATATGTTGAAGAAACTTATACAAGCTCAAGGATCTTTTGTACGGATGATTTGCAATAAAAGCTCTTGTTTTGGATCTTTGGACTTTGAATTATGTAGGAAGTAAATAGGAATAGGGTAGAGAAAGATTAAACTAAAAGTAATCTAATCCTATGAACAAAGAGACGGGATAACTTTGCAAAATCCAACCACGCTTTGCTTTGCCAGCAACACACAACTACATGAAGGCGGTGCAATCTTCAGGGGGTGTGTTTAAGGATTTTTAGATCATCAAGAGAAACCATCAAATCAAACAACTTCTCCTGATAATCGAAGTTAGACATACACATTTAATGGAGACTCAGGCTAACTTTGCACGGTACGCAACAATCAGCTGCATACCAAACGTATGAGCACAAATTTTGCAACAAGCAATCCTATCAAATACAGTTCGTCTAACAATATGAAAACAACTCTAATCTATGAAGAGAATGAGACCATGCGAGCTCCATAACAACACGAGGACACACCAACAATTGAACAATGTATTAAGTGTTTGCTTCAAAAAACTCTTAGCAACAATCTCAGACGATAGTCTCTCCTGATTACAAATGAGGGGGTCACCCCCTTATATAGGCCTCAAGCCATGATTACATGCAAAAACCCTAATTAGGGTTTGCCCTAAAGATTCCCCACTCAAGGTGCAACAAGGTGGGAATCTGCAATTAATAACCCATTATGCCCATGCACAATTAATTAAAAGAGCTTAAAATAGCGCCCACTTTAATGCCTCATGATGCTGACCATGCGCAGAATATAACCAACACCATCATAAATGCCCGTCATTCGCCAAGTGACGGCGACATGCACGAAGAATCTGTCATAAAACCATAATGAGAAGGCGTCATGCAAGAAGATTCCTTATCCGGTGGTGGCATGCGTTGACTGGTCCACGCCTAGGCAATATTCCTTCAACAATAAATACGCCATCACTATTCAGTCAAAAGACTTTCGTCCAAAAATGGACGACCATTATCTTGTTCATTAATGGCGTATGCAATGAATCTACCGACGAAGGCTTCTAGTTCTCCGATGGAGACACTTGGCACGTTCTCAATGTTGAATTCCATCAAGGCAATTTCTTCTTCGCTTCTGGAAAAGAAGCTCTCCCACTCTGCCATGACTTCCTGCGTTTTCTTCATCATACTGGAGAATGAAGAAACATTTGCAAAATGTTCCTTAGGGAACAAATCGACGAAGAAGAAATCGTGCAACTGGGATTTCAAGGAGTTCACCGTTATTCCTCCGTCACTGAGTTTCCTTGAAAATAAAGCTTCCATGGCACTAAGGATTTCTTCCTGTATCCCTCTGATAGACTCCTTCAAGGTGACAGAATCAATGCTGAATTTGTCAAGGGTGTTCTTTCCTGAACAGATGGCACAGAACCATCGGGGAAAGTCATAGGCTTCATTCTCTTGGATCACTTTCCCGTCCACTAGGGTTTGCCTTGGAGTTTTCGTCAGAGCCTTGAGCCGGGAAATGGTTAAGTCTTGGTAAACATCCACATCCTCCCATAGTCCTTCCGCTATCTCTAATTTGCTTAGGAGGGCCACGAACCTCGAATGAAGCTGAGCTAGAGCCTCAACTAATTTTCCCGCCTAAGCATAGACATCCTCCACCCATTCTCGAGAATTTTGTGCCATTGTCCTAATAAGTTCTGCATCATCAACTACTTCCTTGGGAAGGAAGGGAGGAGGAGTGGATGAAGGATCTGCTTCCCTGAGGGGTCTTTTGAAACTCCTGACGTATTCACATAAGAATCTATTTTCCTCCCTCAGCCGCTTACATTTTGCCTTTGACTTCAGCAACTTCTCCTTCATGGCTAAGGAGGAATCTTCAAAATCCCCCACAACTTGACCGATGGAAGCATGGCCAAGATCAATCTGTCTGATGACGTATTCCTCCTGCCTAATCTCACTCCTATCTTTATCCACTGCAGGTTCAGCGATGTGCAAAGTTCGGGATCCGGATTCTTCCCTGACTACCTTGGAAAACTTTCGGGGAGCCTTCCTTTTAGGTGGTCGATCCATCCTCTTCAATAATTGTTCTAACTCTTGAGCATGATTGGTTCCTCCTTCTGCTTCATTCCCCAATCTGCCTATCAACCAATCAGGCGTGGGGATGGAATGGCTATGATTGTTTGCATGTACCTGTTCCTGAGATTCCTCTTCGATTTCACCAAGGATAGTCTCCACGAAGCTATCCTGGTGAACTTCTTCCTGGTGCGGGGGACTTTCTTGCCTTTGGTTTCTTGGTTGGTGATGGCCTTGTGAAGCATTGATGCTGAGTATATCTGATGTTGGAATGTTCCTTGGGAGTGTGTCTATGGGATGTGGAAACATCTCCACTTCCCGTACGCTCGAGGAGCTAACTGGTGAATGCTCCCTTCCTGTCCTTGCTCTCTTTTGTGGAGGTTCTTTTTGCTGGGCTTCCTGTTGAACTTCGTGTGGGATTTCCTGCTGGATATCCTTCATCTTTGTTGCTCTTGGCCTCTTTGGAGCATTTTTTCCTTTGTCCATCCGGGCTTCTCTTCCTACCTGAACCTGTGAAGAGCTTTCAATAGCCTTGCTGTGGGAGTCCAGATTTCCCATAAGTTGGTACGTCAAATGGACATTGTCTTCTACCAACTTTCTTATCTGCCTGTCAATCCAGTGCTTGGTGAATTTTAGCACTGGTCTAGCTAAGATGTTCAAATCATCTACCTCAGGCTTTGACCAATCTGGCAACTGGATAGGTTGATCCTTCACTTTCTCGAATTCGAGTTGCGTCAAATCTGAATCGTCCTTCACCTGATCCGGTACCTGATGAATTTCACTTATTCTGATGGTGTCAAGGCGGAGTCTGGAATGCATTCTTCTCCTAACCTCAAGGTCATCCTTGACACTTGCCCAGTAATCCTCTAAGTGGAATCTGTGTATGAATTCGACACCGGCAACCTTCCTAATATGGCTGTAAGGATCATATTGGGCCCTGGATGTGTAAAATGGTAGGCGATAGAATGCCAATTCCCCTGCTGCACTTTCAATAGCCTCCAAACCTGGGCATATCTCCATGAAATCCCCCAAGACAATTGGAAATTCAATAGATTGCTTCTTCTTCTTCTTCTTTTGTAGCTGATCATAGGTAGTTAACTGCCTCATGAGCTCAAGCAATATAAGTTTGTCTGACGGATATCTGGGCAATTTGTAAGACTAGAAGGAGAACCCTTGCGTCCTGATGTAGGTGAATTTGGGGAATTGCAGGAACGCAGCGCCATACATCTGGACCAAGGCACTTGCTTGTGGAGATAACCTCATGTGTAACTTATTTTGCATAAGTCGCGTCAGGTACATGGTGAAGGTGTCAGTCTCATTGGATGGAGAATTTCATCCCGATTCTGAATCTATAAAATTTTCCACATTTGGTCGGGATTTGGTGTCTAAAAATCAAAGTTCCCAGACTCGGACTCGGCTCTGACTCGGCAAGGCTGACTCGACTCGTGACTCGGCTCTGACTCGGCAAGGACTTGGCAAAATAAGAAAACCCTTGAAATTTAGAGATTTTTAACGATTTAAAACTTGTTTCATACACCCATTATTGAATTAAGCTTAAAGACACTATAACATCATCAAATAGAAGCTAATTTGATCACATACATAAACATACATCCATCACATGCGTAGAAATGTAAATTGTAGCTGAAGGAATTAGAAAACATAGATATATAGAGTTATAAATGTTGTCCAATGTATAATATAAAATCCATGACTTCAAATGTTCCCAAACATATATTTAACTATAAAGTGTAAAAAAAAACAAGTCTATGGTTCAGGCTCTAGCTCAGCCTCGTCTATCTGCCTCCTACAAAGGCATCTAAGGTAGGTCCTGGATGACTGAGTAGCCATAGTCTCTGCCTGTGATGTGCCAGTCTGAGTAGCCATAGGTGCTGTGCCTGATCGTGCTCTATCCTCCTCCTCTGCCATAGCCACAGCCTCAGCCTCTCTGTCTGCCTGGTCAACCCACTCAAGGTCCTCATCAGTGAAGACTGGATCGGTGGACTTAGTGAGCCAATCGGACTCGGGGTCGACTTCCTCTAGAGTGATCGGAGAGGAGTCATTGTCCAAAATCTGTCTGGTCCTCAGACGGAGGTTGTAATGAACAAAGACTAGATCATTCAACCTCTCCACAGACAATCTATTTCGCCTCTTCGAGTGGATGTGCTCGAACATGCTCCAGTTGCGCTCACATCCAGAAGCACTGCACGGCTGACTCAATATGCGGATGGCAATTTTTTGAAGGTTTGGGGTTGAAGGCCCAAACATTTGCCACCATCTATTTGAGATAAGGAAAAGAAAAAAACATTAGTCTCATTTCCAACTTTAAAGGTAGATTATAAAATGAAAAATTAAAATGCATGTCATAAACTTTAGAATTTTCTTCCTGGCTGCAATTTTGTCCGACCCTCTTTGCACAATTGGCTGGCAAAGATTGCCCATGATGCATTATTAAATGCATCCATCTTGAGAAGTGTAGCTGTGGTATCAGTGCCCATCCGTTGTACTACTAAATATAGCCCGCTAAGAACCTCCTCATCCGCTTTGAAATCAGCACGGAAACGAAATGATGGATTGAGGTAATAAGCTGTTGCATGGATGGGCCTATGAAGTTGGTTATGCCATCGTCTATCAATTATGTCCCAAATGGGCCTATACTTATCCTCAACTCCAGCATATATGGATCTAATGGCCTCCTTGGCCCTATCCATGCCCTCATATATGTAGCCCATAGCGGCCTTCTCCCCATCAACAACTCGTAGGAGAATTACTAGGGGCTCAGTGACCTGCAAATAATGTTAAACAAAAATAGTTAACTCACAAGTGTGCATGAAAATAAGAAAAATTGCAAAGTTGCGCAATAAAAACAAAACAAAAATATGCATATAATATTATAAATTTATAAAATTACTTGCACGATCTCTGCACAAGGGATCCAAAAAGCTGGCTCATCAAAAATGCAATCTACTACATCCATCCTTGCAGTGGTCGTAGCATAGGATGAGGAAGTCCACTCCTCACCAACAAACATGCGCCTCAAAGATGCCTTTGATTTTAACAAGGATTTCAATGTGAGGAAATTTGAGGCAAATCTCGTTATACCAGGACGAGCCAACTCCCTTTCCCCCGTGTATTGCCTCATAATGCTAAGGACCAATGCATGATTGTAAATAAATTTGCATATATTCTTGGCCCTTTCAACGCATTCTTTCACCCATCCAAGCTTACCTATATCCTCCAGCATGAGGTCAAGGCAATGGGCCGCACATGGAGACCAAAAGATTTTTGGGTGCCTCTCCATCAAAAGTTTTCCTGCAACAATTTTAAATTAGTTAAAGAATTAGATGTGATAAGTATCAAGAAATTTTACCATTAATATTTAAAAGTTAAAAACTTAAAAGTTTAAAAGTTAAAAGTTAAAACTTAAAAGAAAACTTTTAAAGTTTACCTGCAGCAACATAACTTGCTGCATTATCCGTCACCACTTGCACCACATTTTCTTCCCCCACCTTATCTATAACTTGCTCAATAGCCTCACATAAGTATGCCGCATTTTTGACATGTGAGGAAACATCGATGGACTTCAAAAACATGGTGGATCCTGAAAATAAAACAAATTAATTATCAATAAATTAGAATGTAAATTATTCAATTTCAATCACAATGCATATAGAGAAGTAAAATGATCAATCACCTCTGCTGGAAACAAGAAAATTTAGGAGTGTTCTATTCCTCCTATCAGTCCAACCATCTGTCATAATGGTGCAACCCTTCTGGTTGCAAGATTGGCGGTGGTCCTCTAGGTCAACTTTCATATCTTCCACCATTTCCAACAAGAGAGGGCCACTCAACTTATTATCACTAGGGGCTTTAAACCCCGGCCCACAAATGGTTACTGCATCAATCATGCCTTGCCAATAAGGAGACCTGTCACAAATTGAAATAGATTAAATAAGAAAAGTTCAATTTCAATTTCAACTTTCAAATTCAAACCATAAAATTTTAAATTTTAATTTAAAACAATCAAATAAAAAAGTACCTGGCTGCAATAAATAGAATGTTGCAGAAGTACCAAAACTTGCAAATTGCTTTTCTTCCTGCATCATGGACCTCCTCGTTCCAAGACATGCTCTCAAGCGAGGGTTGTGCGCCAGGAGTAGTGCGTGGTACAAAAAAATTGTCTATCTTGGATTTCCGCACTCTAGGACCAAAAATGTGACTAGGAGTAGGAATAGAAGTACTGGCACTAGCAGAAGCACTAGGACGAAAGGGAGGCATAGAAGAACCCTCTCCAACACAACCTATGGATGCAGCTGTGGATGCGGAGCTGGATGCGGATGTGGGTGGAGGGGAACCAATATGACATAACTCCTCTCTTTGTCTTTTTTTTGTTTGCTTATGTATTTCAAAGTTTTCTAATAGGACGTAACAAAAACGGATTGCTTCGGGAGTTGCCTTGTCACAAGGCTCAGTATCATGACCACGTATGCCAGCAATATGATATTTTAATCTATTTATACCCCCATGGTTAATTTCCTTACAAAACATATACTTGGTTTGATTTCTTTGTCTACCAGGGAATTCTTCAGTGTATTTCCATGCCTCATCTTTTTGACCATGTTTCCTAGGTGGAGGATTAGGATGAGCCATTAGGAAAAAAAATTGTTTTCAAAACGTGAGGGCTGCTGCAATAAGACAATTTTACAAATCACCATTTGAGCATTGTGTTTGACAAAGTTTTAAATTTAAAATTTTAAACTAATTAAAAAAAATCAGCAAAGACTAATTTGTGCATTGTGTTTTTTCTTGAAAATTTTCAAATTTCAAAGAAAGAAATTAACAATTCAGAAAAATGAGCAAACCCTAGATTTTTTTTAGAAAAAATTATAAATACATGTATACAATTTTTTCAAAAAAAAAAGTCTAGGGTTTGCTATGCTATTGTTCTATTTATGTCATTGTGATTGAATCATTGAAGTATGCAAGCAACAATATAGATTTGGAAAGTTGAAGTTAAAAAAAAAAAACAAAAAAATGAAAAAATCCATAAATATAGAAGAAAAACCAACATAATCAATAAAAATTAACACTTACCTCTTTCAAATTTGTTGACAAGTGTTTGAAATGAGCTCCTTGATGCTCTCAATGCAACTGTAGTGCTGCCCCAATGTGATTTGTGCAAGCTTTTCACCTGTTCCTCTCAGCTAGTTGCAAAACTATGCCTCTCTTTTTTCCTCTCTTCCTCTCATTTTTCCTCTCTTCCACTCATAAAACTGAATGGCAATCCCTTTTAGGGTTATAACAAAGGTAAATGGCACAAAACATAATAAAAATGTGTTGTATTTTTTTTGTTTTTGCGTCCACTTTTTGCCAGCTGCGCCGACCGGGTCACGACTTGTTGACTCGGCTAGTCAGGGGGTGACTCGTTGACTCGGCGAGTCAGGTGAGTCACACCCTGTGACTCGTCTGGGCTCGGGTCAGGGTCGCCGTGACCCGGCGGAGATCACCCGGCCTGCTGACTCGCGTGACTCGCCGCGAGTCACGAAACTCTGGTCCGGTACCTGATGAATTTCACTTATTTTGATGGTGTCGAGGGGTAGTCTGGAATGCATTTTCTCCTGACCTCAAGGTCATCCTTGACACTTGCCCAGTAATCCTCTAAGTGGAATCTGTGTATGAATTTGACACCAGCAACCTTCCTAATATGGCTGTAAGGATCATATTGGGCCCTGGATGTGTAAAATGGTAGGCAATAGAATGCCAATTCCCCTGCTGCACTTTCAATAGCCTCCAAACCTGGGCATATCTCCATGAAATCCCCCAAGACAATTGGAAATTCAATAGATTGCTTCTTCTTCTTCTTCTTCTTTTGTAGCTGATCATAGGTAGTTAACTGCCTCATGAGCTCAAGCAATATAAGCTTGTCTGACGGATATCTGGGCAATTTGTAAGACTAGAAGGAGAACCCTTGCATCCTGATATAGGTGAATTTGGAGAATTGCAGGAACGCAGCGCCATACCTCTGGACCAAGGCACTTGCTTGTGGAGATAACCTCATGTGTAACTTATTTTGCATAAGTCGCGTCAGGTACATGGTGAAGGTGTCAGGCTCATTGGATGGAGAATTTCATCCTGATTTTGAATCTATAAAATTTTCCACATTTGGTCGGGATTTGGTGTCTAAAAATAGCATATTCGAAAATTCCCCTGAGGGGAATTTTGCTTTTTTATTCCTCCTTGAATCCTTGGATTCCATGCCTTAGGCAAAATTCCAATTTTTTAGCTCAGGTGGAATTTTCACTACGTTCATGGATTCATGGATTTTTCATTTGTGAATGCATTCTTGAATTCAGCGCCCCAGCCCAGACTTGGGCGCATTTTAGCCCTGTCCATGGACTGGTGGAATTTTCCTCCTGTGAATGCCTTCTTGGTTTTGGCGCCCCAGTCGAGACTTGGGCGCATTTTCAACATGTCCATGGAGTGACGAATTTTTCCATCTGTGAATGCCTTTTTGGTTTCAGCGCCCTAGCCCAGTCTTGGGCACATTTTAGCCCTGCCCATGGACTGGTGGAGTTTTCTTTCTGTGAATGCCTTCTTGGTTTTGGCGCCCCAATCCAGACTTGGGTGCATTTTCAACATGTCCATGGAGTGACGGATTTTTCCATCTGTGAATGCCTTTTTGGTTTCAGCGCCCCAACCCAGTCTTGGGTGCATTTTAGCCCTGTCCATGGATTGGTGGAATTTTCCTCCTGTGAATGCCTTCTTGGTTTTGGCGCCCCAGTCCAGACTTGGGTGTATTTTCAACATGTCCATGGGGACATGGATTTTCCCACCTATGAATGGCTTCTTGGTTTTGGCACCCCAGTCTAGACTTGGGCGCATTTTCAACATGTCCATGGACACATGGATTTTCCCACCTGTGAATGGCTTCCAGACTTAGAATATTTTGACCTCTTGTGCTTTTAAAGTGTTTTCCTGAGCTTTCCATTTTAGGCATGGATTTCCAACACTTGACCCATTTCTGGCTATCTTTGTCTGCTGTCTGACTTTCCAGAATTAGAAATGTCTGTGAACGCCTGATCCCTGTCGCCTTGTTTAACTGACCCTGCCAGTACTGACTTTCCAAAAATAGAAACTTTCCAGGTGTCAGTATTAGATCCCCATTAGGGTGCAATAATGACTTACTTTAAATAGAAACTTACTAAAAATAGTAAGTTTGATTTTTGGCAAAATGGCGACATTCCGGGACTCGGAAAAATCCCTAAAAAATAGGGACTTTCTAAAAATAGAAAGTTGCCCCGTTTGGGCTCAAATTTTACTGGGAGGTCCCTTGAAGGGTCCTGATTCCAGTCGTATGCTCAGTTTTCCTGAAATCCTAACAGGAACCCCTAAAATCTAGGACAAAAGGCAAAACCGTAGAAAGAAGACAAAACAGGCCCTAGACTTTATAGAATTTGCTTGACAGAGAAGCAAATTAACCCTAACTGACCCCCGAACATCCGCAACGCGGATAGATTTGAAGAGATTGCTACCAACACACACAAAAACCAAGCCCAAATGACCAAAAGGGGCCTAAAAGCTAGGGGGGTCCCTATCTGGGATGGGGTGATGTGTGATTAGGTCACAACACTCTCATGTGTGGAAAGAAACACAAGTACAAGGGTACATCACGGAGTCTCTCAAGGTGATGTCGTCATGGAGTCTCTCAACATGACGTCTCATCTTAGTCTTAGAGATGAACAAGGGATCACACCTCATATTTCTCCGTCTTAGAGAAATATACACTACAAGGGCTTTCACCTCATATTTCTCCGTCTCAGATAAATACACACTACAAGGGCTTTCACCTCATATTTCTCCATCGTAGAGAAATATACACTACAAGGAATTTTCATGATGATGTGACTCCCTCTGAAGCTCCAAGTACTAGCATCAACCTCCTGACTTCCTCGTCCAAGGTTGCCTCTGTTGGTTTGTTAGACTCCCTCTGAATGTTAATTCCTCCTCTTTGAAGAAATTGATCACAACGACAATCTGAATAGGTTCTTCCTCTTTGAGAGATGTCTCCAGTTATGTGCCACCAACTCAGCTCCATGGCAGCAAGTTGTGTCTCCATTCTTCAGCCTGCATGACTTCCTCATAGGATGCATCAAGCTCTTCCTCCCTTGAATGCAATCTCTCATCATCCTTATGCTCCTTAATCCGTTCTGGAAGCATCTTTAGGGAGATTACTAATAGTTCATAGAATCAACCTATCTCGAAGAGAAATACCAATGCTAGAAGCATACATGATTCACTATTCCAAATAACTACATAAAAGATTCATGAACATTATTCAAGGGTATGAAATACTTATCTCTTTATTGTCTAATCTTCCTCTCAATCCACAAATTTTTCTTTCCCGCTCTTTGCACCTAAAGATTCAGATCTGCTCCAGATGTGCCCAAAATAGGACAACAAACTTCCATTGAGACGGTGAATGTACCAACAACAAAATTCCGTAACATATGAATAGAAGCACCAAGCACCTTTGTCAAGCAAGTCACCAACGAAGCACACCAATCGGCCATTTATGATGTCACCAAGGCCAAGACACCAAGTGCTTCAAATCACCTCTAAACACCATGCAACATATGCCAAATATAATGACCACTATCAAAATATATTGGTCCAATCTCAGATCGATAGAATAATCGGTACAAACAAGAGAGGATGAGCCAGAAGAGAGCTCGATTGATTCCCAATCCCACGAAAACTCCAATCTCAGGCACAAATCGATGTGACTTAATGCATGTGTGCTGCTGCCAATAAATGAATAAAGTGCTGATTCAAACAATCTGCCAGTAATAATGGTTGAAGGCTCGACCTTACAAACCGCCTGAACCGGATCACCCAACGTAGAACAAACATGAAATATATGCTGTGCAACTACCGATGAAGTGAAATTTGGGCCTCCAATGAATAAATTCGCGAGCCAAGGATTGCCAGGACTGATGGAGCTGTGAATGCCCTCGGATATCAACGCTTGCCAAGCATAAGCAATAGTGGCCAGTCAATCAAATACACAGGAACATGGAGCTAAGATTTCATTGAGGACAATGTCATCAAAGAAATTGAATTACATCTGGAGCCACGATCCAACTCATATGGCACGCGTATTGAACAAATGAAGTGCCAATGTGGATCCTCCAAAATATGCCGCACTCCTTCACAAGGATCAACAAAAAACAATGAGGGGCCAATATAGCAAATAAGGTGCTCCGATTGATCTCCAAGCAAGACGCGACTTCTACAAAAATTGTCTATAGAAATAATGTTGTAACCTCAAACGCCAAGCAAATAGTCACCACTGTGAATGAGATTGGTCAATGACTCCTTGCATGGGGTGAGTAGATAATGCACCAGCCATGGGTATAGTCTGATCACCAGCTCAAGTAAGCTGGGGCACAAGGCAAGAGTACACTCCAGCATGCAAACCTCTAGCAAGCAGCCTGATAGATAGTTGATTCAAAGTGAAAGAAATAGTACCTCGAAAAGAGCCACCTTGTATGCCCACCAACAAATTTGTCACACGACCTTGCAGAGGTCAAAACAATGAAATCGCAGATCACAAGTATGGAAGCGATCATGGAAATACCAATCCCTTTAAATTTGACAACCTGTGAGATTCGATGCTGCCAAGGATACAACCCACAACACCAACTAAAGCCACCATGGACTGTCAGAATAGTTTAACAGGAAAACAAACGCCTGTCTTAGCAATTGTTTTGTGCAACGGCAAATGTGATTACCCGATCACGAAGGAACCACAGGCTAGGCAGTCAAATATAGGGCCTTCAATAATGTTGATCGCTTGCAACGAGAATAGATGTGCCTAAAATATAGGTTTGTGGAGGATCTGCTACTCTTCACTACAAAAAGATGGCGCCTTGGACAATAATCTGAAGTTCTATTCACTAGATATAGTCCCGCCAGCATTTTCAACTTTTGCTTCCTTTTGGGTCCTAATTCCATTCCAAATGGTGCCGCTAGTACTCAGTATCTGTAGGTGGAGAAAAGCTCTGATTGGTGAGTGGCGAGAGCACGGAGGCTACGCAGCCACGAGCAAATCAGGAGTCACTCCAAATGATAGTCGCTATACTCAGATCTGTTTGTCCTTCACGATTCTTGGTGATGTATAGTGTCCGCAGCCCTGGGAGTCGATTGTGTAATTTGCCGATGGATATTACAGGCTCACGCAGTGCTGTATGATAAGATAATAGCTTTGTAGTAGACGCGAATGTTCAGGCCCTAGATGCTCGACTTTCCACTTATCCGCCTCCAATACAGATGCCTCCTCTTGAGTACCACGCCAGTAGACTACATAAGATTCAATGCCTAAAATGAACTTCATAGAGAATCTGCTTAATTAAATCTGATCGGATCTCTTGAATCCGCTCTGATACCATGTTAGTTTTAGGATCAGAAATGAAATAAGCAGAAATACAACAACACATAGAGCAATGAACACAACAGATACTTTGGGAAAACCCTCCTACTCGAGTGAGAAAAACCCAGCAAGATATATCTCCATATATTGAATGATTAAGAGCATAAATCTGCTTACAAGTCTGGCCTTACTCAAGGCTGAATTAATACAATGAATAATAGCATCACTCCTTGATGCTAAGTACAAATAAATATGCTTCCTCTTGAAGTCTGATCTACTGCAAATGGAATGGCAAACTACTGCTGGAGGTAAGAATGAAGTGATTGAATTCATTATCAAATGAGATGAAATCAGCTCTCATATATACAAGGATAGGTGACCTCTTCACTAGGTCGGCCCCCCTTAGAGAATAAAAGATATAAAATATTATTGTTTACAAGAAGGCTGACCTGCCTTAAACAAAGGGAAAATAGCTCCCGAAGCTATAAAACACTAACAGAAAATGCCAACCAGCTTCCACAATGGCCCTAGGGGATTAACTTATAGGAAAAGATTCCAGATTTTGACAGAGAAATAAGCGATTGCAGACTGATATAGTGCAGGTTTTGACAATAGTTTTGCAAAATATTGGGCTTATTTTACAAATTTGACAATTAGATTTCACAAAAAAATGACCACTATAAATTTTTATCCACACAGCACTGTAGTGTCACTGTTCATCAGCACTGCATAGTACTGTCACTGTTCATCAGCACTGCACAGTACTGTCACTGTTCATCTTTACTTTTTGGATTCTGCAACAGACTTCTGATTTCTGCCTTTCTTTCTTTCTTTTTTTTGGTTATGATCTGTGATTTTTCTCATTTGACGGTGATTTGCAGTCCCTCTCATGGTAATTCCTTCAGTGAATTTTTTTCCTCCGAATTGATTAGATGAGCATACCCTCTCCTAAGGCTTTGTTGCTCTAATTTAGCCTGCCCTTCCTGGGACTTTCTCACTCTGAATTAGTGTACCATTTCTAGGGCTTCCTCGTTTTGATAAAAAATGTTGGAAGAATGCATGGAGATTTTTGAGAATTAGATAGTTCACTCTTCAATTGTAGGCTATTTTTGTTCGTTAGGAGTATGAAGTTGAATATGATGAGAAGACTTAGATGAGCTGCCTCAAGCCTCTGAAGATTCAAAGTCTATTGAAATGTATTTATGGTGTTCTTTGAACATGAGAAGTGGTGCTGTTGACTTAGTTAATCATGGGGAAGATAAAATCAAGTTGTATTTTTTGGTCCAAGTTTGACCAGTCAGGTAGTTGAGACTGGCATCGTCTCAATGAGAAAATCAAAATTTGGGAGATTTGAGTGATTGGGAAGTAAGAAAAGATTTTGCAAATTTTTGATGTACCTCCCAAAATTCTTGAGCTTCTTCAGGTATGCCTTGAAAGGCAATTCTCTTTGTAGCGAAGAAACATGTCTCAAGAATTTTCTTCTCAATGACTTCCCAATAACAGAGCATATTTTATTTGCAAATAATAGTTAATTTTGAGAAGTTATCATATTTTTGGATGATCGTTAGCTGTTCTTAAATGAAATATCTTAATTTTGTATTGTAAGCAAAAAACTAAAACCGGGTTTTGTTTAGTAATCATATTTAGCATTTCTTGACAAAAGATCAATATGTCTTCTCATCTCTGCTTATGTGTCTCTTGTACTTTTTATTTCCAGTCCTCTTTATATATAGGTTGTTGAAAGTAAAAATTGACCCTGTATTTATTTTTATTAAAATGGACTGTGATGATGGCATTGACTGCTGTGACTATGCAGAATTGTCGATTGAAAGAGCTATTTTTGAAGTGGGAGAATGACAACAATGTTAATGTATTGATAATCAAGGTATGTCTATACACTAATGAAACCAACAATTTAGGTGCTCTATTTTATTGAGAGAAGTTTTGCTCTTATAATGATGCGAATTGAGCTCCTATTGAGTTACTCATGTAAAATGGTAGGGTGTTTTTCACAGTATGCAAATGAATAGTTGTCTGGAAAGGAAAATGAAAATAGTGAGATACGAAATAACTATTAAATAGGAAAGAAAATTGGGAATATTGCTGTAATCAAAAGATGGATAAAATTTGTAACATTTTGCTTTCAATAATTTTTATTGGGAGATACAAAGGTGGATGGTGGTTAAAAGAGATAATAGGAGGCATCTTGGACTTCTATATGTTTATTTATAAAGATGATAACAACTATCTATTGCAGAGTAAAAAAAATAATTATAAATAAATGATTTATACTAGAAGTTTGTAATGTCCCCTTTTTAGCTCGAACTTGTTTTGGATGGTTTAGCCTATTATTTTGGCCCTCGTAGGCTAATGGAGTTGGATAGAGGGTCCTTTGTGGCAGAGACCTAGTCAGTGAATGGGTTATTTTTCCTACTCCAATGCTCAGTAGTTTCAAACTTGGCATTTGCATGAGTTTCAGGGCTCAGCTTCTCATTCTTAGTATTTATAGTAAGTTAGGGGTTGATTGAGAGGAACCCTTACTATTTTTAGCAAGGCTACCAGATGCAGTGGTTGACCCCCTGGTTTAGATGGAATTGAGAAATGATTTGTATTCATGGAGTTATGCTATTTTAATTATTAATAAAATATTACTTTATTAATAATTAATCATTTAAGGCATATTATAAAATAATGTTATAATTGCAGTTTAAATGAAGGGTTCAACCGTTCAAGTCATCATTAAAAGGGGGCCATAATATTTAATTAATTGTTGAGCGCCTAGACCAAGGAGGCTTTTATAAATTATCAAAGTGCAAACTTGAAAATCCATTAAATGATTAAAAGGTGTTTTTTTTGAGGAAATCAACCTCCTTCATGAGAATTATATAAAGTGCCAAGAGTAGATCGAAATCTTTAGGATTGAGCATTTGTTATTCTTCATTCTTGAGCGGTGGGAAGAAACCAAGGATTTCCAGCACTTGCAGCCATTGAAGAACGTCAACTCTTAAGTGTTGCAGCTATTTAGAGGTGGTGAAACAACCATTGAAGGTAGTAAACCAGAGTGGCTTCACTTAGAGGCCATACTTGTACAAATTGGAGGAAGTTTAATCAAGGGTTTCAAGCAGATTTTCTGATGGAGAGGAGGTTATTCATAGGGCAAAAATTATTCATTGCTGGGCTCCATTAATTCAGGCCGTACAACCCCTTACATACCCGTTGATGTGTTTTTTATGCACATGCGAACACAGAATAAAATACCAAGGTATCTTATCCTCTCTTTAACAAAGTTTCCCGATTGCTGAAGATCTTGCCGAAGGATCAGTCGGAGTAACTCCAAGGTTCTGATATGTAGGTTCTCTACGTGTGGATAAGCTCTTTGCGGTACGATGTGATTTTGCTGGAATCACAAGGGGACTTACACTTGATGACCTGAGCGTCTGATTTGCTTTGGATATTACTGGAACGTGGAATTTCACTAGCCCTTGATTTTGAAAAAGGAAAAAAGGATAAGGGTTGAAACGGGATCTATTTCTAACACTAAGAATGTAAGAGCAATGGATGACCTTTGATGAAACTCTAACTAAGTCTTGCTTTGACATCCTAGGATCATCTCCACAAGATTAGTGCGATCTTCTGAGGAAAGCTTTATGATGTTTAGATCACCGCTACAAGCATGGACACCGTCAGGTTGATGCATATCAATGAAGAAGCGATAATTGAAGTTAAGCTTAAGCTGAATGATTCTAGTTGACTACGCAAGGAAAGTCTGCCATCAACAAACCGTTAGTAGTATGGATATACGAATTTCACCGTTGATCATACAAATTTCTTCCATTCACCTAATAACATGAGATCAAATTTGAGAAGTATAGAGACCATGCAAATTGTTGAATCGACCCATAGAATTCACCATTTCTTCAATGAAGTTTACAAGTCTCTTGCAACAATATCTTGGCAACAATCTTTGCCTTCTCTTTCTACTCTACTCTAAAATGCTACTAATTATTGACTATTCTTTCTAACTATTTCCTATTTTTTAACAATTAACTATTAACCTTTACAAATGAGGAGCCATGGCTTTATATAGAGAACCCTTTACAAACAAATGACTCTGATTGACTTAGAATCAATGGCTAGGATTACAAGATAGAAACCCTAATTAGGGTTTGTTACAACAAACTTTCTTAGCCAATTAGAAAATTACATTCCCGGAGCGAGGACCAATAGGAAGCAGGGGTAGGTACACTGAAGTTTGTGCTGCCTCCGATGAGTCAGGTGCATTGAATTTGGACATGCTGAGGTGGACCAATCTGACTGGAGGAGCAGTGACTGGGATGCCACCTTATCTGACGTCTGCGTCTTGGTTGATTCTTTTCTGTCTCTGACGTGATGAATGATGTACCTCTTTTACTCCCAAGTGCTTGATGAGGCTTTCTTATTGCCTAGCTTTTGAGCTCATTCCTCTATCCAGGTTAGCGCCTAATTAATGAAAGGATATTGGCGTGGGTTTTTGCTGAGAAAGAACCATTGTTGCTGCGAGAAAAGATTATGATCAGACTGATATGGCTGCCTGCAAATTCTGAAATCACAATACCAAGTTAATTCTTAAATTCCTAGTATGCATGTCATTGTATTAGTCTTTGAAGGAGGAATTAATAAAGATTTGAATTATAGCCAGCCATCATTATTTCTGGTGGAGTTTCATTGTTTCCAGCAATCATGTTGATATGCTTTAAGTTGCGTTCTAGTTTACACACCAAGTGTTTGTCATAAATCCCAGTTGCTCTAAGTGCATGTTGGCTAACTAGAATGCATGGAAAGTGTTTGACAATATGCCAACTAGCTGCACAGGTTAATTTCAGTCACTTATATGCACGTGAAAGGTGAAGAACAGTTAGCACATCATTTCTATTACATTAATAATCCATCTTGCATCATTGGAAGCATTCAAAAAACATCTTTTACAACATACAAACTTATAGCAAGGTAAACCAAAGTCCTAATCAGCAAGATCAGACATTGTGTGCAAAGTGTTTGACGATATTCCTTGAGCGCCTAATCAGCAAATTTGGATCAGAGTTAGCAAGGGATTTTACAAAGTTGCAAAGCGATACCAATAATTGCTTTATTGATTCAATATATTTTCTCATATAAAACTTGATTTGAAGGAACACCCACAAGTTCAAACTACTTTCCCTAATTAGAAGAGATCTATATAATATCTCTGTTGGTTGCCAAGTAACCAAAAGCATTGACAACTACTAAGAAACAGATTTCCAATAACTCCCACAATTCGACATATAATTAACACATAGTTGGGAATAACCAATTGAACAAATATAATTAAGACAAAATATGTTGACGACATCATCCCTTCCATAAGTCTTCCTAGATGACAAAATGAATGGAATAATTAAGATGTCTTTTAGAGTTGTATTGTATTTGATTCCAAGCTCCTCTAGTACTATTGAATCTGTTATTATTATTGCCTCTTCGACTTTGATAGCTTCCTAGAGATACTTGTTATTATGTGGTTTCAGTGGTGTTTTGGGCAGAGTCAACTACTCTTCTTGTGCAAAGAGCACTTATGTGGTCTTACTCTTCGAATTGTATGGGAACTCTTTTATTGAATGACTATAACTTGACTAATATCACAGAACAATTCCTTGTGACAATTAATTCTGATGTGAGTTTTGCCTTTGCAATTAGTGCATCATAGTTGTTGAGGTTCTTTGTTTTTTTTTTCTCCACTTTCATTTCCTCCATTATTCAAATTATATCCTTCCTTAGTGCTTGTACTGTTCCCAATTCATTGTTGCTATTTGTTTCCATATGTATGCTTTAACATATGTTGAGGGTGATACAACATTCATGTTTTTTTGGTTAATGAAGGAATAATACCTTCAATGAACCATCTTTTGTTGAAGTTGTTTGTAGGTGCCTTTTGTAGTTTTACTGTTTACAAGTAATGCCTTCAATTAACCATGTTTTGTTGAAGTTGTTTGTAGGTTCCTTTTGTAGGAATAATACCTTCAATGAAGGAATAAAGCTATCAAGAGAGCAAAGTTTATGTGTTCTTCATAGCTAACAATGTACTTTCTAGGATTTTTGTGCTATGCGTTTAGTTGGGGAAGTTTGTTTGTAATGTTTCAAACTGATGATTAAAGGATTTTGATCTGGACTTGATGCTTGGGGGTGACGATAAGAGCTTATCGTCTATGGTTGGGAAGGTAACATATCTGATGTTTGCCTGTAGTTAACGAGCACTACCATAAAATCAACATGGTATCAAAGCTTGGTTCGTAAATAGTTGTGATCAGATTTATCAATTTTCAGTGTAACCTATTGTTCAAAGTTCAGTTTTCATGGCTTCTTAGGACTGAAGATAGGTTGGAAGGTTCTGTCAACTACAGTTCTTGGAAGGTCAGAATAATGATGGCCTTGAATGACCTTACTGAATATGTTAGTAAGGATGCTGCTGAAACTAGTGGCAAAGAAGAAAAGGAAGCTTGGAAGAAGAAGGACTACCAAGCGTGAAGGATAATTATAGACTCCATCAAAGATCATATTGTGACAAGCATCTCCAAAATGAAGATTGCAAAAGAAATGCTTAGCACTTTGGAAAAGATGTATGAGATCAACAACACCAGTCATATACTATCATTAAGGCAACAACTTAATCACATCAAATTAGAGAAGGAAGAACTTGTAGCTGCTTACTTCATGAGGATCTCAGAGCTAAAGGATCAACTCTATTGTTGGGAAGACTGTTGAAGATAGTGGACCTAACTATGATGGCTCTAAATGGTCTTCCTCCATCATGGGAACCTTTTGTTCAAGGAATCAATGCAAGAGCTGAGCTTCCTCAATTTGATCGATTGAGGGGAGATTGCATTCAAGAAGAATCACGGTTGGCTGCTAAAGGAAAAATCAGAAGCCCTCATGACAATCTTCATCATGTCTTCCTCCATCATGGGAACCTTTTGTTCAAGGAATCAATGCAAGAGCTGAGCTTCCTCAATTTGATCGATTGAGGGGAGATTGCATTCAAGAAGAATCACTGTTGGCTGCTAAAGGAAAAATCAGAAGCCCTCATGACAATCTTCATCATGTCCTCTCAGCTAGGGAGGAAGGTGGCCATTGGAAGAAGAATAACTTCAAAGGAAATAGAGATTTCAGACTCACTGATCCTGATTCAAGGAAGAAGCCAAGGGACTTGTCTCACATACGATGTTTCCGATGTAACAAGTATGGTCACTTTGCAAAGGACTGTCAGTCTCAACTCGAACAAGGAGAAGCAAACCTAAATGAAGTCTCAGAACAATAGAATAATGAAGATTTCCTCTTTGTCTCAGCCTTGTCAAGCAATGTTTAGTTAGATAGTAGCACGTGGCTGATTGACAGTGGTGCATCTAGACACATCACAGGCTATTGGGAACATCTCTTAGATTTGGAGTCCAACTTTCATGTGACTATTGGTGACAATGCTCGTTATGCAGTAAAAGGTTTTGGCTCTACTTCGTTAAAATTAGATTCTGGTATTTCCCTTCATTTCAGTAATGTTTTGTTTGTACCTGGAATAAAAAGGAATCTAATCTCTATATCTGCTCTAGAAGATAAAGGTTATTAGGTTGTATTTTCTAAAGGAAGAGTTCTTGCATGGCCTAAGGAGTCCAACCTCAAATCAGCTCATGCCATCGGGATTAGATATGAAAGCCTATACAAGCTTTCAACTCTCACTTTCAATTAAGTATATAGTTGATAGATTTTTAAACTATGCTATGGGTCCATTTCCTAAGTAAGAGTAAATCAACAAGTTTTATGAATTTATGACTTAGATAGGGATTAAGAGGGAGTTACATATTCCCCATAATACTTAGTGAATGCATTATATTTTGTAAAGCTTAAACATATTGTTGTTTTCTAACCATTGATGTTGAAATCTAATTTACATCTAGTGTTGGATTTGAGAGAGTATGGCTAAACATTTGAATTCAAATCAGTTCTGAATTTACAATTGTTATATGATTATTACAAGGATGTTCTTGATCATAATTCTATGTTTTATGATAAAACTAACATGTGTACCTTGTTTCTTTGGAATATACTTTGGCTAAGAGGGAGTTTTCAGCTCCTATGATACATTGTGTATATCTTCCACCCTCTACGGAGTGCAAGGTGGGACCACACTCTGTGGAGTGCAAGGTGGTAGTTTCTTTGAGGTATAATACCTCTCCCACCCTTTGCGGAGTGCAAGGTGGATCCATCCTCTGCGGGTGTGCATGATGGATATCATGGAAGGAATCCATGACCATATTCTTTGAATCCATCCTCTGCGGATGTGTATGATGGATATCTATGGTTGTATCTCACGTCCATCCTCTGCGGATGTGCATGATGGATATCATGAAAGAAGTCCATGATGTGTTATTACAATATATGGTTACTCGCTATAATCCACCCTAGCTAAGAGGAAGTGTTGAAATTAAATAGCTAGTTCGAATTATTTGATGACAAATATATATTGTAATAACTTAAGTGATTACAATACTTGTATCTTGTAATAAAATGGGCAGGTCCTATTTGGGCAATTGATTTAACTTGTAAATTATATATGGGTCAGGACCCATATGTAACTTGTAAATTCAAAATTATATCTTGGCGCCAGAATATGCAAGGCCGACCAAGGTTTATTGTTGACATGAATTCATAAATAAGCAAGATGATTTGAGGATCACAAATCATCAATCACAAGCAAAAATATATCTCTCTACCTTATGTGATTTGCTTCCAACTGCAATCATCATCATTAACGAAAGGATATTCATCAAGTGTGAGCGAACTTCAATGAATTGGTTTCTTGTTGAAGCGAATCTGATCTAGGATCACAAATCTGTCCTAGGGCATCCAAACCTCATATACTCTGCCGAATTTCTGTTCTTGTGGCTGGGCGAATTATTATCAAATCTGAGCTGTGAATCTACCTTATATCTGGGCGAACTATTGATCATTTTGAGCTCCATTCCAGACCCGAATCTGGTCACCATTGTGGAGCATACTTGTGCCAATTATGGGTGACTATGCTGGGCGATATTGAGTTGTCTAACTCACTAATTTAGAGCAGCGATCATCCTCTTCTGTGGTGCCAAAACCCTACTTGTGGGATCAACAAATTAGGGCCTCCACATCAGTGATTTAGATAGGGTAAAGCTCTGCCCTAGGTTGATGACCTAATCAGATAAGTGATCTGATCTTCATTGTACTTGTAATTTGCTCATGATTAAAGGATTTTGATCTGGACTTGATGCTGGGTTTTTCCTCAAGACGGAGGTTTTCCCAGGGTATTCTTGTTGTCTTGTCTCTTTTGTGTGATTGCTTTGTGTTATTTCTAAGTTATTCTAAATCTGATCACTAAAATCAACATGTTGAAATTATAGCTAGCTCGGATTATGTTTCAAATTTAAATGTTGCATAAATGCAATTCAAATTTGGTGTATAACTCGTGCGATTAAATTTCTATTGGGCTGGCCCAAAATTGTTAATGTTTGTAGCTCGAGTCAAATGATCATTTAGAATACATATAATATATGTTGATTAATAATAATATATTATTATATTATTATTAATCATATAAAATTTAATATTCAATATTAATCTATTATATTATTCTAAATTAATAATTTATTGATGAAACATTATAATATTGATTAAATTATTATAATTAAAGGAGAGACATGTCCGTTCAAGGACATGCCTCTCCAAAGGAATATATATAGTATAATGTTATTCAATTTGAGAATACATAGAATTCCAAGAATGCAAGTATCAGATTGAATTAGATATATACATTAAAATACATCCAATAAAACCTGGGAAAAACAACATGGTATCAGAGCTCAGGCCTGTGAAGTTTAATTTGGAGGTTGGAGAGGGTTGGAGAATTCAGTTTTTTTAGAATTTTCTGTCTGAAATATGCCATTGCACGGCCCTTGGTTGGCCTCAAAATGAGGACTATAATATATGGATGGAAAGATCTGTGTTTCTAGTTTTCAAATATGTTTATCTCATCAAATTTGATTCAGTTTTGTGCAAGATATGACGACTTTGGTGCAGGTCACTTGAAACCCTACCTAGGGTTAGCAGTTTTGGGAAAAATGTCATAACTTCTGTTTTAACCGTTGGATTTGGCTATAACTTGGAGGAATTGTTTGTAATTAGATTTTCTAACATCTCACCGAAGAGATTGGATAAATCTGGTAAATTGCAAAAGTTATTAACGACTGTGTGTGGCAGATAATAATGAAAGTGTTGATCAAAATTATGAAAATGTTCTACATCATTCAAAGGGAATTATGATGAGAGATGATTCATGCGTGATATTTCTTATATGGGCTCACCTTATGAAAGGAAATGTTTTAAACTTAAGATAAGTATTCCATGTTTTATTAAGGCACATGAATTATTGAGTTTGTAATTTATGCTATAATATTGGCTAGTAAAATCTTGTATGCTTCCATCATTGGTATTTCTGTTCGAGATAATTTAGTTTATGAGCTATTTGGAATCTCTCTCTGTCATACCTTCAGGACAAAAGCACAATAAAATTGAATTAAAGGGAGAAATAAATTGATGCTTATAAACGAATTGATGATTGAGACCAGATTCAGAGGGAGTCTAACATTTCATCAGAAGCAACCTTAGACAAGGAGGTCAGATGGTTGATATCAAATTCAGAGGGAGTCTAATATTTCATCAGAAGTAACCTTAGACAAGGAGGTCAGATGGTTGATATCAGATTCAGAGGGAGTCTAACATTTCATCAAAAGCAACCTTAGACAAGGAGATCAGATGGTTGATATCAGATTCAGAGGGAGTCTAATATTTCATTAGAAGTAACCTTAGACAAGGAGGTCAGATGGTTGATATCAGATTCAGAGGGAGTCTAACATTTCATTAGAAGCAACCTTAGACAAGGAGGTCAGATGGTTGATATCAGATTCAGAGGGAGTCTAATATTTCATCATAAGTAACCTTAGACAAGGAGGTCAGATGGTTGATATCAGATTCAGAGGGAGTCTAACATTTCATTAGAAGCAACCTTAGACAAGGAGGTCAGAAGGTTGATATCAGAGGGAGCCACACCATCATGAAAATATGCTTAATGCATTCTTCTCTGTGAGAGATAAGTTTGAGGAGCAAGCCCTTGTTAATACACTCTTCTCTGTGAGGGAGAAGTTTGAGGTGAAGGCCCTTGTTCCACCCTTTGGGAGTAGCCATGGTGAACGTCATGATGAGATGAAAACATCATGTTGAGCAACTCTGTGATGGGCACTTGTGTTCATACTTCATATGCATTCTCATACATGGGAGTAGCCATGATGGATATGTAATGTCCCCAATTTTGCGAGCATCAGAGTTCGGTGGATTTAGCCTATTATGCGACCCTCGTAGGCTGATAGGATGGATAGAGGGTCTTGAGGGAGCTTGGCTTGGCTTCAGTTGTCAGATTGTTATCAGTTGGCTTTCGTTCGGACTCTATTTGCTCTGATTGCTATTTTTAACAGTTTTTAGCACTCAGCGGAGCACCCCTGCTATTTTTAGCAGTATGGTCTGGTCACGTGCAGAATCACTTCCTTCTTCGTCAGCTTCAGACAATTCGTGCATCGGGCATATGTTGAGAGAGATATTAATATTTAATTGATTTAATTAAATATTAATTATTTGGAGCTTATGTTATAAAGTTATAATATTTTAAATATTATAACTTAAGTGATTTTTGCTAAAGGGGTCGCCCATCATTGAAGGGGCCACTTTTAATTATATTTTATAATTAAAAGTGCTTTCGAAAACTATTGAAAAATTAAAAAGAAAAGTTCGAATTTATTTAAATAAAACCTAATTGAGAAAATTCGAACTCTTGAGGAGATATAAGGGTTTCATTGGGATTTGAGATCATTATGTTATGAAATGGATTTTTGATCAAGTCTTCTTCCGGAGAACGAAGCCAAGGGTTTCAGTTGTCTACAGACATTGGAGAACGAGCCATCTTCAGTGTTGCAGTTCAGAGGCTGTGAAATATCAGCTGATCTATTGCATTCAGAGAGATATCTTCATTCAGAAGTTATCACAGAACGTTCACAGAGTTTTCTTTCAGCTTGCTGCAATAATCAAGCTTTTTCATCCACTGCTACAGTACTCGCGTGAATAGTACCCGCGTGAACAGTGCGCTACAGTGCCGTGAACAGTGCGCTACAGTGTTGTGAACAGTGCGCTACAGTGCCGTGAACAGTGCGCTACAGTGTTGTGAACAGTGCGCTACAGTGCCGTGAACAGTGCGCTACAGTAGTTTGAGTTCTATAGAAGGGGATTTAGAAAGGTTGAACAGCTATATATATTTGACAAGGGATTTGCATATGAGGAGAATCAAACCAATATATCAAGGCAGCCATTGAAATACCAGGTTTTCTATCTATGGTCATTGTATTAGAAAATCATTACTTCATTGCATCATTTTTCTATTATGATTATATCATGAAATATTTGGAGGTTGCATATGTTAAATGGAGATATAATTTGCATATTCCACATTCATGGTAACATTCAACATTGATCAGCCATTTAGCTTTCATGCCAATTGTTTGCTTAAATGCCTAATGGCTGTAGGTGTACTTTGGGATGCATGACAAGTGTTTGTCTTAATGTCAATTAGCTGTACTAGTTAATTTCAGTCATTACACATGTGTGGAAAGGTCTAAAACAGCTAGTATATCATTTCTATAACAACTATGCATTGTTAGAAGCTTTCCATAACTTCATTTGCAGCCTACAAACCCAAAGAAGACAAATAAAGAATTCACTACAGCGGCTTCAAACATTGTATGCCAAATGTTTGACAATATTCCTTGGTGTTCATATAAGCGAAACAGGGTCAGATTAGCCAAGGGATATTACAGGATATCATCATGTTGAGTACCGTGATGAATCGTGTTCCACTCTCTAGGAGTAGCCATGGTGGATGTCATTTCATGACTATATTATTAACAAGGATTCCTCCCTAGCTAAGAGGGAGTGTTGATGTTGTAGTGGTCACCCTTGTGAAGAGACAAATGGTGTCATTAAGGACCGACCCCTTGTGAAAGGGTGCCTCCCTCATATATATAGAAGATGCAAACTCATTCTCTGATCCATTCAATTTATGTGAAGAGCAGTTTATATATTAGTTAGAGAAGATTGATCCTCTGAAGAAGGCCAATTAGATTTGCTCTTGTGAAATTTGCTTCAAGGAGTGAAGCAACATATATTGGGCCCGTATCTTGCATTATTGCTAGACATATTTGATATATAAAGAAAACATTTTATGCTGGGTGCTTCTCCCTCGAGTAGGGGGGTTTTCCCTTGGAGATCAAACTGCAGATATTCTGACAAAAAAAAAAACCTCTTTTAGAGTGAAGGTTGATCACTTCAGAAAAGGTTTAGGTATGATAGAAAGGTAATTTTCTTTGCAATTTGTATTTGCATGTTTAATGTGTAAACTTCTTTGTCATGACAGGACATTTTTGGATTTTATCCCCTGGGTTCATATCTGAGAGGTGACGATCTCTCAAGATACTGAACACTTGTATGGAGACATTATAAGGTGACGATCTTATAATGTCCAAACCAGTTATCATGGTGGATCTTTGGTGAATCATGGATGAAGCCATGATTGTGTTGTGGTAAAACCATAGTTGAACTACTCGCGACTCGGCTCGACTCGCCAAGCCCCTTGGAAAAAAACTCGGCGAAAACTCGGGAAAAACTTGGAAAAACTCGGCGAAAAACTCGGCAACTTAAAAACACACTTAAACTTAGTAAAAAACGCATTTTTTTTGCAATTTTTAATGAGAAGATGCATCCAATGAGTCAATAAATGATAACACAAAAGAAACAAGCTGATTCTAGATATATTTAAATGCAAAGTGTCTACAAAATCGCATCCTCATGAGGAATGCTGATGGCTGGAAGCCTGAAGCAAAATAGTAAATTACTAAATAGTTTTTGTAAAACCAAAAGTAAATACATCATCACAAATTACAATTACAACTTCCTCTTCCCAGCTCTAGCAAAAACATGGGGAGAGGTAGAACTAGAGGGTCTAGACTGTCTAGTCGTATAAGTCTGCTGTGGGACTGGGCGTGACTGTGCCTCCTCGCTCGGTATGGTTGATTGAGACTCATCCTCCATCCTGGATGAAGCTATGTCTCCACCTGCCTCTGGCACTGGCAATGAATCCTCATCCTCATCCTCATCCTCATCCTCCTCAATGTCATCCAGCTTGAAACCAAATCCACCCCCCTCCTCCATAGCCTGCCTCTCCAAATCAGTGATGTCAGTGTCGGAAAACAATGGAGGCTGCTCCTGTGATGTCCAATCACTGTAAGGATCTATATCATCCAAGTCAATTGGACCACCTTCTAGTTCCTCTACCTTCTTTACGCGCAATCGAAGATTATATTGCACGTAGACAAGGTCATTGAGCCGTTTCTGCGCTAACTTGCTCCTCTTCTTCGTGTGGATTGCTTCAAACAAGCTCCAATTGCGCTCACAATTGGATGAACTGCAAGGCTGACATAAGACTCTGAGGGCAAATTTTTTGAGATGTGGGGTGTTTCCACCCCAATTTTGCCACCAAGCATCTGCAAAATAAATAAAATGGAAAAGTTAGAAAGCAAAGAGAAAAGAGAAAACATAATTTATCAATCATTTTAGTCTTTAGATCCCAAAATCCAAATGGCAAATGTTATACCTGGGGTTTGAGTGGTTCTTCCTCTCCTAGCTAGCTCTGAAGAGAATAGCTTACCCCTTCCTCCCTCATAATTTTGGAGCTCACTCACAATGAGGTCTCTCTCCTCAACATCAGGTACCATCCTCTCAATGCATGTACTGAGGCCCTCCATGACTTCTCCATTCGAATCTGAGTAAGAACCCCCGAACCTAAAACGAGGGTTGAGGAAGTACCCTGCTGCATGAATGGGTTGGTGAAGCTGATTGTTCCACCTCCTATCAACAATTTCCCAAATGGGATCAAATTTGAGCCTATCCCCCTTGTAGTAATTTTTGATAGACTCTTTGGCCCTATCCATGGCCTCATAAAGATATCCCATTGGGGTTTTATGCCCATCCACCAAGCGAAGAACTCGAACCAAGGGCTCTGACACCTACAATTGAAAAATACAAATTACAAAAAGATCAAAATTTAAATAATGAAGTTACAAATTAGTAATGAGAGACTTGAATCAAGAATAACTAAAATTTAAAAATTAAAGTTTTGAAGTAACAACCTTCACAATCTCTGCAGCCCTTTGTGCAAATTGGTTGTCGAAGACTATGCATGCGACAGCCTCTCCTTCAGGCTTCTTTGAATAAGGTGAGTTAAGCCATTCTCCACTCACAAACATTTGTTTCAAAGAAGTCAATGCAACAAGAATGCTTTGCAACGTCAAGAAAATCGTTGCAAACCTTGTGACACCAGCTCTCACCAAATCTTTCCCTTGCGTGTGTTGTCTCATCAAATTTAGGACCCAAGGGTGATTGTAGATATATTTGGTGATCCTCCTTGCATTTTCCACAACTGGAGTCACCCACTCAAGTTTTCCTATGTCCTCCAAAAGAAGGTCAAGGACATGTGCTGCACAAGGTGTCCAAAAAAGAGTGGGGTGCCTCTCTTGGAGGATTCTTCCTGCAAAAGAAGAATTTATTCTTAAGAAATATGCAACCAAGTAAAACAAAGCCCACAACAAATGAGAATATTGCTAATGCCTAAAGGTGATAATTCAAAAGGATCCTACCTGCTGACACATATGCTGCTGCATTATCTGTGATGATTTGCACCACATTCTCTACCCCCACCTCCATGATGACACACTCCAACATTCCAGCCAATGTTTCTGCATTTTTCACCTTGTTGGAGGCATCGACAGATTTCAAGAACACTACATTGTCCTTGCAAGCGACCAAAAAATTGATGATGGTGCGGTTCTTGCCATCTGTCCACCCATTAGAAAGAATGGTGCAGCCATAATTTGCCCAATCAATTTTTTGATCCTCCATCACTTCTCTTGCCCTAGCAACTGCATTTGTGAGCAACCTGTAAGTGCAAAGTGAAATTAGGTATTAGTACACAATTTTGATTTAATAAACAAGAAATCTAAAAAATAATTAAAAATGAAATCAAGTGGACTATGTAGTAATTTACTAACCTCCCACTCAAATCCCTGCGAGAAGGGGCCTTGTACCCCTTTCCTAAAACTGTCATAGCAGTCACCAAATTCAACCAATAAGCATTCTCCGCCACATTGAATGCAATGTTGTTGAAGTACCAAAAATCAGCAACTGCAATGTCAGTTTTCTCATGTACCTCCTTATTCCATCCACTAGCCTCTAATGATGGTTGTCCTCCAGGTGTGTTTCTGGGCACAAAATAATCACCTATCGAACCTGATCGTTGTGATGGAAGTGGAACAGGGCCCCGGCCAGGTACTCTACTAGAGGAAGCAGAAGCAATGGGCGAGCTGATGGTCAGTTTGCGGATACGTGGGCCACGCCGAGAGCCCACTATGCCCTCAAGTGCTTCTTCTTCCTCTTCAAGGTCAATAGAAACACCTTGAGATTCAGCTATGGCTGATCTCATGGCTAGTTTTGCCCTCTCCCTTTGCAGTTTCTTCTCTTCCCCAGCTGCAAGTAGGGCATTCATTTGTCTTTTTATTTCTTCATTGGTCCCAGGGCATGCTCTAGCATCATGCCTATCTATTCCTGCAAGGTGGTATTTGAGGCGATTGATGCCTCCATGAAGTATTCTCTCACACTTTATGCATATAATTGACCCAGGATCGGGTCCCTCATAGGCATACCTCCATGCCCCATCTCTAGCACCTCTAGGACGGGTGCCTATAAATCCAGATGGGCATGGATCTAGTGGCCATTGCTCCCTTGCCATGATTAATGCTTACTTAACCTACACATACAAAGTGCAAAAAAAAATTAACATTTTAGTTAAACAATTTAGCGCTAAGCAAACTATCTACATTAGTTTAAATAAATTTAGACATCATTCGAAGTTTTTTTTAAAAAAAAGTAGGGTTTGAATTTTTTTTTGAAAACTAGATTCTTCAAAAAAATTGTGAAAATTCAACAAGAATTGTGTTAAATCTTGTGTAAATAACTTAGAAATGATTTAGACTACCTAGGAATCATTTGTAATCAATCTAAATGCAACAAAAAATAAACAAATTGTTTTAAAAAAGCATAGAAAAAAAAATTAAAAAACTTACTTGGAATCTGATTTTCCCTTCAAATCCCCTTCAAATCCCCTTCAAATCCACTTGGAATCACTCAATAACCACCCCAAATCACCTTCCAAGCCTTCCAAATGAGTTTCCCCCTTCTCAGCCCAAAACATAATTGGAAAACAAAAAACAAATGAATTTTTAAGCCGTTATCGGCTGTATTGGAAACACGGGCGAGTTTTTTTCAAAAACTCGCCAAAAACTCGGCGAGTTTCCTGGCGAGTAGAAGTCATTACTACTCGCCAGGCCCAAAAACTCGGCGAGTTTTTGTCACTCGCCGAGTTTTCGGCGAGTATGTCATCTATGGGTAAAACATTCATATGAAATGTTAATGCACATACCACAACTTGGATAAGATGAGAATTTAAATCTTTCTCATATGATTATCCTTAAGTATTGCGTGTTTAGGCAATACTGATATCACGTGCTTAGGTGATATCCTGTCATCACAAGATTGACGTGATGGACATTTGTATCATGTGTCTAGGTGATACTTCATATCATGTATTTAGGTGATATAACATTTGTATAAAATGTTAGTGCACTTATCACAACTAGTATGCGTGTAGGCAATACTAATATCACATGCTTAGGTGATATCCTATCAATCGCAAGATTGATGTGATGAACTTCAGGATCACGTGTTTAGGTGATACTACATACCAAATGATTAGATGGTATGATTCTCATGAATGACTAAAATGATCACTATCTATTAAATTATGATGCTTGAATATATTGTCTACATTCATCTTACCTAGCTAAGAGGGAGTGTTAATGCATAATAGCTTCGGTAAGATAAATGATTGAATGAGAGATAAATGAAGTCTCTCATTCAATCATTTATCATATCGATAACTATGATAAAACCATCAAGCAATTGAATCATTCTTGATAGTCATTCTATATTTGCATATGACCAAACTATTGATTAAATCATACTATGCATCTTTCTCATGTTCATCTATCTAATGAATCTTGTATCTAGATGAATATCGATCTAACATAATGATGACTCCGATTAATATATATTATCGGATTGCATTAGATCGGGTTGTATATCGGGTAGTGTTATGTTAGTCACTGATAGTTATCGGTGTGTTAGTCTACACTGATAGTTATCGGTTGTCAAGGATAACACACCGATAACTATCAGCTGTTAGCATTGACAGCAAACGATTAAGGCAATCCACGTAAGAGCTTGTGGATAGAATCGTCCACTGAGGCAATCCACGTGAGAGATCATGGATAGAATCACCGACGGAGGCAAATTCACACCTTGAGACTATGGTCCCCTGTGATGAGCATCATATGGTTGATGCAAATACTCCCAATATCATGGGATGATATTTTTGAGTTAGGGTGAATATTATGTGCCTTGATATTCTTGTTTATACCATACTTCCTGATATCATAGTGAGATAATATTTTTTTTCTATTCCATAATTAATCTAGACTTAATGCATTTGCATTGATTTTATCTTCCTTAGCTAAGAGGGAGTGTTAATTATGTTTTGTGTATCTATGGTGAGGGCCAAAAGTGTTGACATGGGAGATCACTACACATTTTGTTTGATCATCCTCCCTAGCTAAGAGGGAGTGTTAATATTTGTAGCTTGAGTCGAATGATCATTTAGAATACATATAATATATGTTGATTAATAATAATATATTATTATGTTATATTATTATATTATTATTAATCATATAAAATTTAGTATTCAATATTAATCTATTATATTATTCTAAATTAATAATCGATTGATGAAACATTATAATATTGATTAAATTATTATAATTAAAGGAGAGACATGTCCGTTCAAGGACATGCCTGTCCAAAGGAATATATATAGTATAATGTTATTCAATTTGAGAATACATAGAATTCCAAGAATGCAAGTATCAGATTGAATTAGATATATACATTAAAATACATCCAATAAAACTTGGGAAAATCAACAAAAATCACACCATGTAACTTGTGATTAAGTTAATTGTAAGGGAGACTCGTAATGTAACTTGTAATTGAGTCCAACCCCAAATGAAATGTGTGATTTGCAATTATTTATATAACTTGTAATCAAATTATTGGGTTGGGCCCAATTGGAAAATGTAACTTGATTTGGGCACGAAACTTGTCAAAAGGAAAATAATATGAAGAAGTCGGCCTAAGGAGGCTAGGCCGACCTATGTAAGACAATCATGGCAATCAAATATATACATTCAATCAATCATTCCTAGCAATCAAATATTTTGCCCTAGCGAATATCCTCTCTGCTCTTCTTTAGCAAATTGGTCTTCACTAAATCAACGAATTGCTTCATAACAGCTGGGCGAATTTGTATGCCAGACCAGGCTGTAGATCTCCTTCACATATGTTCTAAATATTGTGCATGTCAAGCTCCATTCTAGTTCGGATCTGTGCATCTTCAGGTAGCAGACTTATTGGTAGATTTGTTGGGTGATATCAGCCGAAACCCTACATGTGTATCTTCAGATTAGGGTCTGCACATAAAGGAATTCATATTGACAAAGCACTGCCCTAGATTGGGAGTCTTATCAGATAAGTGATCTGATCCTTATTGTAATTGTAATTTGCTCATACTAAAGGGTTTTGATCTGGATCTTTGATGCTGGGTTTTTCCTCCAAGAGGGAGGTTTTCCCAGGGTATATTGTGTTTTGTGTCTCTTGTGTGTTTACATTTAAGTTAATTTCTGAGTTTACTTGAATCTGATCACTAAAACTAACAATTAGCGCATCATAGTTGTTGAGGTTCTTTGTTTTTTTTTTCTCCACTTTCATTTCCTCCATTATTCAAATTATATCCTTCCTTAGTGCTTGTATTGTTCCCAATTCGTTGTCGCTATTTGTGTCCATATATATGCTTTAACATATGTTGAGGGTGATACAACATTCATTTTTTTTTTTGGTTAATGAAGGAATAATACCTTCAATGAACCATCTTTTGTTGAAGTTGTTTGTAGGTTCCTTTTGTAGTTTTACTGTTTACAAGTAATGCCTTCAATTAACCATCTTTTGTTGAAGTTTTTGTTAGGTTCCTTTTGTAGGAATAATACCTTCAATGAAGGAATAAGGCTATCAAGAGAGCAAAGTTTATGTGTTCTTCATAGCTAACAATGCACTTTCTAGGATTTTTGTGCTATGCGTTTAGTTGGGGAAGTTTGTTTATAATGTTTCAAACTGAAATTTTTCTGATTTTTTTTTTTTGTAATTTCATAATGACTAAAGCTTGAAAACCCTAGCACCTTTTGATCATTGAAATTCTGATGTGGGCAAGGTAAGAGCATACAATCAATGAAAGGGATTAAAATAACATTGTATAAATATGCTTGTTAGTGACAAGTTGTGCGACTCAATATTTTAAACTATTACAAAATTTGGAGGTTCACAAGTGAACCATGTCCATAGTGGCATTTCTTCATGTGTACCATGTCTTATGGTGACACTTGAGGCAAATCAAATGGTTTGAACAAAAGACAAACCTGCACATCTTTGGAAAACTAGTTAAAATCTTCCTTATTTGTGTTCTAGTGTACTTTTTTACACATGAATTTGCAGAAATGTCTTTTCTATTTAATTTTTAATTTATTGAAACTGTCCATTTCTCATCAGCTTGATGCTTTCTCTAAGTTGTTGCTATCTTTAAACTATTGCTCTTAAAATTGAAAGAAATATTATTAAATTGTATTTTTTTCATTATCGAAGTTTTATAAGTGAGAGAAAAGGAGAACATAATGCCACCCATGTTTCTATTGGAGGGATAATGCTTATATGACACTATGGTATGCTTTGCTTTGTTTTTCCCTCAATTTCAAAGGTTTTGAAACTAACATGTTTCATGTGTTTGTTGTTGAGACATGGACCAGCTAAGACTCGAACCTAGGACCTTCCCTACGCTGCTGGAGTGCTCTACCACTGAGCTACTTGCCCCTCTTGGACCAGTCCATTGTCGGTCCGGGTGTGGCTTATTTCCAACACCAACACCTCCCCTTAAGCCACACCTCTCGTGTGCTTGGGGCTCCTAGCATGGACCTGGCTTTGATACCATGTTGAGACATGGACCAGCTAGGACTCGAACCTAGGACCTTCCATACGCTGCTGGAGTACTCTACCGCTGAGCTACTGGCCCCTCTTGGACCAGTCCATCGTCGGTCCGGGTGTGGCTTATTTCCAACACCAACATTTGTAGTCTCAACTGGGAGTTATTTCCTAATGGGAAACATCTACCTAGTGGAATATCAAATATGATAGGAAATGCTTTCAGTTTGCAATAGGTATTTAGAAACAACCAGAAGGACAATCTGCTTGGATCTTGGGTCATGGGTTCATTTAATTGTTAAGAAAAGGAAGGGGGTTCAGATTGAATAACTCAAGTCTACATAGACGAGATTATCTTCCTTTATAAAAGCTCTTCTGAAAATATCATCTTGTTTCAAGAAGGATATTCTATAGTGTATGTGTTCATGTGTTACTATGCTAGATATAGGTGTTTTATACATAAATGATCTTTATGTGCATATTGAGTATCTCTCAAATTGTTGATTTTATGTAAAGATTCAAGCTTAAGCAATTTCGTTTTGATTGATTATTTTAGCAAAGACACATATTGACTTAAGACAGCCTATATCATCAAATGCCAGTTTTTGAAATGACTTATGAAGGTGATCATGCAAATCTGGATAACAGACATATTTTTGAATTTTATGTGGCATTCACTTTGTAGGGTATAGGAAGGGCCTTTTGTTCTGGTGGAGATGTTGCAAATGTTTGTCTTGCAGGAAATTCAGGTATGCCTTGCTTTTATGGCCATTACGTTAGGTGTTTTTATATATTAGCTGATTTTCAAGACAATTTGCTGTTATGGACATAATATTTTTATTTTATTTTAGCACGCATAATAATATTAGTTCGTGCATATAACTTGTAAATAATAATCATGCATCACATATTTTTGCGTGTTTTTGTTTGTTTAAATTTAATGTTTTAATTTCATTTAGGACCCTTACTATAAAAGCTACTTCTATGGTTATGAAGCTATTAATTTGTGTGCTTTATCTTGTGGAGAAAGTCAAGCCAGGCTTGAGAGTGTTGTCTCCATACAAGTTTTTGGTATTTTGTCAACCTTATCAAATGCATACTTCATTTATCTACCCTTATTGTGTTTGAAATTGTTTTCTATGCATTGGTCTATTGGTTCATCTTTCTAACCTCACAGGTTCGCTAATTTAAATGTTAAAAGAAGTCTAGACATGCAATGGGACAAGCCAATCTATTGGCATGTTGAAATTCTTTAGTATATGCCAAAGAAAAAGATGGTGAATGTACAAGCATGTAAAGAAGCTTGTAGGGACACCTCAAGAAAGGAGCCAAAGCCTTTCAACTATTTTGCATAGTGTATTGGCATGTGGCTATGTTCAACAAGTCTTTGAAAATGAAAAAAAATAGTTTGGATTAAGGAAGAGGATTCATTGATGTGAGGTGCATAGAAGAATGGAAAACTCTTGCATAGTGAATGATACATGCTCACAACAAAGGATGACACAAAGGCAATGTGGAGGTGCATGGGAGAGGTTGTAGGTATGCCATTGTGGAAAGGTTTTGGTCAATGTATTGGCACGTGCAGATTATGCGAGATGTGCCAATTCAAAGTGGCAAACTTTTCATCATTAAATGCTTCTAGGCTAGTGATGCATGACAAAGGTTATTGATGTGCCAATATAAAGCCCCACTAGTTTCTACCATAAAACAAAGAAATGTTGGTTAGAGTATTTATGCACACCTTTGGTTGTCAACACACCATTACAATGGAATTTTAATGTGAGAGATGTGCCAAAGAGGGATAACAAATGCACTTTGCAAACATTCCATTTCATTAGCATGCATAGGTGCATGAAGGTGTGTTGACGAAGAATAATCTCCAAAATGTGATGGCATCAAATTTTTTTTTTAATGACTAGTGGCACATGCCTGGTAGTGTGCAACTTTACAAAGAGTTGGATTTGTTTGAAAAATAGCCCAAGACCATAGGTGTGTGACTCTCGTCATCAATGCTCTAGCATATGGAAGTTCAATATTTCTTTAGATATTTGCATTTGCCATATAATTGTTTTGCTAAAAAAAAGGGAGAGCATTCCTTATAAGACACAAAATAGTTAGGCAAAATGCACCTATAGAAACAAATTCAAAAGAAGAGTTTAAAAAAATAGTTGTAATTAGTGGTGCAAACTTACCAGCTAGGATGTGCCACTATGTAGTGTTTTAGAGAAAAAACAATACAAATGACTTTCTTCTATAGTGGTATATGGTTTTGGTTACCAACGTGCCTATACAAAGACTTTAAAAGAATAAACTTAAAAATGTAAAAGAAAAACAAATCCTAGCTGACTTAGCCTGGTGTAATGATCTTACCCAAATTTCTATGCTCAATATCTGCCAACTTTCATCAATTTATTTCTCGGATATTCCGTCAAACAGTTCTTGTGCACACTATTTAAGAGTTTGCTGAATGCAAGATTTTTTTTCATGCTTGTTTAATGGGTTTTGGAATGCAATGATGATAAATAAACATTGATAAACTTAACATTCATTGATAAAATAGCACATAGTTCGCACTAATAAAAAGACTTATTATATTTATTTTTTGTATTACAGTTTGCTGTGGCCAAAAGCAGATTACAACATGCGTCTTAAGAATATTTTGACCTTAGGTAGCAGCAGATTTGGTATATCAGAATCAGCTGTTTTGAGAGGCGCGTAATTCAGGTTACCAGCGCATTCAAACCCAACACGTTCTTGTCCAAACTGCCTGTAGCTTTTCCTAAGGCTGCAACAGTACTTGGAATGGTCTCCCATATCCCAGGCCTCCTCACACTTGATTCCAAATTGTGCAAATCACCCACATCCTCTTGCTATAGTGTGTTGACCAACAATGGAGCCTTTAAACTGATCAATCTGCTCTCACTTCGGACATATGTATCCCGGGAACATGTAGTCGGCAAAAGAAGGGTCGTCTTAGAGTGGAAATGTAATGTCCCTTACTTGGGAGCTGTCATATTTCCAACAATTATCAATTATTACTGAACTAATTCCCAATCTATCATACTTAATAATTAATTTTTTTATTCATAATCCATAATTTCTAATGCAATGTTCAATCCTTGTTACTACCGAGTCCTAAGGAAGAAGGAGATGATCATGTTGCCAAAGCGCTTAGAGAGCAAAATACAATAGGCTCCCTCAAAGTTTACAGATCCAAGGCCTTACCCCATGTTGGGACCATGCCCTCAAAGTTTGCGGGACACTGATACTTACCTTATCTTCGGAATCATCTGATTGATTGGATTTAGACTGCCCCTCTTTGGAAGCAACTCCATCCCCAACTTTCTTAAATACTGACAGTAGTAACAAGCATTATATATAAACATATTCTTGTTACTGTTATTAACTTATATATATACATTTGAGACATTATTATAATTTACTGCAAAATGCAATCAGAATGAATTAACAGAATTGTAATAGTAAGTATTTCAGCATACCAGGTTGTATGTCAAATGCTTTATTCAGCAATTAATATATTAACCAGAATACCCATCTCCTTATTCGATGCCTGCTGGAATAATATGGATTTGCATCTTATATTATTTTTAAAGGATTGGTTGTCACAGGAGGCATGTCTCATGTAGAACGTACCACTTCATACTGATCCAATTGTTATTACTATCATGCCCGATTCAATTTACTGTTGCAACAATGCCTTTTCATCATAAAACGGTGCCCTTGTATTTGCTAATAGTAATGTTTAGTTATTTGATTTTGACAATAGTGATTACTTTCATATTTTTAACAGTAATGACTAATTATATGATCGGCACATATATAATACAATTTAACATTGATATAAGAACATTATTAATCTGATTAAGTATTTATGTAGGGATATTACATCAGACAAACAAGTTTTTATCAGATATTGTCAGAAATTGTCCCCTCTAAACATGGGGTTCCCTTTTGGACGTGAACGGCTGGCAATATAAAATACTACTCATTCATTTGAACATTTGAATTAATATTGAAACTCTAGCGATGTCTTATGATATAATGTTCTCAAATAAATAATTAGAAGATATAATGGAATATTCATGGGGTATAATATTATATCTGCAGAAGCAACTGCACACAGCAGCCCTGATAAATTTGAATATCCTACAAATGCGGACATTACAGTCTAGCCCACCCAAGATTGGTTGTCCTCAAGCAACGTCGGCTTTAATCTTATCAAATCAACCTTTGGAGATTTGTAATCCTTAATTCCCCATAATTAGCTTCTGGTGCGTTACTCTAATATAACTTATGAGTTGAAGATTCTACACTAATGATGTTTCTCTCAGTATCTTGGTTATATTCAACCCTATCCTACCATGACTTCCTTGACGAGTTGTTAAAGTATTTACCATGCGGTCAATATAGTCTTAATATCATAAGTTTGACACCATCATCTACAGTGGAAATACAATTTATTGTCTAGGGTTTGTGAACGTGTACTGTCATTATAGGCTGCTCCTTACATGATTTTATGACTATTGCGCTCTTGCTATTTTTTGTCAAGAATATATTGTAAACGGCTATTATTATCTTTGTTTGACAACATTCTCAACATATTTCTTTTCACATTTTATGACAAGCAAACTTTGTATGATCGTTGAGTTCTTACATTATCACTTCTTGGTGTTTGAGCTTTTTTTTTTAATTTTCACACATTCTTCCTTTCCATCCTAGGGCATACAGTTATAGATTTTGATGGCATTGATTATGTTCAACAATGCCTATGTTTTTTACTAATGTTTTACCAATTTATCTGTATAAAGAAGTGTATTGATAGTCTAAAGCATGCACTCCATTTTAATTTAAATGTAAGAATATTGCCTTTAAGCTATTTATAAGAACACTAATAAAATAACTATATTAAAAACACATAATGCAAGGTCTATTCAGGTAATAATATATACATCATGAAGTAATCCCATAAGATAGAAGCACATCCATGGATACACATGAAGCATGGTCATACACACATGGAAAGCATAAAGAAATTGCATGAATACATGCAAGGTTTGTAGTACACATGCAGGTCTTGAAACATAAACATAAGTAATGCATGAAGCAATACACGTTAGGTATGAATGAAGCGCATATGTTACATAGAGGCGCAAAGTGTACATATGAAACACATACATTGTAAACACATTATGTATGAATCCAATATATCATGTATGAAGCATGCACATGAATACATAGGACGTGAGTCATACACGTGAATATGCATAAGCTGTAAAGCATGAAACACATAAGGCAAGAAGCATATTCGTAAAAGATGAAGTATACACATAAGGTATGAATACATATGAAGAGTACACATGAATACATGTAACGCATTAAGCATGAAGTATGCACATGAATTCACTAAGGGCATGCGGTATACACGTAGCATAAAGTATACATGTGAGGCATGAAGTAACGCACATAAACACCATAAGACATAAAGTGTACACATAAGGCATGAAATAATGGACACATGTAAGGCGAGAAGCAAAGCCATGAGTCTTTGTAAGCCATGAAGTAATGAATACATGTAAGGAGAGAAGCAACATGGATATACGTAAAACATGAAGCAGCTACGCAAAGCATGAATCATACATATGAATACACGAAAGGGATGAGTCATGAAGTATACAGAGGAAGACATGTAAGGCATGAATCATGCACATAAGTACACTTAAGACCAAGGCATACATGAGAAAAACACGCGTGGAAAACACATTAGGCAGAAATCGAACATGTCAATTATGAAGCATGGATAAACAAATACACATGAAGTATACACATGGATATGTATAAGGCATGAGTCATCCACATATCATACATGTAAATAGTGAAGTAGTGCATACAAATAAGGTACAAGCATATATGAGAAATGCACTTATGGAGTGTATATGTTGAACACACATAAATCATGAAGCATGTATGAGAATATACATAGCACATGAAATATACATATAAATTCACTTAATCCACGAAGCATATACGTGAATAAATGTGTTGATAGATCTTCTAATTGACTAGAATGTATTCATTGTTTTAGCCCTTACCTTGTAGGATGGTAGGATCAAGGCTCTGATACCATTTGTAATGTCCCCTACTTGGGAGCTGTCATATTGCCAACAATTATCAATTATTAGTGAACTAATTCCCAATCTATCATACTCAATAATTAATTCTATCATTCATAAACCATAATTTCTAATGCAATGCTCAATCCTTGTTAGTACCCAGTCCTAAGGAAGAAGGAGATGATCATGTTAAGTGCATAGAGAGCAAAATACAATAGGCTCCCTCAAAGTTTACGGATCCAAGCCCTTATCCTATCTTGGGACCATGCCCTCAAAGTTTAAGGGATGCTGATCCTTACCCTATCTTGGGAATCATCCTATTGATTGGACTTAGACTGCCCCTTTTTGGAAACAACTCCATCCCCAACTTTCTAAAATACTGACTGTAGTAACCAGCATTATATACAAACATAATCTTCTTAATGTTATTAACTTAAGAGTTCTTTCTGATTTACATAATATTTATTTGTCTGATCATACATACATACATACATGCATATTGCATACATGGATAGATGCATACATCCATACATGCATACATACATACATGTTTCAGACATTATTGTATTGTAAATTTACTGCAAAATGTTATCAGAATGAATTATCAGAACTGTAGTAGTAAGTATTTCAGACATATACATATTTGAGACATTATTATAAATTTACTGCAAAATGTTATCAGAATGAATTAACAGAATTGTAATAGTAAGTATTTCAACATACCAGGTTGTATGTCAAATGCTTTTTTCAGCAATCAATATGTTAACCAGAATATCCATTTTCTTATTCAATGCCTGCTGGAATAATTTGGATTTCCATCTTATATGTTTCTGAAAGGATTGGTTGTGTCACAGGAGGCATGTCTCATGTAGAACGTACCACTTCATACTGACCTGATTGTTATTACTGTCATGCCTTTCCTTAATGATTCGATTTGCTGTTGCAACGATGATTACTTTCATATTTTTAACGTTAATGACTAATTAGATGGGCACATATATAATACAATTTAACATTAATATAAGAACATTATTAATTTGATTAAGTATTTATGTAGGTATATTACATCAGACAAATAAGTTTGTTTCAGATATTGTCAGAAATTTTCCCCTCTAAACATGGGGTTCCCTTTTGGAGGTGTACGACTGGCAATATAAAATACCACTTATTCGTTTGAGCATTTGCATTAATATTTAAACTGCAGCGATGTCTTCGGATATAATGTTCTCAAATAAATCATTAGAAGATATAATGGAATATTCATGGGATATAATATTATATCTGCAGAAGCAACTCAATACAGCAGCCCTGATAAATCTGAATAGTCAAATTCAGAAATCTCTATTTCATAGCCTTTGACCATTTCTGTATTATTTTTATTATTATAATATCCTAAAAAATGGGGACATAATGTCCAGGGGATGCAGGGACACCTCAGAAATGTTTGGGGATGGTTAGTCATCTCTGATGACACAAGTAAAAAGTTCATTTATTTTTTAAAACTCAAAGATATAAAAAATGTGTCCTCAGATCTTCATTGGAGATAGACCTGAAAAGTTTCGTTTGATATAGTGACTAGCATTGATATGAAGGTTCCCATGATCAGCCATTATTTTCCTATTTCCATGCTGCTTTGTTTTTTAGAAGCAAAAAATACAAAAATGGATGCTCTGAAGTAAAGGTACGTAGATTTGATTTGAAAACTTTCAAAATTACTTCTTTACTGCACATATCATAGTTAAAAACTAACAAATTGTTAGCAGATATGAGTTAAGGTTCTATGATGTATATGATGATTGCCCTCCTCACATGTCGCTTTGTTCTTCTCATTCTTCTCTGAGAGTTATTTTGTGTTTTCATCTCTTTTTTGGGAGGAAGTTTTTTCCCATTGGGTCTTCTCCCTTTCTCTGTTTTTGAGAGGCTGCATTTCATTTGTTCATGGGTACCTAACATGGCCTAGTAGCCAGGACCGATCTTACATTGTTAGCTTGAGTCTACATTCCCCTAAGTTGCACTTAAGGGGGGGTGTTGGTGTAATTAAGGCATTTTACCTTGGTTTATTCTTTCCTAGTTCCTAATTACACTTAGGCTTACTTAGGGAATTGTATACGAGTAGTTGGAGCATCTCCACGTTAGGTGGACATATGACTTATTACAATATCATATCCACCTTTCGTGGTTGCACTTTTCCACCTTTGGTGTGTGATCCACCTTTATTGGTCTTATCATGTGATCACTTTACCACTTTAGGTGGCTTGATAGCTTTTCGCTCTTCTTATCATGTGATGAGGCAACAACACTCGTCATTGTCTCATTCACTCACCTTGGCTATATAACCAAGGGGGTCGCCTATGTATTTTAGCTTAGCTTATTGAATCATTGATGAGAATACAATTTGTTCTTGTCTGTATTGTCCTCTGTTGTTATTGTGCTATTCAATAGGCCTTTGGATCTTGGGTGGCCACCGTCATTGCCAATTCTTACAGGTATAAATCCTGTTTTGCTGGTTTTATATTCTCCCTTGTCGGCCATACACTCTTTTGATGGGCGTCTAGGGTTTTGAGGATGTTATTGTTATAAGAAAAGATCGCACCCTTGTTGAGCTATAAACTCAGCAACCTTGTGAAACATGGAAACAACCCCGAAATGTGGGACCTTGCGCAAGGGGGTTGAATCTTCGAAGAAGACCGACTTCCTTCTCAATCCAGGTGCAGGTGTTGAACCAACTCAACACTTCAAAACTTACTCCTAAGGCTATCCTAACAAATTGCAGAGGTAAAGGGAAGAGAGAAATGCTTAAAACAAAAGGAGGTGATGCACCAAGAAGAGATTGTTTCTCCCCCTACCCGAAATAACACAAAGAATGAACTAAAACACCCAGGAGATGCATAAACTTTAGTTGTATGAGGGACCCCAATGCATGTATGGAGGTTAGAATTCGCTGAATGTCAAGAGGGGAGAATGTTTCCCACAAGTCACACTTAGAACTAAATTTAACACAACATATATGAGAGAAGAACCAAATAACACACACCTATGATGAAGGTACGGAAACCTACACAACATACATAAGTTGAAAGAAGGCAAGAATGGTGATTTCAATTAATTATAAGGCCAATGGCCAACTTACAATTGCAAAATACATAATAATACAAGAAAAGTGAGAGAGCATAGAATAGCTCAAGCCAGCAGGGAGAGAACCCTTTACATAGAAAAATGGTTACAAGAGTGATCATGACCCCTGTATGTCAGTCCGAGAGTGCAGGGAAGTGCATGCACTTGACCTTTGTACATGCAAGCAACCTAGCTATACCTTGAAAAGGCAACCCTAAGAAGAGTGGATTGACTGACCTTCCAAAGTCAGAGTGTGCAGACATGACATAAGTCACTACAACAAGCATGGCCTCCTACCTCTCTTGATGGAAATCTTGCCAAAACATTAAATGCACCCTTGTGGCTCCATAAAAGAAGATGCACAAGTCACAAAAGTCATCCGAACATTTAAAGCTTTGAGTGTTGATCACGCCATCCGGAAGAGTTGCCAGTCGGAAAGAAGTCTGGGGACTTCGGAAACTCGGTTTCTTGAAGTGGGGAAGACAAGGAAAGAACTTCGGAACCTCGGGGTTCCGAAGTTCTGGGGAACTAAGAAAAAGGGCTAAGGATGGAACCTCGTGTCATAACCCCACGTTTTTTGTAATTAATTAATAAAAACATTTCTACCTTCCATTATTATTGTAACCTAATCAGAAATGACTCCTTGTTTTATTTTAATATAATGGTCATATTTTAATTATTAATATTAACTGTTAACCGAACTTTACCAAAAAATGTTGTTAATTGAATAAACATAAATATATAATTATTGATACATAACATAATATTATATTTACCATATAATGTGTTATTCAATAAATAGAAAATATAATATTGATATACAATATAAATTATCAAAATACTTTATAATTATTATTATGGAATAATATCATATTACCATACAATATTATTAATAGAACCAATATAAAATGTATCATATACAATATAAATTATTTATAATATATTAAAATCAATATATTATAATTAACGCATCCTAGTTATGACATACCTTAACTACATTAGGAAAGGGCGTATTACACCCAGTGAGCACATTGTATGGTATGCGGCGACTGTTAAACCAAGGCGCCAAAGAGGTAGTGCGGGTCGATCAGGGAGCGGTGATTCCAACAGTCACTGCCGCTCACCTTCTCCCTCAATGGCCACGACCCCTGGACGGGTCCACTCCAACACTTCCCCGCCGGTATTAAAGCACAAGCCGTGAGGAGGAAAGGGACACAGGGGAGTGCAAAGGAATAACGACAGGGTGAAAAGCGTAGCAAGGAACGCAGGTAAGAATACATACCAATCAATGTTTACTCTATGGAACCCGTAGTAGGGTTTACATAAATTACGGGAACTCATATGTGCGAATAACAGAGTTCCCAGACTTGCCACGAGTCAGGCGAGTTCGCCGAGTTGGTGAGTCGAGCCAAGCTCGGCGAGTTTTGCTGACTCGCGGCTCAGACTCAGCGAGTTTTGGCAAAACTCGCCTGACTAGTCGAGCCAAGCTCGGCGAGTTTTGCTGACTCGCGGCTCAGACTCGGCGAGTTTTGCCAAAACTCGCCGAGTCCGAGCTCCAGGACTCGGCCGCGCGATATGGGCAATTCGGATTTTAAAAAACAAAAAAAAAAAAGCTTTTTCATTTGTTTTTTTTTACCTTTCTCTTTCATATAACCCTAAGATGTCTTCTAATTGTTAGTTGTGAGAAGAAGAGAGGAAAAGTGAGAGAGAGGAAGGAAAACAAGATGCCATAGGTTTGCAACCAGCAAGGAAGAAGAGCATCAAGGAGACCACAAATCACATTGGGGAGGCCATAGGCTTGCATTGAGAGCATCAAGGAGTCCAAAGCAAGACTTCTCAACTCATTTGAAAGAGGTAAGGTAGATTTTGCTGGTTTTTTTAGGTATGTTAATGGATTTTTTTCATTTGTTTGTTAATTTTTTTTTAGTTTAACAGTTAACTTTCCAAATCTTGAATGTTTTTTTTTTTTAGCTTAATTACAATGAGAGAAGTAGAATAATAGCAAAGTGCAAACCCTACATTTTTTTAGAAAAAAATTGTAAACATGTATTTACAATTTTATTTTTTTTTAAAGTAGGGTTTGCTGATTTTTTCTATTAGTTTATAACTTTATTAAATTTTCTTATTGCAGCAGCCTTCACGTTTAAAAACATTCATTTTTCACAATGCCTAAAAAGGATGAGGCTTGGAAATATACTGAAGACTTTATTGGCAGACAAAAAAATCTAACAAAATGTTTTTTTTGTAAAGAAATTAATTTTGGTGGCATCAATAGATTTAAATACCATATTGCCGGCATACCTGGCCATGATATTGAGGTATGCAAATTACAAACTCCCAAGGCAAAACGTTTCTGTTATGTCCAATTACAAACACATGAACAAGAAAAGTTAACTAAGAAGAGGCAATTGGAAGAGTTAAGTGCTATTGGCTCCCATGCACCCACATCCGCATCCGCATCCGCATCCGCATCTGCATCCGCATCCGCATCCGCATCCACATCCGTAGGCTGTGTTGGAGAGGGTTCTTCCATGCCTCCCTTTCACCCTAGTGCTTCTGCCAGTGCTAGTGCTTCTACTTCTACTCCTCCTAGTGGCACTATTACCTTTGGCCCTAGAGTTCGGAAATCCAGGTTGGATAGTTATTTTGTGCCACGTAGTACTCCTGGGGCACAACCCTCGCTTGAGGGCATGGGTTGGAACAAGGAGGTTCATGATGCTGCAAGAAAACAAATTTGCAAGTTTTGGTACTTTTGCAACATTCCATTTATTGCAGCCAGGTAATTCTTTTTGATTTGATTGCTTTAAGTTTAAAAGTAAATTTATAGTTTGAAGTTGAACTCTACTTTGTCTAATCATAATCTATTTGTGACAGGTCTCCTTATTGGCAAGGCATGGTAGATTCCATAACCATTTGTGGTGCGGGGTTTAAAGCCCCTATCGATGCTGAGTTAAGTGGCCCCCTCTTGTTACAAATGGTTGAGGATATGAAAGTTGAGCTAGAGGACCACCGACAGTCTTGGAGCCAAAAGGGTTGCACCATCATGACAGATGGTTGGACGGATAGGAGGAATAGAACACTCCTAAATTTTCTTGTTTCCTGCGGAGGTGATTGATCATGATTCATTCTAATTTGTACTTCCCTAAATGCATTGAATAAATTAAATTTTGATTTGTTGAAAGTTTGAAACTCTATTTTCAGGATCCACCATGTTCTTGAAATCTATTGATGCTTCCTCACATGTGAAAAATGCCACATACTTATGTGAGGCTATTGAGGAAGTCATACAAGAGGTGGGGGAAGAAAATGTGGTGCAGGTGGTGACAGATAATGCAGCAAGTTATGTTGCTGCAGGTAAATTTTGAACTTTTCAAGTCTTGATGGAGAGGCATCTATGATTATTTAAAATTTTTTTAACACCTCAAAATTTCTAATTAACTTAAAATTGTTGCAGGTAAAGTTTTGATGGAGAGGCACCCGAAAATTTTTTGGTCTCCTTGTGCGGCCCATTGCCTTGACCTCATGTTGAAGGATATTGGTAAGCTTGAATGGGTGAAATCAATAGTTGAAAGGGCCAAAAATATCAGCAAGTTTATCTACAATCATGCATTGGTCCTTAGCATTATGAGGCAATACACGGGGCAAAAGGAGTTGGCTCGTCCTGGTATCACGAGGTTTGCCTCAAACTTCCTCACACTGAAATCCTTGATAAAATCAAAGGCGGCTTTGAGGCGTATGTTTGTTGGTGAGGAGTGGACTTCCTCATCTTATGCTACGACCACTGCAGGGATAGATGTGGTAAATTGCATTTTTGATGAGCCAGGTTTTTGGACCCCCTGTGGAGAAACCGTGCAGGTAAACTTATTACAATTTAACATTTAGTATCTACTATCTAGTATCTACTATTTAGTAATTTAATTTTAATTTATTAACAATTTAACTTCGCAATTTTTCTTTTTTTTTATTTAATTTGTGACTTAATTGTTTTTGTTTAACATTATGTGTAGGTCACTGAGCCCCTCGTAGTTCTCCTACGAGTTGTTGATGGGGAGAAGCCCTCTATGGGCTATATATATGAGGGTATGGATAGGGCCAAGGAGGCCATTAGGTCCATATATGCAGGAGATGAGGATAAGTATGGCCCCATTTGGGAGATTATTGATAGGAGATGGCTAAACCAGCTTCACAGGCCCATCCATGCAGCAGCCTATTACCTCAATCCGGCATTTCGATTCCGTGATGACTTCAAGGCAGATGAGGAGGTTCTTAGTGGCCTGTATACAGTGGTTCAAAAGTTGTGTACTGATGGCACAGCCTCAAGTACAACGCTCCAGCTGGATAAATATAATAATCGAGAAGGGGCAATCTTCGCAAGCAGCATGTGCATAGAGGCTCGAACACAATTGCAGCCAGGTAGAAATATATGTAAACTTAAGATTCTTAAGTTTATGGAATGCATTTTAATTTTTGATTTTATAATCTAGCCTTAAAGTTGGAAATGAGTTTGATTTTTTTTTCTTTTTCGTTATTTCAGATAGATGGTAGCAAATGTTTGGGCCCTCAACCCCAAACCTTCAAAAAATTGCCATCCGTATTTTGAGCCAGCCATGCAACGCTTCTGGATGTGAGCGCAATTGGTCCATGTTCGAGCACATCCACTCGAAGAGGCATAATAGATTGTCTGTGGAGAGGTTGAATGATCTTGTTTTTGTTGATTACAACCTCTGTCTTAGGACCAAACAGATTTTGGACACTGACTCCTCTCCGATCACTTTAGCGGAGATCGATCCAGAGTCTGAGTGGATCACTGAGTCTACCGATCCCGTCTTCACTGAGGAGGACCATGAGTGGGTTGACCAGGCAGACAGAGAGGTTGAGGCTGTGGCTATGGCAGAGGAGGAGGATAGAGCACGATCCGGCACAGGCACCTCACGGGCGGAGACTATGGCTTCTCAGTCATCCAGGACCTACCTTAGATGCATTTGTAGGAGGAAGACAGACTACTCTGAGGCTGAGGATGAGCTAGAGCCTGAGCCATAGACTTGTTTTTGTTTACAGTTATATATATGTTTGGGAACATTTGATGTCATGGATTTTATATACATTTGACAACATTTATAACTCTATGTATCTATGTTTTCTATTTCCTTCAGCTACAATTTACATTTCTACGCATGTGATGGATGTATGTTTATGTATGTGATCAAATTAGCTTCTATTTGATGATGTTATAGTGTCTTTAAGCTTTATTCAATAATGGGTGCATGAAACAAGTTTTAAATCGTTAAAAATCTCTAAATTTCAAGGGTTTTTTATTTTGCCGAGTCATAGCCGAGTCGTCGCCGAGTCACGAGTCGAGTCGGCCTTGCCGAGTCCGAGTCTGGGAACTTTGGTTAGAATACAACAAAGATATAAATATATATATATAATCTAAATTGCCACTGAATTTTAAAATACTTAATTACATAATCATCATTTTAATCTAAATAAGGATACGAATGCCATACAAAGTATGTCCTTAGGCGGCCGTGAAGCTCGCCTTCTTGGAACCTATCTTGGTTCCAAGCCCTCCAGGAAGTTGAAGGTGAATTCGACTCCTGTCTTGAATGTAATTTCTTACATCCAAGCTCTCCAGGAAATCGAAGGTTATTTCGATTCCTGTCTTGGCTGCAACCTCTTGCACCCAAGTCCTCCAAGGAAGACCATGAGTCATTCCTTGCCTTGAGTGATGCATCCCATCACCCAAGTCCTCGGAGTGGACCGGCCAGATCCATCTCCTCTTGGTTGAACTTATTCAACCAAGCCCTACATATGCATATCAATAATCAGTATATATACTGCCCTAGGGATTTCATAATCCCTTCCTTAGACTAAAGGAGTTTCCTCCCTATAGCCTCCAACATGGGTTTACATTTGTATCTATAATGCACTTTGAAGATTAGTACTGTTTAATTTCCTAATCTACATTTTATGTTAACATGTATTCCTGATGTATACTTTAACATATATTCATATTAAATGTACCCTATTATTGTTGACATATGCATTACACCTTCCTTGATAACACCTATATTCCTTAATCATTCCTTATGAACAGATTAGTATATTAATTAATTGTATTCCTTAATATACACATGTTTAATGCCTTAATATAATCTTACTACTGTTCATTGAAATGTACTTTAATTAATATTAACATATTAATTATCATCCTTAATTAATGCGCAATGAAACATATATTAATTAACATTAACATTTATTAATTATCATACCTAATTAATATTTAATGAAATATACAATGGTTACTATTCCCATATATTAATTTATAATATATTTACCTTACCTCTTACCTGCTGGTCCCGAGGTCTGCTCCTGGCTGCTCTCCCGTATTCTATTTTCCCCCCTCCTTTCCTTGCGGTGGCTGCTTCCCTTTATATCCTTGTGAAGGGATGTGAACCCCCACGATCCCCTTCCACACCAAGGGGTGCGGTGGCAATCACAGCCCATGCTGCGATTACCATCGCACCTCTTGGTGCGGGGGAATCGGGGGGTGGCTTTTTTAAATATAATGATATTAAATCTGCTTTAATATTTAAACGTAATTCTTTTTGTTTTATTTGTTATATATTAAAATGACACTTCTTTCATTATGTAAAATATATGATATTTTAATTAATTCTTTCCTTATTATATAAATGTATTTCCTCTTTAATATAATACTTATTATATTAAATGTATTTCAATCTATTTAATATAATACTTATTTTAAATATATTTCCTCTTTTTAATAGAATGCTTATTTTATCGTATTAGTCATGTATTTACAATAATTTTATTTACTCGATCCCTATCCTTAATATTATTTACATAACTTTATATCAGGGGCTGATGCGGGTTTATCACACAATCTTACCCTACAGGATGGCAAGATCATAGCTCTCATACCATTTGTAATGTCCCCTATCTGATCTATTTCAATATATTAAAATTGATTGATATTCTAAAATTAGTTATTAACAAGTACTTATGTATTTTCCTCATTAGATGATTAATATCGTTAATAATATAGATATCAAACCCTGCTACTACTTCAGTTTTAAGGGAGAAGGGTTTACGTATGTTAGCAAAGCGCTTAGAGACCAACTACAATAGGTTCCCTCAAAGTTTACAGATCCAAGCCCTTACCTATCTTGGGTCTATACCCTCAAGGTTTATGGGTCGCTGATCCCCACCCTACCTTGGGACTTAACCTATTGCTTGGATTTAGACTGCCCCTCTTTGGAACATCTCATCCCCATCATCTTAAATACTGACAGCAATAACATGATTTAGACTATATGTACACTAACTTCTAATGTATTATGAATATATATGATATTAAGTATGACTTGTCATACATATTGCAGTTTATAACAATATTATTACTAGATTCTACGTAACAACTTTATCAGGCTTCATATACTAAGCATACATATTAAGCTCATCCCCATGCATACCACCAAGAACACAAATGTTACTGCCTGTAACTTGATAACAATTCTGATCTGATTTGATCAATGGTGATGTCACTAGATGCTTTTGATTCCTTCCCTTTATATCTCTCAATTTGAGGGACAGGTCACACCTCTTCATTATGTATGCCCTTTGGCAAGAGACATACCCTTTCACCATTAGCACCCTTTGAAAGAGTGCAACTCTTAATTATTTCTACCCTTTGAAAGGGACACAGCCTTTCATAATGAGATGTGCACTTATTATTTAAATCAGATCTGCACTTCTCATTTCCAAATTATCCCCCCTCTCAAATGAGGTTCTCTTCTCCCTTTTATATCTCATTGTTGAGGGAGTCGCAACTTTTCCTTTCATGTCTTTTGACTTTTCATTAACTTAATTAATTTTTAATTAATCATATTTAATTTTTTTTTTCTATATTTTAATTTAATTTTTAATGTTTTAATTTTATTATAATCATTTATTATTAAATTCGATTTCAAAGTGGGGACACTACACTCTATTAGGGATAGAATGTATGCATTAAGGGGCCAAGTGCCATCCACTTGAGTCTTCTCATTCCCTAATGCTTGCGACACCTATGCATGTTGTTACATCACCATTTCCTTTGCCACAACATCTTCTTGCATACCAAAATATTTATTATTAGTCTATGTTCCATGGAGTTTTGGGGACAATGATGACATGGGATAGTGGGACGTGTTTCTGGTACGGGACGATTGCTTAAAAATAGGGGGACTTTTAAAAATATAGAGAAATTTCAAATACGCATATCATAAAAATGATAAAACATTCATCATAGACATTAATACATAGCATTAGACTTGAATTGAAATTTCATATGAGAATAGACAAACATTTTACCAAAATTCAAATGCTTTCATTCATCATTGTCAATAAACATATGTCATAAACATCCATAATAGACATAAATATTAAACATCCATAACTATGAAATGACAAACTATAAACAAAAAACATGGAAGTCCATAATAAGCTGTCCATAATTATGTCAAGATTGAACCTAGAAAATAAATGGCTGTCTATAATCAGCACATGGTAGGTCTAAGAGTCTAAATCAAGATCAAAGCTCAAGTGTTTGTGTAAGTCATTGTCACTATGTGGGGCTCCTCTTGCTGCTCTTCTTGTTGTTTGCAAATGTAAAAAATGAATGAGTTTTGCTTCTATGTGTTTGTTTAATGCTTAGATTAGGTTTTCTACTGTTTTATTGTTTTTTTGGGGTCTTGGTGGAGCCAGCTAGACCTTTTATGCGAGGTAAAAAGGTTTTTTTTTTTTTTTTTAATTTGGCATTAGAAATAAGTTTGGGCTGTAGGGGATGGCCATGGGTGTCCTTGTAGTCCCCTGACCGTCTTGGGGACTTGTGGCTGTTCCGTATAGCCCAAACTTATTTCCAATGCCAAATTAAAAAGTCCCTTGGCCGTCCTGGGGACTTCTGGCCATCCCCACGGCCCAAAAACATCCCCTCTCATGACAGGAAACATCCGTTCTGCAGGAAACGGGAAAAGAACGTCCCCACATCCCCATAGTGTCCTCGATATGGGGACAGGTGTACCAAGGCCGAGGATGCATCCCCATGCAACATAATGCAACATAGTTAGTAGCTCCTCGAAACTAGCCCTAATCTCATTTTCTCCACACCCACCTTTAGTTTATGTTTGAAATTTACCAAGATGGAGCTACTTGACTGGACACAACCATTGTCATAGATACTATTAGGATGCAACACTGCCTTGATCACCTTGAGAACATTGGGAGATGTCTACTTAAAATATTCACGAGTCTATGATGAATTGATAATACATTGTTGATTGTTCCATGATGGAGAGGATCCCTATCACAACCCTCTCCCCACCTTGACATCCAATGACAACCACCTAATAAACCTAAACTGTTGTAGAGCTCACAAGGAAGGAAACACAAACAAGAACAAATGATCACCACAGGAGACACCATTGCCATCCATTTATTGCATCTTGCTATCAGCTTGTACCAATTGCAGGGTGGATTATTTAGGAGATACAGTCAATGATTCTAGCTATTACTTTAGCAATCCTTTCAGTGCATGTTTTACACCATATCTTATGACCTCTTCTCATAAATGCCTTCCAATGAAATTTAATTGCATGATTCAAGGGGTTGATCATCTTTAACGATGTTCCATAGATTGTCCCAATTATTGACATCATTGCTTTCTATTGCAGAAAAATTATATTGGTTAACCTTTGATTAGCAAGGTAGTCTACTACTCTGTTTTGTTCTTGAAGTAATGAGATATCAACTATTTTTCAAACTTCATCCAATGTTATATTGCTTCTACAATTGCTCTAAGGCTCCAGTTAGTACAATATTTTGTTCACAGCTTGCACTACAAATTTTGGAATCTCCATGTACCTCTAGTCTCCTATAACCTGCCACAGAAATCACCATGGTGTCCACTAAGAGAGCTTCTCATTCTGCAACATCACTGGTTTTGTTGCCAATTTATATAAAATCAGCTACCAACATTTCTCTGTCGAAGTTACAAATCATAAAACCAGCCGTGGCTTCACCCAATTTGCCTTTGGACCACCATCAAAATTTAATTTAGCATCTTCATAAGTCTGGTTTACATATTACACTTCTATTCATTATATCAACTATTGACCCATGTACAGGGCTTTGCCATGATGCTTGTTTGAATTGCCATTAGATAATATAACAGAGTTTAAAGTGTATAGATTTAAAATACTATTTTGTTATGTCTTTCTGCCATAATTTGCTTTGTTTTCAGGGATTTTCTATCTTTCTGCATCTTCTACTGTTCTATGTGTGGTGCTAAATCTAAAATGCCATAGAAGCAAGATCAGCTCATTCCTTTGTTATCATTGATATTTACTTTTTTGATTCTGCTAATCAGGTGATTACAGTCATGGTACACAGTATTTCTGGAATGAATATATCATGAACTATATTCTTGCAACTTGCAGAAAACCTCAAGTGAGTTGGCTTTCATAATATGATTTCCATTTAAATTAAAATACAGCGAGCTAATGCTTTTTAATTAATGTCTGACAAATCAATTGTAATCTTGCCCTTTCCAAATATCATAAATGTGACTTAAGATCGCTGATGGCTTTGTTGTTGAAGGTTGCTTTGCTGAATGGGATTGTCATGGGAGGAGGTTCTGGTATTTCCATTCATGGGAAGTTTCGAGTTGCAACAGAGAAGACTGTACTTATTTTACTCTTCATGCTTATTTGATAAAATACTCAGCAATTTTTGCAGCAAACTTGTCAAAAGGGTTTTGGTTTAGATCCACTATATCTTCTGTTGTTGGGTGAATTGCAAGAAACTATCTTTAGTTCTGGTTAAATTTCCCATTGAGAAATCCTTACATACTATTTACACCTGAGCAAAAGACACTTTGAAGTGATATCATTTGCCCAAAGTTTGAGTAGGTTTTGTTTCTATCTAGATGCGATATGGTTAACATTCCATGCTTTTTGTATGATGCTCAGTTACTAAACACCGATCCTTTTCTTAGGGGACATCCTTAACGACAGATTAGTTGATAATCATTTTTCACTTGGTAAAATCATCTGCAGTCATGGTTTGCCTCAGGCCTTTTGTTTTCTGACTTTTTATTTCCTCCATCAGTGTTTTCATCCTCACGATCAATGGATGCAACTGAATTTAGATTAAAGACGTTTATGTTGTTGATGGGATGATAGATTGTTGAGCTTTGAGCCATATATTGTGGGTCTTTGATTGCTTTGAATATTTGTATTCTAATTTCTAAATTTAAGATGTGTTATATCTGAGACACATGCAATTTTGCAGCTTTATGCCATGCCAGAAACAGGACTAGGTCTACACCCTGATGTTGGTGCATCATATTTCTTATCAAGACTTCCAGGATTCTTGGGTATGTCTCTGTTATTATATCACTGCATAAAATTGATTTTTCTCACTGAATTTTGGAGGTACTAGATTCCTAGAATTCTAATGTTAGCCATCTTGTAATAGAAGGGGAGGTTTCAATTCTGTGCCATTTGAAGGCCTATCATACAGGAGGCCTGAAATCTGTCTTTTATATTGTGAGGGTATGTGATTGCCATGCTTCGCATAGTTGCTGATATTTTTCATATTACCTGATCTGCCCTTTGATTTGATTGTTCAATAAATAATGCAGAGTTCTGTTCTTTAAGTCTTTTCATATTGTGCTTTTCTGCTGTTTCTGTGTGATTTAAATCATAGGGGTTTTTTCTTTATTCGTCTTTTTCCTTGCCATTGGTGCAATCTCAAGAATGCTGTAAGATTCCCTACTTAATTTTCACCAAAATTTTGGCACTTAACCCATTAACATTTGGTCACACCAATGGCAGAAATTTTCTAACAAAATGCTCTGTATTACTTAGATGATGTCTATGTCTGCTATAATAGTTCAGGACTGCTGAAAAAGGTCACAAAAATAACTTATCATTATTCTGTAAGTTCTGTAATAGATCATCATTTCCATATTTTGGACTTCAGTTTGTTTGTCATCATATCAATTGGTATATCATTATAGTCTTCTTTCATGTTTGATTTACAATTTTACATTGTCAAATATGATGAGAGACTTCTGCTAAACTGAAACACACAAACCTGCAAACTGTGTGACCAAATGTTTTTGATTAAGGGTCAAACAGGTTTTGAAGGGACCTGAAACTCTAAATACAAAAAGCTGCCATCAGCAAACAATCAGAAAAAAGACAGTCAACCCATAGCAAACAAAGGACTAAACAAACAGCCAACACAAGAACTAATTCAAGCTTTTTAAAGCATCAGCCGCTTCTGCTTCAAGCTGGGAAACATTAAGAGAAATCTTTCTGATGTTCTGAAGATTCTGATTTGACTGTTCAGCAGCTCTTTTGAGATGAGTGCTGCACCCTTTCTCCTCTTCCTGAAGAACCTGTTTACCCTTGTCAAAAGCATCCCAATCCACAAATTGTACCTTGGCTTCATGCATTTTCTCAAACTTTTCTGTCATTATTTTCACACTGTCAACACTGTTCTTAATAAGTTTATAGCTAAAGTTGACTAGGGTAATGAGATTGTCATTAATTTTCTTAAAATTGGCTTCCAATCTAGTAATTCTACCCTCATAGTCCTGCTTCATATACTCAACATCCTTAACAGCTTTTTGCTGTGAGGCTACCACATTCTTTCCTTCTCAATCCACAAATAACCGTAAGCCTGAATGAGATCAAAATTACTTGAAGGGACCGAATTTTGATATTAGTTTCATTCATTTCATGGAAATCTCACTTTTGCATCCTGAAAATATCCACTGCCGCATTCCTGGCCACTCCCAAGAGATCATCAGGGCTCTCTTTATCAGAATTAAGGAACGGGGAATTTTGTCAAGGTCTCTTGGAAATGGAGGTGGACCTTCCCTGTCAGTTGCTGGAAGAGAATCCCCTGAACACCTCTAGTTGTTATATTCGCTTTCATCCAGATTTGTAGAAATAGAGTGAACAGGGGAAACTGTCATGTCCCCTCCTTGATCGTTATATATATCCTAAATGAGGCAATAGGTATTATTATTAATATAATAATTATCAACAAATGATTATTTGAAATTTATTTATTTATTAAATATTATTATTTAATTAATATTTATTACTAATAATATTCTTGAAATATTCAAACAAAAATAAATTAATATTTTAAACATAATCTATACATTATAAATTATAAACGTAATTTACATATTCTTAATTGTAAACAAAAATTATATATTTAAAATAATAAATATATAATTTATATATTTATGGAAGACAAAGAATTAGTCCGTAATAACAATATAATATAAATAACAATTCACTAAAGATGGAAGTTATGTGTGGCTATTTTTGGAATGACAAAATGTGATTAATACTAAAGGTGTCTGTGATGATATCCAAAGGCAGCGACTATATCCACGAAAGTAAGGAGCGACTTCATTATAAATACAAGCAATGATTGACTTTAACAACAAAGATAACAATCAAGCAAATGAACAACGATTGAAGATTAAACATATATGTATTTATATCTTAATCACACTAATGATTAAATACAACTGCGATGAGTCTATATTAGACATCTTATGAAGTGCGATTTGTTAAAAGAAAAAAAGGGGATGCCATAAAGGTGTGATTAATAAATAGTTTGGGAATAAAAATGCAAACAAAGTATATGTTAATAATGAAGGGGACACGATTTAACGCATGGTGACTATTACGTAGAGATGTCTCTCATTCAATAGTTGTGTCTTCTTAAGCATATAAAGGAATTAAATATATTTCTGAGAGGAGGGCATAGAAGAGAGATCGAAGAATAAGAGATTATTATCATCTGCAGTTCCATATTCATTGACGGGTAGTAACATCCCTGCTTTTGGTGGGATGCATGGGGATGTGCTTATTAGCTATGCTTAATATATGAAGCTGGTCAATGTTTTTATGCAGAATTTAATAGTAATAGTAATATGTGAATATTAATATAAATATTATTAAATAGACTGCAATATGCATGACAGTCATATTTAATATCATATATAGTGGCAGACCAGATCTGACGCATGTTAGATCTGTCTGCCTTACAACCTCTAGATAGACTAATAATAGTATTAATAATTTATATATATAATAGGTAATAGATAAATATTTGATAATATAATATAATTTATTAATTTATTTATATTCAAATCAGAAAATAATAATATATATATATACATACATACATACTTGACATAATATCGATAAGATTATGTTTATATATTTATAGGAGCATAAATTATAAATATACATATTATTATGAATATAATGGATGGTTTTCAATAATAGAACTGAATATGATATAAGAAGGGAATTATACGAAGACAATGGAATACATCAGATAATTTACACGCTGCGAAACAGGTAAGCGGTTGATTTACATGCCACAAGGATATATATGTGTGTGGACGTGTGTGCCACACACACATATATTTATGATGGTTCTGTCGTATGAATGGTATACCAATCTCTTTGACACAGTATAGTAGGATAATGATATTATTTCATGTGTATGTAGCAAATGATATATGAATGTATGTAGAATATTTATATGTATATAGGATCAATAAGGGAAATTGAGGAATATGTAAATATGGGCATAAATGATGGATTGAAAAAAATGATAATGAAATGTAGAATGTTATATGAATAATGTGGCTATGTGATGGAGGCTATTGGGAGGAAATTCCCTTAGCCTAATTCAGGGATTATGATAGTCCTTGGTAGGCAGTATATATTGAATATCTATATGCATGTATGTTATGGCTTGGTTGACAAAGTTCATCCAAGAAGAGACGGATCTAGCCGGTCCTCTCTGGTAGACTTGGATGATGAGATGCATCATCCAAGGCAAGGAACTGATCATATATGATGGTCTTCCTTGGTATGGCTTGGGTGTAAGAAATTACACCCAAGACGGGAATCAAATTAACCTTCGATTTCCTGGTATGGCTTGGGTGTAAGAAATTACATCCAAGACAGGAATCGAATTAACCTTTGATCTCCTGGTATGGCTTGGAACCAAGATGGGTTCCAAGAAGGCGAGCTTCACAACCGCCTAAGGACATGTCCCAGTACTGTACTCGTATCCTTTTTATTAAATAAGAATTGAGATTAGTGTTAATTAAGTAATTGAAGTTTAATTGCAAATTAGATTAGTCATATATATATATTTGTTTTATTCTAACAATCTGTTTTGCAGGAGAGTGATCTCTACCTAGTAGGAACATTATAGAAACAGGGGAGGCTCTGCTTGTTTTAACCTCCTTACCAGACTTCTTCCCTTTCACATCTTTGTCTATAAGATCAAGATCATCGTCATCCTTAGTTTGGCAACCATCCTCATCTGTATCTTGGTTGTTCGAGCCCACATCCTTCAAATCCTTGTTGTCGTCATTGTCAGAATTTCCCAAAACAGGGGTATCTTGGTCTTTCCTTTGGACAACTTTAATTGTTCCATAATCAACAAGATTAACCCTTCATGAACGATAGCGTTGTTAGGGGTTTTTCAATGATCGCTAATTCCCATTCTCAACAAAGAAAGAAGATAAAACGGAAAGGAAATCTTATCTCTGTGTTTGAAATAGTTGAGTAAAACAAAATGATGACCATAAACTACAGTATATCAACCATCAAGGGTAAAATACTCTATGAGTACCTTGAGAACTGCCACCCATAGGGGTTTAAGAGACTTTTTTTCGTAGCCATTGTTAGGCCATTTCACTGGATGCTTGTTCTCTTTCCCTTTCAGGAAGTTCTGAACTGCCGCATCAGTAGACTTTCGGTCCTTGAAGAACTTCTACCCTCCATTGAAAGCGCAGTTACATGTGCAATCAACTTCTCTGTGATGTTAAATCTCTGGCCATACATAGAAACATAACCATCTTTTCAACCTTGAAGGAACATTTTAGATAAATTGGGGTCGAACCCATGTAGCCGTTCAAGGTAAGGAGAAAACCCACCTTTATAAAGAATTCTCTAAATCATGTTGTTGTTCTTCACATCTTCACAAGTAAATGGCTCCAAACAGTTCTTGTCACCTCCCGTAGCTAAATCCCTTCACTTCACTATGCGTATGACACCACAAAAAGCCCCATCGTTGTTGATAAGCACGCCATTATAATTGACTACATAGGGATAGTCATTCTTACTACCCACAAAGTGTGTGGCTATAATGAGGAGTAGTGTCATCAATAATTACACATCATTGTAAAGGAAAAAGCCCACAGTCTGAAGCCTGTCATAGGCAATCAAATCTTTAGTATGAGTTGGCAACATTTCACACCTTCCCTTAGCCGCCCCATCAAAGTGAAACTTAACCCAACCAGGAGGAGGGGCCTACCAAACAATGTTATCTCTAGGAGCTTTGAGTTTATTTATACGAATTGAAATATCAACTTGGAGATCCCAGCTATGAGCAACCTACAAATCATAGTCAATCAGTGGAATTCAAGCCCTAGGCTTAGAAGAAGAGACCCCAAAATGAAAGTTTTCCTTAATGGCTCTACAATTTTTGGAGGACACCATGTAAGCATTAAGGGGAGAGTCCCTGAACACCTGGCTATTTCTTTCTTTCCAAACACCTAGGCCTCTCATTATTCGTCATTTTATGAGTATCAATACAATGACATATCCGATTGTTGCCTTCAATATTATTATGCATAAATGCCAATCAACCAGATATGGATGCTAATTACAAATCTGAATATAAATCTGATTTTTATGGCATGCTGAAACAAGGATGAAACTGCCCCAAATGTTTCAAATAGCTCCTTAAATCACCTCCAAAGGTTAGTTCTAGGTCTCCAAGGTAAGTGATCAAACCCTTTGTACGAATTAGCAATGAAATTCTATCAAGTTCTTGCTCAAACAAATCCAAACCCTTCTGAATTGAAATTTGATATAAATTTTGCTAGGTCTGAAACACAAATCTGAATGATGGTAAATGCCAACAATAATATAAAACCTTTCGAAAACATGGCATTCACCTCCAAACTGTAGTGGTCCAAGCAATTATGAAAATATGGCAAATAAGCTTCCAAATTTGAAGCAATATGTCTTCCACCTTTTAAACCCTCAAGAGAGATTTCTAGTTGAAATTTCCAACAATCTGATAATGAAGCGCAATGGTGAATTGTAATAACCCGGTCCAACTTATGGATTCAACAAATTAATATTCTTTTTGAGACCACATAATGCATTTATAAAAATTCAACACAGGTATATTATAGCAAGTATCTAATTCCATACAATGTTGATAAACAATAGCGCATGGCTTCTACTGGGTACAATTACTCATACCTTCTTCGTTCACGAGTTTCTCTCACCAATCCATCATCATGCAACTCCTTTACTCCTAAGACCTACATCCACAAATTTGTCTACTTGTCTAGATACACAATAGCATATATTAGAATAAGTGATTTCCACACCGAATCATACTAATACTTTAACCAATTCGATCATACAATAGATGATTATTGATTTTATAACGACGATTAAGATATACATACAAATGGAAAGCTACAGTAAGATCAATGGAGACCCAAAAGGAGCATGACCTAAGGGCTAGACCTAATGTCTCGGGGGTCATCACAGATGGCCTTGCCTACGTGAATGTGCAGAGACATCGTAGTTCGTGAAAACAACTAAAAACCCATCTAATATGATGGAATAAGAGTGGCTATGCAACCCTTTCTAGGGTCCAGTTTCCCCAGACAGATCTCTCGTTGGCTGCCACCCACTAAGGTGAGACAGAGACGAATACCTAGATATAGACAAGGGTTTGGCTTGTTTTACAACTATTCAAGTCTTATTACTCACCATAAAATCATTACTATTCATGATAAATGTTACTGCTAATAGTATTATAATAATTGCTTGGAATTTGAATCATTCTTTACAAGAAACTATTTGGTGTGGGTTCTCCACAAGTTCAATGGGATGCAGTGATCAACAAAACAACTGAGAATACGTACATGTCGAGCATGCAATACTATTAAACATCAAGTTGCTGACCATACTGAGACCCTATCATAGAGTTCATGTTTTCCTATAGTCTAGTGCTCTTCTAATCGATGATCAAAGTTAAATAATCCAAGGACTATGCATTAATATAATATCAATCGATATGCTAAAAATAAACCACCGATTAATTGTTTAAGACTACAAAGAAAATATTTGCCAATAAATATTTTAAATTGGTTAGTAAACCATCAAAACATCTATGACATAACAACTTCTTATAACCAAGATACAAGCATCCCTATTACATTATAAGTAAATCTCTATACCCCTTACAATTATTTTGAAAGAATTGTAGTTTCAGTTAAAAATCCCTACTTGCTTAACCACCTGACCACAATATCCTAATTGTTACTCAATGGGATCCATAACATTCTCTAATGACCATAATCCTCATGAAAACTAATGTCCTCCTATTTGTTTTGACATGGACTTTATAAGGACATAAATAAAATGACTATATGATTCCTCTACCAAGTTTGGGTGATTAACTCATATAAGACGATGCCATAACATTTACCTCCCAAAACATTGTGTGTGGAAGCATAGACTGAGTAAGATCAATGTGTCAATACAATTTACAATTTTCAAATGAGAGTAAGAAATAAGGTGTTGTAAAATCAATATTTAGAATGATCACAAGAATGCTAATCCACTATATGCTTACCATTCCGTTGGGCTCTATTGCATCATCAAAGAACCCTTTTGCACATCAAGAAATCGTGAAAATACTAACATGCACCCAACCAATATCTAGTCAACTTTGGTGGATACTAGAAGGAACTACTATGTGATACTTAATGAATATTAACAAATCTATAATATATACATAAAAGAAAATTATATCAATTACTCCTCAAAATTTCGCACAAGTGTCTACTTAAGCCAAGCTAAAATGCACAACACGAATGAAAATCAATAAATGCCTTCCAAGAACCTTGTAAATTATCTCAACTCAAGCATTCTATATGTTCTATCATTTTATCCAAGGCAAAATATTTATTCCAACCAAACAAATAATATAATTCACAATAAGAAGATTGCATTAAGCTCATCTATATTTCAATATTAGTCAACTTTTGATTTAAACACACAAGTCACCCATCAATAGTCCCCTTGGTTCCATATCATACAAGCTAGTCTTAACATACATAGAACACTTCGCATCGATAAGGAGAATGCAGACACATTCAACTTGATAACCATTCACTTCACGTCCCTCAGTCTATAGTTAATATTAACTCTATTACCCCAACATGATAGCTTCACATAACTTCCTAAGGTTGATATAACATGTACATTAATACACTAATCCCTTACATTAACACTTTGACAATTCATTCATCCTTTCATTGGCACTTTTACTTTACCTTAAGGCATTAACACAACTAATACATCAACCTTTGCTTATTAACATTAGCTCTCAAGATTCCTTAAAATAACTATCAATCGTAAAAGATTCCGCTAATTCATCTATTCCATAAGCTCCTTAATTTTGCCCACCTAAGAAACAAGAATGTAGGCCAGACCCGAACAAGGTTTGGTGTCAAAATATACAAGTCAGCGAACATGACATTTCACACCGAATCAATAGTCGGTCAACCAAAGAAAATCGATGGTATTGATCGATCATTACATACCGGTCATACCTATCGATTAAACAAGAATGTGCACAGGTAAAAGAGTCTGGCTACAACGAAGCAAGAAAACATGCCAATATAACAGTGAGGAAAGCATGCCGATAAGCACTATGAAATTTGAGATATTAACCAATGAAATTCACAGAGCGATTAGAGGAGACAATTGCAGTATCAGAAGAAATGAATACATTCCTATATAAATACACAACAGAAAACAGAAAATAGTAGAACACCGAATAAGGGTAAAACAACAAGGTACATAGGATGTATGCCCATAATTCAATCGATCAGCAAAAAGGAAAACTTACAGGATGTTTGAGAGTGGTTTCAGGCCTCCAGGAGTTATATTGCAAAATCTAGTTTTTGGAGGTTTTTCAGTTTCCAGACTTAGTCAAATTCAGGATTAGGACATTCCAGACTTAGCCAAATTTTAGGATCAGGACTTCACTCCAGCAGGACCTACTATCCTATTGATCTCCCGACAGCACTCAAAATGCAAAGGCTAACTAACAAAACCCTAAAAGACCAAAAAACAAACCCTAAAAAGCAAAAAACAGGGGTCCCCATTTGCAATGGGGCGATGTGTGAAAACGTCACAACATCTAGCGCCACCTTGAATAAATGTTCCTGAAACATTTCAGAGATAAAGACTCAATCGACACCTAGAACCTCCGGAAAATTCAACCTAGCTCATCAGGAGATTAGAAAATGTACTTAAAGTGGAAGGAAAATCCTTAACCAAACCCAGAGACTTAGTCTTTGATTACCCAGGTGTGTGCAAGTGTATTCATTCCTCTCGACAAGACAATTATAACCTTCGGGTTCCCCTGTGATTAGCTACGTAGTTTATCTGAACTTCAAAAGCATCCTGGATAGAGCCCCGTTGCCAGTCAGACGTCCATAGTCCCGACGAGGTTATCGCCGCAAGCTCACGAACATTGCTCCATTGCCAGCCAGGCGTCTATAGCCTCGATGGAGTTACTCGCATATTCCCCTTAGCCAATTTTGATATTTCATTTCATTTTTTTTTTTTCTTCTCATTTTTTCATTTTCCTTTTGATATTGCTTTTTCATTCCGTCAATTCCTTCGGCTCGTAAGCAGTGAAGCTTACTAGGGTTCGAGGATTGCGGTGGCGCTGAAGCCAGATTTTAGATTTTTCACCAATCACAGCTTTGCCTGAAAACCATAATGACTCGGAGTCTATTAATGTGTGAAGATATAGTAATCAACAGATGTCGACATCAAGACACAGAAAATGATTCCCTTCCCAGTCAAATACAGGTCTTGATCAGATGATAAAGCTGAAGAGGAACAACCTCGGATTCCAAGCACTTCATGAATGGATATCTAAGAAATGAGTCTAACATAAGATCCAGGATGTTGCCAGCGTGTGAGCAACAACACAAACACCTTTCTCACAAAATGGAGGCTCCCACTCAAGACACCTAAACTAAAGCAAACCGACCGACAAACCGACTCAAAGCAAACTAAACTAAAACACACACCAAAAGGAAACTATCTAAAGAAAGCAAACAACTAAACTACCTGAGCCACACTAGATCATGAGTCAAATGACTCAAGGCAAATTAAGAACAAGGCTCAAAAGACCTCTAATCTAAAAACACGAAAAGAAAACCTACTCTAAACCTATATACAAGAGTCCTAGACTCGACACGACTCAAAGAAGCAAAATATGTACATGACTTTACATGATTTCTCAGGTTGTGCAACAGGAGCATGGCAAACGTGATGGTTCTCAATCGGGCAAATTCATCCTTAAACACAGAAAGGCAAACTCTCACCACGCATTTCTCATACTCAAGCAAGTTTTCACTCAAAATGATCAACTGAGGTAATTCGTTAGGACCATGATCAATCCAGATGCAAGTTGTTTTCCCAAAATCCCCATAATCAAAATCATAATAACTTTCAAAGCTAGGATTAAGGAAAGAGACAACCTGGCACATTTCAGGCTCGAACGACACTGTATTGTTGGAAGTGAAGTCACCAGCTGCTTCAGGAGGTCGCCATTGATGATGAACTATTCCACGAGCATGCGCAATATGTTGATCTTGATTTGAAAAGACCTCTTGAAACAAGCTCAGCGCCCCTTCGAATAGCTCAAGATTCTCTGTTTTCACTTGCATAAACTAGGCATCTTCATGAAATTTTGTTAGCATATCCTCAAAAATGAGAGTCTCCTTGATGGATTGAGCTTCAAACATCTCCTCTAGTCTATCAAAGATAATCTTAGGTGATGTCTCGTCTTCAAGTATAGTCTCGGGAGGTCGGAGCTGATGATGGATCATATCACTCACAGTAACTTGCTTATCTAGAAAAAAATTTGGCAGTGATTCCATTTGCGTTTCCTCTACAAGATCCTTCAATGCTTCCTCAAATAGCATAATGGTGATGAAATCTTCAAGCGCCCCTTTGAATTGTTCTTCATATCTGGGCTCACTTATGACGATTTGCATCTCTTTGTTCAACATCTCAATTTGATTGTCTTCTTCAATGAGGCCATTTGAAAACTCCTGCAATTCAATCTCAAGGATCTCCTTTTGTAGCATAAACGAGAATTCTTCAAGGGATGAGTCGTCTTCTCCTTTAATTGCTTGTTCAACTCCTGGATCTTCCTTTATCACTGTTTGAGTATTCTCAACTGATTCTTCAACTTTTGTTTCATGGTATTCTTTTTCAGGTGCAAGGCATGGCGAGCTATCCACTGTAATACATTGTTCCTCAGGTGCATTTGTATCGTCAACGTACAATTGATCCTTCTCACATTCAGATGCTGGAGCAATGTCTTGTTCATAGGTTCTCCTAAATTCGGCTGCGAGATGTACACCCCAAGATTTGTTCATAATGCATTCTTCCTCGGACAAAGTTGGCATTCCAAACTGGTTTCTGACTTGATTGATAGCCATTTCACATGCTGAGCAAGTAAATTCAGAGTGCGGTGAGTTGTGAATTCTACACCACAATGGTAGCAATATGTTTTCCAAACGCATTTCACCATCCAAAATGAGTTGACTCTCGATCATCCACATGAAGCTTAGAAGAGGATCTTTGGTTTCTGGGACACTAAAATTGTTTTCTTCTATTTCTGGCCTTTGGACATCCCAAAAGAAGATTTTTCCCTGTGCTGCCGATTCCATCCTTGATAAGTACTTCAAGCAATGCATTTCATCATGTTCCTCTGTCTCGTGGACTCGACACTGCCCTGGTCTTGCGAACTCGGACAATCTGCGTGGATAAAGTTGTGTATCTAATCTCCACCAAAGTTCAGGAAAATCAACATGTTGCTCCTCGTGAAACTGTTGCCGCTCCATTGAGAAATCTTTTCTCTTTTTTTTTTTTTGATTTTTTTTGATTTTTTTTTTTGATTTTCTATTTTTCACTTTTTTTGGATTTTCTGGAATAAGAGAGATCTTGAATATCTCGGATTCAACTTGAACATTCAACTGGTTCCAGCTTGATTTCTTCTTGCGCAAGTCCAACTGACGATCCAACGATCACCTTCCATCGAGTGTTTGAGAAAAAGCTTTCCACTGATCTTCCTTGGATCCAAGAGTTCGTGTTCGCTGTCAGGCACTCCTAATTCAATTCTGCTTCAATTTTGGTCGAGCATGGAGGAAGGTAAAAAGCTCTGGAAAATTTCTTCAAAAGCTATGTGACTTGACAAGATCGAACTTTCAAATGCTCAGCCCTCCTTCTAGCGCCAATTCTGTTGTGCGCGGGAGGAGGGACAAAAGTCCTGCACAACTCCTTGCGAATATGATTATCTATGAACAACTTGATAATGATCGAGGCGTGATAGTACTGCCCTCCCTCTAGCGCCAATTCTGTTGACGTTTATTTTGTACACAATCATACACAGAATAAAATACCCAAGGGTACCTTATCCTCTCTTGAATAAAGTCTCTGATTGCTGAAGATGTCGCAGAAAAGGATCAATCAGGGTGACTCCAATGTTCTTTTATGTAGGGTCTCTACGTGTGGATAGGCTCTCTGTGGTATGATGTGATTTGCTGGAATCACAAGGGGACTTACATTTGATGCCTGAACTTCTGATCTGCTTTGAATATTGCTGGAACACAGGCTCTTACTAGCTTTGACTTGAAAAAAAAGGAAAAAGATGAGGGCGAGGAAAAGATCTAATCTTAACACTAAGAATGTAAGAGCAATGAATGATCTTTGATGAAATTCTAACTAAGTCTTGTTTTGACATCCCAGGACCATCTCCACAAGGTTAGTGCGATCTTCGAAGGAAAGCTTTATGATGTTCAAATCATCACTGCAGGCATAGACACCATCAGGTTGATGCATATCAATGAAGAAGCGACAATTGAAGTTAAGCTTAAGCTGAATGATTCCAGTTGACTACACAAGGCAAGTCTGCAATCAACAAACTGCTAGTAGTATGGATGTACGAATTTCACCATCAATCAAACACATTTCTTCCACTCATCTAATAACATAAAATCAAACATGAGAAGTATAAAGACCATGCAAATTGTCGAATCGACCCATAAATTTCACCATTTCTTCAATGAAGTTACAAGTCTTTTACAACAACATCTTGGCAACAATCTTTGCCTTCTCTCTCTACTCTACTCTAATTGCTATTCTATCTTATTACTTATCTATCTAATTGCTTTCAACTATATTCTAACTCCCTCTAATTCCCTTTACAAAATGAAATGCCAGGGCTTATATAGTGCCCTCAATACAATTCGATGGCTTAGATCAATTCAAGATCAATGGCCAAGATTCAACAATGAAAACCCTAATTAGGGTTTATTACAACCATTACATAACATTTAATGCTTGACCAATGAAATAATTGTATTGCTTGGACACATGTCCTCTCTGGAAAAATCGACCAATGGATAGCTGGGGTAGGTACATCGGAGTTTGTGCCACCTTCCATGAGTTAGGTACATTGAATCTGGAAATGCTGAGGTGGACCACACTGACTGGAGAAGTGATGACTAGGATGCCACCTCATCTGACACTTGTAACTTGGTAAATATTCAACTTGATGTTGTTGAGAAGCTAGCTTTAATTAATTCATCTGGTACTATCTGCTTCTTCAACGAACGCTTTGCTTTGACTTCTTGTGTCCTTGATGTGCAGGACGATTGATGTACCTCGCCTTGGAATACTGGATTGGAGAAGTCGCCCTTGATGACGTTAGTCCAAAGAAGGCCGTCCTTGTCGATGCTAGACTGGATCGAAGAAGGTCGTCCTTGTCCTTGCTTGATCGTCCTTGATCTGGCTTGATTTTCCTTGAGGAGAGTCTTCCGACTTGTAGATCTTTCGAGCTTGGAGTCGCCATCTTGATGCCTCCACTTGAGAACTAAATCTAAGAAAAGATGCAAAATTAAGCCAGTTTGCTAGGCAAAATATGGATCGAAGTCTTCAAAATGTGCTTCTTCTATCAACTTCACCACCTCTAGCCTTCAACGCCTTGAGGAAAATTCGCTCCACCTCTGGCCTTCAACAAAAATCGCTCCTTCCTAGACCAAATTTCGCACCTTGTTGTTCTTCTCCAAATCGTACTTGTGTGAATGAATGAATGATGGATTAAAATCGCTCAACACACCTCTCTTATATGGGCGCTCATCCTTTCATTTCCCTGGGCCGACTTGGAAAAATAGGCCAAAAGATAAATAAAAATTAATAAAAGAAGAGGCCGACTTGATAAAAACATTAAATAATACCCCAAGCGCTCCAATTTTATTTTATTTTTTAAAATAATAATAATTAATTTTAAATGCCTTTATAATTAAAAAATTCGATTTTTTTAGGCTCAAAATTAATTATTAAATACCATGCGCTTTTATTAAATGCCAAAAATATTTCAAGGTTTTATCGAATCTGGCATTTAATGTAATTTGAAGGATATTTGGCGTCCAATCATGAAAAATAATGGCTATTAACAAGATCGCTCTGGTCCCTTGGTGAGGGACAGGAGCGATCTCATTCTAGACCTCACACTTCTTGTTTTTTACGTCCAAGACCTCATTTTTGACGTCCAAGATGGCATTTTTACTTAGAATTTCGAGTTCAATTTATTCGATCTTTGAAATGAGTGCACTTTAAAGCATTTTCGCCCTGGTCCCTTGGTGAGGGACAGGAGCTATTTTGCAAATCCAAGCTTATCCGTCCTTTGTTAGCCTTCCAAATTATATTCAATGGATAAATCATGTTTTCCTTGGTCTCTTCAAATCATAAAATTGTCTTGATCCTGCAAGAACAGTGCAAATTTGAAATTCAAGCTCCGGTCCTTCAGTGAGGGATGGGAGCACTTTTGCAATTACAAGCCAATTCGTCCTTTGCTAGCTTCGAAAATTATCTTCAACGGATCGATTGTGTCTTCCTCCATCCACCTCAAACGCGAAACTTGCTTTCCTTTTGCCAAAAACTTGCCTTGAGGGAAAATCGCTCTGGTCCCTTGGAGAGGGACAAGAGCGCCCTAGCCAATCACCTTGGTCCCTTGGAGAGGGACAGGGGCGAACTTGTTACTTAGGCCAATTTTCTTCATTGTGGCGTACTTAAGTTATATTCAACGGGCAAAACATACTTCCCTTGACCTCCTCAAATCGCAAAACCACTTAAATCTTGCAAGGATAATGCGAAATTGGAATTCAAGCTCCGGTCCTTCAGTGAGGGATAGGAGCGATTTTTGCTCTCAGGGCCAAATCTTTTTACTTTTCACTTCAAATTTCCTTCGCTGAGGAAAATATCATCTCTTTACACGCCATGAATAAAAGTTCGAGTCCAAACAAGGTCTAAAAATGTGTATATGAATAAAATCGCTCTGGTCCCTTGGTGAGGGACAGGAGCGAATTTACCTTTCTAGACAAATACTCCATCATTTCATCGTCCTTAATCAAGTCTGGATGCTCTATCACGTTCATTTTGTCCTCCATCATGCCTTTGATGTCTCAATTTGTCCAAACAAGGTCAGGAATGACTCCACTAAGCCTTTTCGCTCTGGACCCTTGGAGAGGGACAGGAGCGGTTTTCGCTCTGGATCCTCAGTGAAGGACAAGAGCGAATTTTGACTTTTTGAACTCTCTATCAGGATAATTTTTATGGAATATAACATTTAAGTATAAGTGACATTTCTTATACTTTAAGTTATATTCCATATATACTTTCAGGATGTTTGAGAGTGGTTTCAAGCCTCCAGGAGTTATATTGCAAAATCTAGTTTTTGGAGGTTTGTCAGTTTCCAGACTTAGTCAAATTCAGGATCAGGACATTCCAGACTTAGCCAAATTTCAGGATCAGGACTTCACTCCAGCAGGACCTACTATCCTATTGATCTCCCGACAGCACTCAAAATGCAAAGGCTAACTAACAAAACCCTAAAAGACCAAAAAACAAACCCTAAAAAGCAAAAAACAGGGGTCCCCATTTGCAATGGGGCGATGTGTGAAAACGTCACAACAAACCCTCTGATTGATGAAATGGTGACTAGGATGCCACCTCAACTTGCACTTGTGGACAGGATGAATGAGTAAATAATATCTCTTGATACTTAACATTATCCAACTTCAGCAGTGATGATGATCTTCTAACTTTGATTAACTCTTGTGAAACTATCTTCTTTAATATCATCAATGCCGAAAGCCATGAGGGTGCAGGGTGTAGATTTTGACTTCCTCTTAGTTTTGGATCTTGATATTGGCTTGGAATGAACCCTTTTGTCATGAATTCTTCTTCACTCCTTTGGAATTCTTTCTTTGTGATTCCCTTCATGTTTTGGATTCTTTCATTTACATCCCTGGATGTGTGGATCATGTTCTTCAGTAGTCACCTTCCTTGATATCATTATGCTTGCCGATGAAGTTTTCTTCTTGAAGTTGCATGGTGGTGGGGTGTTGTAATCCTCCCTCTCTTATTCCTTCAAGGTGTTGCTTTGCAATTTGCCTCATCTTCCTTTCACATCTGCAAAACAAAACAAATATGGCATCAAACATACATGATATATAACCTTCATAATCTCTTAATTTGACACGGTCTCTTATTTTATGTGTTGCAGGTCTGATAGGCACACGGACACCTATAGGGGAGATCGCTCTTAAGAAGGATCAAAGGAATGGAATTTCGCTCCTATCATAGAGCAAAGGAAGTTCTGCAACACTTAGCAAAACTTGGCATACGAAACTTACCTCTTAATAAAGTGCAATCAACTTCCTTGGATGACAAAAGAAGAAATTCTCTCTTGTGGATGAGCAATGGAAGTGATTTTCGCTCCTAAGGAGGGCCAAAGGAAATTAGGTTCAAATCACCTTCCAATCTGCTCTTAGCCCTATTTCATCAATTTTTCTCTCTTTTACCACTCATGCCTCAAGGTTTCTCATCCTCCTAACATGAAAATCCTTCAAATGATTTCCAAAGTGTGCCTTATAATCCATTTCGCTCTCATAAAGGAGTAAAGGAAGGCAAAATCGCTCCAATTGAGGAGCAAAGGAAGTGACATTAATTTCAGCCCACTTAGTTATCAATTTACCCTCTTGTGCCTTGAAATGCTTTAAATCATCATCAAAATGCTTAATGAAGGATTTTCGCTTTCAAGGAGAGCAAAGGAAGGTAATTACGCTCCTAGGAAGGAGCAATGGAAGCACTTTTTGCTCAAAGGGGAGGGCAATGGAATTTTTTTGATACTTAGCCAATCGTCACACACACTCTTCATTCCACCAACTCATTCCTTAAGTTTTAGTCTTTATGTGCGAAATTCATTAGATCACCTTCATCTAATGCTTTGAGGATGATTTCGCTCCTAACCAAGGGCAACGGAAGGGAAATTCGCTCCTAAAGGATAGCAAAGGAAGTAACTTCAAATTCACTATTCATCATCCTAAGTTTGGGGTATTTTGTTATCTACGCATGTTAAGGTATCAAAACAACCTTAAGGAAGGCTCATAATCAATTTCGCTCCTAAGCTCAAGCAAAGGAAGGCAAATTTGCTCCCAATGAGGAGAAATTGAAGTGAAAATTGTTCCAAATGAGGAGCAAAGGAAGTCATTGCAATTTGGACACTTAGTTCAATCTCATCCACTTACCTTCATTCCATTGGCCCAAACCTTTAAGTATTTTAGCCATCCATGCGTGAAATTGTGTCAAATTGACTTCAAGGCTTTAGAAGGAATTTTGCTCTCAACCAAGAGCAATGGAAGTGAAATTCGCTCCTAGAGGGAGCAAAGGAAATGACCTCAAATTCAATACTTAACTTAATTTCTTCCATTTACCCTTCATTCCATCCCCTCAAATGCATCAAACCACCTTCACGTGATGCCTTAGAGGTGAATTCGCTCTCATGGAAGAGCAATGGAAGAGTATTTCGCTCTTGGGAGGGAGCAAAGGAAGTCTTTTTCGCTTTTGGAGAGGAGCAATGGAAATGATCCCAAGTTCGCCCCTCTATCTCAGTCTTATCAACTCATACAAAAGGGTTTTGGTTTCATGCACAAAAAGGTTATGAAAAGCCCTCAATGAATGCTTTGGAGATGATTTCGCTCCTAACCAAGGGCAATGGAAGGGATATTCGTTCCCAAAGGAGAGCAAAGGAATTGTTTTTCGCTCCTGGAGAGGAGCAATGGAAGTAACTTTCAAATTCACCATCGTGATGCTTCCCTTTGTTAAAATCATGATGCTCTAACCTATTTCCTTGATCAAAATGATGTTAGAGGCACTTAAGCTTATTTCTTACCCTCAAATATGCAAAGGAAGAGAATTTCGTGCCTGTGAAGGAGCAAAGGAAGTCCATTTTGCTCTTGAGAAGGAGCAAAGGAAATGACCCCGTACTTAGCTCAAATTCATGATTGTTGCGCGAGGATTGCATTTGTCACTCAAATTAAGACATCATATGATGATCAAATGGGGTTTTAGAAGTCTTTGGAGGGCTAGGAGAGGGATTTTGCTCGTTCTCAGGAGCAAAGGAAGCAAAATTCGCTCCAAGATTGGAGCAAATGAAGTAAATTTCACTCCTAGAGAGGAGCAATGGAAATTTTCGCACACTTGGTCAAATTTTGCTTCTGTATCTCACCTCTTACTGACGTACAATTGGGTCACTTGGATGATGAAGGAACACCTGCATATTTAGCTAGACTTGATCTAAGGGATTCCTCCATCAAATTCTTTTCTATCTCTTGCTTATGCCAAGCTAACGAGCAAGGTCAGTCAACTTAGGAAGTTCGCCCCTCTAAAGGATCAAAGGAAGTTTATCAATCTTAATCTCATCTTCCTCATGCTACCTTCCTCTAGAAAAACTGCAATCACTCTGCTTTGATGGCCAAGGAAGGAATTCGCTCTAAAACCAAGGCAAAGGAAGTTCGCTCCAAAGCATGAGCAATGGAAGTTTTCCCATACTTGGACAAATTTCACCCTATGTGACCCTCTTGACTTGATCGAGTTAGAACTATATTTGGAGGATTCTCAATAAGATTGAAGGTGGGTGACTTATACGTCAGGGACAACCCCCATTTCATTACAGATCAAGGGCCTCCTTAAAAAGCATTGTTGCTTTCTTTTTTGTACTAAAATACACACATGCAATATTCCTTGGGCAACATTGAAATCTGCATTGACCTAAAGGTCTCCAAGTCCCTCACACTTAGATTCAAAGTGTTCAAGGCCTTGGATGTGCCATATGAACCTATTGAAAAATAGGTAGAGCATTCAAGACTGAAACTACATCATATTTGAATTCATAGATGATAACAAATATGTAAACTAATATTAATGATCATCAATATAGATGATGATAGAATACAATGGCTTTTATAAAGCCTTTACACTTTTCAACTTCTTATGCAACTACCCAAACCAAATAACTTGCTACGGGAAACCATTTCTGCACAACTAACCACTAACAAGTTTATTTATTTATTAACATACTAACATGATAATTTATTATTTACTTATCTAAATGATACACTATATAATGTAATCTATATTTCCAGCATAACGTGTAAAATAACACTTTCGATAAGCCATAGTCTTGTTTCCATTACATCTATACATTAAGAGACTTTTTGATGGTCCATTTTAAGGTAGCACCCATTTTCCTTCTTTGTTGAAAATTTAGGTGTAGTTCTTATTCTTTAGGCATGATAGTGTAGAAATTTATGAAGTTCTGCTTTGAAGATTTGTGCTGTTTGTTTAGCCACTACTATTTTGGGAGAATGGATTTTCTTTTGGGAATTTTAGGGAGGCTTAGAGCTGTTTATAGCTGACTGATGCAATTAGAATGAATATATACAAACAAGTATTGTTATAAATATGGCTAGTTACATTGCTATGGACAATTTGTGCATAGAACCCTCATAATAGCTAGTTGCATTGTAGCCAAAATTGCTCTTTTATGTTGTAAATGCTGTATATAACCAGACAATGAAGGATTTGATCTTGAACCTCTTAGGAGACATGGCACAATCTTTCTCAACTCCCTTGCATTGCTAATCTTGCTATTCAATTTTGGTAGTTTTGTTTGTATGAAAATTAATACCTTCCTACTGCATCATTGTCCATTTTTACAATTCTTTGCACTTGTTTGACAGGGTTTCTATTTTGCAGGTGAATATGTGGGTCTGACCGGCGTGAGATTGGATGGAGCAGAATTAGTCACTTGCGGTCTTGCAACTCATTTTGTGCATTCTACGGTATTGTTTACATTTGTCAATTTAAATGTGTATAATATGGAACAATTATTTAAGAACAGTTTTGTTTGAAAATTTAAGCATATTTTCAGTCTGTATTTTTGATCTAACATTTAGTGCAGTGCCCTTGGGATCCATTGGTTTGATGCATTAAAGACCAAGAACCTGAAAAGAACCCAAAAAATACTAGGATGGGGAGGGGGAAGGTGAATTAGTACTTTAAACTTTTTAATAAATTGAAACCACAAAAAACATAGAAGAGCAATCAACAAGATGCAAACACCGAAATTTCTTGTGGAAAATCCTTTCAGGTAGAAAACCATGGCACACAAAACTTTTATTCACTGAAACTGGGCACCAACTTAGATTACACAAGTGAGCACCAACTCGTCTTGAATCACGAATAGCACCAGTGAAGCACCTATTCCACAAAAATGAGGCACCAACCTCAGAATCTCTAATTTTGATAAGTTTCTCTTCTTTAATTCATAGAATTTTCCTTAGCACGACTCCTTTAATATGGTTACAAATCTATCATAGAACTCTCCTTTTCACAACTTATACAATCTGGTTACAAATCTGTCATAGAACTCTCAACCTCTTGGTCCTTTTAATGCTACACAATGTATTTAGTACAATCTGATTACAAATTTCTCATAACTAATACAATCTGATTACAAATTTCTCATAGAACTCTCAACCTCTTGGTCCTTTTAATGCTACACAATGTATTTAGTACTCCTCTATTATGACTTAGCATCTTCACACCTTGCCTATATCTCTAGTCAGGATGTTCTGCTCCCTTCTTGATATGTCAAACCCACAGTACAAACTTCTATATCCAGTCCGATTCCGTTCTCAAGGCACTCCTTGTTATCAATAGCTGGCAGTATATCTATTAACTCTCCAACACATAAGCCACAATATATACCTTTTTTTCACTAAGGAAGAGAAGAAACAGATCATTAAATATTTTCTTTAGAATATATAAATGGTTCCTTTAGAACCTGAAGCCGTCGCCCAAAAATAGAGTAAAGAATAAATGAATTTGATTAAAAAACAAAAGCTCAACAATAAGTTATGGCCCCGTCCAAACACATGGAGTACGTGCGTTTTAACTTAGCCACCATTCACCAGGCACTATCGTGGCAAAAATCAATTGATACAATTCCACTTTTGAATTTAAATCACGAAGCATTATTGCACCAGAAAAAATAATACAATTCCACTAAAATCGCAACAGCTTAAATAGATCACCAATATTCCATGGTGATGAGTCACTCAAGAGTAGACAAGTAGGCAGGTGACATGGACAAGCATCCAGCTCATTTTGACACCCAAGGAGCTCAACCACACAACCGAGTAGCTTAATCAGACAACCAGGTAGCTCAACTAGGCAGACAAGTAGCTCAAGCAAGTAGGCAAGTAGCTCAAGCAAGTAAACAAGTAGCTCAACTAGGTAGGCAAATAGCTCAAGCAAACAAATAGGCAGCTCATTTCAATTTTCTATGTAATGTCCCCCAAATCCGCAATCTAAAAAAAAACATATAAACAATGAATTTCAACAATTGATTTTGGTATGGATGATTTACCTAGAGTGTAATTAGCCAATTCACTTAAGGTCACTTGTTATCAATAAGTCAATTCCCATATTTAGTTCCTAATGAGATCAAGAGGTCTAGCTGCAATAGGATGCCCGTAGTGCTTATCAGGCCCAAGGGCGGTACACTCCCCCTTGGCCCAACCGTCGGCAGACCTTTAGTCATCCGCAGTGGGTGGCCTACCTGACAGAGGCCTAGTTCTTGTTATCCTTATTACTCTATTCTTCATTAATCTCATTAGGTTTGGATATGCAAATTGTCTCATTCATTAACATGGTAATATCTTAATTCATTCCTACTAGTCCTTAATTGAATAATGCTGTTTATTCCTCAAATTGTAGTTGTAATCTATTTATTAGTTAATTTAGTCCATGGAAATTTATTCACATTGTATACCCATATATATATATATATATTATATGTTAATATATTATATTGATTTTCATTATATTAATCTCTATACCATTGTATTCTAGCCATATCTATGTATATTCTAGCCACATCTATGTATATGCTATGTACTAAATTAAATAAACTACATACATTTATGTATTGATGGTTTTAATGAACATCTACCCTTAGGTATGTAACCCTACTGATTTACAAATAAACTTACTGCAGAAGTAATATTGGCGGATGAGTGACTTACCTGTGTACTTCCCGCTTTTGACTTTGTCTTCACCCGATCCTATCCCTTGTGCATTTCTCCTTTTTTTTTCTGACTTCCGCCTCACGTCATGCTCTAAATACCAATCGGGAGGGGTTGGCGTGGACCCGACCATGGGTCGTGACTGCTGAGGGAGGGGTGAGCGGTGGTGACTATTGGAGTCATCGCTCCCTGGTTCCCCCCGTAACTCCTTTCGGCGCCTTAAACCTTACGCACCGCATCATGCCTTAAACTATACGCATTGTATCACATATAATGTGATTTGCTGGGTAAAATATGCTCGTAATAATATTTAAGGTTTTTAACATTATTTTATAAGGCATTGATATATTGTAAGTATTTTGTTTTTGTATATTGATATGGTTCTATTTAATAATATCGCATGTGATAATATAATAATAATAATTATAATGCATTAAGTTTTATATTGTATATTTATAGTTTATATTTATTTAGTAACACATTATCTGGTAAATGTTATGTATCAATAAATATATATTTATTTAACAATATTTTATGGTAAAGTTAATTTAAGAGTTAATAATTAAAACATGATCATTATATTAATATAAACAAGGAGTCATTTCCTATTTAAATAATGGAAGGTATAAATGTTATCTTTTATTAAATAATTACAAAAATGTGGGGTTATGACAGCCCTCCCTACTCAAAATTGCTTGTCCTCAAGCAATCTGGGATTAAGATGATTAATGGTCTCATCTCCCTCCCATGTGGCATCTTCCCTAGGAAGGTTCTTCCATTTGACTAAGTACTCCGTTATGGTCCTCCTTCTTAATTCTCTTTCTCACTTGTCAAGGATGAGCTCAGGCTCCAAAATCAACTTCCCTTCATTATCAATTGGGGGTAGCTCGGTACAAGGGGAAATGTGTAGACCCAAAAGCTTTTTTAGTTGGGATACATGAAACACATTGTGTATTTTACTGTGATCTGGTAGCTCCAATTCATAGGCCACTTCACCTATCCTTCTCAAAATTTTATAAGGACCATAGAATCGTGGTTTCAATTTCTCAGCTCCACTGATTTTAATGGATGACTGCTTATAAGGTTGGAGTCTTAAAAATACCAAGTCTCCTACTTCAAAAGATCTTTCAATTCTTTTTTTGTTTGCATACAGTTTCTGTTGATTTTGTGCTTGGTGAAGATTATCTTTAAGGGCATTCATGATATCCGTGTTTTGCTGGAGGAAATCTTTTGCACCTGGTACATGACTTTCTGAGCGGATGAGATCCCCAAAGGATGTTGCTTCATACCCGTAGAGGGCTTTAAAGGGACTCATTCTAATTGACATATGATGGGTTGTGTTGTAACAATACTCTCCAAGATGAAGCCATTTTACCCAAGCATTCTGCTGACCTGAAACATAATTCCTTAGATAACCTTCTATCCATTTGTTTACGATTTCCGTTTGCCCATCGGTCTGTGGATGATAACTGGTACTTGGCGTTAACTCTGTCCCCGCTAGCTTGAATAGTTCTTGCCAAAATATGCTAAGAAATCGTCTATCTCTGTCACTCACAATATTCTTGGGTAAACTGTGTAGCTTGAAGATTTCCTTAAAGAAGATGTCGACCACTTGTGATGCTCCGAAACTTGAAGGAATGGCCATAAAATGTGCATATTTCGTTAATCTGTCTACTACTACAAAAATGCAATCTTTATTCTGTACCTTTGGGAGTCCTGTTATGAAGTCCATGGATATACTCTCCCATTTTTGATTTGGGATGGGTAGTGGTTGGAGTAATCCTGAAGGAAAAGTGTGTTCTTCTTTATTTCTTTGACACACCATGCACTCTTGGGTGTGCCTCAGTACATCTTCCTTTAGCCCCTTCCATGAAAATCTTTCTCTGATCTGCTTGTAGGTCTTATGATACCCTTGATGACCTGCTAAAGGAAGGTCATGATAAGTCCTTATAATGTCTACTTTCATATTTGATCCGGATGGAATATAGATTCTGTTTTTGTAGAGGATGAGGTCATCAATTACCCGGTAATTTTCATCTGTTTCTTTCCCATCTAGAATGTTGCTAGAGAATTTGTCTTTGGCATATTTGGTACTTAGAGCTGCCTTCCAATCTGTAGATAGGACTGATAAAGACCCCAAGTAGGGCTTCCTTGAGAGGGCATCTGCCACAACATTATACTTCCCTTTCATACATTCTATGTCGAAATTATATGCCTGAAGTTTACTCACCCATTTCTGTTGTCTATCATTTAAATCTTTTTGATTGAGAAAGAACTTCAAGCTGTTATGATCAGTTTTAACTATAAACTTGGTATTGTCTAAACTTCTCTAATGCATGCATAATAGCTAGCATTTCTTTATCATAAACTGAATAGGTCCTTTCTGTGTCTCTAAGTTTCTTGCTTTCAAAAGCTATGGGATGTTTCTTTTGCATTAAGACAGCTCCGATGCCTTCTCCCGAGGCATCACAATAAAGCTCAAAAGGTGCTGAGAAGTCCGGAATTGCTAAGACGGGGCAAGAACTCATCACCTCTTTAAGCTTTTCAAATGCGGATTGGGCTTCATTTGACCATAAAAATGCTCCCTTCTTAGTTAAATTGGTTAAGGGAGAAGTTAACTTCGAAAATCCTTTAACAAATCTTCTATAGTAACTGCATAAACCTAGGAAACCTCTGAGATGAGTGAGGGTTCGGGGCTTTGGCCAGTTTTTGATGGCTTCAATTTTTTCTTCATCCACCTTAACTCCATGGGTACTGATCTTATGACCAAGATACAAAATTTCTTCCATCCCAAACTCACATTTTGACATTTTGGCAAAAAGAGAATGTTGTTCAAGTAGGCCCAATATTTCATCTATATGTCTCAAGTGTGCTTCCCAAGTTTTGTTGTAAATCAATATATCATCAAAAAATACTAACAGGAACTTCCTTAACTGCCCCCTGAAGATGTGGTTCATGCATGACTGGAAGGTGGCAGGGGCATTTGTAAGGCCAAATGGAAGGACCAAAAACTCAAAGTGGCCATAATGGCATCGGAATGCTGTTTTTTGAACATCTTCCTTCCTCAATCTTATTTGATGGTATCCTGATCTCAAATCTATTTTTGAGAAGTATACTGCTCCATGTAATTCATCTATAAGTTCATCCACCCTAGGGATGGGGTATCGGTTTTTTATAGTCTTCTTATTGAGTGCTCTATAATCAATGCACATCCGCATGGTCCCATCCTTCTTTTTTACCAATACAACGGAGGAGGCGAAAGGACTGGAGCTAGGTTGAATGTGCCCCATTTCTAGAAGCTCTTTGATAGCTTTCTCAATTTCTTCCTTATAGCCCCTTGGATGGCGATAAGGGGTGGAGATTACTGGTTTTGCACCTTCTTCAAGTTCAATAGTGTGTTCAAAACCTCTTTTGGGTGGCAGTCCTTTTGGGATGTTTTCAAACACCCGTTTATGTTTTCTAATAATGGGTTTAATATCAATATGAATGGCTTCCCCTTGGTTTGAAGTTTGGTCTAGTACCATGCATTGGGCAGCCCACTCTCCTTGACTACGTCTAAAAATCCTTTCCATTCTTTTGGAGGTTACCATTCTGGTTGTGCCATCATGCAACCCTTTGATTAGTACCTCCTGCCCATTTTGAGTGAAACATAATTCCAATTTGGGGTGATCGAGGTAGAATCTTCCCAAGGAGTGTATCCAATGAATTCCTAGGATTACGTCTGAATCCCCTAACTCGACCACATAGAAATCTTCTTTGGTGGGGTATTTCCCTAATGTTATGCTTAATTGAAGGATTTTTTTGTTACACAAGGAAGTGGATCCATCGGCAAGGGCTACTTGGAACCCTTTAAACTCCTGTGTTGTTAGTTTCAACCTCTTAACCAAGCTTTTATCAATAAAGTTGTGGGTAGCCCCGCTATCCAGTAGTGCAATTACTCTCTGCCCTTTGATCACACTTTTGATTCTAAAGGGATGGTGTTTTGAGGCTACGGAAATTGCTGCTAATGATACTTGCACGTCTTCGGTAAGTTTTTTCTTTTTGCTTGGGGGTTCATTGAGTTCTTCTTCTTCATTGCTAGATAAGGCTTCCAAGTTGTGTGCTTGGCTCTTCCTCCCACATATGTGACCCAGTTGCCACTTGTCTTTGCACTTAAAACACAAATTTTTTCTTCTAAGCATATCTCTTTCATTTCCCTCTTTGCAAATGTGGCCACGTTCCCATTTCTCATGACAATGGTAACATACGTTTTTTCTCTTAAGTTCTTCTTTTTCTTTAGCGGTGTCTCCCTTTCAAAAATAGATGAATTTCGCTAGGCAAAGTGTAGATCATAGCCTCCTCTTGGATGAATCACGCCTCCTCTAGCTTCAAAAGAATTTCACCTTCCACTAGCTTCTCCAAAATCTGGAAATTCACCTTCAATCTAGCAAGAAATTCGCCTCTCCAATTTGCTCCTCCAATTCGCATTTTAAAACAATGAATGAATGATTTGCATTTGTCCACAACACTCCTCTCTTATAGAGCGCTCAACTTCTTCAACCATGAGGCCGACCTAGCAAATAAGCCTTAAAATAAAATATAAAAAATACTAAGAAGAAGGCCGACTTGATAAATAAAGACAAAATAATGCCTTGTGCGCTCTACCTTTAATTTTTAATTATTTAAATTCAAAATTAATTTTAGATGCCTCCACAATAAAAGTTCGATTTTTTGAGGCTCAAAATTAATTTACTAAATGCCAATATGTTCTTTATTAAATGCCAATTTAATTAATTTTTTCAAATATTTTGAAGTTGGCAAGTTTGGTATCTCATGCGATTTGGAGGATATTAATGTTTAAAATATGGTAAAAAATGAAGAACGCCACTAACTTCGCCCTGGACCCTTGGAGAGGGACAAGAGCGATTTTTCAATCTAGTCCTTGCATACCTCCCTTTTTCTGCCCAAAACTTCATCTAGACATTTAAATGGCATTTTTAACTGGATTTTTTGAGTTTGATTTCACTTGATCTCTAAGAGGAAGGTGCCTTTAAGACTTTTTCGCCTTGGACCCTTGGAGAGGGACAGGAGCGATTTTTACTTTTGCTCTTATTCCTTCGTCCTTTTAATTGCCAACTCTCAATGTGGGGTAAGTGATGATCTCTTTCATCCATTCCATACATGTTTAACTTGTTTTTGCAAGGCAAAATAGTTGTTCCAAAGCTTTTCGCCCTGGGCCTTCAGTGAAGGACAGGAGCGACTTTTGCATTTTAGCCTAGGATTAGCAAATTTTGAAGTCAAATCTTTGTTCACCATGCCTTAGAAGACTTTTTCATCCTTGCACAATCTTGCCTTAGTGTAACCTTGGAGGGAAGTTATTGGTTTTGTAAAAATCGCCCTGGACCTTCAGCAAGGGACAGGAGCGCCTTTTGTCATCTTGGTATATTTCCTTGCTTGTGGACCACTCAAATTATATTCAACGCACAAATCATGTTTTCCTTGATCTCTTCAAATCATAAAATCATTTTGATCTTGCAAAAATAGTGCAAATTTGAAATTCAAGCTCTGCTCCTTCAGTGAGGGACAGGAGCGCCTTTTATCACTTGGGTTGATTTCCTTCTTTGTGGACCACTCAAATTATATTCAATGGACAAAACATGCCCTCCTTGATCTCTTCCAATCATAAAATTGTCCTGATCCTGCAAGAACAGCGCAAATTTGAAAATCAAGCTCCGGTCCTTCAGTGAGGGACAGGAGCGATTTTTGTCACCATGATCAAATTGTCTCATCTTTCATCTCGAAATTCTTTTGCTAGGGAAGATTTCATCTTACTTCACGCTATGAATAAGAGTTAATGTCCAAAAAGGTCTAAAATTGTGCATATAAAGAAAATCGCTCTGGTTCCTTGGAGAGGGACAGGAGCGCCTTTGACCTTCTAGGCAAAAACTTCATCATTTCATTGTTTTTAATCAAGTCTGGATGCTTTATCACGTTCATTTCGTCCTCCACCATGCCTTTGATGTTCCAATTTGACCAAACAAGGTCAGGAATGACTCCAATAAACCTTTTCGCCCTGGACCCTTGGTGAGGGATAGGAGCGATTCGCCTTGGACCTCCTGAGAGGGTTAGGAGCGAAATTCGCTCTGGATCCTCAGTGAAGGACAGGAGCGAAATTTGACTTTTTGAACTCTCTATCAGGATAATTTTTATGGAATATAACATTTAAGTATAAGTGATCTTATACTTTAAGTTATATTCCATATATACTTCAGGATGTTTGAGAGTGGTTTCAGACCTCCAGGAGTTATATTGCAAAATCTAGTTTTTTGAGGTTTTTCAGTTTCCAGACTTAGTCAAATTTCAGAATCAGGACTTTCAGACTTAGCCAAATTTCAGGATCAGGACTTTCAGACTTAGCCAAAATTTCAGGATCAGGACATCACTCAAGCAGGACCTGCTATCCTATTGATCTCCCCAACAGCACTCAAAAAATGCAAAGGCTAACCGACAAAACCCTAAAAGACCTAAAAAAAACAAACCCTAAAAAGCAAAAAGCAGGGGTCCCCATTTGCAATGGGGCGATGTGTGAAAACGTCACAACATCTAGGGCCACCTTGAATAAATGTTCCTGAAACATTTCAGAGATAAAGACTCAATTGACACCTAGAACCTCCGGAAAATTCAACCTAGCTCATCAAGAGATTAGAAAATGTACTCAAAGTGGAAGAAGAATCCCCAATCAGATCAAAATACTTAGTCTTTGATTACCCAGGTGTGTGCAAGTGTATTCATTCCTCTCGACAAGACAATTATGACCCTCAGGTTCCCCTGTGATCGGCTACGTAGTTTATCTAAACTTCAAAAGCATCCTGGATAGAGCCTCGCTGCCAGCTAGACGTCCATAGTCCCGACGAGGTTATCGCCGCAAGCTCACGAACATTGCTCCATTGCCAGCCAGGCGTCTATAGCCCCGATGGAGTTATCCGTATATTCCCCTTAGCCAATTTTGATATTTCATTTCATTTCATTTTTCTCATTTTTCTCTTTCATTTTCTCATTTTTTCTTTTTGATATTGCTTTTTCATTCCGTCAATTCCTTTGGCTCGTAAGCAGTGAAGCTTACTAGGGTTTGAGGATTGCGGTGGCGCTGAAGCCAGATTTTAGTTTTTTCACCAATCACAGCTTTGCTTGATAACCATAATGACTCGGAGTCTATTAATGTGTGAAGATATAGTATTCAATAGATGTTGGCATTAAGATACAGAAAATGATTCCCTTCCAAGTCAAATACAGGTCCTGATCAGATGATAAAACTGGAAAGGAACAACCTCGGATTCCGAGCACTTCATGAATAGATATCTAGGAAATGAGTCTAACATAAGATCCAGGATGTAGCCAATGTGTGAGCAACAACACAAACGCCTTTCTCACGAATGGAGGCTCCCACTCAAGACACCTAAACTAAAGCAAACGACCGACGGACTAACCCAAAGCAAACTAAACTAAAGTGCACACCAAAAGCAAACTACCAAAAGGAGGCAAACAACTAAACTACCCGAGCCACACTAGATCATGAGTCAAATGACTCAAGGCAAATTAAGAACAAGGCTCAAAAGACCTCTAACTAAAGGCACGAAAAGAAAACCTACTCTAAACCTATATACAAGAGTCCCAGACTCAACACGACTCAAAGAAGCAAAATATGTACATGACTTTACATGATTTCTCAGGTTGTGCAACAGGAGCATGGCAAACGTGATGGTTCTCAATCGGGCAAATTCATCCTTAAACACAGATAGGCAAACTCTCACCATGCATCTCTCATACTCAGGCAAATTTTCACTCAAAATGATCAACTAGGGTAATTCGTTAGGACCATGATCAATCCAGATGCAAGTTGTTTTCCCAAAATCCCCATAATCAAAATCATAATAACTTTCAAAGCTAGGATTAAGGAAAGAGACAACCTGGCATATTTCAGGGTCAGACGGAACTGTATTGTCGGAAGCGAGGTCACCAACTACTTCAGGAGGTCGCCATTGGTGATGAACTATTCCACGAGCATTCACAACGTGTTGATCTTGATTAGGAAGTTCTTCTAGAAACAAGCTCAGCGCCCCTTTGAATAACTCAAGATTCTCTATTTTCATTGAGATATCTTGCATAAACCAGGCATCTTCATGAAATTTTGTTAGCATATCTTAAAAAATCAAGCACTCCCTGATGGATCGAGCTTCAAACATCTCCTCTAGTTGATCAAAGATAATCTCAGGTGGCCTTTCTTCTTCAAGCATAGTCTCAGGAGGTCGGAGCTGATGATGGATCACATCACTCACAGTAACTTGCTTATCTTGAAAAAAATTTGGCAGTGATTCCATTTGTGTTTCCTCTACAAGATCCTTCAACACTTCCTCAAATAGCATAATGGTGATGAAATCTTCAAGCGCCCCTTTGAATTGTTGTTCATATCTTGAAAACTCCTGCAATTCAATCTCAAGGATCCTCTTTTGTAGCATAAACGAGAATTCTTCAAAGAATGAGTCGTCCTCTTCTTTAATTGCTTGTTCAACTCCTGGATCTTCCTTTATTACTGCCGGAGTATTCTCAACTGACTCTTCAACTTTTGTTTCATGGTGTTCATTTTCAAGTGCAAGGCATGGCGAGCTATCCATTGTAATACATTGTTCATCAGGTGCATTGGTATCGTCAACGTACAATTGATCCTTCTCACATTCAGATGCTGGAGCAATGTCTTGTTCATAGGTTCTCCTGAATTCAATTGCAAGATGTGCACCCCAAGATCTGTTCATGCTTTTTATAGTTCACTTCTTTTTAGTTAAAGGACAACCATATGTTTTTTGACTTCTGTGTTTTCAATCTCATCCCTATTTCTATGTTACAACCCTAGTTTACCTCATAAAGAGAACAAATAGCATCTCCCAAGACAATAAGTAGGATTTTATGCTTAATAGCTTCTGAAGGAGAAGGAAATTTTCTTTGTAGTCCCATTACTAGACTGAAACGATATCTTATCTACTTGTGGAGAATGGGAAATTGAAAGGCACACTGATCTTTATTAATATCACAAGTAAAGAATGTGCCTTAGTTCTTCTGTTGTTTTCTTTGCTTGTAATTAATACTCAATATATTTGATATATTGGCTTGTTTTAGTGTTTAATAGATTTTGTTATTAACTCTCAGTTACTTAACTGGCATCTATGAACAGAGGTTGCAATTGTTGGAAGAAACTTTAGCTAAAGTGGAGAAAGCAGATCCAAATCTTGTTAGTTCTGTGATTGATGGATTTTCAGATAAAATATGTGTCAAAGATGGTAGTGCATTTCAAAGGTATCTCATTACTCCCCATTAATACATTCTTCAGAAAGTTTGTGGACCTTAGAACAAAGGTGCCATGTCTCATGAATTCCTTATTTTGCTTGAATTTTGATGTGTATTATGGGAAATACGTGCATTTGCTTGTAGCGTAAATGCTATGTCATAGTTAGTATAGTGCATATAAAAAATCGTTTTTATTATGTATGAGAGTAGGTAGGTGTCTGTTTGCTCTTTGTTTAGTACTTATTAGATATGAAATAAGAGCAAAAGGTTGATGATATTAACATGCTCGACCACCAACACCACTACCTACCCAATCTATTGATTGGGTATTGGTGCTACTGCTGATCAGTATTGTTATTGGCCACCCACCTACCAGTATTGGGATTCATGCCACTACCAATTGATTTTTGATGATATTAACATGCTCGACCACCAACACCACTACCTACCCAATCTATTGATTGGGTATTGGTGCTATTGCTGATCAGTATTGTTATTGGCCACCCACCTACCAGTATTGGGATTCATGCCACTACCAATTGATTTGTATTGGTTGAGTCAATGCCACTATAATGTGATGGTGGATCCAAATAGTGCATCACTGATCATCACCTTACTCTTTAGTTTGGATCAACAACTCTGAATGGGCAGTGGTTTAGATTATTTTAACGAATCCTATGTTTATTGGACAAACAAATTAGGAACTGCTTACATTTATCCACAGTTTTCCACAAACATCTTTGATACAAATGGCTCATTGGTATTCCAGTTCATGAAGTAACACCTTCTGCAACTCTCGTTTGTGTACAAACTTTGCCAATGTATGCTAATGGCCATGTCTTGAACCATTTGGTCAACCATGTCCCTGCTGGGGCCAATCTAATCAAACTCTAGCAAATTGGTGTCAACACAATCTCCCTAAGGAAATCTATAAAAAAGAGGCTCATGAATTGTACAACAGGGAGACCAACAATGATTGGCTTCATCAGGCTGAGAGGTCTCCCTAAGGTCAGCTTCACTGGTGAGAATCTCAGAACTAAGTTGAATGGAGATATAGGAGCATCCTTGCTAGGTAGGAGATAGATAATAATACTTTCATAAGGTCTAGGTTCCTAGGTATGTTCCAAGCTTGTTTTCCTCCATTTGTATGTAGTTCAAATTTGTGTAAATGTCATGGAGGAGGCAAACAAGGCCTTGTAAATAAGTTAAAAAGTCAAGTTTGAGTAGTTATAAATTAAATAAGGCCATAAAGCCTTGCCATCATGAAAATGAGGTGGAAAGGGAATCATATAGGCGTGCTACAGTAATAGTTAATGGATTTTCCCTCTCTAGCATGCTGTTAAGCTTCTTTAGGGTTAGGTGAGTGACTTTAGGAAAGGATTTTGATGAGCTAAACATAGGAGAAGAACCTTTTCTTTATGAATCTGTGAGAATTATGTATGTACAGATGTTTTATGACAAGAATATTTCAATTGTGTGAAGTTTGAAGTAATTTTATTGAGATTTGTTCATGCTGCTACAAAACTATCATGTCGTTGATAAACAGGACAGCAAGCTTGATTTTAACAGCAGCAATCTATAGCAATCCCTTCACTGCTGTGAAGGTCTAGACATTTAAACAAGGACAAAATAAGGCAAACAAAATTTATTTGAGGTCTCGATACCCAATTTTGTGTTTTTTGGCCTCAAACTAGGGCAACGGCTTACTTTATGTTTCCACCGGCTAAACTTCTCCAAATTTTGGATTATTAATTATTATAGGTGTACAGTAAAGTGTGCAAAATTTCATATGTTTTCCACCTGTGCAGATGCCTTTTCCGTCAAACCCTTGCTCTGCATTGTCCTACAGGGCAGTATGACTGTACTTTTGCGATTTCTTGTGCTTGAATGTATGATTTCTGCTAGAAGAGTGTTTAGGCATGTTATATATGCCTATTTACACCTTCCTTATCAATCTTAGGGTGTGATCAATCCATTTATTCTCTGCTGTTATAAAACAGTCCTTAAAAAAGCCTATTTTATTTGTAAACGGAAAGTTTTGACCTATTCCGTACAAATCAACCCCATCTAAATTTTAGTTATGTTTAATAAGGGCCAATAAGTATCCAAATCAGGTCTCAGATCTCCATTATCAGGTGTATGAAAAAACATATGACAAAAAATGTCTCTGAGAAGGGCTACAAGCACCTAGGTCACCTCCTAAGCAAAATAGGGTCTAGGAATGTGCTAGGAGTTTTCTTATCATTTTAATAGGTTAGGTTATATGTGTGTATGGTGTCAGTGTAGTTAGTTAGGTTCTGTGAATATCTACATGTATAATATATATTATCACCATCAAATGTTGTGTACGGGTTCCCTAAGGAGGTTTGACATCATTTGTGGCATCAGAGCATGTTAGAAGATTGATATCTCAGTTCATTTTAGATCAGTGAAACAGTTGATCAATTGGGAATTAATATTTGTATGAGAAGAAAATTAATTTTCAGTCCTATACCATTGTTGGTATCCGAGAAGAAAACAACTCCTGTAGGGGTGAACGAAGACTTTCTCTGTCAAGAGATGGCATTCAGAGTCCATGGAAGAGGCTGAGGTCGAAGAAGACCAGATACAAATGCTGAAATTTTAGAGGAGATTAAGAATTTTAGGACAAGACTACAGGATGTTGAAATGTCTCAGAGGAAAGGCATAGATCAAGTAGTTGTCATTGAGGAAGAATCAGTAGCAGGAGAAGTAGATATGAATGTACTTGTCTCAGAAGAAGAGAGGGCAGAAGATAGAATGATCAAGGCTATTATGGGAATCAGTTAGAAACCTAAGATGGAGATTCCTATGTATGAGGGTAGACTGAAGCTTGAAGAAATTATTGATTGGATTGATGCATTAGACAAGTACTTTGAATATGAAGAAGTTGATAATGAAAAGAAGGTGAAATTTTCTGTTACAAGGTTGAACGTTCTCACATCCATTTTGGTGAGATGGAGTGCAAAAGGAGAGGATAAGAAAGGGAAAGTCCAAGATCAAAGATTGGGACATAATGGTTTCAAACTAAAGGGTAAGTTCATACCGAAAGACTATCAAACTAGTCTATTCAAAACACTTCAAAATCTAAGAGAAAGAGACATGTCGGTAAAAGACTACATAGAGGAGTTCTGTAGGCTAACTATAAGAGTAGGACATGTAGGTGACTTAGAAAAGGTAGCAAGATATATTAATGGTCTGAAGTTCACCATTCTAGATGAGATCAATACACTTTCTCCTAGATCAGTTGATGAAGCTTATCAATTGGCACTCAAGGTGGAAGAAAAGCTTTTTAGGAAGCAAACTTTCCATTATTAGTGCTTTCTTCAACGATTCTTGCACCTGATTCTTGATTTCTTCATTCTCCTTTGGAATTATCTTGTTAGCTGCCTTAATTGGAAGATTTTCTATTGGAGTCGAGTCTATTTGATGAATGATACTTCTCAATGAAGGTAAATCATTAGGTAGAACATACACTACTATGTCTACATACTCATTCAACATATCTTGTACTTCTCGAGGCAAATCAGTCAACTTTGAACTAGTGACTACACTTCTAGGCTTTACTATCAAATCGAAGTTTACCTCTTCCTTCATTTGGTGTAAGAATTCCTTACCACTCATCAGCAACACTTTTGAGTTTGGTTCAGTAGCAACGTGTTCTTCTTTTAGGGGTGTAAGAGTATGCTCTCATCCATCTTTATCAAAAGTATAAGTATTGTACTTCGCATGATGCATAGCCTTCTTGTCATATTGCCAAGGTCTCCCAAGCAAAATGTGACAAACATCCATGGGTGTAACATCACATACTACTTGATCTTTGTAAGTTCCTATATGGAAATCCACCTTGCATTGTTCATTGACCAAGAGCTGAGGCCCCTTTTGCAACCATGATACTTTGTAAGGACTAGGACGCACTACCTTTTTCAAGCCTAGTTTCTCCACCATCTGTATTGAAACAAGATTGTCCTTACTCCCACCGTCTATAATGACCTTGTAACATCGTAAATTGCATCCTGTGCAACTCCACGTCACATGGTGCCTTTGCCTTAAGTTGAAAGACAAATGACATCTAAGCTTCCACCTCATTTGCCTACGTTTCCTGTCTTGTCATCCTTTTTGCCAGAGTTCTCGATCATTTGGACTTTTTTATTTTGAGACACGTGACTACCGTAGAGATGTTCACGTGCCAAACATTCGACCTGTAAATATTTAGATCGAAGGTGGCCATTGAGACATTACACCTGCTAGTTCTGGCTGTGTAACGGTTCCTTTTGGATTGACCAACATCAGGATGTCTTTTGCTCCCCTTTATCTTATCGATTTTGCTCATTTTGCTCTCTCTCTTGATTGTTTTGGCTCTCTATCATTATTTGAAGCTCTCTAATTTTTTTCTTGAGGATTTATCACTGGTTTTATTGCATACTTACCATCATTGCAGCTTCACGTATTCGAAGGACTTGTTCTCATCTTCATCCTAGCAAGCTTCCGCTTTCTTGGTGTTGAAGGGGAATTTCTTCTCTCTATCTTGCATGTCATATCTGTTATTTATTTTTCTATGTTTGGCATATCATTTCATATCATCTCCTTGTTATCATTTCTTTTATTATTGTTTATCAATCTATCAACCTCGATTGTTCGTGGAGTTGGAAACACCTAAACGAGGGTTTGACTTTGGCAGACCTCTAAATCATTGCCCCAACAATTTCGTCTCCACTCTTCTATGTGCAGGTTCGTCGAATGTAAGCATTGTGCTAATTGGAGACTTCATTTGCTGGACCTCTTTGAGATTTCTTCTTTGCACCATGTGTTGTGTATTTAATTTTGTTCATCATCTCTTTTTGTGTTTTCGTAGCATCCAATGTATAGTCATAGGGTTTCTGGTTGCCTTGTATTTTTTGTATTGGTTTTTGTACGTCGTTCGTACAGGATGTTTGCATGCTATACTTTTGTCCTTGACCTACGCGTACGTCCTACACAGAGTGTACGTAGCTCATCAAATAATCTCTGTGATTGGTACTTTTGGGTTCTATAATTAAAATAATATTATTCTATTAGCATTAGTTGGTTTTGTACTTTTCTTTCATCCCTAGTAGGTAGATTTGGAGGTTAGAGGACTTTGAAGGTTTGCTCTAAGTGGAGAGGAGGTTAGTGAGTCTTTGAGGGGTTTGACCACGTTTTGAAGCGGTTTACTTTCCTACTTTACATTTTGGTGAACCCGACGTGAACTTGCCTCTTGTATGGTTTTTTGTTTAAAAAGAATCTCGTAATTTTTTTTTCACAACTTAAACAATTCTGTGCTTGTGTTAGGTTTCTCTCTTGTGTACTCTTGAGGTTGTCAGAACATTGTGAGGCTAGTCTATGAGCTTTATAGCGTAGACTACTTTTGGGGTTATAGTGAGGAGAACTTCTAAACCTACCATCCCACCAAATCGCTATAGTCCTACAAAACCTAGCCCAATGTTCTTTGCGACTGTAGATCCCGATGATCCTTTTGCTTCCTGGACTCTTCCTTTAGGCATTATTTAGGGAGGCTCTACTACATCTGTTTCTAATCCCAATTCCCGAAATAATACGTTGGTGAATACTGCTCTAGGGTCTCCTGTTCTTGTGGATCACGAGTCTTCTTTGACACTTTTGTTTGATGAGATTCAATCTCTTGAGAACTTAAGGGATTTCTTGGGATTTTTAAATCGGGGAAATGTCCTTCTTTAGGCTCTCTTTGTTGTTAACAATCTGAGGGAAATACATATTTCAGATCGTAGGGGCTTGGATGTATTAAGGGCATTATCTATGATTGTTAGATCCCATGTTCCTCTTGTTGATGCTAACCCCTAGGACAATCAGTTTGATACCACTATTCCTGAAGCGACAATTCACATGGTGGATACTGGACCTGCAGTTGACCCTTTGATTGGTGGTACTATCCTGAGTATCAATGTCTCTCAACCTCCCTTGGTGTACACTAGCATGGCTGCTAGCTCTTCTATTACAACTTCCACTATTCATGCTGCTTTTGCTAGCGTTGGCGTGGGTGTTGATACTAGCCCTAGTCTTGGCATTGGTTTTGGTGTTGGTGGTGGTTCTAGTGCACACGTCTCCACTGCTATGCATAACTCGCCTTTGGCTCCTTCACCTAATAATCCTATCCTAAATATCATCCTGCATAACATGTGATAGCTGCAACAACATCTCACCAACCTTGTGACTACTGCTAACCAATCTTCACTTCCACCATACTATTGCTGCAATTGGCTTGTGCTACACATTTTAAACATCTTCCCTAGTGAGCTAAGATGTTGAAGTTTAATTGGTATGATGGAGATGGAGGTCTGCACTTGCATATAGATTCCTTTCTTACTTTGTCTAGTGACTATCATAATCTAGATTATGTTTTAGTGAAACTATTCTCCGAATCTCTTAAGGGACCTCGTTAGAATGGTACAGTTCTTTACCAAATTATTCTATTCAAACATTTGATTAGTTAATGGATTTATTTCTCAAACGGTTCCAAGCAAACATTGGTAGCAAGGCCACTATTGCTGACCTAGTTTGCCATAAAGGAAGGCCGAATGAGAAAATCACTGACTTTATGTCGCGATACCAATCTACATTGACGAAAGTCCACTTTGCCTTACGAAAGGGTGATCTCCAAAGAATGTTTATTGGAAATTTGCAGCAGGCATTGAGGGAAAAACTTTCTCTAAATAATATGGGAACTTTACTAATCTCTATTCCACATTCACTAATTAGTAGCATATGTTGACTCAATTTGGAGATTATGCTTCGAACTCTCGTGTCGATACCTTTAGAGGTGCATCTTCGTTGGGTGGATCTAGAAAGAACAAAGTTGTGGCAAATGTAATCACTATTCCTCAAGCAATTGAGAAAAATGTGTAGGAACCTCAACGAAATCGTGTACTCACCAAGTTATCCAATTCCTATTTCAGCATATTGTAAAAGTCGTTGAAAGATAATCTAGTGAGTCTCCCCAAGATTAGAGCACATCCTAACAACAAACCATACCCTCACTAGTAAGATGGTTCAAAGTTCTGCCAGTACCATTTTGTGCTTGGCCATGACACTAAGAGCTATATGCGTCTATGACATATCGTCCACGACCATATAGATAATAGTGCCATTCGGTTTGGTGATAGAAAGAAAAAATCTAATAAATTTGTTGATAAGTAAAACTGTGAGCTTCAAATTTACATTGATCCGTTTTCACCACATTTGTTCAATTTCATCTTTGCATCGTCTAATCTTGCATCAAGTGATGGCCCTTATGTGAATATGGTCACTATCACTCTGATCTCACCCTTGAGCCAAAGGACGAAATGTTCAAATATATCTTTTACACCTCTGGATGCTTTGTATTATGGGGAGCCTGCTCCTCTCTACATCCCTGTGAAGATCAATGGTAACATTGTTAAGGATGTTTTGATTGACCCTTTGTGCAGAGTCGATGTTATTTCGGAAGAAGCTTTGTTCATTAATGGCCTTCATCAAGCGAGATATAACGAGTGTCATGCTACTATTTGGACACATGATGGGCTATTTGTTCCACCTTGGGGTGCACCACCTTGATGGTCCTTGTGGGATCCAAGGCAGTATTTAGCCCATTTGTTGTTATCCGTAAGTTGAATCTATTCTGTGTAAAACCAGGTATTACCTAGCTATTTGCCATGGATGTGGTCCCCTTAGTGGTATACAAATGTTTAAAGTTTCCTCACGAGGGTACAATGCACGTTTAGGATATTGAATACCAGCCATTGGTGGCCCATGAGGGTTTTTCGCTTCATCATTTTAGGCCTGCTTCGGTTGGGCCTATGCTTACCGGTAGTGATCTACTGTATAAGTCATATTATAAGTATAATATGGGGGAGTTAGCGCCTAAATTGGTCCAGCATGCTCTATCCTTAGCTCTTGCATTTGTTTTAGCTCCTCCATCAGTGTTTTCTCTTGTATTGCAACGTGTTGTGTCCTCTACTCCCTCTTCATCAAGGGTTAAGGACAAACTCTTTCCTCAAGGCAGACTTCCTTGTCTACTGAGGACTATGCAGCCTCTTGTGGTGTCTTTTGTTCCTACAACTATGCCTAGCACAGACAAGGGAAGGCACCCACGCTGTTGAAATCTAAGGTTCGCCCTTTGTTTGAGTTGCCAATCCTAGCTGATATTTCTCATCCTGCTTGGTATGATAATGGTAGGTGTTTGTCTCGTGCAATGGCACCTCATGCCTCATAGGTTGGGCCTTCTTGTCTGTGGACAACAACATCAATGGCCTCTCGTATGGAGTAGGATGCTACTAGGCCTTCTTAGGCTTTTCTTCCTAGTCTCCATCTATGCTAGAACCAATTTGCATTTGAAAGTAAGCATCATCAGTGGTTGATGGCTTGTGAATGTGAGGCTGCTTTGAGGGTTGAGGTTGAGTTGTTGGTGTCCGCTCCTACTCCCACTATGTTTGTGCCTGCTTTTGCTCCCTTTGCTCCTGCTACTAGCTCTACATCTACATCCACTTCTACCCCATTCTCTATGTTGCTTCCTGCTGCCCCGAGGATTGTAGATGAGCCTCATCCTAAACAGGTACAATTCTTTATCACTTCGCCCTTGGAGTCGCCGCTTATTACCTTACTTCTAGTTATCTCTCTATTTTCCCATTCGATTGACATGTTGCATACATAGGTGGTATCCAATGCAGCATTGTCTATTCCTTACGCTTTACCTCCACATCTTTCTTGCAACTTTCGTGGGGTCCTTAAATTGCCATGGTTGATGTAAGGCCTTCGCTTCCACAACAACCAAAGCACATGTTTGACTAGGGCCCTATTCAAGTTACTTCATAGGTACTTGGATATAGTGGGTGATATCTATTTTTATTTGTTTGTGCTCTAATGGAGGAACCAAGTTACTCTATAGGTGCTTGGAAATAGGGGATTATTTGCAGTGTTCCACGGGCATTGGGGACGGGGGGGGGGGACGGCAGCGGGGGGGTGGTGGGGTGGTGGTGCTGATATAGTTATACATATACATATAGTACTTGAAAAACTAGTTTTGAAAAGATGTATGACAGTATTACAGTATAAGAATTACATTTCAAATGACTATAGGAAATTTGAAATACTAAATCTAAATACCAAGATTTCTTCAATGCTAATTGTGTTGTTATATGGAGCCTAATCAGACTTGGGTGGCGGTGATGGGACGGTAGGGGAAGTCGCGTCCCATCCCCTCGTCCCCGAGACGTTTCTTACAGGGAGACGTGGCCAAAAAGGGGAGGGGACGCGTCCCCATGGAACACTGATTATTTGTTGTGCCCTTTTATTTGTATCACCTTTTCCTTTATTTGACGTATCTTAACTTTCAACATTTGGATGCAAGCATCGGGGGCATTTAGGCCTTCTTCCATGTTGACTCGAATTTTTATTTTATCTTCGTCTTCATGTGCCTTTGTTTTTGGATCTAAAGAAAGGCACATGAAGACATAGATAAAATAAAAATTCAGGTCAATATGGAAAAGGCCTAAATGCCCAAACACTTTGCATTGTCCTCGAATGTTGAAAGTCAAGATACGATAAATAGAAGAAAGGCCACGATTGATAATCCCCTATTTCCAAGCACCTACAGAGTAACTTGGGTCCTCCAGGAGAGCACAAACATATAAAAACAAATATGACCCCCTATATCCAAGTACCGACGATGGAGTAACTTGGGTCTTCCAAGAGGGCACAAACATACAAAGAAAAGCACAAAGGAACATAGATAGGCACACGCTAATCTAAAAGATAAGGAGAGTATTGTCCTAGAAATCATCCCTATTAGATCATCGTCCTCCCAAAGTTGATCATACAAGGAGCGGGAACAAGCTCAAAGAGGGACAATCGCTAGGCTGATACTAGGCACCTCACCAACAACAAGAGCTCGAGAGGCAAGAGTTAGCGACTGTGTAAAGATCGTAGACAATATTGGAATAACCTCTAAAGAGTCAAATAGGACCCAATCCGAGGAAGACGCGGGTGACTCGGCTTGAGGCAACAAAACAGGAGCCACACTAGTGGCTCTTGAAAGAGGAGTGGTGACAAACTTAGGAGAAGGTGGAGCTTGCTCCACTACAAGCACATAAGCAAACACATAAGTCGTCGAAATCAATTTCCAATGACGAAACTTCGGAACAAGGCTCTGGTCAAACTTACCCTTAATTTGTTGCAAAGGCAAACGCCTTCCATCAACTGTACCGAGTTTGAGGACCCCTAGCAAAGTTGCGATGAAGATGCAAAGGCGAAGCGAGAGGACTAGACAATTTTGCACTAGACGCCACCTGTGTACGCAACATTTTGATCAGTGGGAAAATAGAGGGATATCTTGAAGTGAGGTGATAAGCAGATGCTCCAAGGACGAAGTGATGAAGACCTTGGGGCAGTGGTAAGCAACACAGAGGATGGAGAGAAAGTGGATCCAGATGCAGAGCTATCAGTAGGTGCAATGGGAGTGAAATCAGGCATAGACATAGCGGGAGCAAGAGTGGACACCAATGACTCACATTTCAAAGCCATCAACTGCTGATGACGGTTACGCTCATGAGCAAGTTGGTCACATTCTTGCTCCATAGTAGAGGCCATTGATGTTGTTGTTGACAAAGAAGAAGGCCCAATTGATGAGGTAGGAGGTGCCACTATAGTAGGCACCACAGGCTCAACTTCAAACACCCTTCCTCATTTTAATCTAGAGTAGTCGAAGGAACATGGGGCAACCTTCGAGGCTGAGATAGAGGAGCTAGACGTGAAGGACAAGCATAAGGCACAAGCCTACCTTAACCATGACTAACCAAGACGAGGGATATCAGCTAGGTTGGCAACTCAAATGGAGGGTGGGCCTTAGATTTTCACATTGCAAATGCCTTTCCCTTGCTTGTGCTAGGCACAACCATAGGAACAAAAGGTACCACAAGATGCTGCATAGTCCTCAGTGGATGGGGAGGTCTACCTTGAGGAATGGTTTGTCCTTAACCCTTGATAAAGAAGGAGAAGAGCACACAACACGGTGCAATACAAGAGCAAACAATGATGGAGCTGAAATAGATGTAGGAGCTAAAGATACAGTAGGCTAGATCTGATTTAGATGCTAACTCCCCAAATTTGACCTCTTTTCCCCAATAAATTGCACATGTAGGCTCAAATGAGATATGGATTCTCTGAAATAACCACTAATCTGCCTTAATCCAATCCCAACAATGAATTCTCTGGCAAAAGTTGATTCCAAAACCCTCTTGTTTATTTATTTGATCTCCCAGGCTAGCTAGAATGGTACAGCCTAGGTGGGAAAGTACGCCTGGCCCCAAATGTGCACAAATTTCATTGAAATGATCATATTCCTGCCCAGATCTGAATTTCAGAATGATAACCTGTTGTAGCTGTCATTAAAACTCTGATTTTAGCCCTCCTTGACCAAATATAACCATTCCAGGCAAATCAGTATGTTGAAAAGTGAGGGTTTTCATCCTACCACCAAGAAATGGAGGTTTTCGTCCCCAATTCCACTCCATAACTCTACCAAACTCATTGCAGACCTGTAGAAGATAATATTCTCTCAAAAATTAAACAACTCAATGCCAAAATGATTATCAAATTCACTTTTTATTTCAGCTCTAACCCTAATTTCGAATTAGGGTTTCATCTCCCTTTTTATTAATAAAATAACTTTATTTTATTTATGTCTCCTTATGAAAATCGAACCACAAGGGGCCTCCATCATTATTTTAATTTGGCCCCTTCATTATTATAGTAATGTTTGCTAAAGGTAAGAGGGCCAATGAATTATTATAACTTATTTCCCCATAAAGTGAATATAATATCACTTTATTATTATTTTATTAAGTCCAAACTTAAGAAATATTAAAATATTTCCTTATTTATTAATAAAATGAGATCCGGGACTCAGATTGGAATTCCGTTTGAGGTGCTATGGTCACCTATGCCACCTGAGTCCTACAGGCTAACTGACAGTGATCCCCTAAAAAGTAGGAATCCTCCTAGAAAGTAGGAAACTGTCTCCAAACCTTTGGAAATGCTCAAAAGCGATCCTGCTATGCTTTGTGGCCCTCCGGGTGGTCAACCTGTCAACTAGTAGTCTTTCCTGAAAAATAGGACCCCTCCCTAAAATATAGTAGATGGTCTCAAACGATCTAGAATGGTTCCTAGACACCCCGAAACCAACTCTCAGTCATTCCCTAAAAATAGGGATCCCTCCTAAAAACTAGGAACTGTCATTTGAATGTCTGAATTGGCTCACAAAGCCCCTTGCAAGGCTCCATGACTCCTGAATGGGTTCCCTCTTCACTCCACTGGCCTATGGAAACCAGATGATAGGCCAATCCCTACTCAACTGCTTGTCACCTAGGAAGGGGACTTTACAAGATTTTCCAGTCAATGATGAATTTTGAGTAACAATTTCAATCACTTCATTGATGCCAATCTTAGTGTCAGGAAACAGAGATTCCATCCCCTTGATGGCACACTCTGAAATGTAAGATGTACTTGAGATCATCCATGTTAATAGAGTTGAAGGTCAACAGAGAAATTAAAAAAAGAATGCTTGGACTAAACCTGAATTCATGGCAAGTTGAGGCCGATTTAGGTTGTTCAACAAAGAAGTATCAGAATTTTTTTTTATTATAAAGCTTAATTTGATACATAGCAATGCAGAATTAGATGCATTTAGTATTGGAGTAGTTGCTTTGGAAATTGCCTGTAGAAGGTAGACATTCGAATTTAGCATGGGACTACCTACCATGAAAGGTTGACACATTGACTTGTGACTTGTGACTTCCAGCGTGTTTCCAAAACCAAGATTTCTTCTTCTTTGTATTTTCCATTTCCCTTAATTCTAGTATAGTTGTTATCATTAGTTTGGTTCTTTAGGTTGTAGAGGTCGTGCGCTTGATTCTAACTTTGTTATTTGTGGTAAGTGATTTGATCAACCATAGTTGTTAAGGCTTTGAAATGTTAAATATAGTTATTCTCTTCATTTTTGTTATTTTTCTCATGGCTGCTTATGGTACTTAGATGTTACTTTACTGCATGAATGATCTTGCATAGTCTCTGCAAAGAAGTTTTATGAAGTTTAATTTATGGTTTATTTATTGTTTTTATAATTTTTTTAATTGTTGGATTTGCAGGGTTCACGAACTTGTTGCATGCTTTATACTAGGAATTTTTTTAATTTTATTTTATTCCAAGCTCGCATTTATGAAATTGTTTCTAGGTTTAGGGTTTGAAACAATGGAGATTACTTGAGGTAAAGGTAAAGGTTAATATTTAGTTCAATGTTGTTTTGGTCATTCAAGTAATATTTTATTCAAATTTTAAATTAAATTATTTTGTTATAGTAGATGATGTGTGATTGGAGTCTTATTGTCTAAATATGATAATACTCTTTTACAAATCTAAATCATATTCACCATTATATTATATTCCTAATTTTTTTTTCATATCTGTTCTGACGTTTTCACACATCGCCCCATTGCAAATGGGGACCCCCAATTTTTTTTGCTTTCTAGGTTAGTTTTAGTGTCTTTAGCTATTGACCTTCCTCTTGTAGGAGGTATGGTGTCTTAGGTTGATTATTGTCATGGCATCTAAAACTTCTGGCATAAATGGCCTTGAATCTAATGATTACATACAACATAGTTATACTGATACACTGTATTTTAATATTGCCCTACAAAATTTGGTAAATAAAACAATTGTATCTTCTACATACAAATTATCTTGTACTCTCTAACATATTAGCTTACACATATTTTCCTATGGGCATAACCCTTGCACCTCTTTTGAGTGCAAGTGATAGTAACTAACATAGCTTTTGGCACAAATGCTTGATATAAACAGGTATATGTAAACAAAGGATTGATGAATGGCACACAACTATTCAAGGCTTTAGCATTTATGGTAATAAGCATTGACTTATTACCCCACTTTCAAATGAGACTAACACTAAAACATATAGTTTCTGCATATGTATAAAAATATGAGCACCTTCAGTATCCTCAACAGTATAGGCCACCATAGATTGGAACTCATGGTTGAAGGTTAATTGAATGAATCTGGCTTACATTCCTATGAACCTTTGTGTTATTCATGTTGGCAAAATTTCAACTCTTTTTCTAGAATATTATAACAATCTTTACTTTTATAGCTGCAAATTTGCAATATGTAGAGATAAATCAGTTATTGTAAGAATGGGAATGCATACCTAGGTGTGGTTAATTGGTACGGTCTAGAATCATAGACATACCCTTGAGAGAAAAGTTTTCCATCTATTAGTCTGAATTAACATTTGTGTCATGTGCCTTGGGTATGTAAGGGTAAAAAATAGTGTCTTGTTTTTGTTGTTGTAATAAAACATTCTTTGCCTGATGTTGTGATGCATTATGATCTTTACAGGTTGGATATAATTGACAAGTGCTTCGCGAAAGAAACCGTTGAAGATATTCTGTCTACTCTTGTAAGTTGCGTCTTAATGTAACTTCCTAAGATGAGAGCTAGCCATACTGTTTTACTGCATATGACTTTCATGGATTTTTTTAACATTGTTCAGTTTTAGACAAAATCCGAATTCATATGATGGAATTTGATGTTATTATTCATGATGTGCCTTGGGTATCCAATGTTGAATGGTTTATTTATGCTTGCTATCTTATATATGTTTTAAGCTATTGTGCTTTAAATTGTTTTTAACTTTTTATAGCCATGTAGGTTTTGTAGGGAATCTTCTAGCATTAAATCCTAATTGAATATATCATTTCTTTCTATCATTGTTGGTGTAATTATTTATTCATGCTGGATATTATTACACCTTACTTAAGTTTATTTAGGATAATGCATTTCATAGTAGTTTGGGTATGAGACACTTGGGTGTTTGTGCCACATTGGGATAGTGTGTAGGAGAATTTCCACCTTTTATGGTGTGATCTTGTTACTACTCTATCATATCCACTTATTGTGGAGTGATAATTCCACCTTCGGTGGGTGATCCACCTCATGTGGAATATTATATTGTTTCTCCTACCTACCACACCTATTTCCTACCTACCCTTGTTTCTTATTGAGTCACATGTCATGTTTGTGTGTTCACTTATCCATATAGCCTTGCTTGTATAAGTAGGCTCATCTACATTGTATGTAACAATTATTGAACAACTATTGATCATTTATCTATTGATGAGAATACAGTTTATTCTTGTCCTATATTTTGTCTCCTTTTTGTACTTTTCATTGAGCTCTTGATCTTGGCAAAATCTCACATGGTATTAGAGCCATTAGAGCGTCATTGATTCGTCTTTGAGAGGCATTATTGCGGCATCAAGAGGCAGATTTGAGGAGCAACATCTTCTAGAGGCGTCCTAGACTAGATCCGACCTCACCATCGCGTCTGGGTGGCCGTTTCCAAGAATTTGGACTATAAAGTCGATTTCAAGGCCTTGGAGAAAAAATTTAGCCAATTTGGCTAGCGGTATGGATTTTTTTCAAAAAAAAAAAATTTTAAAATTATTTTTTTTGCGAATTTTATTTATTTCAAAAAAAAAAAAAATCATTTCACAGTTTTTTAGATTCGAAAAGTTTTATTAAAAATAAAAAAAATTGTATTATTTTCGGGGGGTCCCGTGACCACCCCTCCATACTCGTCATAGACTATTGTACTTGTTTTTGGCAGGGACCGTACAATATTTGGGCCCCACTGCTATCGCCAGACCTACCAACTGGCAGCCACACTTGCCAGCACTCGCAGACTTTCTCTCGTCGGGACACGTGCTTTCCCTTCCTCCATTGTTGGCATTCTCTTTCCCGAGGGCCGTTCAACGCTAGGTTCCCTCCAGGCTACTCCCGCCACCCATACGTCGGCACTCGTGTACCTGCCGGCCACACCGCTTCTGCCGACAACTTGCACTCACGTCGGCCCCTGTCACCGTTGCCACTTGACCTTCGGTGCCGCTCACCTCCTCGATGGCGCACGACCTCCGACACCCGACCTCATCCCGTCGGTCTCCTGTCGTTGCCTCCCGCCGGTTAGGCCCCTGTCTGCCAGCGACCCCTGCAATGCCATCTCCGCTCGTGCCCCAGCTAGCTCAGTGCCATGTGGCCTCTCTGCCCAAGCCCGTGAGTGCCACCTGCCTCGAACTCAGCAGGCACAGTCATCGTGCCACCTCACTAGAAGTACATGACACATCAACAGGTCCATACGGCCAGTCATCCGACACGTCATCTTTTTCGGCCAGTCACATCACCACGTTAGCAAGTCCGTACTGTACGAATGATACGCAGGCAGGGGTGAAGTTTTCTGCGACGGCCATACGGTCGTCAAATTTAATCGCGCAGTTTGCTGACGTCATCAATTTTAAAAAAATTATCAGCTCCCTCCCGTTGAGCTTTACAGTTTTGCAGTTCAACTTTGGAAGGCCATATCTTGCTCTTTTTTGCTCCTTTTTTGGTGCATTTTTTTTGAAATGGGCTAATTTTTCGTTTACTTTCTCGCAGTGGAATTATTTTCTGATTTTGCTGGACAGATTTTTCAGAATTCTCAGTTTTTGGTGACTGTACTTGTCCAATCCCCGTTTCTGCAACTTCTGGGACTCTGTTTGGGCTCATATGAACTCATTTTCAAGTGTTTCTTTTTTTAAAGTGCATAATTTTTCGTCTACTTTCATAATCTGCTATTAGTTTGCAGTGATTTTGAGTAGAAATTGTACTTTCAGCATATGGTCCTTTTTTGGCCAATTTGGCACTTGTATTGCATAGATCTATCTTTTTGGTCTTTTGCATTGTAGTTCTCAGCCTATTGGGGCAATTGTAAAACAAAATCAAAAGTCCACCTTGCCATTGTTTGCAAGTGGCCTATTGTACACACACTACATATAAAGTGCCAAAATCATCATTTTGGGGGAGGGTACTTTGATTGATTGAATTTGGGGGGGTGTCTCTTGTTCTTTTGTGCTCGTGTTCCTTCCTTTTTGCTGCTATGGGTTCTCCTAAGTTTCCTCTCTTAACTCCTCATAATAATGCTACTTGGAAAATTGATGAATGGAGTAAACTTATGGAAAAAAGACTAACTCATTACATTGATGGAACTATTGTTGCTCCCGATGATCTTGAGGCTGTTCCTGTTGCTCACTTGGATTGGCTCACTAAAAATATCATGGCAATTGGTACCTTAAGAAAATATGTATCAAAGGATCTCATTTTTCATATTGAGAAATGTACTCTAATCAAAGATGCTTGGCAAAAGTTTCAAGACTTGTATGGTCAAGTTGATGAGATTAGGGGATATCGGATTGATAGTGATCTCACCATTTTAGATCCCAAGAACTTTGATACTATACAAGATTATGTCACTAAGGCAAAAGAGTTGAGGGCACAACTTAAGGATTGTGGCATTGATAAGAAGGATACTCAATTGATCTTCAATTTGATGGGCAAACTTCGACAAGAATATGCAACATTTGTTTCTAGTTTCCAAACCCATAGGATGACAATGGGTTCAAGCTACACAATGCCTACATTTGATGCTTTCGCCGAAATGTTGATGATGGTACAAACTAAGTTGATAAGCATGGGCATTCTTAAGACTTCTAAGTCTTCAACATTAGTGGCAAATCAAGGGAACAAAGGAAATCAAGGAAAGGACAACTCAAACAAGAAGAAATGGCAATCAAAGCCTAAGGACAAAGCATCACCTTCTCCACAACAAGGAGATTCATTCTCTTCCAAGAAGGACAATTCACCAAAGAGGGAGAGACCTACTTGTGCCTATTGTAAAAGGTTGGTCATGAGGAGCGTCGTTGCCATTCTAAGAAGATTGATGAGCCCACACACATCCTCAAAAAGCACAATATTGATTTGCCTAATGCCTACAAGAAGGAGGATTCATCACCTTCTACTTCCTCACAATCAAAAGGGAAAGGACAATCATTCATGGCTTCTAAAAGTGGGAAGACTCACTCTTTTGCAACAAGAAAAAGAAAAGATCTTTGTGCTACTACAAGTCATGATTCAAGGAGATGGCTTCTAGATTCAGGGGCTTCTCATCATATGGCATCTTTGCAGTCTATGTTTTCTACATTTGAGCCTTGCACCATGCCGTAGATTTTGATGGGCGATCATACATATATGGATGTGATTGGGAAAGGATCTATTGCCATTGCAGATAACTTCTTCAATGATGTGGTACAATGATGTGTTGTGTGTACCCCATTTGACAAACAATCTCCTTTCCATCTATCAAATCACACATGGGGCAACTAAGAGAATTGTGGAGTTCACACTTGAGTCGGTTTTCATTAGAGACTTGGAGACTAGAGCTATCATTGCGACTGGGGTGTTTGATCATTCATCTCGGTTATACTCCTTTTCAGATTTTGTTGATGAGGATGATTTCACATATGATGATTCTACATATGATGATCACACTTCTTGCGATGATTCAGATTTTGAGAACTTTGGGTACTTGAACTTGGGGATTCTCACATGTGACCTCGTTCTTGAGTCTTGTGTTTCATCTCCTCCTATTGATATCACATCACATATTGCACCTGATGATGCGGATAGTGCGACAGTTTTGCCTTCTTGTGATTCAGTGCAGCAGGATATATCTTGTCTTCCAGCTTCAGTTTCATGGGATGATTACTTGATAGACATTGCAGGTTTGTTTGTGGAATCCTACATTGCAGATTTGGGAGACATCATTGGTGATATTCATCTCCTCTTTGATGAAGATGATCCTTCTTCGATTGTTGCGAGGGAAAACTCTGACCCTCTTGTTCATTCTCTACATGATCATTCTTTCGAGGTTGACATGATTGTAAATTCTTATGTATAGCAGTTGGAGGTCTTTTTATCCTTTCAGGAGACATGTGAGTCTTTGGGACTTGTTCTACTTTCATCTCCACTAGATCTTGGAGTGCCTTTTACAACAGTGTGGAGCAGTTCACCACCTTTGGAGGGGTTATTTTTCAGCATCGACATGGGGACACTTGAGTAGTTTTCAGAGATTCCATTCATCATGAGTTTTTTTCATACATCTTCCCTTCATGATAGGGGAGCCTTCATGGATACACCTTTGGTTTTGTTTCTTCCTAAGGGGAGGAATGTTGTCTGACGTTCATGGAGCAGTTTCTTCATTCATTCTCGAGCTTCTATTATTGGTGCAAATTCTACATTGAGGTGGGGCTACCTAGCTTCTCTTCTTCTCTCATATGGGGGGGACTTTTTCCTCACATGGGGTTTTGTTCCTCTCACACTTCTATGAGAGTTCTCTTGTATAGTTTCCATCTCTCTTTTGGGGGAGGGTTTTTTCCCATTGGGTTTTTCAATCATTCCCCACTTTATGAAAGATTTCATTGCATTGGTTTGCATGCATTTGCATTTGTACATGGGTACCTAACATGGCCTCGTAGCCGAGACCCATCTTGCATTGCTTAGTTGCATTGTAGACTTAAGTGCATTCCCCTAAGTTGCACTTAAGGGGGGGGTGTTGGTGTAATTATTTATTCATGTTGGATATTATTACACCTTACTTAAGTTTACTCAGTATAATGCATTTCATAGTAGTTTGGGTATGAGACACTTGGGTGTTTGTGCCACATTGGGATAGTGTGTAGGAGAATTTCCACCTTTTATGGTGTGATCTTGTTACTATTCTATCATATCCACTTATTGTGGAGTGATAATTCCACCTTCGGTAGGTGATCCACCTCATGTGGAATATTATATTGTTTCTCCTACCTACTACACCTATTTCCTACCTACCCTTGTTTCTTATTGAGCCACATGTCATGTTTGTGTGTTCACTTATCCATATAGCCTTGCCTATATAAGCAGGTGTTGGCAATATTAGAAGGATATTGAGAAGGTTGTTGATGATTATGGACATAACTAATTAAAGATGTTTTACTGTCTTGATATTATTATTTTGTCATTGATGTCAAGAAATTGATTTTTTAATTTAGTATGATGTTGCCATATCTTAAGAAATATGATATGAAGATTATAAAGAAGTCGGTAAAGACACAGGAAAGAATATGATGAATAAAGGGATAAGTTATTCAATGGGCAACTCTACCAAGTTAGACAATGATGAAATATTGATGTTTTATATTGTTCTAACATCATACATATGTTGTAAAATGTAAAGGTCAATACTATACTATGTTATCAAGCAAGGAACCTAGTCGGTAAACCCTAAGGTTATCGCAGTCGGTTAATGAAGACAGAATGTCTATCGAGTAAAGTTTAGTATTCATCGAGTTGTAACTGAGCTATAATAGAATGCATTAAATGTTTACATGCGATATTTAATGAAAGATGTTGATGAACTGGAGCGGATCAATGATTGGCAAGCCGTAGAAAAAGTTTATTAACGAATCTAAAGCAATGGAAAGTTGGCAAGAAGATCTACAGCTCAGATTGAACCGCATTACCCGAACACAAGTTCCAAGATGAATGTGCAAGTTCCGAGGTGGGGTAAAACGTTTTCAGATTGAAAGATACAATGAACCTGGACAAGATTGAAGATCTGATGGCTATGATTGATCATGGGAAATGTGATCAAGGAGATTAAGCGGTTAGAAGATTGTTTATAAATAAGGAATTGTTGATAAACAATGTATGCGGGCAAGTGTATGCACAAGGGATGCTACTTAGTGATTACCGAGCACAGAAGCTTGAAGACCTGTTAGAATAACAGAGTATTGATGCCCAGCAGATAGACAAGATTAGTTCTATGTCTAGATTGTATTGAACAAATAAGAATCTGCTTTAGCATTTTAGATGTGAAGTTGCACATAGATTGTATTACTGTTATTTTGTGAAAGTGACAGGAAATCTTGTAATGTCCCTACTAGTTAGGGATCACTGTCCTGCAAAATAGATTGTTAGAAATACAACAAATATACATATATAACTAATTTAACTTGCAATTTAACCTTAAAATACTTAATTAACACTAATCACAATTCTTATCTAATACTTAATCAACATAATCATAATTTTAATCTAATAAAAAAGGATACGAATGCCATACAAAGTATGTCCTTAGCCGGCTGTGAAGCTCGCCTTCTTGGTTCCAAGCCCTCCAGGAAGTCGAAGGTGAATTCGACTCCTGTCTTGAATGTAATTTCTTACATCCAAGCCCTATAGGAAATCGAAGGTTATTTCGATTCCTGTCTTGGGTGTAACCTCTTACGCCCAAGCCCTCCAAAGAAGACCAGATGTCATTCCTTGCCTTGGGTGATGCATCCCATCACCCAAGTCGTCGGAGTGGACCGGCCAGATCCATCTCCTCTTGATTGAACTTAATCAACCAAGTCCTACATATGCATATCAATAATCAGTATATATACTGCCCTAGGGATTTTCATAATCTCTCCCTTAGACTAAGGGAGTTTCCTCCCTATAGCCTCCAACATGTGTTTACATTTGCATTTATAATACACTTTGATGATTTAGTACTATTTTATTTCCTAATCCACATTTTATGTTAACATGTATTCCTAATGTATTCTTTAACATATATACATATCAAATGTACCCTATCATCGTTAACATATGCATTACACCTTCCTTGATAACATCTATATTCCTTAATCATTCCCTATGTGTAGATTAGTATATTAATTAATTGTATTCATTAATGCACACATTTTTAGCCTTAATATACTCTTACCAACGCTTAATGAAATATACATTAATTAATATTAATATATTAATTATCATACTTAGTAAATGGTAATTTTAATGCATATTACTACTGCCTTAACACATTCCTTATCTATGTTCAATAAACACTATAAGTTTAGTCAACATTAATATATTAGTTGTTTATAATATATTATACCTTACCTCTTACCTGCTGGTCACGAAAGTCTGCTCCCGAATGCTTTCCCGTGCCCCGTCCTCTCTTGCCTTTGCCTACGCAGCTATCTTTTCTAATCGATGGTGATCTCACTAGATGTTTTTGATTCCTTACCTTTATATCTCTCAATATGAGGGAGAGATCACACCTCTTCATCATGTATGCCCTTTGGCAAGAGACATACCCTTTCACCATTAGCACCCTTTGAAAGAGTGTAACTCTTCATTATTTCTACCCTTTGAAAGGGACACAACCTTTCGTAATTAGATCTGCACTTATTATTTAAATCAGATCTGCCCTTCTCATTTCCAATTTATCCTCCCTCTCAAATGAGGTTCTCTTATCTTTTTTATATCTCATTGTTGAGGGAGTCACAACTTTTCCTTTCATGTCTTTTGACTTTTCATTAACTTAATTAACTTTTAATTAGTCATATTTAATTATATTATTTTATATTTTATTTAATTTTTAATGTTTTAATTTTATTATTATCATTTATTATTAAATTCTATTTCGAAGTGGTGACATTACAGTCCACCCCTCCCAAATTTGCTTGTCCTCAAACAATGTCAATTTTAACTTTTTCAAACTAAGTCATCTACCAAATGAATCAAAACACGAGGCATACACATGAAAAACACGAAGCATACACATGGATAATTGCAAACACGAAGCATACACGTGAATACACGTATTGTCAAATTACTTCTTATTGACTAGAATGATTCAATGATTACCCTACAGGATGGCGAGATCATAGCTCTGATACCACTGTAATGTCCCTACTAGTTAGGGATCACTGTCCTGCAAAATAGATTGTTAGAAATACAACAAATATACATATATAACTAATTTAACTTGCAATTTAACCTTAAAATACTTAATTAACACTAATCACAATTCTTATCTAATACTTAATCAACATAATCATAATTTTAATCTAATAAAAAAGGATACGAATGCCATACAAAGTATGTCCTTAGGCGGCCGTGAAGCTCGCCTTCTTGGTTCCAAGCCCTCCAGGAAGTCGAAGGTGAATTCGACTCCTGTCTTGAATGTAATTTCTTACATCTAAGCCCTCCAAGAAGTCGAAGGTTATTTCGATTCCTGTCTTGGGTGTAACCTCTTACGCCCAAGCCCTCCAAAGAAGACCAGGTGTCATTCCTTGCCTTGGGTGATGCATCCCATCACCCAAGTCCTTGGAGTGGACTGGCCAGATCCATCTCCTCTTGATTGAACTTAATCAACCAAGCCCTACATATGCATATCAATAATCAGTATATATACTGCCCTAGGGAATTTCATAATCCCTCCCTTAGACTAAGGGAGTTTCCTCCCTATAGCCTCCAACATGTGTTTACATTTGCATTTATAATACACTTTGATGATTTAGTACTATTTTATTTCCTAATCCACATTTTATGTTAACATGTATTCCTAATGTATTCTTTAACATATATACATATCAAATGTACCCTATCATTGTTAACATATGCATCACACCTTCCTTGATAACATCTATATTCCTTAACCATTCCCTATGTGTAGATTAGTATATTAATTAATTGTATTCATTAATGCACACATTTTTAGCCTTAATATACTCTTACCAACGCTTAATGAAATATACATTAATTAATATTAATATATTAATTATCATACTTAGTAAATGGTAATTTTAATGCATATTACTAGTGCCTTAACACATTCCTTATTTATGTTCAATAAACACTATAAGTTTAGTCAACATTAATACATTAGTTGTTTATAATATATTATACCTTACCTCTTACCTGCTGGTCACGAAAGTCTGCTCCCGAATGCTCTCCCGTGCCCCGTCCTCTCTTGCCTTTGCCTACGCAGCTATACTTTCTAATCGATGGTGATCTCACTAGATGTTTTTGATTCCTTACCTTTATATCTCTCAATATGAGGGAGAGATCACACCTCTTCATCATGTATGCCCTTTGGCAAGAGACATACCCTTTCACCATTAGCACCCTTTGAAAGAGTGCAACTCTTCATTATTTCTACCCTTTGAAAGGGACACAACCTTTCGTAATTAGATCTGCACTTATTATTTAAATCAGATCTGCCCTTCTCATTTCCAATTTATCCTCCCTCTCAAATGAGGTTCTCTTATCTTTTTTATATCTCATTGTTGAGGGAGTCACAACTTTTCCTTTCATGTCTTTTGACTTTTCATTAACTTAATTAATTTTTAATTAGTCATATTTAATTATATTATTTTATATTTTAATTTAATTTTTAATGTTTTAATTTTATTATTAAATTCTATTTCGAAGTGGGGACATTACAAATCTCTTAACTGAGTGGACCTAACAGTCTTATATGTAAATCCTCTAACAAGGTAACATTCTAAATGAGTGTTTGAAATCCTTTGACAAGGTCACTTCTAACAAAGTGAAGATCCTAACAGATCTGAGGGAAATCCCTTAACCGGGTCACATCTAGCAATGTGTTTTTTAATCTTTAACAGGATTGGCTTTTAACCGAGCATACTCTAGAAGAGTATATTTCTTAGTGGGTCCGAAATCTCACAGTGGTTTTTCCCTATTTTGGGTTTCCACGTTAAATTTGGTGTTATGAGATTTATATTGTTCATATGCTTTTGAGTGTGCATGTTTGACAGTTTTTTATTATATGACTGATATATGTTACTGAGGTTGAATCTAATGTTTTCATTGATGATTAAGTTTGTGTGATTCACCCCCCCCTCTCATCTTGTTGGCTATTGGATCTGTACTTATATTAAATATCAGAACTATCAACAAACTCATCTACATTATATGTAACAACTATTGAACAACTATTGATCATTTATCTATTGATGAGAATACAGTTTATTCTTGTCCTATATTTTGTCTCTCTTTTGTACTTTTCATTGAACTCTTGCTCTTGGCAAAATCTCACAATCATGAAAGATTAACTCTTGTGATGATTCTTAATCAGTTTCAAGATATTTCTCATAATGCTCTTTTTTTTTGCAACTGAAAAACAGCAACCCAGTTACAGGGTCCATGACGAAATGCAACATAAAACTAGAGTTGGAATTTCAATCCATAGATAAACATCGATTGGTTTTAGAATGATTTTTAATTAGTTTTATTATCTTATGGACAATGCGTTTTCTTCCTTCGAAATGTAAAACTTGACAGCAACCTAGCTATAGGCCCTGTGAGGGATCACAACATAGAACTAGAGATGGAATCCATAGAAAAATCTTCCTTTGATCCCACTAGAACAAAAATCCATAATCAGCATTGATATGGAATCCATAGAAAAAGCTTCCTTTGATCCCACTAGAACAAAAATCCATAATCAGCATTGATAGAATTTTATCTAGAGAAAATAAAAAAATAAAGCAAACTAATCGTAGAATTATGTAGAGAAATCTAGAATGAATAGGCATAATATCTAATATGAATATAGCTAGGGTGTTTTCTGATTTCCCTGTTGTAATATCTTCTCTCTCTTCCACTCATGAAACGGACAGGCTGGCTAGAAAACCAGCTCCAATACCACTGAAATATCCCTCGTTGCTACTAACTCAAAATCTGCAATTACACCCCTCTAACATTTTTGACAAACAATTTGTTTGCCAAATGTTCCATGAATAATTTCAGTTTGTAAGATTAAATGCTTATTTGGTGGATCGTAAGTAGATAAGATAAGATAAATTTATTAATGTCGAACAAGTGACCACAAAGAAGGTCAAAGGGACTTGTTGGTGTACGTTTTATCATCTACCAAACATTTAGAATAAGATACCCAAAGGTATTCTATCCTCTCTTGAAAAATCACTGCTGATTCCAAGGTCTATATATGCGAACAAGCGACTTTAATGGGATAGCTACTTGGGTAGTGTATGCTGAAAATCTCAAGGGGGACTTACGTTTATGAATGTCTTTCAAGCTTCTGGACTTAGATGGATTTATCAATTTTAGGCGCTCTCTTTTTTTTTGATTTTCCGGGATTTAGACTATCAAAAAAAAGGGGAAAAGGGGATAGGGTTAAGAAAGCTGATCTAAACCTACGAATTTTGAAGATGGTATTAACTAGGTGTTCTTGGGAAACCAAACTTTGCTTCGCCACACTAAGGACAACTACACAAAGCCGGTGCAATCTTCAATGGGTTGTGCTTATGATCGAAGTTTTGGCATACATAGGGGATAGGCTCAGACTAACTTTGCATAGTGAATTGGAAATCATCCATTCACCAAAAGTATGAGTGGAGACACCATTAATTAATACTTATCAAATCCTTCATTCAATTCTAGCAACTGTTAAGTGTATAGCTTCCATCGGATTGAATAAATCAATATATATATATATATATATATATATATATAAACATAAATATAGATATATGCATATTTATTTATAACATATATTAAATCGACATGGTCTATATAATCCCAATAACTATCGGGTTGCATTAGTTAAGACAGCCAAGCACCATCGCTGTTAACTAATGCGATGGAGGGGAGCGTGGACATGGCCCTTCGTCCCCATATAGATATGCAATGAGCAGCGACACTTTCGGTAATGTGATCAATAACCGTGGAAATCGTAATTCTTAGAAAATTGTCGACATTGCAATAGAAAATTTAATATCACAGATTTGTATTTAGATACAAATCGAAGGAAACTATATTCATTGAAATAATCTCATTTAAAGTCCATTCTTATTAAATATTATAAGACTATTATCTTCTCTATCTCTGATCAGATTCCTTAACATGGTATCAGAGCCAGGTTGGTAGAGAAATAATAAACGAGAGACAATTTTCAGACTTGCATTCAGAAGCGAAGGAAAGCAATCATGGTGAACAGTGTTAGAGTGGAGGATAGACTTGAAGGCGCATCCAACTTTGTCTCATGGAGAATTCGAATAACAACAATTCTTCAAGAACTCGAATTAGATGCATACATTGAAGAAGACACTAAGATGCTTGAAGACGAGCCAGAGAAAACAACCTGGAAAAGACACAACAACAAGGCTAAGAAAATCATAATTGACGCTGTTAAAGATCACATTCTTCCAACCATCTCAAAACTTACTACAGCTTATGATATGTTCAAAACCATCTCAAACTCATATGAAATAAATAATGCAAGTAGATTGCTCACCTTAAAACAGCAATTAATGCATATTTACATGAACAAAGGAGAATCAATTACATCTTATTTCATGAGGATTTCAGAGTTGAAAGACCAATTATCAACTATTGGAAATAATGTAGATGATTTGGAGCTATCTCTAATAGCACTTAAGGGATTACCATCTAGTTGGGAATCCTTCATTCAAGGCATTAGTGCTCGTCTGACACTACCAAAGTTCGATCATCTCAAGAATGATTGCACTCAAGAAGAATCTTGGCTAATCACAAGAGGTTTGTAATGTCCCCATTTTAGCAGACTTGGATTTTGTGAGATTAGCCTATTATCCTGACCCTCGTAAGCTAATGTGTTGGATAGAGGGTCTTTTGAGGATTGGTATCATCTCCAGTGTTCAGAGTGCTTCAGTTTGGTCTTTGTTTGGCATCATTCGGACATCATTTGCTCTACTTCCTATTTTTAGTAAGTCTTGGGATGTTAGAGATGGGCCCCTGCTATTTTTAGTAAAGGGGGTATGGTCATATGCAGTCTCCTCATGTTATCTCCCAGTTCAGACGACGTTTGAAAATACAAAGTATTCATGGAGATATTAATGTTTAATTGGCTCAATTAAACATTAATTATTTGGAGATTATATTATTAAGTTATAAAATGACTTTATATTATAAAGCACTTAAATGAGGGTCTATTTATCATGATAAGGGGGCCAAGTTTATTAATAATTTATGAGCACATAACCCGAGGTTTAATTACATTATTGATGCCAATGAAATATTATAACATTTTAATGTTAATTAAGAGCTTTTTGAAGAAGTTCGAACTTCTTGAGGAAATATAAGTGTGCAAAAGGAATCAAACTTCACTATGTGATTGGAGTTTTTGATTGAAGTTTCTCTGGAGCATTGAAGTGTAGAATACCAAGGGTTTCTGCAGGATTCAAGGTTTGTCGGCATTGGAGAGCGTGGCTTCTTCATTGTAACAGCATATAGAGGGTGTGCAATATCATCTGATTATGCTTGTGAGAGTTGGCCTCATTCAGAAGTCAATATTGAGCTGATTGGAGGGTTTATTTCAGAGTTTGTTTGCAAATTGAAAGAGACTACAGTGCGCTACAGTGCCGTGAACAGTGCGCTACAGTACCGTGAACAGTGTGCATGAACAGTGCGCTACAGTGCCATGAACAGTATGCTACAGTGCCATGAACAGTGCGCTATAGTGCCGTGAACAATGCGCTACAGTAGTTTGAATTCTATAGAAGGGGATTTAGAAAGGTGAACAGCTATATATATTTGACAAGGGCTTTGCGTATTAGGAGAATCAAACCAATATATCAAGGCAGCCATTGAAATTCCAGGTTTTCTATCTATGGTTATTGTATTAGAAAATCATTATTTCATTGCATCATTTTCTATTATGATTATATCATGAAATACTTGGAGGTTGCATATGTTTAATGGAGATATAAGCTGCATATTCCACATTCATGGTAACATTCGACATTGATCAGCAACTTAGCTTTCATGCCAATTGTTTGCTTAAATGCCTAATGGCTGTAGGTATACATTGGGATGCATGACAAGTGTTTGTTTTAATGTCAACTAGCTGTACTAGTTAATTTCAGTCATTACATGTGTGTGTAAAGGTCTAAAACAGCTAGTATATCATTTCTATAACAACTTTGCATTGTTAGAAGCTTTCCATAACTTCATTTGCAACCTACAAACCCAAAGAAGACAAATAAAGAATTCACTACAGCGGCTTCAAACATTGTATGCCAAGTGTTTGACAATATTCCTTGGGGTTCAAATAAGCGAAACAGGGTCAGATTAGCCAAGGGATATTACAAGGTTTGGGTCCAAACAAAGAGGGAGAAATTCAAGCACTACATGCTAACACAAGCAATAGAGGGAAGAAAAGGAAGTTCAAACGGAAGAGAGAAAATAACCACAAAAGCAGAGACTTCTCCAAGATTCAATGCTACAAGTGTGATAAATTTGGACACACTCACAGATTCTGTCCAAAAAGGAAGAAAGCTCAAGCAACCATAGTTGAAGTTAAGGAAGTAGAGAATCCTCTATTTTTCCTGGCTTTATCAAGTGAACTAAACTGAAACAAACATATGTGGATAATCGACGGTGGAGCCTATCGACACATAACCGGATTTAGAGATCAATTCGAAACCTTTGAAGGCCACTTAACTGAAAAAGTTACAATAAGAGAAAATTCTACCTATCCAGTGAAAGGAATTGGGACCTTCTCAATTCAACTAAGAACAGGGGATACAGTACAATTGAAAGATGTTCTTTTTGTACCAGGTATCAAAAGGAACTTAGTCTCTATTTCAAGACTAGTTGATCAAGGATATCATGTCACCTTCCATGAAGATAAAGTTCTACTCTGGCCTAAAAATTCTAATATAAAGAATGCTATTCCTATATGATCTAGAGATGGTAGTTTATACAAATTATGTAATATTCAAAAACAAGCACTAAATAATGAAGTATCAAACTCTAATGAAATTTGGCATAGAAGATTAGGACATCTTCGATTTAGTGCCCTGCCTTCTATATGAAAGATTACCACAGGATTACCAAACCTAAAATCTGATCATATTGGAACTTGTAAAGGATGTGCTCTAGGGAAGAACTCAAAAAGGTCCTTTCCCTCAAGTGAACACAAATCAAAAGTTGTTCTAGAACTTGTCCACGCTGATTTGTGTGGTCCAATGTCATTACCATCACTAGGGGGTTTCTTGTATTACGTGATATTTGTTGATGACTACTCTAGGAAAACTTGGATCTATTTCATAAAACTCAAGGAACCAAATGAAGTGCTATCAAAATTCAATGAATTTAAAGCCTTAGTGGAAATTCAAACTGGAATAAAAATAAAGACATCAGATAATGCGGGTGAATACATCTCTGAAAATTTTGAAGAATTCTGCATTTCTGTTGGGATTAAGAGGGAGTCTATTGTACCTTATAATCCTCAACAAAATGGAGTCGCAGAACGAAAAACAGAACCATCATTGAAGCCGCTAAATCCATGATGCATGATCAAAATCTACATATCTCATTTTGGGCTGAAGCCTCAAATACAACTGTGTATATTCAAAACAGATGCCCTCGTTCAATCCTAGAGAATATAACACCTGAAGAAGCCTTTACAGGAAATAAACCAGATTTAAGCCATCTAAGAATCTTTGGTTGCCATGTGTATATTCACATTCCTAAAGAAAAGAGAACCAAGCTAGAACCCTTCGGGAAGAAAGGTATATTTGTTGGCTACAATGAAACCACTAAAGGATATAGAGTCTATATTCCAGGGCGAAGATCTATTGAAATCAGTAGAGATGTCAAATTTGAAGAAGATGCTGCTTATAAACTCTCCCTAAGTACAAAAGATGATCAAACCACAAAATCAGATGAAAATCTTATAGTTGAGAATCAGAGGGAGAATACAATAGAAAATCATGAACTTCAATCACCTAATTTCGAGATTGCTGAAAATCTTAACAACAAGAAAAGACCACTATGGGCAAGAAAGATGATTGAAGAAAATAATGTGGAACTTGATGAAATCTTCAAAGAGAATAAGAAAACAAGAAGTCAATCATGCTATGTTGCACTCATGACCGAACTTACAAAATCTAAACCATCAAATGTTGAAGAAGCCTTAACATGTCAAGCTTGTAAAGATGCAATGATTGAGGAATACCAATCTATATTAAAGAATGATGTTTGGGATATTGTATGTAGACCAAAAGACAAATCAGTTGTCTCATCAAAGTGGTTATTCAAAATCAAATATGCACCAGATGGTAGTATTGAAAAACACAAAGCCAGATTCATTGCCAGGGGTTTCTCTCAAAAGGCTGGAATTGATTACGAAGAGACATTTGCTCCAGTTGCCCGATATACTTCTATCAGAACAATCATTGCCATTGCAGCTTCCAAAAAGTGGAAAATACACCAAATGGACGTAAAGACCACTTTTTTGAATGGTATTATTGAGGAAGAAGTATACATAGAACAACCTGAAGGCTTTGCTACACAGGATGGAAACCTCTATGTGTGTAGACTAAAAAAAGCTCTCTACGGCCTTAAGCAAGCTCCCAGGGCGTGGTATGGAAGGATAGATAGTTATCTCTCCAAACTAGGATATTCCAAAAATGAAGTAGATTCTAACATATACTTCAAAATATTGGATGGTGACATGTTAATACTTGTTCTCTATGTTGATGACTTGTTGATAACAAGAGAAGATCACCTCGTTGCAAAATGCAAACAAGATCTTATGGTTGAATTCGATATGAAAGATCTAGGTCTGCGACACTATTTTTTGGGCCTAGAAGTATGGCAAAAAGAGAACTATATTTTCCTAAATCAAGGAAAACACACCACAGATATCCTGACCAGATTTGGTATGATAGATTGTAAACCTCTCTCCATTCCAATGGAAACAAATCTTCATAAGCTCAAAAGTGAAGCAATAGACTCAGAACCTACAGATCCTACATACTATAGACAAATCATTGGATCTCTTATGTACCTAGTAAATACTCACCCTGATATTTGTTATGCTACCAATGTGTTAAGCCACTTCATGTGCGAACCTAAGAAGATTCACCTAATGGCGGCTAAGCATATTCTGAGATACTTGCGTGGCACTATTGGACTTGGCCTGAAGTATAAAAATGTTGAGAATCTGAGATACAACTCCAAGGGTATTTTGATTCCGACTGGGTAGGCAGTTCCATTGATCGTAAAAGTACAACAGGGTGTTGTTTTAGTCTTGGATCAGCTATGATATCCTAGTTTAGCAGAAAACAATCAGCAGTTGCTCAGAGTTCCACTGAAGCCGAATATATGGCTGCCTCCATGGGAGCTCGTGAGGCAGTGTGGTTAAGGAAATTACTAGTTGGACTATTTGGGAAACCACTGGATCCCACTGTGATTCACTGTGATAATCAAAGCTGCATCAAACTTTCTGTAAATCCAGTCTTTCATAATCGATCCAAGCATATAGAGATCCCATACCATTACATAAGAGACATGGTAGAGAGAGATGTTATCAAATTGACCTACATCGGCACTGAAGAGCAAAGTGTCGACATATTCACCAAACCTCTTGCAAAATTGAAAGTGGAATACCTTAGAGGTAAACTTGGTATGACTAAACTATAGTGAAAATTTCTAATATTAATATTGTTCACATGTGATTTGATATATTCATGAATATCTTGGATGCAATGTTGCATGTATGTGTTGTGTCGTGAAAGGTGACGATCTTTCATGTAAGTGTAAGATCACTATTGTAAGGTGACAACTTTAACAATAGCTGATCTGTTATCAAGATTAACTACATTAAGTTGATGTCCCAGAATGTGCCGGAAGTCTTGATACTAAATTCCTATGACGAGTTACTGAGTTGTTATCATTAAATGGTTGTTCCGAAATATGTCGGAAATTATGATAACAACAATATCATGATTGACTACATTAATTTGCTGTCCCGGAATGTGCCGAATATCATGATACTAAATTTGTTTCCCCAATGATAATGACATGTTATAATTGTCACTAGAATCAAGGTAGTAATCTGATAAGGCTTCAAATAGTTGTTGTCCCAGAGTGGTGGATATCAGATAATCTATATCTCTTTGAGATACGAAATATTTCATTAGTAAATATTCCCAAGTGAATGATCATGTCAAATAAATATGTATATCTAGAAGGTTGTTCCTTAAGACTCAATTGTGAAATTCAATCCTCTTTTGCTAAGAGGGAGTCTTAAGTGTATAGCTTCCATCGGATTGAATAAATCAATATATATATATATATATATATATATATATATGCATATTTATTTATAACATATATTAAATCGACATGGTCTATATAATCCCGATAACTATCGAGTTGCATTAGTTAAGACAGCCAAGCACCATCGCTGTTAACTAATGCGATGGAGGGGAGATGGAGAGTCATGCCCCTACGTGGACATGGCCCTTCATCCCCGTATAGGTATGCAATGAGCAGCAACACTTTCGGTAATGTGATCAATAATTGTGGAAATCGCAATTCTCAGAAAACTGTCGACATTGCAATAGAAAATTTAATATCACAGATTTGTATTTAGATACAAATCGAAGGAAACTATATTCATTGAAATAATCTCATTTAAGTCCATTCTTATTAAATATCATAAGACTATTATCTTCTCTATCTCTGATCAGATTCCTTAACAACAACATGAAAGCAAATCTAAATTAACTTTAACTAATGTGTTGAGGAAATTGAAACCATGCTAATCACTCAAATAACAGAGATTACAAAGCCTTAAGAGAAAGCGCACATGCAATGTATTATTTTAAAACATGACCTTCACGCTACAATATATCAGAAACCTCACACTCTCCAAATGAGAGGAGGTAGCCTTATATAGTTTTTCGAAAAATGATGAACGATCGAGATCAAACAGTGATCAAGGGCCCAGATTGAAAGTTATAAACCCTAATTAGGGTTTCCCAGAACTCTATCATTTTGAATTAATGAGAACATAACAAGTGGCACAGTTGCCATTCTCACTAAAGTATGCGCCTAGTTTCCTTTTCGAACGAGTCAAGTTCATTGAATCTGGGCATGTTGACTTGGACCAATCTGATTGGTCGGAAGATGACGAGGTGCCACCCCAGCGTAAGTTACTCCTAATCTTGTTGAGGCGGTGCAAGAGCAGGTACAGGAGCTGGCTCTTGCTCTCTTCTTATCTCAGCGTTGCTACGTGCAGCAATTTCTAGTTCCTCATCAAGGATAAAACACATGTGATGCCAATCAGGAGTTTTTCTTTTCACTTCCCACGCCAAGCTATACAATTTTGTGATAACGTGTTCTTGTTCGTCGCTGAAATCCAAATCTGGCTGAACTTCTAAAGTATTGGACGAGGTTCTCTACCTGGTTCAGGAGGAATGATTGGCAGGCCCATGAAGCTCGGAATGAAAATTGTTTGAATTTCTTAGAATAATTGCTTGTTGACGACTCTATGCTTGCTTCTTTGTGGCCCCAATTTATGTTGGGCAAGAGGAGGGTGAAAGCTTTAGATAACCCCTTGCAAATATGAAATGATAGGATCAAGTTGTTCAGACATTCGTTGTGATCATGCCCTCCTTCTTGATACCCTGAAATTTGGAGAAGAATTTCTCCATGCCTTCATCATAATTGAGGGAAGTGGAATTTTCTTTGTGAAACATTTCCCATAATCTTCACGCCCAGATGAACCTTGCCCGTGAACTTGTCCTCAATCCTCCGTTTGACTTAAACCTCCAGCTGCGATCTCTATGATGATCCCGCTTCTACTACCATTTGCGACTTGCAAAACCAAAGGAAATTAAGTTAGAAAACTATCTTTTAGTGCAAAGTTTCGAAGGTTAGATGGCAGAATGCTTTGATCTTCCGATTTCTCAACACTTTTAGCTTTGAAACAAGCTGCGAATACTTAGAAGGTCATGCTTGAAAGAAAGAACGTTCAATCCAAAATAATCTTCTTATCAAAATTTTGGATAAACCCGTTAAAGGCACCCCCAATACACTTAAAAAATTTGAGAAAATTGATAAGTCTGCCCACCAATCAACTTCACCTTTGACAGAAATGAGAATATAGAAGGAACAAAACTCAAAAAACTCGAAAGTTCTGCCTTCTATTAGTTGATTGGACTCCAAAATCTGCAGATGCTTGATAAAAAAGAGGTTGAAAAATTAAAATTTCGCTTAATCTGCAAGAAATCACCCTACAACACCTCCAATTTGCAATAAAACTTCTTAAAAAAAATTAGACCTGCAAGAAGCTTGCTTGAAAATGCTCTCGCTCTTCATAAAATTCAAACTCTTATTGTGCAAAAATGAGAGAATGAATAATGTGTTTGTATTAGAGTTGGTTTTCACAATTAGAAACACGCAAATCTTTTCAAAATTTGTTTCTATTTCATCCTCAGTCCATCGTATCTACAAAGAAAGTTTCTATTTTAGTCTTTAGTTGGCTTGTCATCTCTTCAAGTTCGAAAATCTTCTTCATGGTTCACAAAGTGCAAGTTTCTAAACTGATTTTTAGTCCATAAATTCAAACTTGATCTTGAGATATCTTCTTTCAAAACTTTCTAATTCCATCCACAGTTCGAATTCTTTCTCAATCTGCACTATATCTTCTTCTAAAACTTTCTAAATCAGTTAGCAATTCGAATTCTTTCATGGATTTGATGACATCACTTGCATTTTAAACTTATTTTCGAACTTGCTGTTGACTTTGCTTGACCTCCAAGTGTAGGGCGGACTTTCTAGCTCATGGATGGCAAAGTTTGAGCAACACATGGCACCAAGGCATCAAGAAGGCAAACTTTGAAGAAGAGTTAGGCACTTCAACCTGCAGCAAGGCGGACTTCAATAGGCTTGTTCTCTTCTCAAGTGGGAGGGCGGATTTTCTCATGACCACTCACCATCTCCTTAGGCGGACTTTTACCTCTCCCATATGGCAGATTTTTGGCTCATGCTTCTAACTTGTTGCAAGGTTGGGCGAACTTTCTTGACATAGGCACCATCTTTCAACCTCCAAGTAGAGCGGACTTTCTTTACTTTGAAATCATCTTTCATGTCTTCCGAGGTGGACTTTTGGTTGCCTTAGACTTACCTCTTGCTACCCTTAACACCTTCAAAGCGGAGTTTGATAGATATGCTTTGATGTCATCATCCCATAGGGCGGAGTTTAGACAGGCCATAACCATTCACCATCATCCCATAGGGCGGAGTTTAGACAGGCCATAACCATTCACCATCATCCCATAGGGCGGACTTTTCTCCTCTCCTTCATGGCAGACTTTGTGCATCATACTTTTTAACTTGGGCAGACTTTTCACCTCTTAGGCAACTTGGAGGGCAGACTTTCTTCATCATGGGCGGACCTTGGAGAGCTTGATCAAGGCGGACTTTTGGAGTTCAACTTATTTTCTTCTCAAGTGGGAGGGCGGACTTTTCATGACCACTTGCGATTCACCATATCCTTGGGCAGACTTTTTGTGAGTCTCCATCATGGGCGGACTTTCTCATGTTCACTTCATATGTCTTCCTCCTAGGGCAAACTTTTTAGGCATCTCCATAGGGCAGACTTTTTCAACTCTCTCCATAGGGCGGACTTTTCATCCCTCTTCACGGGGTGGACTTTGGAGAGTTCATGACTTATCACCTTGGGCGGACTTTTGAAGACCACAGCTTGGGCGAACTTTTGAACTCATGCCACTTTCCTTTCATGAGGGCGGACTTTTGAAGTTCAACTTGGGCGGATACTTGAGTCTTCCTGTCATAACATTCACCATCAATCATTGATTAGCCAGACTTAGAAAATATTTGGAAAACTTCAAAATTCCACAATTTCTCCAATTTTAACCAAATTGAAATTTGAAATCCACACTCAGGCAAACCATCTGAAGCATCATGACCCCTAAAATGTAGGAACTTAGCGTTTTAGGTCAAAACTTGAAAATTTTCGATCGCGATCAAAGCAGGTCAGTGGTACCAGTGCAAACCCTAGGTCCCCACTTCGAAAAATAAAAAAGAAGACAACCCTAAAAAATAGAGAAAACTTTCTAAAAATAGCCATACCGGGGATCGGGCTAAAAATGCCAAAAACGAAACTTCCTAAAAAATAGGAAAAAGCAAAAAAGCAAACTTTCTAAAAAGAGAAAGTTGTTCAAATTCGTTCAAATCAATTGCGTTCTTTGTCCTTTGGCCTATCTAGGCACTTTGACGGTAATTGAACTTTGTTATCACTTGGCTTGCACAAACTGACTTTCAATCTTTAGGACTCAAACCGTTCAAACTTGACAAAACCAAGCAAAACTGAAGCGGAAGGCCACGGGCACTAACAAAAAACCCTAGAAAGCGGAAAGGAGAGGGTCCCCATTTGCAATGGGGCGATGTGTGAAAAAGGTCACGACAGGACTGCAGAGCACAGAAAAAGGGGCATGCCCACAACGGGAACACCAAAAAACAGTGCCCGAAGAAATAAACCAAAAACAACATAAACAATGGCAACACAAAAAGGAGGGGACAACCCAACAAGGGAACCCCAAAACCCCCACAAATATTGAAAATTGATCTCTTTCTCAACAAATATTGAAAATTAATTCTACAAAAGATTATCAAAAGATTATCAACCAAACCTCATATCTTATTTTCCAATACACTGTTGTTTCAAGAATTATGAGTCATGACAAACACTTTGCATGCGTGAAACATTTAAAGAGTTTGTTGGTAGTTTTTTATGATTCTACCAATGTATACCATTGTGTCAATCTTAACAGTGATCAAGTTTAACAAATTTAGAATAGTTATAAAGCAATGCAAAAACCTGATATCATTTGCTGTCTGGGAAGAGTTAACTCTTAGAGCATAAATTTCTAGGAAGTTCCTTCCTTGATTACAGAGTCTCCAATTTGCAGTGTCTTGTTGATACCAGAAGAAAACAATTCACAAGAAGTGTCAGGCGTTAAATATCAATTCATAGATGAAATGTCATCATAATCCTGAACCTATGCTAATCATAATACACATCAATATTCTTCTAGAATATGCTTATGAACCTATTGTCTCTAGAAAGTCACACGGCAATATAACTCAGATTATATCATCAGAAATCACCTCGTATAGGCTCGGGTCTCAGAATCTCTGTTGCCTTTGGCATATTTCAGTCTTCACATCTCTTGAATTGGAACTCCAATATCTTGTAAAGGAAGGCGATTAGCAAAACCAGACGAGGAATATTATATGCGCATAGGTAGAGAAAACTTCAGGTATTAATCATTTCATTTGATTTGTGCCCGTAATGTATTCCACAGCCTTAATCCTTTCGCACCTATCAAATATATAGTTTTTTCAATCAATATTCAGCCATCTGCTATACTCCATCGGCTTGTCCATTTCTTGTCTTCAATAATACCACAACAATAATATTATGGCCGATAATATCACAAAGTACAATTGCCATAGGCCTCAATTTTTTAATACAAATAAGTGATATAACTTCTCTTTGACTTGACTCATTTGAATGAAATATCATGGCAATCAAAGATAATAATATAACATAAAGTCATATAAATATATTAAGTCCGATAATATCAATAATTATTTCCAACATATTTGGTAATTCTGACCATATTGAAATATAAAACCTCCAATCTTATATTTGTCTTTCTATTTCCAAATTCAACGGGAATGGCAGAATAATATCTCTCCACCAATATTATATGACTACAATAGTAATCGTCAAACATATGCACGGAAATTCATAGAAACGAGAAATGTCGAAAGTTCATCAGGCTTCCACTAAGCGGCATAATGTTTCAACTCCATGGCTCTAGATAGCAATAACCTCCAATGACTGTGCCAAATAAAGAACAGGAAATAAATAGACTTTAGTTACAATAAATAACTTTGAAATACTTGTAGGTTGTGACTTCCTAATCATCGTGAAACTCCATTAATGCTCTAGCTGAAGAATTTGCTTGAATCTTCCAAGCCCCATCTAGGTCAGATCTTCCACTGACAAAAATGGTAAGTTCCAGGCACACAACCCAAGAACCCAATATTTGAGAAACTCTCAAATCACTGAAGAGAATTTATTAAAAACCAATCATATCATTCACCATTGCAGAGAACAATTAAATAACATTATTTTCATTTTTTTGCTTTCCCACACATTTATTTGTTAATGGCTTTAATTATTCTTTTTGACTAAAGTTATGTTAATTAATTATTAACAAAATTACCTTTTTAATTTATTTTTAAGGTAATAATATTAAATAATTAATTTTAATTTCTTTTGCACCATTTTAGCCTTAAATAATAAAACAGGACATTACACTAAGGCCTAACCACTACACCAAAAGACTAGCCTGATGGTGTGTAATGTCCCTTTTTAAGGAAAACCCATTAAATAATTAAGTTTAAGTTGTCCAAACATAATAATTTAAAAGACAACTTAATCTAATTATTTATTAATGCAGATTAAAAGTGACTTTTTATGTCAACAACAAATTATAAAGTAAAGTCACTTAATAAATAGAAGGGAATTCCAAGAGACAGGCAGTGGGTGAACGAAGAGCCACAGGTTGAGCTATTTATTAACTTGGAGAGGCTCCTTTTGGGCATGCTTGGTTTATGTTTGGTTTTGTATTCTCTTGAAAAATTCAGGGAAGCTTTGGCTTTCAGCTAGTTTGGGGACGAAAACCCTCAAGCTTGGAGGTGGTGAACGAAAACCCATTGCAGGAGGAGTTATCATACAGGTGACTCAATTGTGCTTATTGTTATGCTAGTTATCCAATCTAACTATAAGTTTTGTGACTACGATTGGATTTTGGTAATTGCATCACTGAAGATTTCAAGCAACAATCTTTCCTATTTCAAAATTCTTGTTTCAATCTGAAATTTAACGTTTATCAGTATAATCTTGTTGATTAAATTTTAGTCAATTGCATACAAAAATGGCTGTTGAATTTCTGTGAACATTGGGTGAAAAAATTTGGAAATTAATATCCATAGGGGGATATTTCATGGTGAGGGTGGCACCCACAAGCGTTAAGGGTGGCCTAGGGGCACATCTCCCGTAGGCATTCCACCCAAGCATCCGAGGATTTATGACAACTCCATATAGACATGTGGCCGCAAGGGCTCATCTCCCACACACAAGGACATCATATGCCCACCATGCTTCGTGGGTCTTGACCTCAAGACGTCAACTCTGATACCACTAATGCCCAACCACTACACCAAATTACCAACCTGATGGTGAGGGTGGCACCCAGAGGCATTAAGAGTGGCCTCAAGGTGCATCTCCTACAGGCATTCCACTTGAGTGTCCATGGATTTATGACAACTCCATATAGAGACATGGCTGCCAAAGTACATCTGTGCACGGGGACATCACATATATGATGCAACTTTGTAATGGTCTGCTAAAGATATGTTAATGTTGCGATTTTCTCATAAGCTAAAGGGTGCGACTTAAACATTGTATGCAAAAATAATTACTTGTAGTGGTCACCTCACTTGGAAAAGACATATCTTATGAAATGCTATGTCTTTCAAAGACGATCACACTCCTTGGAAGGCATAAAAGGAGTTGGTGAATAGGGATGAAGTGTGTGTGTTGTCGAGTAAAAGACAAATAAGCATATCATATACACCAGCAGATGAAGAAGTTTTAAGAGAAGTTAATTTGCAGATTATATGGGGAGATTGTGAGAAGTTTCATGGCAGATTTGTATTAATTTTTATGAGGAGATTGTAATCAGTTTTGTGGCAGATTTTTAATAAGTTTTATGAGGATATTGTAATCAGTTTTGTGGCAGATTTTTAATAAGTTTTATGAGGATATTGTAATCAGTTTTGTGGCAGATTTGTAATCAACATTATAGCAGATTGGAGAAGAGAATTATAGCAAATATAGAGGAGAAATTGATATACAGGTCAGTTCCTCATATTGGTGAAGTTGGTGCTTCATATTGGTGACGTTAGTGCCTCATATTATAAGGGTTGGTGCCTACAAATTGAAAAAATTGGAGTTTCTTCAGGGTTGTTGCCTCTAGTAGGTTGGTGTCTACAAAATTTGTAGAAAGAAGATTAGTAAAAGCAATATTTTTGCTGTGGTTTTCTCCCACAAGGGTTTCCACATAAATTGTGTTGCTCATTATTTGATTTTACATATGTGCTAATTATGATTAAATCTTGAAGTGATTAAACAAGGTTTAAAAGATGAAAGAATATTGTTATACTGATTCACCACCCCGCTCCCCCCCGCCCCCCCATCGCGCTCCCCACCTCTGAGTATAACCGTGTGCTCATCTTATCTTACCTGCTTGGATACCGTGTAAGATTAAGGCTCAAATTTTTGGTAGGATGGCTACAAAGATGCTTTGACACATTGTAAGATTCAATGCTATGTTGTATTGTATTAAATCTAACTTAAGGAGCTTAAATAGAATTAAAGCAAATTACCTAATGCATAGATAAAGACTTAATCACATGGAAGTATGAATGAATAGAGCACACATCTTATTCACCAAATTGAGTCTGCAAACCATGCTTCCACAAATGCAATGAATTTGCTTTTTATGGAGAAGTGTAATGTCACTACTAGTTAGAGATCACTGTCCTGCAAAACAGACTGTTAGAATGCAACAATATATATATAACTAATCCAATTTGCAATTAAACTTCAATTACTTAATTAAAACTAATCTCAATTCTTATTTAATAAAAAGGATACGAGTGCAATCATGGGACATGTCCTTAGGCGGTTGTAATGCTCGCCTTCTTGGAAACCATCTTGGTTCCAAGCCATACCAAGAAATCGATGGATAATTCGATTCCTGTCTTGGATGTAACATCTTACATCCATGCCTACCAAGGAAGACCATCATATATGATCAATTCCTTGCCTTGGATGATACATCTTATCATCGAAGTCTACTAGAGAGGATCGACCAGATCCGTCTTTTCTTGGGTGAGCTTTTGACACCCAAGCCTTAACACATATGCATATGAATACTCAATATATACTGCCTACCAGGGATTATCATAATCCTTGAATTAGGCTAAGGGACTTTTCTCCCAATAGCCTCCATCACATAGCCAAATTATTGTTATTCATATAACATTTTATATTTCATCATCATCTATATTTTATGTCTGCATCTACATATTCCTTAATTACTATTATTGTTCCTAAATATTTACAAATATGCTGCATACATATTTTATGTCTGCATCTACATATTCCTTAATTACTATTATTGTTCCTAAATATTTACAATTATGTTGCATACATACATATATTTATTTGTTACATACCCATGAGACAATATTATTATACTACTATAAATCTGCCCCAGAGATTGGTATACTATGTCACATACGACGGAATCCTCATTAATGTATATGTGTGTTTGTGGCACACACGTCCACACACATATACATCCTTGTGGAGTGTAAGTTAATTGCTTACCTATTTGCATTCCGCAGTCCGCAATCTTCCCCCGCTCCCTCCTTCCTTTCTTCCAATCTATTTTGATCGGCATTATATGCATTCCTTCTGCCCTTCCATTTGAGAGTTGTGATTCTTCATTAATATTTTGTGTCCATTAGTTTAATGGTCGTCTTTTTCCTTCTTACAAATTGATGCATTAACTTAAATAGACACTTTAGTGGATGCCGATAATTCTTAATCATTTTATTTGGTCTTGGTTATCATATCCTTCCAAATAACTCCTAATCACTAATCTTAATCCAAGATGGCGGTTCTTGGGTATTGTATAGGGCTTATCGATTTGGTCTTCAACATACTTCTTTCGTGTCTCTTGGATACTTAGACACTTGACTGCTCCCTTTCTTGCATTGGAATATATTTGGTTTGAGACATTTCTTTAAAGTCTTTACATAGCAATTGAGGTTTTACGGGTAACACAAGTCCTTATCCAGGTTTTTGTCTCTAATAACATCGGTATTGACTATTTCATTCTCCCATGAGTTCCATGTCAGCCATAACATCATTGTGTTATCCAATTTAGAGCTTCGATCATACTGGAGACTTAATGCTAACTCTTTCCAAATCCTTGACGTTGAAGATGATATGGAGTTTAAAGCAATGGTTGCCATACATAAGATAATAGTAGTTCACCTTCCTTCAAACATAGCTTATGCTCTCTGTATCGAATATATATGTGACTAACGGTTCATATAATTAATATATTTTCTAACAGATTTGTCTTAGTCAATCGACTATTAGTCAATCACTAGTCGAAGGTTTGTGTAGTTTCCATAAGTTTCGTGTCATATGGTATTGTCTATTTACGAATGATCGGAACTAATATCCGATATTATTCTTGCTTTCACATAAACGATCTTATCATAATTTTTGTCCAATTAAATGTTAATGTCAATTAGTCTAAATGATATTCTTGTTTGTTGGAGAAACCATATGATTGCTTTGTATGTATTCTTTTTACCAATCCTTATCATTTACAGAATATTATTAGTTATAACTATTAATAAATGTTAATTAAATAATAATATTTAATAAATAAATAAATTTCAAATATTCATTCGTTGGTAATTATTATATGAATTAATTATTGTCTTATATATATAACGATCATGGAGGGGACATGACAAGAAGGAAAGAGGAGATAAGGGAAGAACTCAATCTCCTGAAATAAAATGAAAGCATGACTTTCACAAAATTTTATCTAGAGAAAATCAGGAAATAAAATAAACTAATTCTAGGATTATCTAAAGATTATGTAGATGCATTATATCTTTAATATCAACCTAAGCAAGATGAATATACCTCAGGTATTATTTTGTGCAATTACACAAATAGCATCCTCCTAGTGGCTCTCCCAATATTCAAGGGCATTTCTCTTCTAAAAGTAGGGACTAAGTTTTTTTATTTTTTGGTATTTTCTAAAATTGAATATAATCACTTGCAAGTTGGTTTCTTTCGTTGTAAACATGCTACAATGTCTATAATATATGTAAATGGCAAATAATATGGAAAATGGTTTTCACTTTATGACACTTGTTGTTTTGTGTTTTATTTTTTAACAATAACAGGAGCTTGAAAGTAAATATGTGGCTGATAAGTGGCTGAAGATGAGCATTCAGTCAATAAAGAAGGCATCACCAGTCAGCCTTAAAATTACATTAAGATCGGTATGGCATCTTATTTAATTACATTTTCTAATTCTTTGTTCATCCATTTTGTTAGTTAAATTTATGAGCAATTCAGGTTGGCTATGTGTTACTCAAGGCATCAGTGTTATGGTTGATTGTTTCATGGCTATTAAGATGGATGATCATCAAAGGAAAGAACCGATTTAGTAATTATGTATGTGGTTTAACTTAGATGGATAACTTATTTATCAAATTATCATTGATGAAGAACGTAATGTTATCTAATATATACATGGGTGCATGCTTGACTATTCTTGCAATCTTCAATCAAATATCAGGTTGATTACCTGAAGCATGAAAAAATTTGATGGATCACTTGTTCAATTTATTAACTGGATGTATTTATTATAAACTTGAAATTCACATATAATAAGTGTGTTGGTTGAAAATATTGTACACCTGGGGAAATATACAAAATTGTGGCTTCAACCACAGTGTGTGAGTAAAACTCTCCTAATTAAGGGAAGGCTCCCCCTATCTATATCTAATCTAAAACTAAACAGGATGAAACAACAGTCTTTCTTCTTTCTTCAAGAAAGCCAATATCCTTTTCTTTTCACAGAAAAGTGATAGCAAGTTAACTTAAAAATAGTAAATATAGAAATGAGACTTTTTTGTAGGATTTTTGGAACATAAAGGGAAGCAAAGTTTCCATGAAGGCACAAAGACCTCCGTCACTTCCCTGGGACGGGAAAACAGAAAGAAAGCTCAAAGTCTTTTACTATCTATTCTCCTATCAACCTTTTTAGATGATTTTCTGCTAATTAAGCACAATATGTAGCAACTCAAAGTCTAACTACATGATGCACTTCACCTTACATGCACAAGTCTTAAAAATAGAAGCAGCACAGAGTCTACAAGCTATCTTCCCACTTGAGCTTTCCACACTAGTTTCAGGTATGATAAGCAACTCAAAGTCTATAAGACCAAATATGAAAACTAAACATACAACTCTAAATACAATTAGCAACTCAAAGTTTGCAAGATTGGCTTTAAATCCCTCTTTCACAATAGAACAAAATTCACAATCAACTCTAGAAAATGTCATCACATAACAACTTGAATTGGCACAAAGTCTCAACACAACTTGCCTCTTTTATTGAAAGCAATCTGATTTACATCTACGCTCAAAGTCTTAGAGTGCACATACAAACTGGCAGAATTTTGTTGCATTGCCAAAAAGATATCTATTACAATAGACCCCCTCAAGTATTTATAGGAGAGGATGTTGGTGTTGGAAATAAGCCACACCCGGACCGACAATGGACTGGTCCAAGAGGGACCAGTAGCTCAGTGGTAGAGCACTCCTGCAGGGTATGGAAGGTCCTAGGTTCGAGTCCTAGTTGGTCCATGTTTCAACATGGTATCAAAGCTAGGTCTAGGCTAGGAGCCCCAAGCACACGAGAGGTGTGGCTTAAGGGGGGCTGTTGGTGTTGGAAATAAGCCACACCCAGACCAACGATGAATTGGTCCAAGAGGGGCCAGTAGCTCAGTGGTAGAGCACTCCAGCAGCGTATGGAAGGTCCTAGGTTCGAGTCCTAGCTGGTCCATGTCTCAACAGAGGAGTCATGAGAAAAAGGTGGGAGGATCCCAACTAACTTGAGAAATTCTCTCAACCACCAAGACATATTCAATAACTAACTATGACTTATTCCAACTATAGTCCTAATTGAACACAACTTGTAGTTGCTTTACATGTAATTACAAAAGTGCAAGTAATGAGTTAACTTGCAATTACAAAGTTATTTTTTTTACATGTAACTTGTCAAAACAAAATTACAAATGCATACCTAAAAGTATTCCATGTGTCTAAAGACACGACTCTAACTGCATCATCCTTTGTTTGTGATGATCTTCATGTCACTTCAGGATGCTAGAACTTGAAGTATTCTGGATTGGTAAAGACACCTTGAACTGGAATGGGAACTTGCATCCTTATCTTCTTTTTTGGGGTAGTACTAGCTTTTCAAGAGGGAAAGGGCTGCCTTCCTCTCTTCATGTCATGACCATCTTTGTCTTGAAAGCATTCTATGCTCTCAACCATGTATTGTTGTTGTATCTCTTCTTTGTATCATCCTCCAATCTTGAAATCTACTTGCCAAATAAGGCCCATGCCTTAATCCATTGATTTGGTAGATCGTGTGTGCAAACCGAACTAACAAGGGAAGGGGTAAATTGATGCAAAAATGGGCTCACAAGTGAATTTCGGGTTCTGGAAGTTGTATTACATGTGTGAGAAAAACAAGAGCATTAACTTGCAATTGTGGAGAACAAACATGCAACTTCATATGTGTAATGGGTAACTACAAGTTTGCACTTGTAATTGGACCTTTAAAACTCATTTTCAAGTGTTTTTTTAGTGCATTTTGGACCAATTTCGGGTTCTGGATGGTTGACTGCAAGTGAAGACTTTAAATGGGAAAAATGAATGAAGGTGTGAAATGAGTGGATGAAATGGTGGGAATGATATGTTGATATGAGGGAAATGAAGCTTATGACCAAAAACAACAAGTGCGGATGGTTATGAATGGATTTTTGAAAAACTTTTCCATGTTGACCATATGAAAAATGGGAAGAACTTTTACTTGTAATCAAGTTTTAAAAACCCGATTTTGGAAAGACAAGCTTTTTCCAACTTTGAAACTTGGAATTTCACCATAAGATGGTTAAGATTTTTCAACCAAAGGGGTAGATCAATTATTTTCATCTCACTTGCAATCGGGTTGTGATGTCCTCGAAAAATTAATGTCTTCTGGTGGAATAAAGTAAACTTTAATTATTTTATATTAGTTTTCCAATGAACTAATATACTATAATTATTAAGTTGAGCTATTTAGCTAATTTTACTTTTTCAATAAAGTTTATTATTTAAGTACTAGTTTTCTAAATAAACTATTATTTAATAATTCATTGCAAGAGTTAGTTGGTTTTCCTACGGGAATATTTTTCCCGATGGCTTGGTTTTAAATAAGTCACCACAAGTAGATACAGGTAGGCTTGATTACAGAGGTTTCAGATGAATTGGTAATTAATTTCTCTACGTGAGAAATTGAAGTATCATTACTCGGCCTTTCGTCAAAATCAAAATTTGACCTATTGGTCTATAGCCGTTGAAGGAGAATATCACAGTGTGCGTTCATTCCTATTTCAAATTCCGGAGCGGTGGCTTAGTTTGAAGTATAATTTCTCTGGCATATGCGTAGAACCAGTTGCATTGAATGTTATATTGACTTCTATTCCTTTGGAAGCAAAAGGCTTGCATGATTCTTAAGTCCTTACCGCATTTGACATTCTTTCCGTGTTGACACCGTATGATGCGAACGTGACCAAATAAGACCGTCGTGGAGTTTGTGAATTTCCGGCATTTTCCATGCTGAGTTCGTGGACCAGTTCGCATTAATTAAACTGTACAATGTGGATTCATATTCTATAGCAGCGTATGTCATTCCATTCCCTGGCGGAATCGTATTATATAGCGCACACTATTCTTTGGTATTTCTGTGACAACACAGTAGAAGGAAGAATCGTAACTATTACTGTTGCCCTAGCAATCCGATTGCAAGCATGGTGATGGAAATTCATTCAATGGTTCGAGACAAACGGATTACTTTCCAGGTGCATTGTTGTTCATTCCTATTTATTCTTAAGTTGCAAATGTAACACAAAATTTCATTCGTACCTAGCATTTGAAAATAAAAAGCAAAGTATGTGTTCTTTGTGGATTCTTGTAGAGATGTTTCAAATATCCCTGAAAGTGTTGCATATAAATAGTTGAGAATTAATTAAGGCCATTGAAGCACTGAACATTAGTAAGAATTTGGAGTTTCAACAGAGTTTCTATTGTCATACTTTGAACTTGTCTATGGTTAAAAATTGCAAACAGACTGTAACTTGTGGACTTTGGCTTGAGATATTAGTATTACTCCAGAACTGTGTATTAATGTTTCCTGTTCAACAATATACCAACAATGATTGTGTGCATTAAACAATTCCTAATATGTTTTTGAGGCATTCAAATTTCAAACAAATATAAGTTGAAGAATTTTACACGGGTTTTTAAATTCCGAATGAAAGCAAAGAGGGAAAATGGGGAAAGACAATGCAATTCACAAATTGGTTTGCAAACTTGGAACAAAGGGGAAAATCTCTCACAAAACCGATTTTAGACAAGAACTAACAAAACAAACATATATACAAATTGATCAAGGAAACCAAACAAACAAGAAAAAGAGAAAAGAACATACCTTGATCAATCAAAATGTCCTCCAAGAAGCAAGAAACAATTCTTGAAAGAAGAGAGGAAAACTCTTAAATAGATAATAAACCACATTCCAAAACCCTAGCCACATTTTTGCCAAAATGCCATATGGAGCAAAACACCTTCCAAAAGCATGAAGAATTGGTCAAATAATACATTCAACCTCCACGCCTAGATGAAAGAATCCAAAACGACTTAGGAGAGGCAAGATTTGTGGCATTTGAAGAAGAAAATTGTGGCATTTTTTAAAAACGTTTTTGCTGTTAAAACACCATAAAACCAGCAATAATGTCTTCCAAATGGCATGAAGAGAGTTGGAAAATGCATGAAAATAAAAAGGAATCCAAAACGCCTTCCTCCTAAGATTTCTCCACAAAAATTGGTGGAAATTGTCAACAAAATCCTTCAACAATGCTAGTCGGGTTTTTGGGAAAGAACAAGTTTAAAATGCATGCAATAAGGAAAATCGGGTTTCTTAAACCTTTTTTACATGTTTAAAATGTTCACTTTTCCCCTCATAAGGCAAAATCAGGTTTTTGAGAGCAAACAAGAAGTTTAAAATACTTGTAATAGGGAAATAAAACTCCCATTACAAGTTTTAAACAACTCAACAAAAGACTAGTAAATGGAAAATAAAATTCATTTTACAAGTCACAAAAACAACTTAAAATTAAAACTTGTAATAGGGAAATAAAATCCCTATTACAACTTAAAGTGACTTTATAAAACTTGTAATGGAGGAGAAAACCCCTACCATAACTTAAAATCACTTAAGTGGAACTTTTTAAAAGAATTACAAGTTTTATTTAAACTTTATAATTTAAAGTTCACATGTAATATGTCTAAAAAGTTCCTACAATGACTTAAAAGTCAAAAAGCAACAAGGGGGAAATAAAAAGTAAGTTACAAGTTCTATTTTTCATAAAGTGCACTTGTAATTAACTAAAAATTTCCGTACAAAGACTAAAACAAAGGAAAACATTAAAACTTGCAACTTAAGGAAAATTTCCCACCTGCAGTCAGGGAGAAAAAACCCGAAATTGAAGGAATGACATAGAAAACGGACCCAGAATGCGATGAAATTTGAAACGTGGTTTGAGGATTAGTCCAATCCAGGGGTAAGGTGAAAGTTTGCCTCGGGAAGCGTGTCATAGAGTAAAACTTTTATTTTTTGACAAAAAATTTATGTAATGGTCCATCATTTTTTAAAACAAAAATGAGGACAACAAAGTGTTATATCTTTATGTTTGATTTATGATCTAATCTCTCTTGTGTTTTCCATTTTATAAAACTTAGGAACTACATTGAAACCAGGATTGATTACTAATTTGCATTAGAATTTCATTTGGCTAGCAAAATAAGTGCCTAGAATTTCTATATTTTTATACTTCCATAAAAGTTTATTTTTCCCTGTGGTGTTATGAAACTATTACTAAAGTCTGAAATAACTTCGTGGAAATAAATATTGTGTATTTGTTCTATGTCACCCTATTACTTGAATAGCAATTTACAAGACTTCTGACCTTACGAAGATTTCTCCTTATTGGCAATGATAATTTTGGAACGTGGAATTTTCTTTGACCAGACATACATAAGTAAGCTCAATATCATTTTTTGTTTAGTTAAATACCTCAAATGCACTAGTGAACAAGAATAAGTAGTGTGATTGAGAATCTCACAATCTAGAAAGATGAAAACCTAAGATGTTGAAAGACCAATGAACATCTTTTCTCCCTCATATGCCTTTTAAGCGGTTGAGAAAATATCATGACAGCAATTGATAAGAAATTTAAATAATTTAACGCATTCTCTATAATGTCCCTTTTTAATTAATTAGCTCATATGTGCACTATCCTTATTTTCCTGTCAAGGATATAAAAATACTTTGATAAATGGGCCGTGGTGTATGTTGGTAAACAAATTTGTCACTACAAATTTCAAAGTGAATTGCCCAACAAGTAGTGACAAATGTCCCAACAGTTGGAAAGATTGCTACGAAATTGCAATCTTCCTCTGTGTTTGAGATTGGCAGCTCACTCATATGATGAGGGTTTTATAAGTTTTTGTGTACTATTAACCTGAAAGTATGAAAAGGAGGAAAAAAAAACTAAAGGAAAATGGATAATAGAAACCCCAGTGATAGGCATACGAATATCAACCAAGATTCAAAAAATGACGACAAATTACAATGGGGTTTTATAAAAAAAAATTCGATGTACAATGATGATGAAAGAAGGAAATCCTATTACAGCATATGAAGAAGCAAGTTGTCCTAGCATAGTCAAACCAAGATATCAAAGTATGAGTGTTCATAATATCAATTGCATGGTTAGTAAGCATTTCAATAGATAATAGAATATTTCCACCAGACATAAAGGGATTACCAATTTGACATACGAAAAAATAATAATAATAACTCAAAGATACGTTCTGAACATACGAGCCAAAAGAATTTTGTATTATCTTTATGAAATTATACAATTTCATAAACCCTTTTTGTACAAAGCGTAAAGCCAAAAGTCATCAAAAAGTCTCTCTGTGAGAATTTCTCCAGAGTTTCCCCTTCGTAAAAGTCTCCTTTACAATAGCAGGAGCCTTACATTTATCTACCTCTTAGCTAACTACATGGTAACCACTTTACAACTACCTGGTTAGCTACCTTTGCAATTTGTAATGTCCCCCACTAGATGTAGGTCAGTTTAATAATAATTAATCTGTCTCAACACATTTATGATTTAAATTGATTAATTAGGAGACAATTACTATTCTTATCATCTGAATGAAATCATTATTTCAATACTACAATGTAATTATTTCTTAATCAAGAAATCATGAATGAGATAAGTAGGATTAAGGTTTGAGACAGACCTTATGTTAGATGAGTGTAGTCTTGTGAGGATAACTTGCACCCAAAAAGAAAAGCAAACACCTACATACATGTTCAATTATAATTAGATCTAATTCATTCTAGTGCAAAAACAGATAGAAATTGGTATATGAGACATGAGAGGGGTTGTGCGGGTCCATTGTCTACCAAGCCCAAGGAATGGTTGCTTCTAACCTCCTTGCTAGACTTGGCAGCCCATGTTGCTTGTCCTTCAAGCACATCACCCATACACACAGCATCTTGCGAGTTCGGTATGCGAGTTCGGTATGGAGAGTGCAATCTGGTTCCTTGACTCCCAAGATCCTATGACCACTTGTGAGCCCCTCGTCACCATTGGATTACACCTCAAACCTCTTCCCACGAGATGCAGCAAATAGATTGAACCACTTCTTCAAGTGCATACATCTCATATGGAATTTAACAATTTATAAATGTATATGCATATTCCTCTAATTAATGTTGGTTTCTATACAAAAGTTATTGTTATGCTCTCATACTTCTGTTTTTATTACATATATAATAACTGTTATCAACCCTTATAAAATTCAGCTCCTATTCTGAATTTATAAATTGTGATTAATTCTTACATAATTTTACTTTTTAATACATTACAGCTTAACTTTATTCCTCATTGATTATTAGCTTATAAATCTTCAATAATGAATTGCTTAAATTATTAAGTAATGCCATATACCTGGCCATATGCTGTTTGCAACTATAAATCAATTTCACTGAATGTTTGAGAGCCAGACTTATCGCTGCACTTTCTTGTAGTTGGAACGATTGTCTTATATACTATTCAATGGCAATGAAAGTCATGTTGCAAAAGATATGACTCTTGGCTGTTCATAACCACTACTTTCCTTGCACACTTTCACATCTATTAGCCACAGATTATTCTCGTAATTAATTCGCTGTCACATGATAATAAACCGTGCATTCCAGCTATTGGTTAGATTAAAAATTAATCAAGGGGCTGGGGGCCTAGCTCGATTGGCGAGAGCTTCCAGTGGTGAAGCACGAGGTCACGAGGTCTAGTCTCCCCACCAGCCCACGTGGTACCAGAGGACGTGTTGCGCCAGCATCACCAGTCCCGTTAAAAAGTTTACCCGGCGCACTGCAGCTTATAGGGGGGTGCTATACCCAATTCTTGCAGTCTAAAAAAAGAAAAAAAAGATTACAAATTAATCAAACTGTTATTAACATTATTTACGGTTGGGTGTTTGTCTTAGACAGCAATTCCAATCTCTATATATTTTTATTTTATGCTCCCTTGGGTCTGCTAATGCATATTCTCATTTCACAATAAATTAATATTTTACAATAGAATTCAGACTGTTGTGCAAATTATTGTAACCTTGCTTGTATTATTCTTCTTCTTGTTGCTGTTTGATATTATTCCAAACATGATGCCATATCCTTTTTTCCTTCAATCCTTGTTCGATGCTGAATAATTCTCCCCTTGACTGTTGACTGCTGATTGATTAATATGCCGATCTCTATCCCCATGCATACCACCAAGAACAAGGATGTTACTGCCTGCAACTTAATAACAGTTCTGATCTGATCGATGGTGATATCACTGGCTGCTTTGATTCCTTTCCTTTATATCTCTCAATGTGAGAGAGAGGCCACACCTCTTCATCATGTATGCTCTTTGGCAAGAGACATATCCTTTCACCATTACCACCCTTTGAAAGAGTGCAACTCTTCATTATTTCTGCCCTTTGAAAGGGACACAACCTTTCACAATCAGATCGGCACTTCTTATTTAAATCAGATCTGCACTTCTGATTACCAAATTATACCCCTCTCAAATGAGGTTCTCTTCACCCTTCTATATCTCATGTTTGAGGGAGTCACAACTTTCCATTCCATGTCTTTTGAGCATTCCTTAACTTATTCAAATTTAAATTATATTTAATTATATTCTTTTATATTTCTATTTTTATTAAATTTTTATTCTTTTGCATTTTAATTTTATTATTATTATTTACCATTAAATTCTATTTCAAAGTGGGGACATTACACAATTTGAGGAAAATAAAGTAAGCTTCATTTTAGTTAGATATCTCCCAATTTTTTCACAAACATAGCTTATTTTCTAACCTATCACAAACATGTGACAAAAGTCACTTTTATAAAAGATAATATTAGAAACAAAACTCGTGACTTATGACCTTAAATTCCAAGAAGCAAGTTGTACAATTGAATTCATTTAAAAGCCCCTTTTCCTTTACTTGTACCATCTCTAATACTTTCTAAAGACTGTTGGTGTTGGAAATAAGCCACACCCGGACCGACGATGGACTGGTCCAAGAGGGGCCAGTAGCTCAGTGGTAGAGCACTCCAGCAGTGTATGGAAGGTCCTAGGTTCGAGACCTAGCTGGTCCATGTCTCAACATGGTATTAGAGCCAGGTCCAGGCTAGGAGCCCCAAGCACATGAGAGGTGTGGCTTAAGGGGGGTGTTGGTGTTGGAAATAAGCCACACCTGAACCGATGATGGACTGGTCCAAGAGGAGCCAGTAGCTCAGTGGTAGAGCACTCCAGCAGTGTATGGAAGGTCCTAGGTTCGAGTCCTAGCTGGTCCATGTCTCAACAAAGACATCCTTGGAACTGAGCATTATCTAAACATGTCTGAACTTAGTTGCATAGCATGAACTGATGCATATTTCATATAGAAAAACACAAAATGGTGCATAGTAGAGAAGGGATAAGATGTCTAGGATAAAATTCTCTTCAATCAAGGCCTCATTAGTCCATAATCAACATATCAAAGATCCAAATTAGATGATTTTTCAAATGAAAGCAATCCGTTAATTGCATTTTGTCAAAAAAAAATGAATTGTAGATGCATGTCATAAAAAAAATAATGCACACTTCCCAAGCATCTCACACATTTCCCTAAGCTTTTCCTTCTACTACTCTTTAAATTTGACGAAACATTAACAATGTTCATATTAGGCTTTTTTGAATGAAAGACTTGGCATTGAATTCATTTAGGCAATGATCCAAACATGACCTGACTTCTTAATAGTACTTAGATTCTCAATTCTGTTAGCAAGGCCCTTAAGCAACCTATCCATCACGATGTTCATTGTTATTACATTTGGAAACAGGCCTATCTATGCCATTAAGCTTTGTACTCTTCCACCATTTTTCCTCTTATTTCGAGGCAAGTAAGAATAGAATTGTATGCTATGACATCTGATTTGCAGCCCTCTTCTCTCCCATTCTGTTAAGTGATTTATATGATTCTTCTAAGTCTTCAACATTTTGAAATCCCATAATCAATGTATTCTAGGCATAGATGTATGGCACCCTCTTAGTAAGTTCCATAGTCTCACATAGATCAACTTCTTCACAATATATTTCTCTTGATAGCACATGAATCGTAGTTGTATATGTCACATCTCTAGCATAACGTTTTGTACCTTCATTTTATGTGGAAATTTCCAAGCCATATCTACCTTATCTACCTTTTAAAATAATTTATGCAAACATTATATAAACTGGTGTTTGCATTCTAGGTATCGCTTCTTATTTCCTCCAACAATAATAATGTAGCATTTAGCTTACTTCCTCTAGAAATTGTACATACTAAGGTAGTAAATAGGTGGGTGTAAACTTCGTATGATATCTTTTGCATTTTTTTCAACATAAAACTATCATGACCATCTCACCAGCTTCTCCAAGTGCACCAATGAGAGTCGTATAAGTTCCAAAAAGCAAGCTGAAATTTAATCTTTCTCATGGCAAGAAGTATCTCCATAGTCTCTCTCAGCATCCAAGAACCTCCTTCGCCCAACTACGAGGTGAATCACTTCTCTCTTAATAATGGCCCAGATCAACTATAGGAACTTGATAATTGTTCAAACTTCAAAGCAACAAAGGCAGTGTCATTAAAAGCAGTTGAAATATGTGAACATTCTCTCATCAACCAAACCATTGTAGAAAAATTTGTAGACTAATATCTATTAGAAATTGACATTCACTATGTTTCCCATTCTCATAAGTTAGTCCACGGAGCATTAGAAATCAATTCCTTTCAAATTATACATGTATGCCTCATCTCTCTAACTATAAATGAAATCGTCCAGCGTACGGAAACCCAAAATTCGCCATTTTGTTGGTTCTGCTTGAGAAGTGTATGAATCGCACTTAGGAAACTGGTAGAAAAGGTAGTATCTGATCTTTTCATAACAAAACAATTTTTCTATATGCAGTAATTATAATACAAATAGATCCAAAGAGCTCATTTCTAAGACTTTTGAGCCCTCATTGTTCCAAAATGTTAGCCATCTTTGGTATCCGCAGGGGAATGTTGGTTGCATACTCACAGAGTTTGGTAATCTTAAGAAACTATTCAGAAGTTCATCTGAAGGTTCCATTTGCTTAAAACTTCCAACACTCACCTAATTAAACCATTCTGTTTAAATCTGGTCGGGTATTGCATTCCATGAGATTTCGTTTTTTGATGCATTATGTCAAACATTTCACATGCCTCAACTATGCTACCACATTTTGCATGTGTCTAGCAAGGTCACTGCAACATCTAACAATAATTTTTCTTTTGTCATGCTTTAATGGATGTTGCCCAGACATCTGATATAGTGCACATTATTATACTCCAAGCCTACTTTTCACATTGTTTCGTTTAGCATCAGCAGTAATTTCCACAAGAACATTTTCCATGTTTAAAATGATGGAAACGGTTCACATCTGTTAGAAGAATTTCTCTATCCATAGCACGAGAGATGAATTTAAATGCAGCGTAGCAATCAAAAGGTATTTGAAGGTTCTTAACAACTTTAATAGATGTTCTAGGGGTCACATTTAACAAACCAACGACAATTTCTAACTTTTCACTATGGCGACAAATACATAATTATTTTTCCTTCTCTTCCATTACATTAAGTAGACATCTTGAAACTAGAAATAGGCTACTGCCTTCATTTGTCATGCCAATTTCTCCAACTTTGCATGTAGCAAGTAGGACATGAGTAAGGTTGTGGAATTTGGCTTTACGCTTGCTGATACATTTGCTTGAATTTTTTAAGGCTTTTTGACAAATCCATTTTATGTGCATCTTGCAATCATTGCATTCCATGCAATGACACTCTCTTTGAAGGATTTTGTCAAACAATATACATGTTTTCAATGAAAACTATTTCTTGTGTGCATGTCTACCAGTGCATTTCCAGGTATAACATCTGACAGAAATCTTTGTCTCTTATGCTTGTATGACTGGAAATATGCCATTGCAATGCTAAGGTCATGGAATCAGGCTTTACACTTTCGAATCGCATTTGCTAGAAACTTTCTAAAGTCCTTTCAACAAATCTCTTTGTGCACATCCCACAATCATTGCGTTCTTTGAAATGACATCTCTTAAAGGCAATTTGTCAAACAGTTCACATGCCTTGGCTACGATTCCATTTGTTACAACATCGAACTAAATCCTTTTATCTTTCATGCTTTGATGTATGTATATATGTTGTTAGCTTCTGATTTGACTCTAGCAGGTAAATGTTGGCATAAGTTGTGGGTTTTGGCCGTGTCTGTTCCCTCTAAGTGGAGTATGGCAAATTTAATGGCGTTTTATTCCATCATGGGAAATAGGTGTCCAACTTTTGAACCCATGGACGTGCTGTAGACTTTTTGGATCCATCAAATTTGGAGAGGGTCATTTTACGAAGCCTTTCCTTTAAGTCTGGGTATACATTGGTGTGTATACATTGGCCTATGCTTCTGTGCTGGGTTAGAAATTAGAATGCTAGCATCTGTTAGGATCGAATTAACACCTTCTCCCTGTTTGTCTGGGTCCAACTTAGATGACATAAAATTTTGAAGTCTTCTATAATAAGACAATTTTCTGGAAGTATAGATATATTCCTTAGTTGCTTTTCCTTATGGTAGTTTATGAGGGAAGTCAAGGCAGGGGCATGACATAAAAAGAGAAGTATAAGACGGGAGAGAAGATAGAAGAAAATAGGGGGTAGGAGGTGGGGCATAGGACACAAAGTTTCTCAACAATTTTTCAATATCTTTTATGGCATATGAGAGTGAAAAACATAACAAGCTGGATCTAGTTCAAATCCATCCAGATCTGGATTTTTTGGACTGGTTGGATTTGTCCAATTTGGTCCAAACTTTTCAATTCTTATATAAACTCTACCAAAATATTTCTGAACTTCCAGATATCTGATTTTTTGACCTCCCAAACAAAACACTGGTAACTAAGGGGAAAGCGCAAGAAGAGTTAAAACCTAAAAATTCAATTCATATTCTTACTAGCAAGAGGGAAATCATGGTTATTTTGAACTTGAATTGTTTTTCAGATCTAGCCATAATCTTTTTTTCATTGATTAGCAATAAACAAGTGTACATCAAAAGGAATACCCAATTAGCAGATCATTTCCCTTGGTTTTATAAACTTAACTTTGGGTTCAACCTGTCCAATTAGGAAAACCTCCATTTTCTTCTTTGAACGACACCATATCTTCTCAAAACATGTCTACATGAAAAATAGTGTCTTCTAAAAAATGTTGAGTTGACTCAGGTTTCAAAGCAGAATATCGGCAAAATGAACATCAAATAATTGATAACCTTCTGTTAAGGAAATACATCTAGTTTTCCCTTGCACTTGACCGTCTCAATAAATAAGAAAGCACATTCGCTGCAGTTGCACAAAGGAAGATGGCTAGAGCACAACATTGTTGAATGGATCTCTGAGTGAATTCAATCTGAAAGGGCTCTTCTCACACTGACTCTTGTAAAGGCTTACAAAAAATCTCCAATTACTAGTGGAAAAAGGAGCCAATCAAACCTGTTCAGAATAAAGTCCCATCAATCCTGTTAGAGGCTTTATAAAATTTTAAAAGAAATTTCTTTTGCTCAACTCTTGTGTCCACTCAAAATTTCTCAAGCTGGTTATTAAGGGTATATCTTCCTCTAAAATGAGTTTGCTTCTTTCTGACATTCCTGGAAGCAAGCACCCTAATCCTCCTTGACAAAACTTTTGCTAGAGTTTTGTAGGAAAAATTGAGCAATGTGGTGGGATGGCAACCTCCTACCAATTCCCTTTTGAAGCTTGTCTCTATGTTCTATTGCTCTTCACAAGAATATGTGCATTTTAGATGTGAAAAATGGGAGATTTGATCAATGTCAACTCAGATATACTTAGTGTAAAAATGTCTTATAATACATTGTATGTTGTCCACTATCACAAAGCTTGAGCTAACTTATGTACCAATCACAACTCTATGGGAGCGTTCTGTGTGGAGATCAGCATGGATAATATGTCAACTATCTTCTTGTTTGGATAAATTCTTATTCTGTCACTGATAACATTTCAGAAGTTTTTACCAAGGGGATTAAGTGATCCTGAGCCCATCTGGATGTCCAGATTCCTCTTATGCATTTTCAAAGCATATATGTACCATTTATGATTAGTTTAGTATAGCTTAAGATTTTAATGTCCAGGACTTTGAAGGATCATCTTATGGATACTTTTTTATCAGGGTTTTCCCCAGCATAAAACATACTGATCAATTTTGGGGATTGTTCCACCAGACATGGGGAATCATATCTTGTTGCATGAGGATATACTTGTTTCTTAAAACAGTACTAAATGTTTTTCACACGTTGGATCAAGAACAGCTTTCTACTGGAATTTAATTTATCAATGACTTCAGATCTGTTGATTTTGCTCATCAAGGTTAAATTCTTTTAGACAAATTCTAATTATGGTGTATCTATCTGGCTCCAGGTAAGAGAAGGCAGGAAGCAACATCTACACGAGTGTCTAATTAGAGAGTATAGACTGAGTTGTCATTGCCTTCTTCGGGAAATTTCCAATGATTTCTATGAGGTGATAGCATAAATATTTGTAAACCTGATGATTTTTTTCAACTTTATATTATATTAATTAGCACTCTAATGAGGTCCATGGCCTACATACAGGGGTGCAGAGCAATATTGGTGGACAAAGACAGAAATCCAAAGGTAAACTCAAAATTCAAAAGTCTTGGGTGGTTTAAGATTTTATTTGCTCACTTTTTTCTTTCAATGTGTGCATCATATATTACAATATAAAACAATATTGATACATGTAGTACAAGGGCCAACATATCAGTTCTTGCTCATAAAATTCTATGTTTTTAGCCTTAGAAGTGGTTGGTGAAGAAAACGTATTATTAAACCTTTGATGTTCATATAAGATAATCAATTACTAGTGTGCTTTAATTTTAAGATTTCTTTTGATAGAAGAAAAATGTCCAAAAGATTTAGTCCATAAGCAGGTTTTTATTTCTTTGAATGAATGTTTTGGTTGTATCCTTCCCATAAGAGACAAAAATTCATTGTTACAGTGAATTAATAAGCAACCATCATTATTATCTTAGTGGAATGTCATGAGCTCTCTTTTCAATGTGCAGTGGAATCCTGACAAATTAGAGCATGTGACTCAAGACATGATTGATCATTATTTCTCCCCAGTAGAAGGCTTTGAAGATTTACGACTACCCATTGATCAACGAGCTTCCTCTACAAATTACATTCCCTCAAAACTTTGAAGAAAGTACATAAGTAAAATATGTTTATAAAGAAAAGATGGCAATTTCATTCAGCTACACGTTATAGACATGATGGGAGACGCTAATCCCTCCCCATGGTGTATCTAGTATTAAGTTATATGATGTACCATTGATTGGCTTCTGGTCATTTGTGGGCATCAAAAGTGTCCTCTCATATTTGAAAAGAATCTCTCTAAATAATGTTATGGTCAGTTAGTCAAAAAAATTATAATAAGACAACAACATGCCTATATTTTTCGAAAGAAAGATCATAAAGAAAATAGATAATAAAGAAACCACTGTTTATCAAACATTGTTTTCTCTAATATTTTATTTATTTATTTAACAACTTTAGAGTTTCTTTTTGTATTATGCTGACAGCAATTTGGGAGATTTCTGTGACTGATGCACTTAAAATGGTATTTGCCAATCCGTTTGCAAGAATGCTCAATTAAAGAATCAATCAAAATCACAAAAAAGGCTTCAAATTGTGTGCTTAGTTATATGCCATGCCCATGTATATTTCTACTGAGACCTCTTAAAGTTTTATTTTCAAAAAAATGATCTCCTGATTCCTTGATGCACTTTGGTCTAACGAACATTAAAGTTTTAAACACTCCTTTTCATTTATCTGCCCTTAATGTTTGCAATATGAAAATAAATTGCTGAATATTATGAGAGCGCACTCAAAACACTTGCATGCAAATCGTCAACCTGACCACGTTTTAGTTTTTGCAATATTTCCCTGTTAAATGTGTTTAAGAAAGTAAAGATGTGAAAACATTTTTCTAGAAGAGATTATTTTATGTAGGCATATGTAACACGCAGCTGAATAAATTATTTGGTAGAAAGGGAGCGGTGCTCTTGTAAAAGATGATAGCTTTGACTAATTCTTCAGTAAGGCCTGAGATCTAATAGCCTAATTCTATCAACTAGAAAAGATATTGTAACAATTCGTCAATAAGCATCTATACCTATAATTTCTTTTTGTTGGGTTACAATAAAAGCAATTATTTGTAGCCATGAACAAAAGAGAACATACTTTTTAATTTGGTTAGTCATTATGATTTGTAAATTGCATGCCAAGTTTTCAACTAAGAGTTGTGGTAGAGTCCAGTGAAAAATAGCATTTAAATATGAAATGATAAATATTCATAAATCAAGTTGAGCATCTTTTGGGATTACTTGATCATCTAATCACAAAGTCACGACATCACACATGAAACACGTTTAGAATTTGGAGCCACATCCTTTTTTTACGTGGCGTTGGGTGGATAGTTTGGTGGAATAATGCCATAACCTGTACTTCACAGTTTTTTCACATTTTTGGGTGACAACTGGCTCATTTTTTTCATTGCTCATATGAAACCGCCACTTGAGAGCTTGGCCTAGTGACCACCACCCTCAAAGCTCACTCACTCAGCGCAGGTGCCTAGTTTCAACTGGCTTAGCTACAATAGCAAAAGCAAATTGTGGATGCTCATGTAGTATGTGGCGCTCAAATTAAAGCGTGGCTGCACTAGCCCAAGATCAGGATAAGGTCTCCAAGGAATTGTGAATTCCCCACACCCCAAGATCATGTATAAAAAAAATTATCCCTCCACAAGAGAATGGAAAGAATAGCTTGCTCGATTATGGATGGAAGATTGAATATGTGATACAATCATACAATGTACATATGAGGCTTTACTTATAAAGGTAATGTTGATAGGTAGGATTAGACAAGATTATGACATTGAGACAACTAATTTGATAACTATTAAATGACTTAGGACAAGATGTAAATGGTAAGATAAGATCTTATGACAACTAAGACTTGTAAAAAGATTTGTAGAACTTAAGTAAGCTTGACATGTGAATAGGACTTATTAGTTGGATCAGTTAGGTAAACTACCTTCACCAACCCACTCGCCCACCCCACCCTCACACCTTAAGTGCAACTTAGGGAGTAGTAGACATGTAAAAATGATGCAAAGATGATGATTATGATTATAGATTGTGGCTACTAGACCATAAATAAGTACTTATTTACAATGCGATCTCTCACAAACAAAGAAAAAGAAAAAACCTAGTAGAACAAAACTCCTCTCCAAAAGAAAGAAAAGATACAAACAAGTGATGATGAATGGATTCAATGATACCCCCCAAGGATTACATCCATCACGAATTCATAATGAATTATCCCTCCATAGGAAGGAAAAAGAGACTATAGAGCCCCCCTAAAATGGTAATAACCTATTGCAAAGAAACTTTGGAAGCTCATTTTGGAGCAAATTATGGAATCTTAATTGACAAGATGATTCTAATGCAAAGAAACACTAGAAACTCTCGATGGAGCAACCTTGGAATTTGATTGAAGTAATAGAAAAAATGATTAATAGTCTTGTTGCAAAAGAATAGTGGAAAATTCTCTATGGAGCAACCTTGGAATTTGATTGAAGCAATAGAAAAAATGATTAATTGTCCTGTTGCAAAGGAACATTAGAAAACTCTTTACGAAGCAGCCTTGAAATTTGGTTGAAGCAACATGAGATCGATATATGATCTAGAGCTGAAATGAAGTGATTTGATCAAAATAGTACCTTCCTAAATATTTGCATGTTCAAGTAGTCCTCCAGGATACCCCAAAAAAATGAAATAAAATTTTCTTGAAACAAATTTGGAAAAAGTGCATGGATGGCTTGGAAGAGATCCCAAATACTTTTCCAACATCACTAGGATCATTAAAATCAAATATTGTTGCAAAAAAATACAAGATCGAGAGACAAAAATATAGATCTAAATTCAAGTAGCAATTACTGGCACCAAACAGTAGAATCTGAAAAAAAAACCTCATTCATTAGAAAGTAGACTAATCTAGCTTTTTGACGGTATCTCATTTATGAAAAATGGACACTGGTGAAAGGTTATTATGATTTTCTAAATCATTGTAAAGTTCCCAAAATGGTAAAACAATTAGGATCGTGGCTAACTAATCTAGTAAAAAAAAAACTCATCACTCTTATGCCGCCAATACAGCAGTGAACAGGAGGCGAGTGGTGCTTGGGGTAGCGGGCTAGTTGCATTGCTCGAGCTTTAAGCCTTTCCCAATGAGATGTGATTGTGGCGATTTAAATTTTGAAACCAAGTGCTAACCAGTAAATGTCGATTAAACAATTCATCAAAAATTGAAATTTGTACCCTCATTTACACCATACTTTCCATACTATTAAGCATATTTAAGAAATGTAATAGCTCTCCCAAGAGTTTCTTGATATTCACCAATCCTTTGTTTGATACTATGAGCAAGTTTTTGTTGCTCAAGAATATACTTTGCAAGACGACTTTCTTTGCAACAATGTCTAATAGTTGTTCCTTGCCATCTTTTAAATACCCAATGCACTCGATAAATTTGCAGGGAGATTGTATAAAGTCCTCTAGTATAGTTACTCCTCTTGGCATTGGTTTGTCGAGACTTTGCAATCTTTCTTGGTTACTAAGGATTATGATTTGAGACTTGTTAATGTTGTGCAAGTTGGGGTATCTTTTTTGAAACCAACAATGGGTGGTTTCTCTTCTTACCCTACTAAGCATGTTTCTAACCTACACCAAAGTAAAGTTACTTTCATTTTGAGGGATCTTAATGTTGTTGTAGATTATTATTATTAATATATGAATTAAATAATTGTAAAAGTGAAGATGACAAATGGGGGTGGGAACTTTTGAACAAGGAAGTGGGAAATTGTAGGATTTCAAGGACAATGGTGAGAATGATGATGACAATGACTCAAATGGTGATGAATAAGAGGACTAGCTATACACTCCAGATTTAGAGGATAAGGATTAAAGTTCGCTAGATTTATGAATAGAGGATTAGTGAATTATGAAGTGCATCAAATGACTATCACTCCATCAATGTCTATTTTGGAGAGGGTTTTTTAATCCTCTTGCTTCAAAGGAGGAACTTTGAATGGGTTTTTTATCTCCCCTGTTGTGTTTAAGCTTCTTGCTAATTCGGTGCAAGAGGAGGGCTTCATTGATGGGTTGTTTCATCTTTCTCTCGGGGTCTTATGTGAGGGTGTTTCTCTCTCCTCAATGGATGCTTCTTCAACTCAATTCCTTTCTAGGTCCACCCCAATCAAGCCTTGTGTGGAGACTCCTCTAGTCATAGTATCTATTAGGGGCGTGATTGTTAATGGTTTGGCATTTGTTGAGGATGACTTCAAAATGTTAGGGAACTCCATTAGGGTTACAATGGGGACAAAGGATCTCCACCTACTATTACACTTGATAAATTTGCAAGGAGGTTGTATAAAATCCTCTAGTATATTGCCTCCTCTTGGCATTGGTTTTGTGAGGCTTTACTAGCTAATATGGTTACTCAGGACTATGATCCAAGGCTTCTTAATGTTATGCAAGTTGCAGTATCTTCTTTGAAGCCGGCAGTGGTAGTTCCTCTTCTAACCCTACCGAGAATGTTTATAGACTACACCAAAGTGAAGCTCCTTTCATTCTAACGGTTCCTAACGTTGTTGTTGATAGAACCTTTACTTGCTTGGAAAATCTCATCATTGGAATATTCTCAAGCTTTTGTCTAAGTTTAATGTTGTCTCAATGTCAAGCTTTTAAAAGATGGTGAGTATCCAATCAGATCTGGACGACTGCCATAACAAATACATTTTTCTTATTCTTTTGAAACCATTGAGAAATACACAATTTTACAAAAAGCTCATTAGTTCCTTGGTAAGTTTGATCTTCTTTAAAAAGATGGTCTATTGGCTTTAATGTTGCCAAGGAAAACTTTAACAAGGTCTTTATTTCAATTAGGCTCCCAAGGCTTTCATTAGACTAATGTGATATAGTTAATTCACTTGGTTAGTTTTTATCTATTGATAGTGTCATGAAACCTATGAAACATTAGGTTTTTGCTAGATTTTGTGTGAGTGTTGATATTGAAAAGGTGCTACCAAATACCATAAACTATGTTCCAAACTTGATGTTTGTGAGAAGAGAATCCATTATGAGTACTAATTGTAGGTTTAAATTATTGCCATAAAGTTGGGAACTTCTTCCATTCTTGCCAAGATATCAAAGAAAAACACCATATTATTATAAAAAGTACCATTTCATCTCTCAATCATGGGAAAGAATTTTAGAATGTTGTTAGGAGTGTTTTGGTTTGAGGAACAAAGGAAAGGAGTTAGACATTGTAGTTGTGGGTTTTCTTGGGGATGTGAGGAGATACCCTTTTATGACAAAGATAAAACCAAATGTTGTGCCTATGTCTTTCAGTTTAGCCTAGATCTTCAAAAAAGGTAGGATGGCCCAAAAAGTCAGGCTTTAACTCCACTTCGATACTCTTTGGTGATTTATGGATTCAAACCTCCTTGATTGTTGTCATGATTATCCCTTTGTTGTTTATTATTTTAGGACCTTTTTAGTTTTAAGGCATGTTTTGTTGTTGGTTCTAGTTTTAGGAAGTTGTTGTCTTTCTTGATGTACAAGGTTTTTAGGCCTTTTCAAAACCCTCTTTGAGTTCATAGCTCCAGCCCAAAGCATTTGTCTAATCAGAAACACATGAATTACAATGATGAAATATTACAAGGTTATAATATTGCAAGGAATGGTTCAACTTCAAGTGATGTTTTCTTCATACTTAAAAATTCTTCGCACTATTGCAAATGAAACTAAGATTTGCAGCACTACTGCATGTGAACTTTCAACTTATTGTGGGTGGAACTAAAACTTGTAGCATTCTTGTAGGTGAATATTTGACTTGTTACAAGTGAACTCGTAGCTTAATATTGTTGGTCCACTTTTTGGATTAATGAAGGTGGACTTTTAGGCCTTGGCACAAAATAAGACTTGGGTGTTACATAAATTACATCAAGGAAAGAAGCTTAATATCTTTACAAGGTAAAATATAAATCAAGTGGTTCTTTGGATAATTGCAAAGGTTGATTTGTCGCTATATGATATGCACATCAAAGAGTAGGCTATGAAGAAATATTTGTTCCAATTATGAAGATGGTAATCCTTTTGGCTAATTGTCTCACTTATTGTGTAATTTGGATTGAGGATATAACAAATGGATGTTAAAGGTGCTTTTTTAGATGGAGACTTTGCATAAATGTCTATATAATTTATCCACAAGGATTTTAGCTTTCTAGAAAAGAATATTTGGTTTGCAAGTTGTTTAAATCTTTGTATGAATTTAAGTAGGCTCCTAGAGCCTAATAATTTAAAATCGACCAATATCTTAGAGATTGGGGGTTTAGAAAAAGTTACACTTACCCCATTTTCTACACTAAAATTACTGATGGTGACATAGTGACATAGTGATCTTGGTTGTCTTTGTCAAACATCTTGCCCTCATTAAGAGTAGAGTCAATATTACTCAATGTGTCAAATCTAAATTTGTTATGTTTTTTACATGATAGATCTTTGCCTCTACATAACTATTAAGGTGTAGAAAGTTCTACACTAATTAATTTCTAAACTAAATATGTCAAAGCACTTGTAGAGTTCAAGATGGCAACGATACTATCAACTTACATTATTTTGCCACAATGCATCATTAGTTAGTAGGTAGCTCAATTTATATTACTACAATTGCATACTTTGTCTTGTAATCAGTTGTCCTTTAGATTCATGTCCAAGCCACAAGAGGAACATTGATAAGCTATAAAATGTGCACTTTGATATGTCAAAGGACCCTCAACTTTGGCATTGTATGCTAACAATTTGTAATGTCCCCACTTTAGCAGTTGACCAAGTGTATGTGCATTAGCCTAGCTCTACATGGTCTCGAGGGCTAACGAAGGGTTTAAGGGGATCCTGGAGTGTTTTGGCCAAGTCATTTCCAGTTTGGGCTAAAACGGAGTTGATTTACTTAGTTTCAGGCATACTTACTATTTTTAGTAAGTCGGCAGGACACAATGGAGGCTAGCTTTGGTGATTGGATTCGATACTCCTCAGTGAGAGCTTTCCGACGAGCTATCACTTGCGCTATTCGGAGTCTGATTGCTAATATATTTTAATGTCTAATGTGTTATTAAAGTAACATTTAATTTAATTATAAAATATTAAAGTGTTACTTTAATATTTATTTTATGGGGATGTGTGCAAATCAAAGGGGCACCCAAAGGAGACATAAGTGAATATTTTAATATGTTTTATATTGCACATCTTTTATCCCACATTGCTCAAGTGAGTTGGGTCGACCCTTGGAGAAAGAATAAAAGGAAGCTTTTGTGGCTTCATTCGGGGGTTGAATATGAGAAGAAATTGATGTGTGAGTTGCAGATTCGTTCTTGGCATTAAGGGACGTCTATCCTCCCTTGTGACATTCTAAAAGTCATTCCTTTGGGGTTTGGCCTTTGGAATCCATTGCTATTAGCTTCATTAGCAGGCAAATTGGGTGCATCTCCAACTACAGGCAGATTTGGTGTTTTTGCTCATACCTTCTTCACTTCTTGTCCAATGCTTATGCCATTCTGAAGAGATGATTTTATAAAGATATTGAACTGATTGAAGACCGATTGAATGAGAACACCATCCTGAATCAACTAGCGGATGAAACACATGTGAAGCTCAATGTGCTTTGTCCGTTGATGCTCTACCGAGTTGCGAGAAATATGAATAGCACTCTGATTGTCACACCAAAGAACAATGGGACTATCAGGAGGAAAACCAAACTCAGTCATCAACTATCAAAGCCATAAGATCTTCTGACTGGCGAGCACAGCAACGCAGTACTCAGCCTCGGTAGACAATAATGCATGAGCAGTCTGCTTCTTGCAAGACCATGTGATAGGACCAAAGCCAAGACAGAAAACAAAGCCAGAAGTAGACTTCCGATCAGTGACATAGTAAGTGAATATTTTAATATGTTTTATATTGCACATCTTTTATCCCACATTGCTCAAGTGAGTTGGGTTGACCCTTGGAGAAAGAATAAAAGGAAGCTTGTGTGGCTTCATTCGGGGGTTGAATATGAGAAGAAATTGATGTGTGAGTTGCAGATTCGTTCTTGGCATTAGGGGACAGACGCCATTCCTTTAGGGTTTGACCTTTGGAATCCATTGCTATCAGCTTCATTAGCAGGCAGATTGGGTGCATCTCCAGCTACAGGGTGTTTTTGCTCATACCTTCTTCACTTCTTGTCCAATGCTTATGTCGTTTTGAAGGGATGATTTTATGAAGATATTGAACTGATTGAAGATTGATTGAATGAGAACATCATCCTGAATCAACTGGCGGATGAAATGCATGTGAAGCTCATTGTGCTTCGTCCGTTGATGCTCTACCGGGCTGCGGGAAATATGAATAGCACTCTGATTGTCACACCAAAGAACAGTGGGACTATCAGGAGGAAAACCAAACTCAGTCATCAACTGTCGAAGCCATAAGATCTCCTGACTGGCAAGCACACAGTGCGGTACTCAGCCTCAGTAGATGATAATGCATGAGCAGTCTACTTCTTGCAAGACCATGTGATAGGACCAGAGCCAAGACAGAAAACAAAGCCAAAAGTAGACTTCCAATCAGTGACATCACCAGCCCAATCTGAGTCAGTGTAGCCAACAATGTGAGGGTCCCCTGATGTATAGTGAATGCCATGAGAACTAGAGCCCTGAATGTACTGCAAAATACGTTTGGCTGCTTGCCAATGACTCTCATGAAGATCATGGGAGAATCGAGAGACAAGGCCAACCACAAAGGAAATATCAAGACGGGTGTGAGTCAGGTACAACAAGCTGCCAACCAACTCCCTGTAAAGTGTAGAATCTAGTGAAGGAGTGGGGCAAGTGGTGATCAAAACAACCCCTGACTGAAATGGAGTGGGAGTAGGCTTGCAATCAAGCATGCCGAAGTGCCAAAGCATGTCAAGAGCATACTTCTGCTGGTAAATGTAGATCCCATTAGAAGACTGAATCACCTGAAGACCAAGGAAATAGTGCAGAAGACCAAGATCTGTCATCTCAAACTGATCCATCAAGGCTCGCTGAGTATGCTGAATCATAGAGGATGAGCTACCGATGATGAGGAGATCATCAACATATAGCACAAGAATCAGGATCTCACCCTCAAGAAGTTGAATGTACATTGTGTGATCAGAATGACTGTGGATGAAACTAGTGGAAAGCAAGAAAGAATCCATCTTCTCATACCAAGCCCGAGGGGCCTATTTAAGACCATACAATGAATGTCGGTCTGCAAACCAAAGAACTGTCCTGCACAAATCCCTGAGGCTGCTCCATGTAGATTTCCTCCTGTAGATCCCCATGCAAGAAGGTACTCTTCACATCCACCTAAAAAACAGGCCAACCCCAAGAAGCTGCAAGAGATAGTACAAAGCGAATGGAGTTCATCTTGGCGACAGGGGCAAAGGTCTTGGAGTAATCAATACCCTCAACCTGTGAGAAACCCTTCGCAACAAGACGTGATTTGTACTTATCCATGGAACCATCAACAACATACTTGGTGCGATATAACCAGCGGCACCTAACCATCTTTCTGCCCTTAGGAAGAGGACAGAGATCCCAAGTATGATTCCTCATCAAAGAAGAATACTCCTCCTCCATAGCACAATCCCACTCAGGACGACCGGTAGCCTTTAAAAACTTCTGAGGATCATCTGAAATAGCATGACTCAAAAGACTAGAACCCACAGTATGAGAACGGGTCCGACGAGTATCTAAAGGATCACCGGCCAGACGACCTACCACCTCAACAGTAAAGCGAGCCCACTTGGGCATCTGAGGTGGAGCAGGTGGAGGTGGGGATGGTGGATCATCAGCACCATCATCAGAATCATCCTCAAAAAGATCCTGAAGAGATGCAATGGAAGGAGTAGGTAGAGGAGTAGACATTGGAGTCGAGGTATCCACTATGGCAAGGCACTCATCAAACTGAACATCCCGTCAAAACAAAACCTCTCTGGAATCAGGATCAAACAACCTGTACGCCTTAACATCCTCACAGTAGCCAACAAAAATGAGAGGTTGGCTCTTTCGCTCCATGGCTTTCCTCTGAGCATCAGGAATAAAAGCCCATGCCTCACTGTCAAACACTCAGAAAAAAGAAACATCAGGCTTGTTATGAGACCAAGCCTCCTCAGGAGTCATATGTCGAATAGCCTTGTGAGGCATCTGATTCTGAATATAGTTGGCACAATTGACTGCCTCAGCCCAAAAAGACGAATCCATGGACTTGGATTGAATCATACAATTTGTCATCTCCCGTAAAGTTTTGTTCTTGTGCTTAGCGACACCATTCTGTTGAGGGGTGTAGGGAACAGTAAACTGATGTTGCAAACCATGCTCAATGCAAAAATCTCTGAAAGCCTGATTCACATACTCCCCCCCATTATCTATATGTATCCGCTGAATAGAACAACCTAACTGCTTCTCAACAAATGTCTTGAAGATTCGAAATGAATCAAAGACATCAGACTTGTACTTAAGAAAGTACACCCATGTGCGTCTGGAGAAGTCATCAATAAAAGTGAGCACATACTTGGCCCCAGAAAAAGGAGTGGGAAATGACATGAGATCACTGTGAATCAACTCCAAGGGTGCCAAAGCACGAGGGGCTCTTCCCTTCGGAAAGGGATCTCTATGATGCTTGCCAAGCACACAACTATGACAAACACCATCAGTGCAGGAATTTGTGGGAGCCCAAAAACAAGTGCCTGTGTATTCATTTGTTGAAGATGTTTGTAATTGACATGGCCCAAGCGCTCATGCCAAAGCTTACTCACTGAATCTGCATGTGCTATAAGAGACGAACCTGCACCCACTAAGGGCTCAAATCCATCAAATCTGTATAGACGAGAAGCAGTATCAACACTCCCAGTAGCAACAACTAAATCAGAATCATGGAGGTCCCGAATAACCACATCATGTGGTGAGAACTCAACTGTCTTACCAGAGCCAGAGTGGCAAATCTGATAAATGGACAGGAGGTTCGTCGAGATGTTGGGAACAACCAAAACATCCTACAGAGTACCCCCATCCAATGAGACAGAACCTAAACCCAAGACTAAAAGCTTAACTGAGTCATCCACTGCAATCTGTGAAGTACCACAAGAGGCAAGAGAAGTAACCAACTATTGAGTTTGAGTCATATGGTGAGAAGCACCAGAATCTAGTATCCATGTGGACCCATAGGTCAAAGCTCGAGAAGTAAGAGCATGACCTTTCCCTGTGGAAGGAGGAGATGCCTGAGGTGAGGAGATGTGATGCTGCTACATGGCTTCCTCTAAAGCCTCTAAACATTTCCAACACTTGGAAACTGGATGTCCTTCTTTGCCACAAAAACTGCAAGTATCTCCTGATTTCTTCTTAGTCTTGGAGGAAGACTCACCAGACTGTGAAGATTTCCCATGCTTGGGAGGAAATCGTGGTTTAGATTTAGACTTAGAAGCAGGCTTGGAGGAATGCTCACTACTTGCAGAAGGCTTCTTCGGTTTCGGTTTCTGCTTTTGTTTCTCCTTAGAGGATTGAGCAACCAATGCTTTTTTCTTGGATCCTGAAAGCATATCTAGTTGAGAAAGATGAGATTGCTCACGAGACAAATGCTCACAAAAGACATCAAAGGTAGGCATGTTGAAACGAGCACCCAAGCCATCCATGGTGGAGTAGAAAGCAGAGGCAAAAAACTGAAAATGACCCCGAAGTTTCGAAAGAATCAAGACTCTGTGTCTGTCTTGATCTTGCCACATCCCTGAAGAACAGATTTGGTAGTCTTGAACTTGTTCAAGAAATCCTCAATGGTGGGAAAGGAATTAGGTGACAAAGAAACCAACTTTGCCTCAATCTGCAATGCTTGAATCTCCTTAACCCTCCCAAAGAGAGAATCAAACTTCAACCACATAGCCCTCTGAGACATGCAAGGAGAGCAAACCCAAGGCCTCATCCATCGTGTTCTTGTGCTGAAGAATCTCATAAGGACGTTGCAATACAGGTTGAAACTCATCCAAACAAGACCACAACCCTCGTGCCCTGAGAAGCCTCGTGATGTGGGGCTTCCAGGTGTGATAGTTGTGTGAAGTCAACAACTCAACTGAAGGATCTGCCATGAAAACAAAACTCTGCACCTGCACATGTTTTTTGGTTTTTTTTATTATGTGATATTTCATAATAGAGAGAAGATGTAGAAGGGTTTGTTTGTTTCGAGAGTTTTGGTGTTCTTGATTTCAAATATAAATGACAAAAAGCGAGAAAAAAACACCCCCCACAATAGATAAACCCAAACCCTAGTACATACTGATGAGAAGGAAGTAGTGCATAAGCCAAAAAACTTCAAATTGATATCTCATGTACTTGATGAAAATTTTGAGAAAAAAAGACCACAAATCTAAATAGAGCATGCTGAGAGCTTTCCAACGCCTATTCATTTTCGAAAAACGGAGTCCGTTTGCACAATCTATGGCCCCGGAAGTGCAGAAAAGAGGCCCGACTTTGACTAAAAAAAAGTACAGTCAAACAACAGATTCGGGAAAAAAATCCAACTCCATGACGTTCGGCTCAGAACAAGCTTTCTGACGCCTATTCGTTTTCCAAAAACCGACTTTGGATGCTCAAGATAGGGCCAAAAAATGAACCCCCCCTCAAAAAGGCTAAAGGGTGGTGGTCTGGTGGAGGAGCCAAGCTCCGGTGGCACTCCGATGAAGAGCGGCGGAGCGGCGGGTGGCGGAGGTGGAGTGGTGTTGTTGGTCGAGCGGCGTTGCTGGTTGCGCGGCGAGCGGTGCTAGTGGCTCCGCGGTGGGAGGTGTTGGTCGTTGCGGGGCGGGCGGTGCAGAAGGCGGTGCTGCGGCCGAGCGGGGTGAGCGGCGGGGGCAGGGGGCCAGTGGGTTGGCTGGCGGGCCGGACTAGTAGGGTCGGTCGTCGTATGGCAGCCAGATTGTCAATCTAGTACCATGCGCAACTCAAAAACCAAAAAAATAAAATTTAAACAAAACTTGCTTTTTGCACCCTTTTTTTGTTTTATTATGATTTTTTTTTTTAAATAAAAAAATCCGGCCTGCATGCCGTAAAAAGACAAAAAAAAAAAATTGAATTTTTTTTTCTCGATTTGCATGCCAAAGTCGTACGCCCTGGTTTTGGAGAAAAAAATCACCCAAATGCTCAGGAGTAAAAAATAGACAAATTTTATATGACTATAAGGGTTTTTGGGCCTTCTGAGCACGATGGTGAGGTCCGTTTAGGCCCAAAGTGCTCAAAATTTATTTTTTTAAAAAAGGGCCTATCCCTAAGCATACAAAAAAATTGTCTGAAACCCCAGATCTGCTTCCAATACAAAAATTCTCAAAAACAGGAAGAGATAGCTGCAAATCTGAGCTCTGATACCATGTTGAAGTTGAGAAACACAACACCACAGGAGCCTAAAGATCTTTAGCAAGCTAAAACAATTTGTCACAAGGAGAAGCAATGAAGCAAAACAATCTAAAGAACAAAACACAGAAAAAATATGCTCAAAAGAGGAGAGCTCAATATTCACCAAAATGTGTAATGACATAATGATACAAAGAAAAGAAAAATAACCTCTAATAGGTCAAGAAACCCTAAAAGGGAAAACCTAGGCTTGCACATAATAATTAATAAAAGAATTAATTATTATGCACCTAATGTTAGCTTAAGTGTAAAAAGATAATAGGGAATTTAAAGAATTAAACAAATATTGTTTAATTAATCAAGTGAATACCCAATTACTCTAACAATTAATATTGTAGCAGCACTGTAGCGTAGCACTATTCACATTACTGTAGCACGACACTATTCATGTTACTGTAGCACGACACTATTCATGTTACTGTAGCAGCAAGATGGGAAGTCGTTGTTGGAACATTATGTCAAAAATGCTGGAGTATTTAGTGAGTTAAAAAATCTGCTATGGATTTGATTTTATTAATTCTGAAAATAATATCATATCAGCAGTAGTTCAATCTTCATGTTGCATACTATTGTAATTTCCTTCTAGTTCATGTTATGTGATTTCAAATCAATGCAAAGACTTAAAAACAAACAAAAATTTCATTTCCGAAGCCATAAGAGGGTTTAAACATTAAACAGAGAAATAAGGAGTTGGATGCAAATTGTTTGACTATATTCCTATCAGCAATTGGTTTAGTTTTTGGGCATTCTAGGGTGTCCATTACACAATTTGTAGATTTCATGCTATTCATGTATACTAAATTTAAATGGGTTGGATTGGTTGATAGTCGAATGTTTACACTCATGTTTATACTTTTGAATAGCTTTTTGATGGTCCAACTTGCAACATTCAGTTGTTTTGTCTTCCATGAGAACAGAATATAAGGTAATCATTAGTAAAAATCGTGAGGTTGTGCGGTTGCTAAGAATTTTAGTCAATCTACAACTTGAGCGAACACCACAAACCTTTTATCATGTCTCAATTGGAGTATGCTTGGGATGGTAAAGAATTCAAGCTATCATCCTAAAACCAAACATATTAATATTCATCACCATTTATCCACCAGTTGGTCGAGAATGATGATATCCATCTTTATTCTTGTGCTACCAATCAACTAATTGTGACATAATGACTAATGCTCTCGAAATAGATAAATTTGTCAAATTTAAGTAAAGTTGAGATTTTATCTAGTTTAGACATTGAGGGGGACTACTAGCTAATAACATTTAGTCAACATAGGGGTGAATCATTTAGAGTAGTGGTTGAAACACTAGGTGAGGCCACCACCAAGGTTCAAATTTTCGTTGGGCCACTAGGCTTGCAAGCCTTGTGCCTTGGCAGGGTTATTGTGCTTGTGGTTTGAATTTGTACAGTGTTTTACAACTTTAAAGGTTGGCATTTACCTATAAAAAGAAACATTTAGGCAACATGGTCATTATTTGTAGTTATTTGTTGTTGAAGTTTGCTTGGTAATAGGCAAATTGTTATGCCTAAATCAATCATTGGTTAGAATTTTGTTATATTATTTTTGCTTTTATTATTGGGTTGCCAGCTTATATAAAGCGATATCTTCCCATGTAATATTGTTGTTCATGCTTTCAATCTTTCACATACACCCTTTGTTTTTTATTAAAGAAGCAGCAAAAACAAGGGTGTTGACCCTTAATACAACGGCCCATAGGCGGTAAAGACAAGTTACAAGGGTACAAACCCCAAAAACAACAAGGCTTGACATGAAAACAAGACCCTTTCAAACCAAAAACAACCCAAAACCCAACTTAAGAAGGGGGCGAAACACTCGAGCCATGGCCAAGAAGGTTTTTGGGGGTGGGAGAAGATTTTTTGGGGGGTGGGAGAAGATTTCCCTTTTCTTTTGTGACAAAAACACAGTCCAGGCAATGCTATCATTAGGCTCAACAAAAGGAGAGTTTGGCAAGAAGGGACCCGCAGAAAGCAGATCAACAACAATAGCAAGGGATGAAACAGCTTTATGATGTTGTGAAAGAGAGGATTTGTGAGCAGAAATGGCCAAAGGAGAATAGCATTGCAGATCCGGAGAAGTCACAGGGATGGAGGATGCAACAACCAAATAAACAAGAGGGTCTGAAGCTTCAGCAGCAAAATCATCCGGGAGGGGACGTCATCCTCCTGAGAGGACCCCTCAAAGTTAGAGTCCAAAGCATTGATCATCAGGTGTTCAACAGTAGCATCTTTCCACCAAGTAGCAGCACCTTTGTGTCGAGGCAACAGACAAAGTGAAGCAAGATGACTCAGTGAAGCATCTCCTACATCGAAAGGGGAGGCCCTCAAAGTCCAATGGTCGGGCCCAGGGCCTATCCCCAACCATTAAAACCACATCCGTAGGGAGAGGCACAAAAATATCAATATCAACTAAGATGCGAGCAAAAGTGGAGTGGCCCATAGAAGAGGTAGCATCGTTAACCTTCAAGAAATGCCCAATAGAGTTGCCAATGGCCTCATGGCAAGAATGCTCCCAAAAATAAAAGGGGAGATTAGGGAGGTGAACCCAAACTAGACGCACATTAAGAGGTTCAATAAGAGGGTTAAACGAAGTTGTCCAGGGTTTAATGGAGAGAGAGTGGTCTCACTAGGACCATAGCATGCCCAAAATCAGGTCCTGGTCATGAGAGGAGGTGAAGGAAACAATTAAAAAACCCTTGGCACAAGGAAAAAGCTCAATGATATGCGCGACCAAAGGCTTCCAGGAGCCACTTACCAAACGCTGAAGGTTCAAGAGAGAAGGCCAAAAACCAGTAAATCTGCGCACCAGGGCGCAACGTTGGTAGAAGTTGATGTTATCCACAACGTCTTGTCCACAAACCACCATCGAGGAGGATTTGGCACAAGGGAGAGGTTGGATCCCCTTGGAGGGATGCAACGCAGAATAAGCCACACGAGCAAAGTTGTGTCGACCAAAAGAAAAGGTTTTGGGAGCACACAACAAGATCACTAGCAGCATTTGCAAAGGCAGAGGGGTCAGCGATCAACGTGGGGGCCTCCAACCCATCTGCAATGGCAGCGCCAGAAGTGGCAACCCCCATGTGAGCATCCAAGGGGGAGGAAGTCATGGCAAGGACGGTCTAGGAGTTCAAACACATTTGAGCAAGAGAGATGTTGGCAAGGAGAGCCATAGAAAACTCAGTAGTTTATAAATAAAATGATGGTGTTTGTTATCCGATCACATGCACCCTTTGTTAACTAGTGTAGCCTATTTGTATTAAAATGTTGTTTAAAACTTGTTATATTTCAATTTTTCTTGCCTGCCATGTTTTAGAACTGGTGATGTAACAACATTATCTACCCAACATCAACCAGCATCATATCTTTTTTATTTATATATGGTCATTTCCGAGCGATTCTCCCTTGAAACAACCCAATCGTGTTGCACTAGATTATCAATACTGTTTGAAATCCACCTTGGATTGGTCATAGATGAAAGTAAACGCCATTGGGTGTTGACAAAATTTAGATGGGATTGTTATAACATTGGCAACTGATAGAAATTTGCAATCAAAATTCAAGATAATTGCATGGCGATCGATCTTGTCAGGATCTTGATAGAAATTCACAAGCAAAGTCAAAATTCAAGATAATTGCATGACCATTAACTGCTTGAATTGATTCACTTCTTAAATAAGCCAAGTAGGTAAGCATGATTGATGTCACTTTCAATTTGATAAGAGCACGCTAATATGCAAACGGTTTGAAATCGTGATGTACCGCATCCCTATAATTGATTATATAATTCTTCCTTTCCAGCGCAGATCAAATGTACTTACTATTTTTTATGATCAGATCTGTTACTACAGTACTACCATGGTTTGTAGCAAGACAAATGGCTTTCTTTAACCACTGTAAAGAAGAATTCAAAGTTGGCAAATACAGAAAAAGGATAAAGCAAATTAGGCTGAAAGACAAGAACCAGAGGCTAATTCCAGCACTAACAAAATATCAATTTCTCCTCAAAACTTGAAGATTTTCCTCAAGACTCAAAAAATGTACCGTGGAAGACCAACTATTTAGAATGTTGCATGAGATATATAATTAGGTGTTGAAGCAACTTTCGCCAGATGATTTGAGAGCAATCAATTGATCTTTGCAAGGATACAACTAGTAAGCAGTTCATCTTATAAAATATAAAATTGATTATGCAAATGCCTGCAAGCCATGTGGCTCTCAATTGTGCTCTGCAACATGACTAGAGTAAGTTTAATGGAAAGGTTCTTCTTGAATTAGTGAAGATTAATTCAATGGCATTAACAAATATTCCTCGTAACAAAACATACACCCATTTTCGTGAGATCTAGGTGTTTGAGACATGACAGAAAGTTTTGCTATACAATTTGAGTTTAATTGAATTGAACATTGGAAAGAAGTTATTGGTTAGAGTTTCAAATATACAAGATATAAATATTTATATACAATCAATTGGGAACGATGCTTAGCTCCTTCTAATGTCTGCATCAAGACTTCAAAAACTAGTTACTAATGAAAAAATCTAGGACATCCAGTGAATGATTTGCAGGAACAACAAATAAGTTGGAGCAGTAGACTTGGTTTTCTTGAGGATTTGATAACACATTATATTCATAGACCTCTCCCAAGTAAATCCTATATAATTTACAAGTATTGCTCACAGCAGAATCATCTTTTGCAAATCATTATTTTCCTTTTTAATTTGTAAGCATTCCAAAGACAATAACCTTAAATAGAGGCATTCTATTTCAGTGTGCATATTGCATTTCTGTATATGCATTGGCATTTCACTGTCACATCTATGTAAAAATAAAGTGCAGCCACGTATTTCCACATAATGTAATAGACTACTATTACGTCTCAAATTATTTTGAGAATTCAAGATTTAAGATCTGCAAAACTTATGGAGCTGTGTTCTTATTGGATAAAGCATATCAATAATTCATTCCTATTTCAATGTAATGCACAAAATGGGTATTTTAAGAATTTCTTCAACGGCTTCATCATGAATCCATCACAGGCAAACTCCAAAGAAATGAAGCTTATATCAAACTTACAGACATCTATTCAGACTCAGATATTCAGACTTACAGACTTGAATTTGGACTCGGATATTCAATGAATAAGCCAATATAGACTACGAGGCTTAATGCAAATGCTAAATCAGCTTAATTTATGTGTAGGACAAACGATATTATTGCCCAGCACTTTGTTATTTTCCTAAAATGGTTTTTCTATCTTAGTCCTTTTTAAAAGGGCAACTCGTTAGGCACCATTAAAATTAAAATTATTTTAAATAACATGGATCAAGCACAACAGCCTTTGCATCATTACTGGGGTGATTGCAAAATGCTTCAGGTCCAGATCCAGTGTCTGGGTATCTCAAGGTACACACTCCAAAAGTTCTTGCCATCCATTCTAGTATTTTTGACACATAGCATAGCATAGCCTGCTCTCAGCATACCCGGTATAAAGCATGGTTCATAAACAGACAAGTGCAAGGAACAGATTTGAGCCCAGGAACTGAAAATAAAAATCATTCATCATACACTGAAGCTGCCTTGCCCCAAATGACCTTACCTATTAACTTGTCCATGTCTCACCTTCATGCTTAATGATTTGCATTCGTCAGTAATTTATGAAAAAAGCAAGTCCAGACAAACCATTATCTGTTCAGCCACGACCATAAAACACATAAGGAACTGCCCCTTCTTGATCAGATGGAAAATCACTGCGTTCCTTTTGAACACAATCTTCCATATCATAATCAATATTTCTAAATTTTCCAGAAGGCCATTTCTCTTGAACTATATCCTGAGTCTTCTCGCTCAGTGGGGAGGAAATGGACTTCTGCGGAGGATTATGGGCTCCAGTGATACCTTGCATCCTTTTCTTTTTCATCCCAGTTTCTGTTAAATGCAGAACGGCTAGCAAACCAGCTGCTGCAAATCCTGCTTTTGCTGCCACTATAATGAACTTACCTACTGGAGTCCCTATAAATCTAGAAATACTATTACATACAATGCCCACAATTTGCTTTGGCACTTTATTGCTCTTCTTCATGTTTTCATTACCAATCACTTCCTCACCTGCTTGCCTATCATTACTCTCCTCAGAAATGCATAGTTCATACATTTCCTCCTTCCACGGAAGTTGCTTCAAAGCAGCAATCTCCCTAGAACAGTCTGTACTCTTATAGTAGATTGCAGACTTTCCATCTGTTACAGAAAATGAGGCATTTGGTGACGGTAGTTTATGATATGATTGAAGAGGTATTTCATCACTCTCATCCAGTGTCTCCCCTGCAAATGCCAGAGCTTCGTGAACAACTTCCCATTCCCTCCCTTGATAGTCCCTCAACTTCCCCAAGAGTTCTTTCCTGCTTTCTTCAAGGTCAGTCAAGGTTGCTTCCTTTTCAGCTTTCTGCTGTTGTTGTAGAGCCTGCAAAATCAATAAAAAGCATTACATGCAAAGAGATCTTACAAATAAATGTATGCCCTTCAAATCGTTTGCTTCATAGGTCAGGCTAATCGTACACAAAAACATCTATAGGCACAATCATAGTAGCAAAAATCTTCAATAAATCACTGCTTGGCCCAGTTGGTGACCTGATCTGTATCAGGCTGCCAATTTTTCCTCTGATGACTGGCTGATTCCCGAGGCTGCTTGATATTTTCCTATGATTGCCAGTACAATTTCTGATGAAAGTTTAATCACAAACAAACTGCAGTTTTTTCATCCAGTTTTGCAGTTTGCCTGCAAAATGCTTGTTTTATAATTTTCTATCAAAACCTATTTTTTAGGTTGCAGACTTTGATAAGTAACCAAAAATTTGATCGATAAGATTGCACTCAAGAGCACCCATTCTTCAGCAATGATCCATCTATTCTCAGTCAGTTATGGCCTAATACTGCTTTATGGCCTCAACAAGCATGATTTTTGAAGGGTCTGGAGCTTGGTTAGAAACAAAAAAATCATAAACAATGGTGTGGCAAGGACAATGCTCCTCAAAACCGCTAGGAGCTTGCCACCCCTGAACTCCTGCTCTAGTTTAAAAATAAAAAAAATTTAAATTGTTTTTGGGTTGCACCAGATGGAAAAGAAACATTTGTTTATATGCACTCTAGGGATGCACCCCTTACATTTTATATTGACCCATACCCTATAGGAAACATTTGAGGGACACAGGAATGGGTCGAAAATGCCCCCAGCCATACTTGATTCCAAGAAAATTCAGAAACGTTTCCAAAATAGCAGAATTTTTTAGGAAACAGAATGGAACGACAGGGGATGGCTAGCCATCCCCTATGACCTAGCCAACATGAAAATTTTAAAAAGACACAGAACTGAAAAATCTGAGTGATGAGAGGGCCCAGAAGTATCCCCACACCCTTTTGCACTAACCCTAAACCTAAAACAGCCACACTAGTAACTAAAAACAAAAACAAACTCATTTTGCCATTTTCCACAATGTGAAGAAGGCAAAGAAAGAGATTCGCTGGGAGAACACAAGATTACAATAGTGAGAAGAGGCATGAGAGGATCAAAACCATGTTACTTGAAGTAACTATACCATCCATTGTTCATTTGCACAATTTTGTTTTTAAGCATTTTTGCATTTTTAAAGGGAAAATTTTCTGCTCATTTTATTTTATGTTTGCATTTGCAGTTGTGTTTTGAATTTTCAAAAAAACAAAACAATGAGCAGCAATATGGATAGCGAGGATGAATAGGTTCAAATTCAAGAAAAAGGTTGTTGAGATAGTATTGGGGGTTTCCTTGGAAGTAGGAGTGATGTTGGTATGTGAATTCAAATAACTCATTTGAATACATAGTTCCACGGGGTTTGGGGACGTTTCCTCGGAGGGATAGGGGAACATGTTTCGGGTGCAAGGGTACTTGGGGCCTAAGTTTGGAAACACCGGAGGGACGGCAGGGGGACAGAGGTAGGGGGTGGTGCTGACATAATACATATAGTACTTGAAACATTAGTTTAGAAATATGTATATATATAACTGTATAAGGAATAAGTAAATACATTGCAATGATTGCAATGAACTTTGAACTATAAGTTATAAGTAGAAACTAGAAAGATTGTGTTGGAGTATCTTAAAAGGATCCAACCCTAAAGATAGTAAAAGCTCTAATTAACTTACCCCTATCATTTCAGATCAAGGTATAGAAATAATAGCATATATCTATTTCAATTTTGTCATCATGAAAAACATCTTTATGTGTAATGACCACTCTAGATGGTCTTTTATTTTTTAACAAGCATAAGAACCATGCAAACTGAAACAATGCTTATCTCTGCTATTAAGTACTGATCACGATTACAAGCTGATACAAATGTTGGTACAGGGCAGCACATTGAAAAGACACTTTCTAGATTGCCTAAATTGCATGAAACTAGCATCCAATAGAAAATGATAAAGGAAAATACCTTAAAAAGGCAGCTGAAATGATCACTATAGGTAGGGAACACACATTTTGATTTAAATTACTGTATACAACAATGCAGGTCTGATACAATTGGAAAATATGTTGCAGGTCTGAGACATCACCATTGTAGGTCCAAACAACCCCTTAAAGCCTCTTAAAACTCACTCTATGCAACTATGTTCGCCCCCAAACAATGCCAGACAGCCTAAGACTCAACCATACTAATCAGTCTTAAAAAATTGCAAGTCAGTTTGCAAGTCCCCTCCAAGGTTGAGGGACATCTAGGAGTCTTGGGAATGTTATAGAGTCCCCATTGGCGTTTCTAACACAAGAAACTTCTGAGAAATGCCCCCCTGGTGAGGAAACGTCTCGGAGACGGCAAAGGAAACTTGGTGGTGGAGGAGGGATGGCGAAGGGACATCATCAACACCACTATTTCTTGGGGATGTCCCCTACATTTTGAGGGGGGACACGTCCCCGTGGAACACTATTTGAATATCTTTCTAAACTCCCCAAAAACTAAAGGGTCAATTCAATCCTAAAAAACCCCTTCTACAATTTGCGACGACCATAGACTAAAACAAGAAAAGGAAAAAAAATGGGGAGTAGAGTATGGCTACATCATTTGTGCAACAAAAATTTTAAGGGCAACTACACAAGGGTTTACTCTCATCTTTTGTGCATAAGTGGACAAAGGATAGAAGGTTCCAAAAAAGAAAACCTAGACGAGAAGGCTGAGGTGACTAGGTTGTACATGGAGGGTGAGGCAAAAAATAAAAGAATGGGAATAGAGACTACGCAACTTAGTATGTCATTGCTACCCAAAATATGGATGTTGATAGTCAAAGGGGGGAGAGTTTTACCAAGGGAAAGAGAAGGGTTACTAGTGTTGTAGAGATGCATAACATGCAATCATGATAAGTGGTTGTCTTCTAATGCCAATTTTATTATTTTGTCTAGACCATATCATCTCATGTGGCACATTTTCCCCTCTTTAGACAAATGTTCAAAAAAGAAATTGCCCCTTTTGTAGAACATAAGCTATGCACCACCCTGCTTGATGAAGAGTATTCAATTAGCTTTTATTTTATTATAATTATTAATTGTTCAAAGATGAGTAAAGATGCAAATTTTCAATTTTACAATTTGAAGGATGCCATAGTAGAGATTGGGCCCTCTCATGTTGTAAAAGTGGTGATTGACTCAGCCTATGTACGTAAGTTAGTTGGTTTGATGGTGGTTGTTGTGTTTATGTGTTGAAGAACATATTGAAAAACACTTGGAACATCAATTTGGTGAAGGTAGTGGTGGAAAAATTTAAAGACATACAAATGGTTATTTGCAACAATCAAACCTCACTTGCTTTGTTTAGAAATTTTCAAGAAAAGAACTCAGACCCATAGATACTAAACATGCTAGCTACTTAATTTTGTTAGAGGAATTTTGAGGTGCAAGAACCTCAACAATTAATGATGGTGAAACCTAAGGGGTAGATGGGTGGACACAAGCACAAATAAAGGTAAAAGTGTGAAACAAAATATTCTTGAGGATGATTGATGCTCCACAATGACATAATAAATTGTTGATTTTATTATTAAATTATTTAATTGCTACCAATTTATTAAAGTTTCAAACTTATAAATCATTTTCATTCATTGTCACACTTATCATTTGAGTCTTAATATTATTTAAATTTTAATTTTTGTAACTTGTGTGCAGATATGTTTGCTCCTTCATTTCATTTGTCGTGCAGGTCATAAGATATACTGATACAAACTCTCCTAGACATACAGATTTATACTTGATAGATGGTGTGAGTCATTCATAACAGGGATCTTAATTTGGGATTTTATGAGGAGAATATAAGGCCTATTGTGATGCAATGGTGGAACACTATGAACACCCCATCCATGCTACAGCCTATGTTCTAAATCCCAAATGATATGTAACAAGTCCTGGAAGAATGCATCCATCTCATAATGAAGAGGTGAAAGAAGAGCTCATGAATGCCCTTTGAAAAATGAATAAAGATAAGAAGTCTTCTTTAATTTGAAAGTAGTGGCTAGCTTTTTCCAATCTTTGCAGTCCATTATTTAGCAAATCAAAGGTGAGGATGGAAAGAGCTACATTAGCTCAAACTAACATTATTGGAGGTTGGAAGTGGCATGCCAGAATGCACGACAGTTGAGAATACTTGCCACTCACCTTCTTTCACAAGTTGCCAATTCCTCTGCTACAAAGAGGAATTGATAAACATACAACTTCGTCCAATCTATAAAAGGAGGAGAGACTTACCTCTCAACAAGAAGAGAACTTGATGGTCATGCATAGTGTTTTGTGGCTTCAAAATCAATAGAATCCTAAGTATAGCCAAGCTTTAGCGATATTGGAATGTTAATCTTAAAGATGCTACACAGGTTGATGAGCAGGAGAAACAAGAAGAATTGGTTGACATCCATATAATAGTATTGTCAATCTTGAATTGATTCAAATCCTAATTCAATAATGATCACCCGCATGATGACCGGATGAGCCATTACGACCAAAATAGTCGCTTATCAAAATACGACTAGTTTACAAAATTGTTTCTATTGAATTCCAGCATTAGAATCGATTCCCCAGGCTTTATTTAGCTTTCTTAAAACTTAAAAATTAAAATGCTAGGTCATTACCGTGAATCCATTAGCCCTTCGAAAAAATTATTTGACATTTGTCTAACCTATAGTAGTTCCACAAATTATGACCAGACAAAATATGCAGCACACAATTGAAAAAAACTTGGGTAGTCTTACCTGAAAGCATTCCAGCTGGTCTTCTAGCGCCTCCAAAGCATCTCTAATGGAGATGAGATTTCTGGCCTCTGCCCCTCCTTCACAACTTGATGACGTCCCCTGTTCGAATCTCTCCTTGTTCAAATTAATATCCACTTTGACTGCACGCTCAATTGCATCGTTTATCTTAGTATTCAGCTGCGATGCCCTCAATAAAACCATCATGATCTCTTCTATCTCCATTACAAACAAGAAACTGGGTATCAGAAAAAAATTGAAAATTTTCGAAAGCCCGATAGTCAGTTCGAGTAAGAGTACAAACAAGCAAGATATATTTGAAGGCCTTCTTCCTTGTCGTTAGCAGAAATTTTTAGCAATATTGAAAGATCCGAAAAAATCATTTTTCTGAAAAAAGAAACAATGGATTATAATTTGTTTTTGTGTTCGAGATTCCTAATTTGGGGAAATTGGGTTTTCTTAAGCAGTTTTGTTTACGAGGTTTTGACTACTTGCAGAGAACACGTTACAAAGGATTAAAGTGCGGAGAAGGTATGCGGCTTATACAGTAGCACGTATGTTGTAAAGAAAAATGAGAGATTTTATAAATTATCTTTTAATAAAGATCTCATAAATAATTTAATTTCTCGATTTATGAAAATTTCGTACGTTGGAATACCCAAAATATCTATAAATAAATATTTAAATAAATAAAATTCTCGATTTAAGGAAGGAGCTATAATATCTAACATTGGAGAACCAAATTCCTCAAAAATAGCTGTTTTGCTATGAATCTTGTAAGAAAAGGATTGTATATAAAACAATAAAATAGATTTTTTTTCAATTATAGGATAATTGATTAATTTAACATTCAAATATTACAATCAATTTTGATAATGAAATTGTATTTGGAAAACTACGGAATATGACAAGAAACTCTAAAGATGGATAAGGGTATTAATATTTATTAGTCCCTTGTCTTATAGTCTTATAGGCTGCAGACTAATGTTTTCAATTATATCTGTTTGGAAATTGTGTCAACAAACATTAAACATTAAACATTTATTCTATAGTCTGCACCCTTCTAACTTTTGAAATTTTATTTTTACAATTTTCTTTTTTTTCTGATTGATCATTTGCTAAGGTTTTTTTTTTTCAATTAAAACTTTTTAAAACAAATCTTCCAACCAATGAACAATAAGCAAAGAAAAATCTAAAACATTCTCTAAACTTTTCTAAATATTGCGAGCCCATTAATGCAAGCAATGCCTGGTAATAAATGAGCACATCAAATCAAGGAAAGCCTAAATTAAAAATCTGCAAGCATTTCTATACATTGATGAGATGAGTAAATATTTATTTCATTATATTTATTATTTATATTTAGTTTATCAAAAAAAATGAGCACATTAACTATTAAATCAGCTTATACTATCATAGAAGACATTTTGAAAGTAAAAAGAAGTCACGAGTTTTATTATTAGTTTTATGATGTTCATTTTATTTTTTAGTTTTTAGTTTTTAATTTTTGTTTAGTAAATTTGTATAGTTTGATTTTGATTTGTTATTTATGTGTAAATGATGCATTCTATTTGTAATATTTGTTTAGTAAATTTGAACAGAAAAAATTATAGTTTGAATTCAATTTTTTTATTATGTGTAATTTTGATTATATTAATGTTATATTTTGTAATATATAATAATACATAAATTTAAATCAATAGTCAATATTTTAAGAAATTTTTTGTCAATATTTCACATTCACCTATAATACACCTATGACACTAAATTTTGAATAAATACATTTTAAATTTTAAATTTGAATACAAGTTTTACTTTTATTTTTTACTTGTGTAATTTATGCATTCTAATTGTATTATTTGTTTAGGAAATCTAATATCTATCTAGAAACTATATATAATATTTATTTTAAGGTTTAGTTCACCTAATCATATATTTGAATTTGACTTTGTATATAAAAACAAAATATAAGTAGAAAAAGGAAATATAGCTTTTGTTATATAAAATCATTTATATGCAAAAGTCTAGCTATGGTAAAGAAGATATTTTATCATCTTTATCTAAATGTTATGTTTTCCTTGTGTATCTTTTTCGTTTATTGAAAAGAAATATAATATTTTATTAGTTAATTTATGTAACTAATATAATTAAATTTAAACAAGTTAGAGTTGAGATAAAAATCATATAAATAATTAAAAAATTATAAACATTTTTTTATTTTTAACTATGTTGTCAATATATAAATATGTTCTCAAGAAAAGGGAAGGTTGTTAAATTCTTCAATTAAAACCAATCCCCTCTACCACCAATACAAAATTGAAGACATGATAAACAAATGATGCACTCTATAGGATGTAAGCATCGATGTTGTGCTAATATTACATTATAATGTTAATCTACATGTTATATGTTACTAGAGATTCAAATTCCTTTTTCTATATTTGATTCTTTATTCCAAATAACCTTAGGTATTTTGTGCATACAATATCTTCGATGTTCAATGCTCAACTTGACATTTTTCAACACAAACATAGAACAAATCTCATTTTTTTGGCAAAAGGTAGGGACTCTAGTTGTATCACAGCTCTTGTTTTGGATATGTTAATTGGAAATTTGTTATAAGTGTATGATCTTATTTTGATTTTCTATTTGTGTTTATGAAGCTCTAATAAATTAGGAAACGACATATTAGTTTAATTGTATATTATAGTCTTAATGCTATTTTTGCAATTTTGAATATGTGCTTTAGAATTTTATACATTACATGTTGAGTCTTTAGACTTGTGTTTGCATTTGAAATCTAAACACAGTGTTGTTGATAAGCACTATTGGAACCTATTGTGCTAAGAAAGGAAATTGAAAATCTTCCCACCATATGTCTTAGTCAAGCCTTTGGGTCATTTAATGATTTCAAAAAAGTTCAAAGACATGGAAAGCAAAAATGCAAATGTCTATTTTTGTCCTTATATTTTACAATTGTTGATGTTATGTTATTTGATGTGACTAATATTTTCTAAATGCTTTTAGATTCGGTGATTGATTTCCTAAATTAACTAGGAATTTTTATTTTTATTTAACACCTTAGCATGCAAATTTGAATACTTATGCTTGAGTTGTTGAGTGATAGCTAGTTGGAAGTGAATCAACTTGAGCCTAAGATTCATTTTGGTTTTGGATTCAAAGTTTTGAGCTATAATTGTAGTCCTCAACCAAATGAACAAGGTCACAATTGTGGGATTGAACCAAGACAAGAAACAAGGGACATGATGGTCATATCTAGATCCTCTAGGGATGGAGAATTAGGCTCAACTAAGGCTTAGGTGAAATGTCAACTTATTGGGACTCAAATATGGAGTGTATTTTTTTACTTGATTTCCTTCCATTTTGTGTTACAATCATATTTGACCTATTGTTTATAACGGATCTTAGAGATCTCAAATGGAAGTATATTTCAAAAGATGTCTCTATTATGGTATTTTATCCCTTATACTTTAGTCAAACATCTAAGTTGTCAAAAACTAAAATTGGTGAAGTGTTTATCTTTGTGCTTTTGTTGCCAAAGTCAAGAAGTTCACAAGCTTGAAAGCCTCCCAAAACCTCGACAAAGGAATGAGTGAAGATCACCAACTTATGAACATTGCTAAGTTTTCTAGTCTATGAACTTGACAAAATGTCAACAAGGTTATAAATGTCAATAGATTCACAAGTTTGTGAACCTTCCAAAAGTGCGACAAGGGAAAGGAATGAGTTCAAGTCTCAAAATTTCTTAGGTTTATGAACTTTTTGAAAGGGCGATGTGGTTCTTATTTACAAAAAGTGTAAATTTAGATATGATTCACTATGCCAATAGCAATTGTGAAAGATTGAAGAACAAAAACACAAAAAAAAAATTGCAAATCTCTTGATTTTACTAAGTCCATAAGTTTACAAACTTACAAAAAGTACAACACTAGTTTATAGGTTCTTCAACTCACTTGAAGCATGCAACACTCTAAAGAGAAAGAGAAAGAGAAAGAAGAAAGAAAGATAAAAAAGTGGTCAAATCCTAAATGTCAACGAGTTAGCAAGTTTGGGAACTTATCGAAAGTGTGACATGGTTTGTGAAAGGCCAAAAACTCTAGTATAACAAGCAAAATAAAAAATATAATGAATCTTAAATTGAATGAATGTTGTGCAATGGGAGCCAAATATAGTGTCTACATCCATGAAGGCACATCCAACTAATGTGGAAAAAATAAGATCAATTCTTTTTTGTTTCACTTCACCATATGTATTTGTCTATTGCATCCTCTCATCAGTAAACAATTACAATGCAGTTGTATCCTAATCAAACTATTCTACAACAAGAATTAGAATGTGACCTCCCAAGTAACTCACATGGATACTTCTCAAACTATTAGATAGTTACCCATCATAAAATTCTAACATGACAAGTGCCACTCATCTAAGAAGTCTTTGTCTTGCACTCTCTCTTTAAAAGGAGAAAGGATTTGTATTGTAAAGAGTTGGAAAAAGAGGGAACTGCTCTTATTATGATAATGTCAAATTGTTAGAAGTATATAATGTCCATGTTGTTGTTGAAGTTATATTATAACATTGTTTTTGAAAAATGGATATGATCTCTAGTTTTGGATTAAGGCAAAAATGGGTTTTGAAGGGGCCCTCAAACCCTTTACAAAATGATTCTAAGAGGTATAGAATCAGAAAGCATCATCCAAAACAAAACAGGCTACAAGGATAGGCATAAAAAATAGCAACCAAAGAGAAAGCAAAAGCCCAGTCGAGCACAAAAAGATAGCAGAAAGACCAAACCCAGACACAGAAAGAACCAGCAACAAAAAACAACCCAATTACATTAGGCTTCTGAGGGTCTCAATGAACTCAGCCTCAAAGGCATTCATAGTGTCAACAACAGCCTTCATAGCTTTATGATCCAAATTTTGAAAGGCCGCCTTTTTCTTCATGTTCCCTCGGGTTCTTTTGTAGGGTCCATCGCCACTTTGAGCCACCTCAGCTTCATCACCAATAACAACAACAACCTTATTTGGTTGTTCCAGACTATTCACCATGGTATTCATGACCATTGCGGACTGTTTGGCAATTTTGTGACTACTAACCATAATAATCTTGAGGGTGTCCTGGATCTTGTTGTAGCCTTCCTCAACACGCGCTATGCGTTCCTCCAACCTTTTTTCAGCTGATCAACCCCTTCCCCTATTTTCTTGATACAGTCCATGACTGACTTCTTCTCAGCCTCAGTCCAATTCCCTTCATTATTCAGATTACCATGAGAAGAACCAGTAGGGAAAGAATCCATTTTGCTTCCCAAGGCTCTTTGGTTAATCTGGATCTCTTTAAGTTCATGAAACAACCACTTGAACAAAATGAAAGTGTCAATTGCATGATCACGAGCCATACCCAGCACATTTTCATAATCCTCCCTCTTATCATTTAGCTCATCACTTTTAGGATGAAGGTCAGCAATACCAACCACCCACATTACTAGTCTCCTTAGAGGACGAAGGAGAGGTCAGGACATTAGGGTTATTAGGGTTCTTAACATCATCTTCTTTCTCACTCGAAGAGGGGGAGCCATTCTCAGCCGAAGTAGAGGAGGAAGACATAACAATGTTCTTATGACCTTTGGAAACCTTCCTCATCTTGGATTTAGAGCTCAAAGGAATTTCCATTTTAGCTTTTTTCAGGGGAGGTGGAATCTCAGACCCAGACTCAGAAGCTTCAATATTAGACTCTCCTGCACTAGTTTCATCATTCTCAGAAGAAATGTGGATAAAATCATCAGGGGGGGAAGAGCATAGAAATGGTCATCAATAAGGATGAGCAGGCCTTCATGCACAATGGGAAACTTAGCAGGGTTCTTGCGGTGGTCACTAAAATTAGCCCTAAGAGCAGACATAAGGTAGAAAGGGAAAGACATCTTAACATCATGGCGGAATGATTCAAAATAACAAAGTGGTGGCCATACACCCTAGTATATCGACCATCCAAAGTAAGGTAATTCATAATTACCTTGAGAAGCTTTCTCCAGAAAGACTTAATGACTGCAATATCATAGTAGATGGTCGTCTTCTTAACGATTTTAGCCCCCGCTTTGCCTCCTTCTTGGGGAAATTCTGCAAAACTAATACTTCATGTCATCCATAGATAACCTAGTAACTTGTGCAATAAGGGCTTCATCAACCAGGACCTTCCGACCATGAACAACAATTGTTCCATCCTTCCAGTTTTTAGCAAAATAGCTCGTGACATCTTGATTTCTCCCTTGAAGCCTCTCAATGTATGGAGTGAGCCCACCTTTCTCCAAGATATGCCAAAGCTTCTTCTCATTTTTTAGCTGCACACAGCCAGGCGACTCAATTCTTTTTCTCGCACCACCCATTTTATTGAGCTCTCTGTAGTACTCTCTGGGAAGAATTTCTAGAGTTAAAGCAAGCCTCCAGAAAATGTATAAAATCGTCCACAAAGCATGCGAAATAAATTCGCATTGATTCTTATGTCCTCTCTAGCCACCTGTCTCAGAACGGAAGGTATTCACAATTCTAGAAACACTCAAAGTCATTATGACACTAGTAATTATTAAATTTACTCCCCTGACTTTGCTCGTGGAGCAAATGCATGGCAAATTCCAAGTCCAACCTGTCACCATGGGTCCAATAAAGCTCGTCTTTACACGTCACTCCCCTGTTGATAAGGAAGTGAGCAATCACATTGGCTTGTCTATAAACATGGACAAAAGTGCATTTATCAAAGGTTTAATAATATCTTTAGCTTTTTTAATCCAAATATCAACATTCCAAGCCATAGTAGAATTGCCCTTTAGGTAGTTGATAATGTTCTTTGAGTCCCCCTCGACTCAAACAAGCTTACAGTTGTTATGTTTTGCATGTTTTAAACTGTAATAAGCTCATATGTCTTCAACAACATTATTAGTCTGTTTACCAAGAGGGAGAGCAATAGCAGAAATGAAGTTGCCATAGTGATCCCGTATCACCCCACCATAGCCAGCTTGACCAAGATTCCCTCTGGCTGCTCCATCGAAATTTATTTTAACCCATCCTTGGGGTGGAAAGTTCCAACTAATGTTGTCCCTGGGGTTTACCTTAGGTGTAACCATATGATGACCAAAATCCCAGTTCTTGACAACATTGGCTTCATACTCCTTAAGGATACCACTGTGAGAGTGGATATGATCTCTATTTATAGTTGCTTATTTCTTTGAATTGATGAACTAAGGGCTTTTAGATTATTTGTACACACTTCTCTAACAAATTTTATTTGATATTAGTTTTTAGTCAAGGAGTAACATATACCTTTTATCAATAATAGTAAGAGATAAAGAACAAGGGGCTATTAAGTAGAACTTAGAACACAAGGTTATCTATTACCTGTTTAATTATCTTAAGGCGGTAATAAAGAAATAAGCCCTTTATAGAAAAGACCATAATCGAGATGGATTTGGTAGAGGTAAATGAAAATTTCATTCAACAAGGAATGATTGAAGTGGAGTTTCAGAAGGAAAAGACCCTTCATCAACAGAGCTACTGGAGGTGCTCACAAGAGAGGAAATATTTTGGCATCAAAAATCGAGGGAGTGTTCGTTATGGGAAGGGGACCGTAATATAAAGTTATTCCACATCTTTGTAAAGGCTAGGAGGAATAATAGAATCAATTAAATTAAGAATATGTAGGGAATCTTACTCACCAACATGGAAGACATCAATAGATAGGCAATATCCTACTTCAAAAATCTGTTGTCTACAGCTAATGTGGATCTTATGGAGAGAGATGAGGAGGCTCTGGAATATATTCCCCATTTGATCAATGACCAATATAATGCAAGGATTCTTCAACAGGTGTCCATGGAAGAGGAAAAACAAGTGTTATTCTCTATGGATGGAGATAAGGCGTTGGGTCTGGATGGCTTCCCCCTATTTTTTTTTCAAAAATTCTGAGAAATTACTAAGATAGATTTATGGGAAATGGTAGAAGAATTGAGACAAAAAAGATTTTTGTCAAAAGAGTTGAATAATAATTTGATAGCACTCATTCCCAAGAAAGAAGCAGTGCAGACCTTTGATGACATTCATCCAATCTCATTGTGCAATACCACCTACAAAATCATAGTGAAAGTCATGGAAAATAGATTAAGATGAATTCTTCCTGAGATAATTTCAAAAAAACAAAGCGGCTTCACACCAAATAGATCTATTATAGAAGGCATCATAGTTGCACATGAGGTGATCTAGTCAATAAGACAGGCAAAAACCAATAGAATGCTCCTTAAATTGGATATTAAGAAGGCTTATGATCATGTGAAACAAAAAATTCTTCTCAAATTCATCAATCAATTTGGATTTCATCCCCAATGGCTAGAATGGATCAAGAGTTGCATATCCACCTCGTGCATCTTTGTGTTGGTTAATGGAAGCCCCCAAGGACTTTTCTCCACCTCTAGAGGGATTAGCAAGGAGACCAGTTATCCCCTTTCCTATTTGTGATTACAGTGGAAGCTTTAGGAAGGGTGATTAGCAAATGCAAAGGAAGTGCTAGATGGAAAGGTATCAAGGTAGCACATGAGATGGAGGCAATTACACACTCAATTTGTTGATGACACACTTCTCATGGGAGAGGCCACTACAAGGGAAGCTAGAGTAATCTGATCTACACTAGACAAATACTACAGAATCTTTGGGAAAGCAGTTAATTGGCATAAGTCAAATTTCTATTGTTTAAAGACTTAGGTGGATGTTCAGAGAGAAATTGCAAGGGTCTTCGGAATAAGAATGGGGAGGCTACCAGGTAATTTTCAGGGTATTCATATGTTTGTAGGAGCTAATAGATCAAATCTTTGGAATAAACTAATCAATGTAGGGAAAATGGTGTCTCAACCTTGCATTTACATGAGGTTACTATTTATAGTAAGTTTTCATTTCAGCACGAAATGGTGCGAAATTCTCCCCAAAGCTTCTGGTTGGCTAGATAAGCATTCTGGTAAAGTTTTGTCACAAGATCACAGCTTGTTTTGAAGATATTAAAGTTTTCATTTTGGATGGGTCCAATGAAAGGTTTAAACTTAATTTTGAGGACTTTAGAGGCCCTGAAACACCTTGAAAAGTGGGTGTAAATGGCATAGTGACTTATGAGGTGGTAGAGAACTTCGCAAGCTTTTCGACGCTTCAAACGGTTCGCAAGTTATGGCCTCCAGAAGTTTGTACTCCTGAAATAGGAAATATAATTTGTATCGGACACATAAATGAGTTGTAAAAGGGAGGGGCACATGTTGATGTGTGTTTTAACATGCCATAGGGCATCTAGATTGGAGATAAGGTTGGATACACCTTATTGGGTGGTTTTAGCCCATGGTTTTGTAATACCGTTTGACAATTTCTTATATTGTATCTCCTATATAGGAGGTGCGTGAGATAGAGGTTGTGTGTAAGAGTCTTATGGCTATTGAGTTACCTTTGAATCTCTAGTATTCCTATGAAGAGTTTTCTCTACAAGTATATTGTAATCTATTTTTTATTGTTGAATAATATATTGGGTGGCTTTTGGAGTGGGGTTTTTTTTTTTCCCGAAAGGGTTTTCCCCAAGTAAATCCCTGTGTTGTGGTATGAATGTTATTTATGAGTATTTTTGTTCAGTTTTTGTAACTGTTGTGATGATTTGTAAAAAAAATTACATTACCCTCCTCTCAAGGTTAGTGTAGGAAGTTGTTCTGCTACTTAACTTCCTTACAGGTTGTATCAGAGCTTGATCACCTTTGGTTTCAGTTGTGGATTGTTGGATTTTTTTAACTGATCCAAATTTGAGTGGGAGCTTGTGCAAAAAACACTTTTTGATCTTGTGGGAATTTTTAGATGGCAAGTTCGTCAGGGAAAATAGAGGAGGAGAAATTTAATGGAATGAATTTTGAGATGTGAAAGTTGAAGATCGAAGATCTGCTAATAGATCGAGATTTGTGGGATGTTGTTGATGCGAATGTCCAAAATCCCTCAGATCCTATTATGACGGCTCAATATGATGTTATGGACCGAAAAGCCAAGGGTCTAATCAGATTGTGCTTGGTAGACTCTGTTCTAATCAATGTCCACGAAGAAAACTCTGCAAAGACGTTATGGACTAAGCTTGGTGAAATGTATCAAGTGAAATCATTATTAAATCAGATTTTCTTGAGGAAGAAATTGTATTCCTTGAAGATGGAAGAGGGTGGATGAATTACAAACCACCTAGAAGCATTCAATATGTTGGTGGCTCAATTAGTATTCGTCAGTGTTAAGATGAATGAAGAGGAGAAATGCCAGATCTTGCTTTGTTCTTTGCCTTATTTGTGGGATTCTCTTGTTATGGCTATCGGTAGTACTTCTGTTGTTTTGAAGTTTGAAGATATGGTGGGTGTCCTACTTGGTGAAGAGATGCGAAGGAAGGTATCCCTCAGTTCAAAGGAAGCCCTAACTGTTCATGGAGGACCTAAAGAGAAAGGCAAGAAGAATGAGAAGCGCGATAAGTCCAAATCGAGAGGGAGATCGAAATCTCCTAGAAAGTCCAAAGTCATTTGTTGGAATTGTGGTAAACCAGGTCACATCTATAAGGACTGCAAAGAAGAAAAAGAAGAATTTTGATTCTGATTCTGAGTCCGAGAAGGAAGATGGTGATGCATTTATTATAGCTTTGGCGACTCATGCAGGTAATGATGCCTGGTTAATTGACTTGGTGCATCTTTTCATATGACTTCCAATAGAGATTGGTTTTCTGAATATGAAGAATTTAATGGAGGTAAGGTGTACTTGGGTGATGATTCACATTTAGACATCGTTGGTCGAGGTAAAGTTAGGATCAGGTTTTCTGATGGTAGAATAAAAAAGATTAATGGTGTGTTGCATATCCCTGGATTAAAACAAAATCTATTATCTGTGAGCAAACTGATAGATGCAAGTGTGCATGTAGTCTTTTATGAAGCAGGATGTAAGATGATTAAGGGTGCTATGGTAATTGCTAGAGGTGTCAAGTTCGACACTTTGTATAAGCTAGACGCATACACTGTTGAGTGTAATAGACTTCTGTAAAAATTAAATATGTGGATACTTCATTGAAAGATTTGAGGGTTTCACCTTCAGGAGATGGAAATGGCTTTTGGGTACCTAAGGGTGCTCTTTCTTCTTAAACAAAGTTACCTGTAGAGAAGACTATGTTATGGCACCAAAGGCTTGGCCACATTGGAGAAAAGGGTCTAAGGACCTTGAAAAATAAAAACCTTGTTGAAGGTTTGAATGATTGTAATCTTGACTTTGATTTCTGTGAGCATTGCATTTATGGAAAACAAAACGGTGTTCAGTTTTACTCAAGTTCTCATAAATCTTGTGGTGTTTTGGATCTTATTCATTCGGATGTGTTTGGTCATGTAGATATTCCTTTGATTGGAAAATCCACATATTATGTTTCATTTATTGATGATTTTAGTAGGAAATGGGTATAGTTTCTAAAGAGTAAATTTGAAGTTTTCGGTCAATTTAAAGAATTTAAAGCAATGGTTCAGTTGCAGACTGAAAAGAAAATTAAATGTTTGAGGAGTTATAATGGTGGTGAATTTTGCTCTAATGATTTTGATAGATTTAATAAAGACTGTGGCATTAACAAATAGAAGACAACTTTGTATTGTCCACAACAGAATGGAGTTGTAGAAAGAATGAATAGGACACTGATGGAGAAGGCTAGGAGTATGTTGAGTGGTGCTGGTCTAGGAGACTGATTTAGAGAAATGTTGAACCAAATATTCATTAAGATTATAGAGGAGGAGGACACATTGATATGGTGCGAATCAAAAAGTGGTAAGTACTGAGTAAAAAATGGGTACAACTTGCTTGATTCAAAATTGGTCGTACCACTTGTGTTGGAATGCCAACTGCTTGTGAAAAGAAGGATCATTTTCTTGCCTGGCTCTGAGAGGCAGAATTATTATAAGAGAACGATTAATTAAGTTGGGGTTCGTGGGCCCTTTTAGGTGCATCATGTGTAGGAAAGAAATTGAATCTACAGATCATCTCTTGTTACATTACCCAATTGCTCAAGAAAGTTGGATGAAATTGTTAAGTAGATTGGAGTGGTGCTCCCCTATATCTACTGACATAATAACATGGTTTCAAAGTTGGGGAATATGGGCAAGAAAATCTATTTATTCAAGTGTTTGGAACATTTCCCCTTCATATTTAATTTGGGAGGTGTGGAAGGAACGAAATAGGTGTATATTCCTAGAAAAAGAAGAAAATGAAGATCAATTGTGGAACAGAATAGAACAATCCATCTCAGAATTGGTTAGTTGGGCAATGTCTAGGGTTAATCTAAGGAGAAACCCTTACAACTAGATGGATAGTAAGATTCAAGCTCATTGGCCTCTTATTGATTTTAGGCTTGTTAATGGGCCTAAAAGGGTCCATCCTTCAAAACATGCTACTAGTCTAGCAAAATGGTGGCCACTAGATTAGGGATGGATAAAGGTGAAGTTTGATGGCGCTATAAGAGGTAATCTTGGGCCATTTGGTGTTGGATGTGTGGCAAGAGATTGTCAAAGCCATATTATCGCTAGTTGTTGTCAATGACTAGGGGTGGATTCCAACAATACAGAGGTCAACATGGCTCTTTTGGCAGGTCAAATGGCAAGTAGGATGGGGGTGGAGAATCTACACCTCGAAGGAGATTCTCAGATTATCATTCATGCTATACTAAGGGGAAAGGTCAAAAATTGGAAGATTGATCGAGACATTCAATCTATTAAAAGTCTTCTTTCCAAATTCCAAAGATACAAGGTATCCCATGTCCTGAGATATGGTAACAAAGAGGCAGATGAGTTTGCTAATCTAGCTTTCAATCTCCAAGAAGGGGAGATTAAATTGTGTATTGACCACCCAAACGACCAGAATTTTGAAGGGGATTTAAGGCCTTGGTGGATGGGTTCCAAATGATGGGGGGTGAGGTGGTAGGCTAGTTGGTGGATGAGGTGGATAGGTTCGAATTTTGAATGATCAAAGAAGAGGCTTTGTATCAATGTTGCCAATTAGACTAATTAATGGAAGGTAATTTGAATTGATTTTGTAACATGTGTATCCAAGCAAGGAGATCCTACCATACTATTGATGAGAGATGGTGCAACAATTTATTTTTGTTGGTGAAAAACAGACTAAGCTTTGTACTCAATTTTGATGGTGAGCCTAAATAAGAATGGGATAATTTAATTGTCTACTCCCTGATATGTCAGGTGCATTTAAGGAAATCTCTCAAGGCTTAGTTGGCGAGATCAATACATTAAGTGTAATCTACATTATTTATTAAGTCTGGTGGCAGTATGTTTTTGTGACCTTGAGTACTTCATATGAGAAGAGATTTAGTGCAATTTCTAGCATCCAAGGGAAGATTGAGATACACTCTACGTGCAAAGCCATTTCTAAAGGGGAATGGAACCAATTTTTTTCTTATAGGTGACAAAACCCATGGTAGGCTTTTGGGCACACATTTCTGATGAGCGATTGTCACAAACTTTCAAGTTTGAAGACCGTGATTTCTTGACTAGAGTTAAAATTGTTTTGGGAGATGAGTATATGAATGCATAGTTCCACTACCAAACTAATGCAGACATAGCCACAATGTTTTTGGCATGGTGTTTTGAATTGGAGTCCAAAGACACAGTGAAATGGTTGATGAGTAATTGTGTCAAAGAGTAATGGTGTAGGGGTTTGGAGAGATTCATGAGAATGGCGAGGGATGGTAAAGGTTTTGTTTGCCCTGGCGAAAACTGGCTACATGTGAGCAAGTTCACTCCACCTATGAGGCCATTCCTCCTTTGGAGTGCCAACTACAACAAGGAAGTGTGCAAGGTGTCACCCCAAATTGTCCAATGAACGATGTCAAAGAGTACTTGAGGGATAAGAATGCACATAGCATTAAAGAAGAGCTAGCTAAATGGGGGCTACATGTTGAGTAACTTACACCAATGACAGGGGATTCGATATTGAAACGCAAACAAGGAAGGCCAATTGGCTTGATGAAGTTGAAGTCGGTTCGTGCTCTGATGATAGGAGAACCTTCAAGCCATTAAGACGAAGCAGATGGAATGGAACTCATGGTTGGTCAGGGGGAGCTAGTGGTTGGCAAAGGCAATGGAAGCATGTTAGTTTTTGTTTCTTCTTGTAATAGTAATGCAACACTTAGGGGTAAGCCCTTGTGTTTTATGTATTTAGGTCAGGAAGGTTATAGGTGTTCTGACTGTTTTGTCTGTTATAGATGGATCGGGGAATGTTTGATGGTCTACATAAATTTGATGACTTCTTTTGATAAAGTACTTTATTTTTTAATATCAATATAAAGACATATTTATCAATAAAAAAAAAAGCTAATAGAAATTCAAATTTAAGAGAAAATATTCTTCCTTAGGAGTAGATATGAGTACAAGGAGCATCAAGCTACAACAAGTTGTCTTCAAGAATGTTTTTATGATGGATTTTGTTTTGAGTTATCATGTTATTGCATCAACAATTGGAGGACTTATCTAAGTAAATTGCGTTACCAATCAAAGGTATAATCATTTAATTTCACCACTTCAATTCAACATTTCCTTCAGATTTATTACTTTGACTCTTGTAAGTTATGTCGTCTTCTATGTTGGTTGTCCCTCGTGATGGGGTTTCATTCACTGCCACCACTGGTTCTTGTGCAACTACATCTGTCGGCTTGAATTCTAGTGGATAGAATAAGGACGACCTCTCTGGTGAGGGAGGCATTCTACGAACAAGTGAGGCTCTGAGGGCACGGTTAGGGTTGAAGAGATGGTCATTTGATGGAGGCTTTATTCTTGTTGGAAATGTCATTTCCATTAAGCTGAAGGCAGAGATGAAAGAGGAAATAGATTGCAATGTTTTTTTTTTCCACACAAGGTGTGATTGGTCGGTTTAGGGGTTTTTGGCCTAGCCTCCTTGAGCTGCATTCTTGGATCTTAGAACATTAGGAGCCACTCATTACTGGTAAAGTTCACATTTACCCCCATGGCTAAAGGGTTTTTTGTTGCAAAGTTTGAGAATGCTCAAGACATAAATATAATATTATGTGATCGTTATTTTAGTTGGGAGGACAGATTTTTGTTGATAATTAAACCTTGGCACTCTGATTTCAATCCTTCTTCAGAAATGTTTAACAAGATCTCGATTTGGGTTCAGCTTCCTAATCTCCCCCATCATCTATGGGTTGATCCTCTTTTAGAGGAAGTGGGAGAAGCCCTTGGAGATTTTTTGATGGTGGCTAATGAATCATCTAATATTCTTCATTCCACCTTTGTTCGTAATATGGTTGAAATGGATGTTTCAAAAGGGTTGCCTTCTGAGATTTTTCTTAAATCTTCTAAGTGTTGCTAGGTTCAATCTTTGGACTATGAAGGGATACCCTTCTGGTGTAGAAGATTTTTTAAAATAGGTCATGCGGTTGCACAATATGGATTTGAGAAAAAGATATTGAAGGCTTCGTGGTGGAAAGGTGCTTCTGAACAACATTATACGGTTGAGAAAAAATCTAAGCAACAAAGGAGCTTTTCTCAGGTGGTCACGATTGATTCAAAGGGTAATGCAGCATCCTCTCTGGATGTCACAAATTGAGAGGTTGTTGAAGTTGTGCAAGATATTCATGTTGAATCTCCTAAAAAGAGAGGGAATGGGCCCCAAGCTGCAAATTCTTGTGATAGTGTTCAAGCTATCAAATCTGGTGGTCTTTCTGACAATGTTATGCCTCTAGGGAGAAAACCTGATGATACCTCTAAGTTGGTGGATGCTCTTTTTGTTGGCATTCATTCTTAGGATGAAAGTGGACTAGTGATGGTTCATTAGCTTAGCATGGTAAGGCAACACAAGTGGAAGAGGGTTGGATTACTGTTAAGGGTAAGAAAGCTAAGATTTTGAATCCCTCTTTTGACATGACTCTCTACTCCCATAAGAGTAGTGCTAAATGTAAATTTTGATGGTTTTTGGTTGAGGGAGCTTAGTTTTGAGTTTTTTTCTGGTCTTTTTCAGGATTTAGGATGGTTGTTGGTTGTTCTTCTAGCAACTTTTGTTTTGGTTGTGGGGAGCCTATTTTTAAAACCCATGTATATGGCTATGGGAGCCAAAAAACCAATGGTTGTGTGGTGTTTTCACTTTTTTTTTTATGACAACATTTTGGTTAAGGGTTCCAAATCCATTCAAAATCTCATTGTAAAGGGTTTCGGGTCCCTTCAAAACCTATTTTTGCCTTAATCAAAAATATTTCCTTCAGATTTAGCCTCTTTTGTCCCGAGGGTAAGCTCTTTTTTCCGATCATCATTGTTGTAGTGGAGGTTAACATTTACTCAGTGTTTGACTTAGGAAAACCCCTATACAACCCAACACTTTTTCTCTATTTTTTGTGTGTAGGTGACAAATCCTATGACAAAGAGTTGCAAATCCAAAAAGTGTAGATAGAGACATAATTTCAAATTTAGAACAAACAAAAAACCCTAGACACTATCATAAAATGTAACAATGTTTGACACTTTTTTTCTAATTTAATTGAGGAGGACAATCTACAAAGCACCCTGATCTAAATTTTGGACACCTGGCCTAATGGAAACACCCCCAAAGCTATGGTGCCTAGCTCTAGTGCCTAGCCATTTTGAGACTAGATTGCAGACACAAGTTCCTCTTTGTACATCATTTCTAGATTTGAGCTTCTCTTCTAATTTATAGTTACGTATATTCTTGTTTATGTTGCTTCTTGTCAAAATCCCCAATTCAAAGAAGAATAAGCAACCTTAGTGACCAAATCTCCCAAGAATTTGAAGTTGGTCCTATTGATTATTCTTTAATGGAATGTTGATGTGAATGAGTTTGATTCCTAGTTTCCATATTTAGATTGCTTAACCCCGTATATCTCTAAATTTGGAGAGGGAGAGGTATAGAATATTAAACTTCATATGGATACATGGGTATCCTAACCATTTTCTAGCTAAATTGAGGTATAAGATTGTGAAATTCTAGGGAAATAATATTGTGTCTAGGGAAGATCACCTAAGATCTTTTAATAATTTGATGGATAACTCCAAGATTGACGATGAAGATATCCTCATGGAGTTATATGTGCGTTGGATAATGTAGCTAGATAATGGTATACAGATTATTAGAAGCAAGCATTGACTCTTAGGGCAAACTTCAAAGATTGTTTACAAAACACTATGGTGCTAAGATCAATCCAAGGTTCATAATCAATGAATTTATATTACTAAAGGGTATAATGAGTCTATTATTGACTTTAATACTATATTTTCTCTATCTATGGCAAAGATCCCTACATATATAAGGCCCAATGAATTCTATATCCATGACAAAGATCCCTACATATATAAGGCCCAATGAATCTATGTGCCTAGTTCTATATTGCAATGCCTATGATGCTAAAATGAGATACTTATTAAGAGATATATCTCTCCACACCTTGAGGGATGCATATAGAATGGAATCTAATATAAAGAGAAATCAAAGAGCCTTAATGAAGGTTCACAAAAAAGTGTCCTCAAAATTCTAGGTCCCATGATAAGGGGCAGAATAGAAAAGCTCCTATAGTTGATAACAAGTTAGATCAAGTGATAGATTCTTTGAAACAATTAAGTTAAAAAATTTCTAGGAATGAGATGATTATTTAATGAGAAACAACATAGAATACTAAAGATACCTAATCAACCTTATAACACAGTTGACGCAATGGAAAACATTTCTACTAAGGACATAGAGGAATATCAAGTAAATAGACACCTAATCCCCTGAAGAAGGAAGGTGTGTGTAACATAGAAGATTCTCTTTGGTATGACGTCAATCGTCACACTCTCCTTTAAGGTATTTTGCATCTCTATCGATTATTGAAGTTGAGGGACCTTGTGACGAGTGTAGCAACCTAGATCATGGTTATGAGAATGACCATAAAAATTGATATATAAATATGTTATCATCACAATGGTGTGAACACATTGATGGATAGTCATCTATGGATGAAAATATATTAGACTTGGATGTAGATGAAAACAAACATACAAATAACTCTTCACATTAGAAAATATTTTGAAATGATGAGGAGTATATACACCATGTCCACAACACTGAATTTAATATTGCCAGATTCAAATTAAGGAGACTATAATATAAGTAGGTCTTTAACTACACCTACTATTACTACATTAAGAGAAATTATAATTGAGAAATAAAGGAGATCAAGATTTCAGCAATAAAGACAATGCAAGAATCATTTTCATTATAGAGTTCAACATGTGGGATACAAAGGGAGATGTCAAAGGAAATTTGAAAAATGTTGAGCTATCACATAAAGATGTTGGCCCACCTAAGCCTAAAGTGAAAGTGAAAAATTTAAAAGAGGAACACAATGGTAATAAAGAGGCATAGCTTCAAAGGTTAACATAAGAAATGATAAGGACAAAAAATTTCTTGCTACAAAAAGGCATGTACCTCCTATGCCTTTGAGTACAAGAAATATTTCTAATAGTCTATTACTAAAATATATTCTACTAGATATGACAAAAATTCTCAACCAAACAAATGTTCTTGTGTCATTATTAAAGTTGATGAGAAAAACTATTCATAAATACAAAGCATTTGATTTCATAGGTGATATTTCACTTAATTGTCCAATTGATGAAAAGAGTATTGGTTTATACCAAAAGAAGGAAAAAAACCTACTAAAAATAATAATAAACAGATGAGTATTGAGATACTTGTAGTATACTTGGGTACCAAACTAAGAAAAATTTCATCTCAAGTGCACCCATTTTACACTAATTTGGTTGTAAATGATAAACTGGTAAGGAAATGCATGATTGATTCAAGGGTTTCAAAAATAATTATGTCACTACAAGCCATGAATCAATTAGTTCTACAAGTGACTAAGTCTTATGGGAAGTGCTTTGCAATGGATTCTTGGGAGGTGTCAACCATTAGTGCTATGAAGGATGTGGAATTCAATTTGATAGCATTTCCTAAGAAAGGCTAAAAGATGAATATGATTTTTGTTGATATCCCTTCTCAGTATTGCATTTTATTGTCAAGGAGGTGGTCAACAACTATAGGGGAAAGTATATGGATGGACTCTTCCTATGCACTCATTCCCACTGACAGTAAAGATGTGATGTAGGAGCATCCAAGGGTGTAAGATCAATCTTGCATCAACTAAAAATATTTATTTAATTTTGTTAAGTTTGGTATTTTCAATAAGGGATGAATGCAAGATATGATAGGTCGTCATGCACCTAGAAGAGTATACAAGGGGACATATGGAGTTGAAATTTTAATATTTGTGTCCTATGTGTAAAGGAAATTATAATTTTCAATAATGGACACATTTTTCTATCATTTTTGTTGGTGTAAATAAATATTCATTATGGATATTATTACACTTTACTTAAGTTAACTTAGGATAATGCATCTCTTCGTAGTTTGGATTTGAGACACTTAGGGAAGTGTGCACATAGGGATAGAGCTTGTAGGAGAAATTCCACCTTTTGTGGTCTTGTTTTGTTGTTACACTCCACATTCGGTGGGTCATCCACCTCTTGTGGAATATTATATTGTTTCTCCTACCTACCCCTAGTATTTCTTACCTACCCTTGTTTCTCATTGAGCCACATGTCATGATTGTGTGCTCATACATCCATATGGCCTTGCCTATATAAGAAGGTCTATATTCATTGTATTGGTGAATCCAGTTGATCATTTTCATATTGATGAGAATACAGTTTGTTCTTGTCATTATTTTGTCTCTATTTTAATACTTTTCATTGTGCCCTTGATCTTGGCAAAATCTCACATGGTATCAGAGCCATTGGGGCTTCATTGATTGGTTTTTGGAGACATCATGGAAGTCTTCTATTTTTCAGATCTGAGGAACTGCACTTTTTGGAGGCATCTTGGAGTGTTTTCGACCTCACCATTGCGTCCGGGAGGCCATTTCCATAAAAATCGAGTATAAATTCAACCTATTTTGGCGAAAATCGATTTTTGGGTGTGGAGAAAATTTTTTGCCCAATTCAGGCAGTATGGTATGGAATTTTCAGATTTTTTTCAAAAATAAAAATTCTAAAAAATTATTTTCTAGTTTGAAAAAAAAATTGAAAAAAAAAAATTTTGAAAATTATTTTTTGGGATCCATACCTTCTGCCCAGTCAGTAGTGCACAGTCAACGCCCAGTCAGCGCCCAGTCAACATTTTCTTTGAAAATTTTTACACCCCTCTCCGTTGAGCAGTTTGGATTTTTGGGTCAACTTTGGAGGCCCATAACTTGCTCAATTTTGCTCTTTTTTGGGTGAAATTTTTTTTGATTTGGGCTAATTTTCCGTGCTCTTTGCAGTGGTGTGGTTATTTTCTAGTTTTGGTGCACAGGGTTTTCAGAATTTTCAGATTCTCTCAACTATACCTGTCCAATCCTCAATTCTGCAACTTCAAAGGCCTCATTTGAGCTTATACGACCTCCTTTTCAGGTGTCTTTTTTTTTTAAAGTGCATGTTTTTCATCCACTTTCATAATCTATGGTCAAATTTCAGAGATTTTAAGTAAAAATTGTACTTTCAGATATTGGTCTTATTTGGCCTATTTGGTACTTGTAAATTGTTTGGATCTTAGTTTAGATCTCTTGCATTATTAGTTTGAGTCTCTTTTGGCCTTATTGAGGTAGTTGTAAAATTGAAATCAAAAGTCCACTTTGCCATTTTTTGCAAGTGGCCCATTGTACATGCACTAAGTATAAAGTGTCAAATCATCACTTTTGGGGGGGTTCTTTGATTGAGTGAATTTGGGGAGGTGTCTTGTGTGATTGTGCCTCTCTTTCCTTGTGCTCTTTCATTTTTGTTGCAATGAGTCCTCATAAATTTCCACCTTTAACTCCACATAATTATGCATCATGGAAAATTAAAGTATGGAGCAAATTAGTGGAAAAAGGTCTCACGCATTACATAGATGGAACAATAGCAGCACCACCTGATCCTAAGGCTGATCCTAATGCTCAATTAGAATGGCTCACTAAGAATTGCATGGCTCTTGGAACTTTGCGCAAGTATGTATCAGATGACCTCATCTTTCATATTGAAAAGTGTACTACAATCAAAGATGCTTGGGATATGTTTCAAAAATTGTATGGTCAAGTTGATGAAATCAGAGGTTATAAGATTGACAATAAGCTCGCCAACTTGGATCCCAAGAGTTTTGATACAATTCAAGATTATGTCACCAAAGCAAATGAGCTAAGAGCAAAGCTTAAGGATTGTGGAATTGACAAAAAGGATGCTCAATTGATATTCAACTTGTTGGACAAGCTTGCACCAGAATATGCAACATTTGTGTCTAGCTTCCAAACTCATCGTTTGACAGTGGGGAGTTCCTATGTTATGCCTTCATTTGATGCTTTCACAGAAATGTTGATATTGGAACAATCTAAGTTGTTGAACATGGGGTTTCTCAAGTCTTCCAAGTCCAAGGCTTTGGTGGCTAATCAAGGGAATCAAGGAAGTCAAGGCAAAGATTCCAACAAGAAGAAGAAGCAATCTAAGTCATAGCCACAACAGGAAAAAGGACAATCATCCTCTTCCAAGAAGGGGACACCACCTAAGAAGGATAAGCCAACATGTGCATATTGCAAGAAGTATGGTCATGATGAGCATCGATGCCACACAAAGCAAGTTGATGAGTTAACTAATCTTCTTAAGAAAAACAACATCAACTTGTCATCTGCCTACACAAAGAAGGATTCATCTCCTTCCTCTTCCTCACAGTCTAAGGGAAAAGGACAAGCATTTGTGGCTACAACAAGTTCTTCACAGCAGTGGATACTTGACTTAGGTGCCTCATGTCACATGGGTTCTACAAAGGAGCAATTTTCTTCATTGGAGCCATCTAAGGTACCTCACATTTACATAGGTGATGATACACAAGTAGAGGTTGAAGGCAAAGGTTCAGTTGACATGGATGATGGAACATTTGAGAATGTTCTCTATGTTCCTAACTTGTTTACCAACCTTCTCTCTATCTACCAAATCACTCACTATGGGAATGGGAAAAAGGTTGAGTTTACACCTGATTCAGTTGTGGTAAAGGAACTTGATGATGATGCCTTGGTAGTAGTGGGACAAGTCAATGACAACTCAAGGCTTTATTCATTCTCCCACTTTGTGCCAAGTTCACCTTCTAGGGCCTTGCTTACTCATTCAAATTCTGAAAGTAAGCTATGGCATGAGCGGTTTGGTCACCTCAACTACCGCTATCTTCAATAGCTCAGCAATAAAGACATGGTCATAGGTCTACCTCGAATCAGTTTTTTAGAGGGTGTATGTTCAGGTTGTTCCATGGGCAAGCATCCTGAAGAGAAGTTTGATAAGGGGAAAGCTTGGAGAGCTTTGGAAGTTCTTCAACTTGTTCACAACGATGTAGCAGGTCCATTTCGAGCACCTTCATTTAGCAAGGCCCGCTATGTCCTCACCTTCATTGATGACTACTCCTGCTTCACTTGGGTCTACTTTCTCATTCATAAGAGTGAAGTATTTGACAGATTTCAGGACTTCAAGACTCGTGTGGAGAAGCAATCTAGGAAAGTGGTCAAGATTCTTCGTACAGATAATGGAAGGGAATATGTGAACAAGAGACTTGAAGATTTTTGTACACTTGAGGGAATTGATCTTCAGCATTTTGTTGCATACACTCCACAGCAGAATGGAGTTGGAGAATGCAAGAATAGAACTCTCAAAGAAATGGCTAGTTATATGATTCATGCACGTTCTCTTGATCCCACCTTTTGGGCCGAGGCTATCAGTTGTGCCACACACATCCAAAATTGGGTTCCTCACAAAGCTTTGTAAGGTATTACTCCTTTTGAAGCTTGGGCTGGTAGGAAACCGATTGTGAGACATTTCAGAGTCTTTGGGTGTCCAACATGGGTTGCATACCTCTGCAGAAACGCAAGGCATTGGAACCACAGAGTCGACCTTGCATATTTGTTGGATATCCTGAGGGTGTTAAGGCATATAGATTGATGGATCCTAAGACACATGAGGTGTTCATTGAGAGGAGTGTTCACTTTGAGGAAAGCTCTCCTAGCTTAGCCTCTCTACCTCCTCCACCTTCCTCCATTGTGGATAGTGATGCTAGTGATTCAAATGTTGAGACTCCTTCAACTCTGACTCGCAGGGTTACACCTCCGCAGGGTCCACTTGCAGTTGAGGAGCCTCGTTCTCCACCTCCACCTAGACCTCATTGGGCTCGACAGACACTTGAGTTCGCGGGTTCTCTTGTTGGGGATCCTTCAGATACACAGAGAACTCGATCACGACATCAGGATCTTCCACATGCATTCATTGCTACCGCTTCTGATCCACAGACATTTTGGGAAGCATCAGGTGTTCCTGAGTGGGACCGAGCTATGGAGGAAGAGTATAGTTCCTTGATGAGGAACAACACATGGGATTTAGTTCATCTCCCTAAGGGGAGAAAGATGGTTCGATGTAAGTGGATCTATTGGACCAAGTTTGCAGCGGATGGTAGTGTGGATAAGTACAAGGCTCGACTTGTTGCGAATGGTTTCTCCCAGGTAGCAGGTGTTGACTATACTGAGACCTTTGCGCTCGTAGCCAAGATGAACTCCATTCGCTTGACACTTGCTATTGTTGCAGCTCATGGTTGGGTTGTACATCAGATGGATGTGAAGAGTGCTTTTCTTCATGGTGACCTTGATGAGGAGATTTATATGGAGCAGCCGCAGGGTTTCATCCAGGATACTTCCTTGGTTTGCAGACTAAGGAAATCTCTCTATGGCCTTAAGCAGGCCCCCAGGGCTTGGTATGCCAAGATGGATTCCTTTCTTCTCTCCGCAGGGTTCACCAGGTGTCATTCTGATCCGAATGTCTACATTTTGCAACAGGATGACTCTCACTTGATACTTGTGCTCTATGTTGATGATTTGATCATTACAGGGAGTACCACATCCATCATTCGCAGGGTCAAATCTGCTTTGCATGACAGATTTGCTATGACTGACTTAGGTCTTTTGCACTACTTTCTCGAGATAGAGATTTCACAATCACCTTCTAGGATTACACTATCACAGCCCAAGTATGCTCTTGATCTACTTGCACGCTTTCATATGGCTGATTGTAAGCCTGCATCGACTCCCTTTCTTTCAGGAGTCAAGCTTGAGGCTCAGTGTTCTTCTCCACCAGTTGATGCCACTTTGTATCGTCAACTTGTGGGTAGTCTCATCTACTTGACCCATACACGCCCTGATATTTCATTTGCAGTTGGCATGGTTTCCCGCTTCATGCAGGAACCACATGAGCTTTATTGGAAAGTCGCTAAATGCATCCTTCATTACATCCAGGGTACACATCACTATGGGATTCACTATGCAGTAAGCACAGGACTTCTCCTGGTTGGTTACATAGACTCCGATTGGGTTGGCGATCTTGATGATCACAAGTCTACTTCCGGTTACAGTTTTCACCTTGGTTCAGGCCCCATTTGTTGGCAGAGCAAGAAGCAACATGCTATTGCTCTCTCTTTGACTGAGGCTGAGTGTCGAGGCACTGTTAATGCAACGACTGAGACCATTTGGCTCCAGCAGATTCTCACAGAGTTTGGGTTCACCACTCCACAACTGACAGTTCTACATTGCGACAATCAGAGTGCTATTGCAATCTCGAAGAACCCGGTCCAGCACCAACGGACCAAACACATCGAGATTCATATGCACTATATCCGAGAGCTCATTCAGGAGCAGGTCATTGATTTGCAGTATTGTCCTACAACGGAGCAGTTTGCTAACATATTCACCAAACCTTTCACTGAGAGTAAGTTCCAGCAGTTGCGAGCTCTCTTGGGGGTGCAGGATGTGTCATTAGGGGGGTCAGCTGACTTCTCCTTCCTCTCTTATGTGGGGGACTTTTTCCTCTTTGAGGTTTTGTCCATCTTGTTTGAGAATCTTTTGTACATTCATCTCTCTTTTGGGGGGGAGTTTTTTCCCACTGGGTTTTCTCCCTTTCTCTGTTTGTGAGAGATTGCATTGCATAGTTTTTCTTGCATTTGCATATTGTACATGGGTACCTATCATGGCCTAGTAGCCGGGACCCATCTTGCATTGTTGACTTAAGTCTTCATTCCCCTAAGTTGCACTTAAGGGGGGGTGTTGGTGTAAATAAATATTCATTATGGATATTATTACACTTTACTTATGTTAACTTAGGATAATGCATCTCTTCGTAGTTTGGATTTGAGACACTTAGGGAAGTGTGCACATAGGGATAGAGCTTGTAGGAGAAATTCCACCTTTTGTGGTCTTGTTTTGTTGTTACACTCCACATTCGGTGGGTCATCCACCTCTTGTAGAATATTATATTATTTCTCCTACCTACCCCTAGTATTTCTTACCTACCCTTGTTTCTCATTGAGCCACATGTCATGATTGTGTGCTCGTACATCCATATGGCCTTGCCTATATAAGAAGGCCTATATTCATTGTATTGGTGAATCCAATTGATCATTTTCATATTGATGAGAATACAGTTTATTCTTGTCATTCTTTTGTCTCTATTTTAATACTTTTCATTGTGCCCTTGATCTTGGTAAAATCTCACAATTTCTAATATAAAATTATAAAAAATCCTCATATTGGCGTGGAAATGAGGAAGGGGAAGATTCATGCATTCACTTGTCTTGGTGGGTGTAAAGAAGAATGGGAAAAGAAACCTCTTTAGGAATGCACGTTGAAAATATGAAAAGACACCTCTTTGGGCACCTTGGTAGGGAGGTTGAAGTGTCATCTATTGGCTATGTGTTGCACTTCTAGGCTGCCATGTGTTTCTCTCCAAGAGGAGGCTTGTGATTTCCAAGAGGCACAAGAATGTTATAAAACAGAGGCTTGGGATAGTGTTTAAGCATATAGAGTTGAGTGGATTTGCTCATTTAGAGGGAGTGATCATTTGAAGTTGAGAAGAATTCTCCTTAATTTGGGAGTTGATTAGTAGTTCTAGATTGTTGGATTGGTAGAGCCCACAAGGCTAAGCATTGTAATTTCTCAATATTTCTGTTGCATTATAGTCAAGTAATAGAAAATCAGTTATTTCTATTCTTGCAATTTCTATGCAATTTTATTTGTTATGCTATGCATAAATCTTGGGTGGAATAACCCTCATCTAGTGTAAAATAGCATATGTTTGGGGTGTGTTAGGAGACTCCCTTACATCATGGTATCAGAGTGAGAGTTGCTGAGTGTCCAGATAGAGCGTTGAAAATGAGGTAGTTTTCAACAGAAGCTGAGGGTGGAGTGTATCCAACATTTTTAGCAAGGACTCATAGCCCTTATAGACTTCATCCAATTTATCAATAACAAATTTTACTTTGTGTGTCAATATCTACTCAAAAGTGCCCAAGATCTAATGTGGTATCTTTTGTAAAACTTCCCCATTGGCCCTTTTTAATTGTTTGATCTCCTCATACTTTTTTCTCTCCTCATGCCATCCCTCACTATCTTCAGTGCCCTCCACTAGCTTGGGTGTAGCATGTCTATGCAAGACAATGGTTGTGATTTGGCTTTCTGACTATCCTTTAGTCTTGTCTTTTAACATGACATTCTCAACATATAACCTATTTATTTCCTCGTTCATTTCAACCTATCCCTTTTCAAGTTCAACTAATTTTTGTTGCATGTTTTTCACCGCATCCCTAGTGAACATAGCAGAATGCATGGTCATTGTGGCCACCTCCAATGGAGAGGTATTTTTCAAGGTTTTCAGGATGGTTGTGCCTCTTGTCTCTTTAATCATATCTACCAGTTTGGGTTTATCAATACACTTGAAATTTACCCATGCAACTAGAACCTCTATTCTTGGGTTGTACCCAGTGCCACTTACTCCTTCAGAATCAAATTTTGTCACCAATATTGGATCTTCTCGATGTCTTAGTTGATCCAACAAAAACATTTGATTCAATGTCATCCTAGGAACAATTAACATATTACTTTTTATGACCATTTATCTTGCCTATGTTGCAGTAATGTTTATTTCATCAAACTTTATTTCTTTGAAAGTTTGTGTTGTCACCTCATCATGTTTTGACTCATCCACACCCATCAAGTTCATTTTCTTTCTCTCCTTGAACTTCTTTTGTACCCGAATGTGAATATCCTCTACAAGTGCAAGCAACCCTTGATATCAATAGTCCTGAGAGTGGTTCCATCAAAGAATCCATTGAATATATCACCAACCATTTTGAAAACTCATATAACCTTGCCGTCTCATCCACTCCTTTTGTTTATGCTTCTCTCCTAGACTTAGATCAACAAGAATCACAAAAGCCCTTACTTATTGGAGATGAGGAATCAAGCCGTGGAAAATTAAAAATTAAAAAAAAGTCTTCTACTCCAAATCAAAACCAAAATCTATTGAACTCTACAAAAAGAAAAGTCAAGGATAAAAATCCTATGAAGAAAGAAGAACATGAATTGATCTCCCTCAATGCTAAAATAACTGGGGGAAAATGCTTCTTTCACTTCTTTTCGCACTCATAAGCCTTCATCCCACATTCATTTGTTCCACACATCCATCCCCTTTTGGCAATACATCACATCAGTGGACCTTTTGCAGAACTTCCTTAAAAGGATTTGCTATCAAAGTTACCCAAACCTCTTTAGTTGATACACATATGGGCCTATGTGGGGCACACATTAGTAATTTTGCCCTAGTTTATTTAAAATGGAAGGCAACAAATAAAAATACAAATCATCCAATCAAATATCGAGTTTCTCAACAAAAAGGCAAGTTCTTATCAGATTGGTTGGGTTCATACATTATTATTGCTACATATAGATCAGGAGCATATCAGCTCGCTACTCCAGAAGGTGAACCTCTTGAAGATCCAATCAATAGCATTCACCTTTGCAAATTTTCCACTTGAGCATTTTAGAGAATTTCTTTAAAAGATCTTGAAAAAATACAAAAAAATGAGAGAAAGATCCTTAAAAAACTTTTTTTAAAAAGAGAAAAAGGCCTAAAAAATTGTCACTTTGGTGAAAACCTGGCAAACAGGTGCCTTGGGCAAGTACCATCGTGAAAATCGAGCAATCGACCCCATGCATAGAGATTTGGCTTCTCTTTCCTTCAAGACTCTACTTGATCATACCCTATCCATATCTACCCTCCCATTCCATAATAGCTTTTCCACCCCCATCATAGCTTGTGGATTGTTTTGTATAACCCGTGCGCATGTTGCTCTTGCATAATAAGTAGGTCTTATCCCTCACAAGGGCTTCTCATCAACCTTAGTTGTGGGTTGGGATAGTTGGCATCTGATAGCTCTGATACTTAATGTAAGTACATATCCAATAGCCAACAAGATGAGAGGGGGGGGTGAATCATACAAACTTAATCTTCCATAAAAACATCAGATTCAACCTCAGTAACATATACTTTAGTAATATAACCAAAACTGCTAAACATACAAACTCAAAAGCATATAAACATCATAAACCTCATAACACCAGATTTAACGTGGAAACCCAAATAGGGAAAACCCACTGTGGGATTTCAAACCCACTGTGGGATTTCAAACCCACTAAGAAATATACTCTTCTAGAGTATGCTCGGTTAAAAGCAAATCATGTTAAAGATTACAAACACATTGCTAGATGTGACCCGGTTAAGGGATTTCCCTCAGATCTGTTAGGATCTTCACCTTGTTAGAAGTGACCTTGTTAAAGGATTTCAAACACTCAATCAAAATGTCACCTTGCTAGAGGGTTTTACAAATAAGACTGTTAAGTCCACTCGGTTAAGAGATTTTATGTCGCTTTCACAAAATAACAGTAATAAAAATCTATCTGCAACTTCACATCTAAAATGCTAAAGTAGATTCTTATTTGCTCAATACAATCTAGACATAGAACTAATCTTGTCCATCTGTTGGGCTTCTATACTCTGTTATTCAAACAGGTCTTCAAGCTTCTGTGCTCGGTAATCACTATGTAGCATCCTTGTGCATACATTTGCCTGCATACATTGTTTATCAATAGTTCCCTATTTATAAACAATTCGCCAACCGCTTAATCTCCTTGATCACATTTCCCATGATCAATCATAGCCATCAGATCTTCAAACTTTGACCAGGTTCAATGTATCCTTCGATCTAAAAATGTTTTACCCTGCCTTGGAACTTGCATACATTTCTTGGAACTTGTGCTAGGGTATTGCAGTTCAATCTAAGTTGTAGATCTTCATGCCGATTTTCTTTTGCCATAGATTCATTAACAAACTTCATGCACGACATACCAATCATTTAATTAGTTCCAGCTCATCAGCTTCCTTCATTAAATAACGCATGTAACCATTTAATGTATTTTGTTACAACTCGGTAAATACTAAACTTCACTCGATAGACATTATGCCTTCATTAACTGATAGCGATAACCTTAGGGTTTACCGACTAGGTTCCTTAGGGTTTACCGACTAGGTTCTTTGCTCAGTAACATAGTATAGTATTAACCTTACAATTTACAACATATGTATGATGTCAAAACAATCTAAACATCATGATCTCATCATTGTCTGACTTGGTAATAGTTGCCTATTGAATACCTTATTCATCCCCTTATTCATCATATTCTTTCTGTGTCTTTTACCGACATCTTTATACTCTTCAAATCATACTTCTCAAGATATGACAACATCATACTGAATTAGAAAATCAATTCCTTGACATCAATGACAAAATAATAATATCAAGACAGTAAACATCCTTAATCAGTTATATCCATAATCATCAACAACCTTCTCAATATCCTTATTGAAATGCCAACAATCTCCCATTGTCTGTTCTAATGCCAAATGCCAACAATCTCCCCCTTTGGCATTGATGGCAAAACCAATTTATTTGACCTTAAAAAGATTCAGATTGTTGTGATTCTGAAATGCTGAAATGCTCTCTTGCTGTCAACAGACTTCTCCTATTTTCTTCAATCTTCTCCCCCTTTTTTTAATCTTCAGTTTCAGTCTTTATAATCAATCTTCTCCCCCTTTGACAACAATGCCAAAAAGTAAAGAACTAAAACATAATTTCTTCTTGAAGGAAGTGATTTCCTGTTGTTGTGTATCAACTGAGTCTCAGTCAGAGCATTTTGTCTTCAATTCTTGTTCCCTATATTGTATCTTGCATTATTTCCTACTCACCTTTAGAAAACATCCTAAAGTGTGTAAAACAACATCAACTCTAAAAAGATATTCGATAGAGTCATTGAATTGATGCTTTCACCGAACTCGGTTAGTGAGTAGAAGATAGGGGTAGGACCCCTAACTTACTTCTGAGATATTCAAAAGTGTCCCTTGGTAGTGGCTTGGTAAAGATATCTGCTATTTGTTCCTTCTTCTTGGGCATAACCTTTGCAAACTAGTCTTGCTTTATTTCTAATGACCTCTCCTTTTTCATTTAGCTTGTTTCTGAAAATCCATTTTGTACGATTACATTTTTGTCCTTCGGTCTTGGGACCAGTGTCCATGTGTCATTCTTCTTGATTTGATCAATCTCTTCTGTCATAGCATTTATCCAATCTTCACTGTTAAATGCCTCTTTCACTATTCTCAGTTCAAATTCAAATATTAGACATGTGTTTTGTCTCAGTTTGTTCCTTGTCATCACTGGATCATCCTTATCTCTTATAATCAGACTTGGTGCATGATGTCTTCTGACATATTTGGCTAATACAGGCTCGGTAGGCTCTGTATGATCTTCTTCATCACTCACTAACTAGATATTCTCTTCGTTTTCTTCAACAGTTTTCTCGGTAAAACTTGTCGGCTGAACATAGACAAATTCATCATAATCTTCTGGTTCTTTGGAATTTCCTTCATCATTTCTTTCTGCAAATTCATCAATTTTCACATTTGCACTTTCTACTATTTTGTTAGATGATTTGATCAGACATTTAAATGCTTTGCTTCTAGAAGAATAACCTAGAAATGTTCCTTCTTCATTTTTATGATCAAACTTGCCATTTCTATCATCTTTGTGTACATAGCATCTACTTCCAAAGATTTTAAAATAACTTACATTAGGTTTCTTGTCATACCAGATTTCATATGGTGTCTTCAAAGTACCTTTCTTCAGTTGTACTCGGTTTAGGGTGTAAACTGTTGTGCTTATTGCTTCTCTCCAAAATGTTTGTGGCACTTTCTTTTCAATCATCAGTGTTCTAGCACAATCCATAATAGATCCGTTTCTTCTCTCAGCTATTCCATTCTGTTGTGGAGTTCTCGGTGCAGAGACTTGTCTTTTAATACCATGATCATTGCAGAATTTGTTGAACTCATCAGATGTGAACTCTCCTCCTCTATCTGATCTAAGATATTTCAGTTGTCTTCCTGTTTCATTTTCAACTCTTGCCTTGTACCATTTAAACATTTGAAAAGCTTCTGATTTTTCTTTTAAAAACATAACTAACATCATCCTTGAATATTCATCCACAAATAATATGAAATATTTATCACCATAACAACTTTGAACTTTCATAGGACCACAAAGATCAGTGTGCACAAGATCTAAAATTCCCTTAGAAGTGTAAGACTTACTTGTAAAGCTTGATCTTGTCATCTTACCCATCTGGCATCCTTGGCACATAGCATTCTCAGGTTTTTCAAGACTCGGTAGACCTCTTACTCGGTGCTTCTTACTTATTTTGATCAAATTATCAAAATTTACATGACAAAACCTTTTATGCCATAACCAGGTATCATCTATCTTTGCATGCAAACACTTGTTCCGAGTTGAGTCAAGGTGAAATGTGTTACCTTTTTTTTGTGTCCCGGTAGCAGCTAACTTTCCATTCTTGTCATGAACTTTGACAATTCCCTTCTGAAATTATATTCGGTAACCTGTATTGTTTAGTTGTACTACACTCAACAAATTGTATTTCAAACCTTCCACCCAATAAACATCATTTCATCTTGCATTGTCAAGAAGTGTTATAGATCTTTTACCTTTCACCGGACATGGTGCATCATTACCAAATCTTACATAGCCTCCATCATAATCTTCTAACATAACAAACTTGTGTTTATCACCTGTCATATGATGTGAGCATCCACTATCTATGATCCAAGAATCATTAGTATTTACGTGAGATATTAGGGCTTTTTCTTCATACCTTTCTTCATCTGATCCATCTTTGATAGCCACATAAACGACTTCCTTTGTATCAGTTTCATCTGATTTATCATCGTTGGATTCCTCATCAGCTATTAAGCTTGTCTTTCTATCTCTTCTTCTGAAGTCTCGGTGTCCTCTGTAATGATTGTCTTTCTGTCTGTCATCTTGGTAATCTCTCTTTTCTGTAGATTCTTTGTCGGGATAGTTAGAAGCCATATGTCCTATCTTATCACAATTGAAACATTTCAAAGGCAGTTTTCCTTTATACTTACCTTTGCCTCTCGATAACCTTCTGGCTAATAGTGCTTCAAACTCTTCCTGCTTTTTGATTTCCTCATACAGTTTGTGTACTTCTTCCATGTTCTTATGAAATCTTTCACTTGCTCCACTGTGATCTCCTTCAAAGTACTTATACTTTCTTTCATTGTAATCATTAGATTCATCAAGATGAAAAGAACTAAATGTAGATTCAACTTTATTTACTGAAGATCCACTGTTATCAAAGTTACTTAACTCAAATGCATGTAGCTTACCAATAGTAGCATCTAAAGAAACTGACATATTAGGTATAGACCTCAATTCATTGATTGCAGAGACTCTGATTGCATAAGCCGGTAGAAGGGTTCTTAAATACTTACTTGTTATATCCTTTTCTTTAATAGTTCCACCTGCTCCTTTGATTTGATTGACGATCTCCTTTAGTCTTGTACTGTACTGGGTCATGTTCTCACCTTCATTCATCCTCATAGATTCAAGTTGTCCTCTTAGACTATCTACTTTTTCTCTTTGAACATGTTCATCTCCTCCATATACCGATATGAGCTTATCCCACATAGCCTTTGCATCATTGTAGCCTTCTAAATCATTAAACTCTAAGTCGGTCAATGCAGATGTTATTTCAATCATTGCTTGAATATGTTTTTGCTTTGCCTTTATCTCTTCCATTGTCAATTGATAGGTGTTCGGTGTGATGAAATCATTCTCTAGATAATATACAACATATTCTCCAACTCCTGATAGGTGCAGCTTCATCCTTTTCTGCCATATAGAGAAACTTGACTTGTTCAGCTTCGGTGCATCCCTCTTATACATCTTTGGATCTTTGCCTCAAGTACCTTTAAACTTTTCTTCCAGAGTCCAAAGCTCTGATACCAATTGATAGCTCTGATACTTAATGTAAGTACGGATCCAATAGCCAACAAGATGAGAGGGGGGGGGTGAATCATACAAACTTAATCTTCCAAAAAAACATCAGATTCAACCTCGGTAACATATACTTTAGTAATATAACCAAAACTGCTAAACATACAAACTCAAAAGCATATAAACATCATAAACCTCATAACACCAGATTTAACATGGAAACCCAAATAGGGAAAACCCACTATGAGATTTCGAACCCACTAAGAAATATACTCTTCTAGAGTATGCTCAATTAAAATCAAATCCTGTTAAAGATTACAAACACATTGCTAGATGTGACCCGGTTAAGGGATTTCCCTCATATCTGTTAGGATCTTCACCTTGTTAGAAGTGACCTTGTTAAAGGATTTCAAACACTCAATCAAAATGTCACCTTGCTAGAGGGTTTTACAAATAAGACTATTAAGTCCACTCGGTTAAGAGATTTTCTGTCACTTTCACAAAATAATAGTAATAAAAATCTATCTGCAACTTCACATCTAAAATGCTAAAGCAGATTCTTATTTGCTCAATACAATCTAGACATAGAACTAATCTTGTCCATCTGTTGGGCTTCTATACTTTGTTATTCAAACAGGTCTTCAAGCTTTTGTGTTCGGTAATCACTATGTAGCATCCCTATGCATACATTTGCTCGCATACATTGTTTATCAATAGTTCCCTATTTATAAACAATTTGCCATGATGTTAAAAAAATCTAAACATCATGATCTCATCATTGTCTGACTCGGTAATAGTTGCCCATTGAATACCTTATTCATCCCCTTATTCATCATATTCTTTCTGTGTCTTTTACCGACATCTTTATACTCTTCAAATCATACTTCTCAAGATATGGCAACATCATACTGAATTAGAAAATCAATTCCTTGACATCAATGGCAAAATAATAATATCAAGACAGTAAACATCCTTAATCAGTTATATCCATAATCATCAACAACCTTCTCAATATCCTTATTGAAATGCCAACAATCTCCCATTGTTTGTTATAATGCCAAATGCCAACAACATCTCATAGTGGAAGAAACTATCTTCTAAAATGTCCTAAAAAAATCTTCAAAATCCTAAAATGTCATGAAAATATCCCAAAAATCATAAAATGTCCTGAAAAAATCAAAAAAATCATAAAATATCCTGAAAAAATCCTAAAAATTGTAAAATGTCTTGAAAAAATTATAAAAAAATTATAAAATATCCTAAAAAAATCCTAAAAATTGTAAAATGTCTTTAAAAAAATCCTAAAAATTGTAAAATGTCTTGAAAAAATATTTAAAATTGTAAAATCACTTGAATAAATCTTATAAATTGCAAAGTGTCTTTAAAAACCCTAAAAATCATAGAACTTTTCATCAAAATCCAAAAACATTTAATAAGTATTGCAAAGACACAAATACTTTGGATGAGCATGCAACTTTGAAGTTCAACGAAATCATGACATGACGAGATTACAATTGAGCGGGCATAACAACACCTTATTGACTTATCAAAACCAAACACATTAATTGTGAACAAAAATGACTTTGACATGAAACATACTGTCTATTTCTTTGATTATGTCTTCTATTTATTTTTTATTTTATTTTTGGTGACATATCTTTTAGCTTTTTCATGATGTCTTTGACTAGTTATCTTATCTCTAGGATGCCTTTGACTAGAAGGGTGAGGATGGAGCATGTTCACTTGTTTGTTGCTTGTGGATTGTTCCTTAGTAATATGATGACTTGTATTAGGAAATGATCATCTAAGATCATTGAGGACACAACGGTCTAATGTAAATTGAGGCAATCCTTTCCCATTTGATGTGTTTTTCCTCATGCAATTGGTATGACAATTCATTTGGGTCTTATTCATATCTAGATGAGTTTTATCCTTTTTGTCATAATAAGCTTGATGATGATACAAGCACTTAAAAAGCATAGGAATTCCCATCACTTTTGTTAAAGATGATAGCTTCGATCAGATAAATATGATCATGAATGAGACTTACATCATTAGAATAATTTATATATGTATACCAATATACATAATAATAATATTTGAGTTTATTGTTATTATATATATTAATATATATATACATTAATATTCTTGTCATGGATAAATTAAATTTGATCAAATGATCTAATGGCTGATCATATATCGATCATCATCTTCCAAGTAAATCTGTAATCGTGCATGATCTATACCTTGTCAATAGAGTGTATCAACTATCTTCTTCGATTTACCATAAATCGATAGTGTGTATCGATTTACCTTAATCGATAATGTATATCGATTAATGATTCTTCATTTCAACATACTGATTGTGAATCGATTATGTTAAATGAATAGTTAACTATCAATTGTGAATCGGTTTGGTAAATGAAATGGTTTGTGTTAATGCATTATGAAACTACCAATTATGAATTGGTATGATGTTTGTAATATTAAACGGTTTGTGTTAATGCATTATGAAACTACCGATTATGAATCAGTATGATATTTATAATATTAAATGAACAAACATATCAGTGGAGAGACATGTCTCCACACGTGTGGTGTGGAGACATGTCTATCCATCGATGTGCCTTCTCATATATATATAATTCACAAACAGATCAATGAAGGGCGTACATCAATCAATAAGTGCACATCTTTGAAGATTGATCTATTCTTCTCACTCAACAATATAATCATACTTGGTGAATTAACTTACTGTGTATTCCTCCTTACACTTGCAGTAACCTGCAAGATTCATAGGTTAGTAAGAGCATCATTTGTGAAACATAAAATTAAAAGATACCTCTATTCTATCTACTAAGAAATCTAATCTACTTTAACAACTTTCATATCCTCTTTCTCATCACTTTTCTCCTTTCATCACCTCTTTCATCTCTGTTTTTCATCATTTCTTTCATCATCTTCTTCCTTCTTCTTATTGCAATGAGATCAATCAAATGCTTTATCCAATTGATGCATGTCTCTGAATCTTTATTCACTTATTCATATCAATCAAATTTCTTCTTGAAATATCAAAACCCTTGGATCAATCAATCAATCAATCCTCGGAACACCTTATCTTGCGCTAACATCAATCCTTATCAGCTTAATCAGCTTAGATAACTTAATTAGCTAATCAACCTGGCTATAATGATCATTTTTATCAATTGTTCAGTTACACCTCATCAACTGTGCATTTCCATCAAATGTACATCTCAACTTAATCACTTACGCAATATCAATCATTCAATCTCCTTTTCATAATCTATCGAGAGATCAATCTCCATCAATTTGTTTGATCAATCTCTCTAGGGGGCATAACCGATCTATCATCATCCTTACCAGGATATCTCTAGGGCATATATTAGTTGACCATTTTTTTCTTTGAAACAACGCGACAGTCTGCATTGTCTCAAAGAGGGGCAAAATGTAGACATGTAAAAATTGTCTTCTCCAACTGACCTCAATTTTTCCATTAATTAGGTGAATCCATAATATTATCTCCTTTTCATCATATTAATATCCATAATTCTAATAGTATATCCATTTTTCCATTATCTCATTTAATCCATTAAATCAACATATATTCTATTATTTATTTATTTAATAACATATATTCCATTATTCCCTTAAATCCATTTTATTCTCAAACCCCTCTTAAATCCACTTCATCCCTTATTTATCATTCTTCATATCCATCTATTACATCCACCTAGTCAATATGGGATAAATATTTACATTTTTACAGTTGATGTATTATCCCACATTCATACAACAACATGGATTCACCCGAAGAATGCTTATAAAAGCATAGTCTCTCTCCCATTTTGGTATCCATGACTTTGCATTCAAAATCCACTGCTTGCATCCATCTCTTGCATTTATGATAATTTGATCACTTATCTTGCTTTCTATTGCATCTTTCATTTTCATTTATTTGCATCATGAGTCTCTATTCACTATAGCCTCTTGTGCATGTGTGTTTCTGAGAGCACTTTTTATTAAGCACAAGATCTTGGTTGATATGAGTGCAATGGAGTTAGAAATCTATTTACATGCATGTGTGTTTTAGTAGTTCATTTTGTTTTGCATGTGTGTTTTTGGCAAGAACTCCATTGTTGGATGTTGGAAGAAGTTAAATCCATGATTTAGTTTTCCATTTCCTCCATCTACACCTTCATCTTCATCTTCATCTTCATCCAGAAGTCCTTGAATTCAAGAGTAGTGATGAATTGATCATCCTCTATGAATCTTAATGCAATGGCCACCCTTTCATCCACATGGTTTACTAGTTCTACATCTTCTTCAATCTGAGCTTCATAGTCATGTACTTCCTCTTCATACCTCGACGAGGATGTTTGTGGCTGCTTCACCTCGTCATCACCCTTCAAGGCTTTCGGCACACTAATGGATTTGTCAGTATCACCTCCTCCTTTTGTATCCTCATATGGCACTAGCTTGGGGTCATTCTTCATTTTTTTCTGTGATGGGGGTGGACTAGGTGAGGCTTCTTGCACTAATTCATCATTTGATACATGAATTATAACCCCTTGGGGTTTCTTTAGTGACAATTTGACCTTCTTTGGTGAGGGCCCACTGCCTGTTGATTTTCCATATAACTTCTCAAAATTATCTATATACAAATTGATTTTCTTTAATCTATTAGTTTCCTATTCAAAAAATCCAAGGAAAATTAGGTCCCTTTTCTTCTTCTCTTCTTCCAGTCGCATCAAAATATCCCATTTCTTTTTCTCTAAACAATTTCATAAAATGTGACATAGTTCCTATTATACCCTGCATACCTAACCCCCATTAGTTTCCTTGTGTTGGAAATATCGATCCCTCTTTTTCTTTATGTTGCTTTGTTTTAAGTTTTGTCTGGCAACCTCGGAACCCCGGAGTCCCGAGGTCTCATTTGCTTGTTTTTGCTTTGACCTACCCCGGAGTCCCGAGATAGGTCTCTTTTGTTTGTTTGTTGGTGCAAACCCCGGATCCCTGAAGTTCCGAAGTTGTGCTTTGTCTTTTCCTTTTTTGTTGAATCCTTGGAACTTCAGAGTCCCGAAGTCCCGAGTTCTTCATGTGTTGTTTTGTCCCTTTTCCCTCGAAACTTCGGAGTCCTGAGGTTGTCTTGTTTAAAGACCCTGGAACCCTGGAGTTCCAAGGTTGTTTTGTTCCTGTTTACCTTGGAACTCTGGAACCCCGGAGTCCCAAGGTCAATTATGTTTTGTTTACCCCGGAACTTCGAAACCCCGGAGTCCTAAGGTCTTTTATGTTTTGTTTACCCCGGAACTCCGGAACCACGGAGTCTCGAGGTCTTTGGGTTGTCTTCATGTTTTTATGCCACCCCAAAGTCCCGAGGTGGATTTTTGGTGCTTGTTTTGTTTTGACCCTGGAACCCCGGAGTCCCGAGGTCATGTTTAAGGCACTCATACGAACGAGGTTCGGGGGGTATAAATAAGGAGGATGAACTTTTCAAATCTCATTTGTGCATTCAACTTTCTAGAGCTCTTAGCTGCGACCTCCCGACTTCGTGCTTTCGTCTTGTCGAGTTTTCTTTCGTGTTCTTGCGTGGTTTTTCTTTACCAAGTTGGAGAATTTCTTGCTTTTCTTGTTGATTTCTAGCTTAGATCTCTTTGTTTTGTGAGTTTCTTGTTTTTCTTTTTCGGTTTTTTTTCTTGTTTTTGGTTTTCCGCGTGCCCTTGTTTTTCACCCCGAACCCTCGGAGTTCTAGGTTAGGTTGTTCTTCCCATTGAGCACGGAACCCCGAAGTCCCGAAGTCAATCCTGTTCCTTGTGCATATTTACCCCAGAGTTCTGGATTGGCTTTACGAAGAGAAAATACCTAGAACCCTAGAGTCCCGAAGTCCATCCTTTTGAGCTCATTGTGTTTAAACCTCGGAACCCCGAAGTTTCGGAATGCCTTTTTGGGTGTCCTATTGATCTACCCCGGAACCCTGGAATCCCGAAGCTAGCCTCATCTATCAAGCCCGGAAACCCGGAGTTCTGGACTTTATATTTCAAGCCTAGCTACCCCGAAACCCCAAAGTTTCGAGGTCACTTGTCTAAAAGGAGTTATCTACCTCGAAATCCCGGAACCCCGGAGTCTCGAGGTGAATGATGTTTTAAATATTTTGTGCGATGGATTAATGCTTGGTTCTTTCTCGCAGGTTAAATCGATTAGATGGACCCAACTCCCAGCAAGAGAGGTAAAGAAATAGACAAATTTCCCGTAACAATGAAGTACCAGTACCAGGGACAAGTATATGTATCAAAACTAGATGATCAGATCAATTGGGTTATAGACACTGAGATAGGTCATATTAAAATTGAGGATATCATAACCCAATTAGAGAGACCAAGGCCAAAGGCCCCATTGAGAAGAATTAAGAGATCAGGCCTAGTGGAGGCCACTATCTTCTCACAATCAGTCCAGGCCCCCTAATTCATCATGACTATTGCATAATTTTATGATGTGGATACCAGGAAATGCACAGATGCACAGGGTAAGACCGTGATTGACTTGTCTTCAGACATGTTAGGATTTGTGTTTGGCATCCCTGCAAGGGATGAAGTATTGCTTACCACAGAAGAAGAGGCCTTGGGAATGTGGAATAACAATGTGACCTCAAACAATAGGCATATGAATGAAAATTGGCTGGAAGAGGAAAGAAAAACAGGACTAAAGGCCACAGATGTATTAAGGGAAGATTTCAAGGAGTCGCGGAGGGATTTAATCATCATGTTGAGCAAGGCCTTTGGCAAGCCTAATTGCAAGCATTTCCATCCTTGGATGTTCCAGTTTATGACTACCATCCTCATAGGGAAGCGGTATTTTGATTGGGCCTAGATCCTCTCAGACAACATATGTAAACAGATGAAGGAGGTGCACCAAACCAAGAAGTTCTTTTTCACCTCTCATGTCATCTGGGTGGCTTCCCAAGTAGGTAAGTTCCCAGGCTTACAGGTAGAAGGTCAGTTGGGAGACGAAGAAGGCTAGAAGAAGGCTTGGAAATATTATTCCCAACTCCCTCTAACTAACGCAAAGGCGCATTTCAAAAGAATCAATGATGTCTTCCTCTTCCCTGTAATTATTAAACTAACAGGGGATGTAGGGTACATAATAAGCCCTGAAGCCATGGCAATCATCCAAGAATGGGTGTGCTGGTTCATTCAAAACCAGCGCTCCACATACATAAGGGTTAGTGGGTTTACAGGGAACCCGATGTTGTTGTCAAGGTATTGCAACAACCGCATTATTTTGCTAGAGTATGTCAGGCAGTTGCTCGGCCTCCAATCCCTATTGTCATCAAAACATAAAACAATGATAGATTTTTCAGTTTCTATCGGGTATTTTTCTTGTTCTAAAACCCAGGTGGCAAAGATGACAAAGCAAGAGCTCCAAGATTTAAACCTAAAGGAATTTGATTATGTTAGGGATTATTATGATCCCTGCAGGAAACTTAAATTGACTATGCCTAAGGCATAGAGGGGCACAAGCCCATACTGGAGGATTTTTGGGCCAACCTCTAAGACAGTTTTGAGGTAAGAGAAAAGAATTATAATAGACTGTCAGTTCCTCAAATCAGAGATTTTGAAATTGAAACTTGTTGGTAAACAGATTTGTCACTGTGAATTCTCCTTTAAAATTGACCTTGTTCGCCCGAAAAGAAGTGACAACCGTTCCAACAGTTGGAGAGATTGTGGTGAGGCCACAATCTTCCTCTACGTTTGAGAGGGGCAGCTCCCTCGTATGATGGGGTTATTTGAGATTTTTGTGTATTTTTAACCTGAAAGTACATAAAGGAGAAAAGATAGAACTAAGAAATATAAAGAACAGAAACCCCAACAATAGACATACGAATACTGATTGAGATTTCACAATAGATAATGATTACAAAGGGGGATTTAAACACAATATAAGCTTTGACTTGCAATGATGATGAAGAAGGGCTACAAATCTCAACAAACGAAGAGCTAAGTAACTCTAACACATCCAAACTAGGATACCAAAGCTTGATAATGTTTCATTACATCAATTGCATAAATCATAAGCATTTCAATAGATGATAAATGATTTGCACATGGACAAAAGATACCACTAATTTGACACACGAAAAAATCAGCAATAATAACTCAAGAAGAATATACGAGCTAAATGCATCCTTTATTATCTTCATGAAATTATACAATCTCAAGAACCCTTTTACACAAAGTGCAAACACAAAATTCATCAAACTATTTCTCTAAGAATTTCTCCATAGTCTCCCCTCTATCTGAGTATCTCCTTACAAATGAAATAGCCTTGCCTTTATAGGCATCTTGCAATAACTAATTCATAACCACCTGAGTAACCACTTGAGATAACTATCTAGCTTAATTACTTGGGATAACCACCTAATCCAATGCTTAGAAAAATCAATTGGATTAACCACTTAATAAAACTACCCAAGTAACTACTTAAAATAACCACCCTTTACAAAGACAAGTCAGGATAACTAACTTAGGAAAACTACCTAAATCAACACTTAGAATAACTACCTTTTGAAGACAAGTTAGGATTTACCTAACTTTTACAAAAATATGCCCAAATTCTAACTTGTAGTTACAAATAAGTGACAAATCTTTTTACAAAGTGCAACTAACAAATGTTAATTTTGAAGAAAAACCAAATCATTGATCTTGTTGAGGTAGCTTTCCATCTTCGTTAGCTTCTTTACTGATCTTTGTGACCGTCTCATCATCTATTCATCTTTATTGACATCAAGAAGTAGTTTTCGCCAACAAATCTTCTTCAAGTACATATGTGCTTCAACTATTTCATTAAGCATCTTTCGCTTCTGTGAATACACCTTCTTGAGGCATTCTGTCAATATATGTGTTGGTTTGTAATCCACTGTTTCGCATGCAACATCTCTACAAACTACTTCAATATGTTGCACACATATCCAATGATCACTACGACATGAAACTCGCATATGAAGGACGGTTGCAGCACGAATTTGGCTTTGTGTCTATCCTGCTATCATCGATTTCATTTCTCGAGATGACATCTTGGCATTTGTCAAACATTTCACCATGCCTTGTTTATGGTTCCACATTTTGCATGCAGATTGCAGTTGCAACACCGAACGTAGATTTTTGTCAACTCACATTTTATTGTTCTAGGACTTCTATTTTGTAAACATGTCGGCCTGAGCATCTCAAATTGTGATATTAGATGAACTTCCTTTATCTTGTGGGCTTCAGTGAGTGTCCATACTCTATTCAAGGCTCCCATTTTGACTCATAGGCAGGAGGTTGAAGGAAAGGGTTGTAGAACCTTTACATCCACCAAGTGCATTTGCTGGAAATGAATAATGTCTTCACAATGAATCCATTTTCTGCAAATCTCTCTGCAAATATTGTAATCATTAAGTTCCTTGAGATGACATTTCTTGAGGCATTGTGTTGTGTTGGCTGCACTTCCTTCACTTTGCAATCATCTTCCGTTTGCTTCAAAATTATTAAAGTCTTTTTACCAAATTTATTTTCTCCAAAGGCATCGGTGCAGCTGTTTGCGATGACATCTCTTTGCAGCGTTTTGTCAAGCTATTATCGTGCCTTGTCTGCACATCCACACATTGCATTTCATGAGATGACATAAGTTTGAAGCATTCTGTTGGCCGCTTCCTTGTGTTTGCATGTCGATCTATGCATTCAAAACTATAATCACTGATAGAAATCTCCTTTCCATTATGCCTTGATGAATGTTGATAAACTATTCCAAAGATCTCTTTTCGGCTAGAGCAGGAAGGATACTAGCAAAGGTTGCACAAATTTTGGTTTCGAACCTACCAATTGCATGCATTTGTCTCAAAATTTTCTTGAGCCTTTCTAACTGATTTGCATCTGCTAACCTGAAAGTGTGTATGCAATGAGAGGATGCTAATAAGAACCATGTGTATGGAGTTTACAAACGGTTCAAGAATTAATTATAGCAACTAACTCTAAGAAGAGGCATCGGTGATATTGCAATCACGAAGAACTCACCAAATCTTCATGAAGAATTTAAAAGATCTTTTCATACATCCCTTTTCGATGATTTCACCAAGTGCCACAAGTTGCCGATTAATATAGGATGATGGAGTGACAAATTTTTAATCAATCTTTCTTTAGCTTATTGGCTATTTGTAAAAGTGTCGCAAGTTGTCGATAAGGGACTCTTTTGGCATTTTTATCGGGCTCTTTCGAAACCAATTTCAAAGAAACAACAAATTCAATAAAGGCTTCATTGGCATTGTGAACGACCTCATTTCCATTGGTTATTTTGATAGCTTTGAAAACTATGCGGAAAGACCAATTACTATGCTTCTATAATGACTTGAGTGATATTACAAACTTACTCAAAGGCACTGAATAAGCTTGTAACCACCCGCTATTATCAAGTTCTATGTTGATTCTTCAACTTTGATTAACTTCCTTACCATGTGAAACTCACCATGCCTACCCATTCTTTCTTTCATCATGAAGGGACAATGTTGGAGAACATAATTGAATTAGGCTTTACACCATGGTGTATCAATTTTCAAATCCAATGATTTTTGTGATTTTCTATTAGTCACACCATTGCCTCTTAGGATCTTTGATCAAAATAGCTAGTGATTTCAATTTGAAATGGAAAGAGACTTGGCACTTGATGATGATTTGGGACTTGAAGAACTATCCCACATGAGATTTTACATGCCAAAAGTTCAATTTTTTTCAAATTTAAAAACTACACTAACAAAACTAATCTCCCCAAAGACCTGAGAGATGATGGAGATTTATTGGACACCACGTATAAAGAACAGGGAATTGATAAAAGGGTCCTCTCTCCTATAAGATGGTCAGCACACGAAGATGTGAAGATAGACATATTTCCTAACCTTCTTCTATATTCTTTCCAAGATCCCTATATCTTAGGAGGACTTGAGTCCACTTGTCCTCTGATTCCTACATCTTCTCCAACTATCCTATATCCTCTCAAGTCTTCAACTCAGACAAGGTGAGATGAGTGACACTTGTCTTCTCCGTCCCCCTTTCTCTCAACCTTCAACCCCTTGTTCATAGCCATCCAATTTGCAAGATTCAATCATGACCGTTGATCTCTGCCACCTAAGCTCATGCACTCAAAATCTATAAAAAGAGGTCTCCTAAGCCATTTTGAAACTAATAGATAATCTTATAGTCATTCTAGAAGTTTTTATCTTGCATCCATGAGTTTGAGTTTGAAGCAATTAGCAATTTTAAAGTAGCTTAATATCATGTTAGCTTAAATCATTTGCATATTCATCTCATAGTATCAGTTAACTATCAATCCATTCTTCATATGCCATCTTGGAAGCTACCAATGCTTGTCTGAGAGCAAATCATCTGCAACTAGGAATAGTGGAGTTAGGACACAATGAGACATAAATCATGAAGGTATAATCTCTTTTATTTACTTTTATTTCATGGTGTTTCATTGGTTGAAACTAAATATTTCCTATAGCTTTCTTTTATATTATATGATGGATTAACAAGTTTCAAGACATTTCTTTGGAGTTCAACTTTAGCCTCAATAGATTTTATTTTATTTTTTTAATTTGCATATATAAAAATAAATATGTAATTAAATCTCTTTTAATATCTTTGGAATCGCATCTCGTATATTTTGTTGTCTACACAGTAAATTTTATTATGTGCTTTATATGTATTTTTTTGTGTTTGTTCCCTGAGTTTTTGTGGGGCATGGGGTGCCCACCCACGACTATGGGTGGCTCGACCCACAACCGCAGGTCTTCCCACGACTGTGGGGAGCCGTACCCACAGCTGTGGGTAGCCCACGACTATGGGGGTTCACCCACGGCTTTCCCCAATACGATATTTGGGTCTGTCTTCTTCGGTCGTTATAAATAAATCAAGCAGTGTGCAATGTTTTTAACAATTAGTCAAATTTTCTTATATTAATATATATAAATATATACATATATGTATGTATGCATATATATATATATATGTGTGTGTGTGTGTGTGTGTGTGTACATATATTCATAGACACACACACACACACACACACACACACACACACACACATATACATGTATATATATGTGTATATATATGTGTGTATATATTTATATATACACACACACATGCACATGTATATATATACATACATGTATACATGTGTGTGTGTGTGTGTCTATATATATACATGTATATATGTATCTATACGTATATGTACATGTATATGTATACGTATATGTATATGTATATGTGTATGTATATGTATATATATACATATTTATATATGTACATATATGTATATATATAAATATGTACATATATAAATATATAAATATATATATATATATATGTACATATTTATATGTATGTATAACAAGATATTTGTATATGTTTAATTAGATGGTGAAATTTTACAGTTTACTGAATATGCAATTCAAGTTCATAGGTATATAAATATATGTCTATTTTAGCCTTGAGCTCTAAACTCTTTCTTTAGTGTAATTGATCAAATCATGTTTGTGGAATGGAAATAAAACAATATGATATCGTAGATGATTGTATAATGAAATGTTAGCTTAAATTGTGCAAATGGATGGGGATAAAATGTGTCATATGTTAAATTTGGGTTATTGGAGGTTAATGTTAATATTGTATCAGTGTCATACATAAATCAATTTGGCTTTTTGGTAATTGGATAAGATTGGAATTCTTGATGCTTGGCATTAGGAGACCTAGTTGTTGCTTGACTCTTGTCTCTCATTGTGGGTTGCAAGATTATGTCATTAAATTGTTGTTTTGTTCCAGAGGCTAGATCATTTGTTGAGGTTCTCCTTGGGCTTGTTTTCTCATTGTTCTAGATTGTTTGAGATTGGTGTCTTATATGTCTTCTTTGATAGTCGAGCCTTCATTGTCGAACATTGATGTACCTCTTCTCCCTATATTTTTGGTTTAGCGGATTCTTTATGGGCTAGATGGACATTCCTAGCCTATTGTTGTTACTCCTTTTGAGGATCTGGTTCTAGCAAGTGAGTTAAGCCTTGCTATGGTTGGATCCTTTCTACCTTATGTTTTGGGTGTCATGGCCTTGTGTTTTATTTGATTCCTGGGTGCAAGCCAAGGGAGAGTGGTTCGCATTAGGGGTCAGGGCCCAAAGTGGTCGCCAGGGTAACTCAATGAGAGTTTTGTAATCAAGTGATAATATTAAATAATGAACTTAGGTGGGTAGTTAGATAACATTAATAAAGATTAATTCGTGTTGCCTATCTTACGCTTAGGTGCTTGTTTAGGGCTGAGGTAAGTAGAGAAGGGTTTGGAATGACTTCCACTAATCTTGTCCTTTCGAAAGGTTGGCGTGGTCCACTAGTGTTTGTATGGGGGTCGAGGGTCGGGAGAGGTCACCAGGGTAACTCATGACAACCTAGTGATGACACTCTTCCCTATTGCTACCTAGTGGTAACTTGCGTCTTTTATTCTCCTGTGGTTTGCTTGAGCCTTGGGAAGATGGTTGTTTTACTTTGAGCCTCTTGTGTTTAAGCCTTGTAAGTCTCTTGTGGTTAAGCCTTGTGAGTTCTCTTTTTGTAAGTCGTGATGGTACCCTTGTAAGTTTTTCTTCCGCCTCGTGGGTCTAGCTGATACCTCCTAGCATGGGGGATGGACCTTATGGTGCCACATGGTTGGGTGGAGTACTATTCGCACCCATTGGGTTTTGGCTCCTTCAGTTGCATGTTCAAGGAGGCTCGTGAAAAGATTGAAGAGTGTTATTATTGTACCGGATTCATGTATTCATCCCATCACGGGACTCTTGGAGATTTGTATCTTGAGGATCTATTGTAATGTATTGATGTTCATATGTATAATCTTCAACAATGTAATATGTATCGTGTATCTATGTTTAGAACCATGTTGTAATTTGTATAACAGTTCCTTGTTTGGTTAATGTTATCCTTGAGTAACATCATTGTGGGGCCTTGAGGACTTTGCTAGTGTATTCTTGTACATCATTTCCTAATCTTGTTGTAGCATGTATCTCAATGTGTTTAAATAGATCTTCTTTTAATAATAAAAAAAAAATTATTCATGTTTTCATTGTCTTATTTGTCTATGTCCTCTAGGCCTCATAGCAGGACGTTTCACCATTTTGTTTGTCTCCAACTTGTCATGTGATGTTTTGGCTATTATACTGATAAATCAATAATTAACATACATATTTGAAAAATGTGATAGTGCAAGCATGCATTTTTTTTCAAAATACCAATTCAACTCATAAATTTATCATTTTTTATGGTATATGAATTGGGTCTAAAACCTAAGATTTTTGCATAGTTCACGGGTGCTTGACCACAATTCTTGGCCCTAGAAGATAGACTATCATGTATCATCAACACATTTAAGATTTTAAATGACAGCTCATGATTTAAGGTAAAAAAAAAATGTGGAAGAATGAAGTATGGAGCTATTTGCGCTTAAGTACAAGAAGTACCTTTCTTTGTCTTCCCATTTAACTTCAACTTGCTTGGATAGTAGAGAATTTGATATTTCATATGGAAACAAAATGAAGGGCGTGAGGAACGGGTTAATGTCAGTGTTCCATAGTACGTTCATATTATGATTGTCGTCATAACATGGTAATATCTTCTCTAAAACTAGAGTATATTAAAGTTATTCATCAATTATTTCAATTGAGTTGTGTCACATTGATCATTGTATATTTTGATGTTTCAATGTAATTTGGATAAGGTTGATATTTTTATTTTATTGTGTTTGATATTTTCGAGTCTTGTATAAATCTAATAATTAAGATTATAGACTCGATATTTAATCATTGTTTATTACAATTGAAAGCTATAAAGTAATTCATTTATTTTAATTTATGAAATAGTTGTATTTAGACATGTATGTAATATTTTTTGATTAATCAAATATTATCAATTTTGTATTGAGTCGTATATGAGAATTTGAGAGGTTTTATAGATGCAAAGGTGCAACAAAATAAAACTTGACAACTTATTTCGAAAATAGTCCTTAAGTCTTTTAACTATATCTTTGTAATTTGAATATCAAGTCATCCAAGAGAGATCACCCGATTGTGATTTTTCTTATTATATGCAAGTTGTGTTCTTGACCCTTAGCCAACGACTTGCTCTAGAATGATGGTTGATTCAACCTCTTAGCTCCCCCATAAGCATTTTATAAGAGTTATCTATAACGACCCAAGGGGTTCTCCAACTCTATCATTGAGTGTCAATAACTATTTGGGCAATACACACCTTTCTCTTAATTGATTATTAAGGTGCAAGAAATAAAATAATGCACATCATAGGGAGATTGTGGACCAAAACAACTTGTTCACATTCCTTAAGGTTTAATATTAGAAACAATGTTATAAATAAACTAAATGTAAAAGAAAGAAAATGAAATAAAAAAATTAAAACTATTAAAAATTAGCTACGTTATGGCATTTTACACTAGCAACTCAACAAGGGTGACAACATGAATTAAATGGGCATGGTGTAGGTATGTTGATGAATGGTGTAGATGAAAGAGAAGGTTGTTTGTGCCATTAAGGGGGCACAATTTTCCTTTTTTTGTAGGAAAAATCACAGGTCAAAGAAAATGTATGGTATGTAGGGTAGAAACAGAGCTATGACCTTAAAATGCACTTTTAGGTAGACGATGGGAGAGAAGAATAAAGAAACATCAACAAAGGTGAGGCTTCTTGAAGGTTGACTAGATATAGGGATAACTTGTAGCTGTGATTAGGAATTGGCATGATAAATTGAGGACATGATCACAAGCAGATTACTAGCCTACAAGGTTATGTGTTGCATCTTAGGGTTTAGTGAAGTTTGTAATTGTTAACATTTTCCATATGTTGTGATAAATGACAATTTTCCCTATTAGTTATAGATTTTCATGGGTAATAAGTTTCAATACATTTTCTAAAATTAAGGGAAACCTTGTAATTTTTACATTTGTATGTTGTCAATTAAGTTATTAGCCAAGAGATGAGAATGACATCTCACACGCATATATGACATGGCTATGTGTTTGTGAATGGAATTAAATCAACAAATCAAAAAATAGTATTCTCCTACTTGCTTGGTTAAAGAAACCAAATTTTCTTATTTCATTGAGTTCTTCTCATTGAATTACTATGGTTATAGTGACATTTATATGATCTCTCTTTCTTCCTTCCAACCAAACAATAATTTTATTTTGATAATATTATAGTATCAAAATGAAAAACATCTTCATCTTCATAATTCTTTTAAAGAAAGAAAACTTGATATGTTCATGGAAGTAGTCTTTCATATTATAATTGCATTAAATAGTGAATGTATATTTCATATATCAATTGACTATGGCATTTTAATAGAATTTACAAATATCATCATATAGTCTCTAGGCAAGTTATCCTATCATCTACATAAAACCTATGGTGATAAAAAACCTCGTATTTAAACTACATAAAGAGTAAAAGGATTTTGTTATCATAAAAATTACTCAAGTGCAATTTCCTTAGTGGACACATAATTAAGCCCCCGATCTCAAGGATCAAGAAAAAGCATTGTTCGATACATTTATCCCACTATGCTAGGAGAATTTTTTTTTATTTGTTATGCTAGGAGAAATTTTTATATCTATCATATCTATTAAAAAAATTGTTTTTGTTCAAAGATATTTATATAGTAAATTAAATAATATAATGGGTACAAGGTAAAATATAATAATTGGTAGACACCTTTGTAAGCTTTGGCTAGAAGAAAAAAATTATTTTATATTTATCCATTTTTACAAACATATTCCTTTATTTTATACTCTTTGAATAAGGGTAAATCTCATCAACCTTACAACCATATTTGTGAATCCAACGAGCATTGCAGACTCCCTGGGGAAAAATTTAACATCCTCCAGAATTCAATTTTGTTTGGCCATATAGTCATCATTATAATGGTTCACCCATGAAGCTATAATGAGAAAACATTTGGACTCCCTAATTGGGTATGGTCTAAAGGTGAATCATGCAAGCTAAGGAAATGAAACAAACTTGTGAATTGAATTGAAAGTTTGCTAACCTTCCTAGTCACATATGCTTAATTTAGACCATGTTGTTTTGAGAAGTCCTATGAGGTTGTTCGTGTTCAAAAGTCTGATGATAGTTGTCCTATGTCTCCATCTATTCTAATTCTTGTTGAATTCACCATGGAGTGCCCTTCATCTTCAGCATGGTATAGCTACAACACCTCTACATTCCAAGATGTCAACGGCCTCAAGTTTGAACCCCTATGATACCAAAGTAGTTAGTAGATTATCATTGGGTTGCATCAATTACTAATTCGTAAAGTTGGTTTATCTTATTGACTATCCAACATTCACATGTATCATAGAGGTGAAAGAGTACCAAAGGACATCCTAAATGTGATACTTGAGAAGATGAGATAATTGTTATTTTATGGCAAGGACTCCGCATACACACCCAAAACACATGCTCTGTTGCACTAGATGAAGGGTTCCACACCCACGGTTACTGCACCCAATATCCATACATAGCATAGCAAAGAGAATAACTCAAAAAATTGAAAAAAATAACTTGCCTTCTATTTCTCAAATGATGATTTTTTTAAAAATTCACCAATTAAAAAAATATTAGCCTCTTAGACTTAACAACTTTCCAAGATAGAGTTACAAGATACTCTTCTACACCCCTTAGCTACTACTCCTCTTCATCTCTCAAGAGAAGAACTCAACTTCAAATGAATAACCTCTTGCCCAAGCCTCCCTTTTATATAGTTCTTGTGCCTCCTATAGATCCCACTCCCTCTCTTGATGAACAACACATGGCTATCAAGAAAAGCAACACATAGCCAATATATGACCTTTTAAAATCCCCAAGAAGACTCCTAAAAGGTGTCTTTTCAATTTCCAAAAGTGGGTACCGAAAAAAAGTGTCTTTTTCCATTTTTTATCTAACCATTCAATAAAAATGAGTGCATGACTATTCCCCTTCCTCGTTCCCACACCAAGAAGGGTGTTTGTATGATTTTAGCATTATAAATGATAGAAAAGTGTGTCATTTCTTGAAAATTACAATTGTCATGGAACAAAGACCACAGATATATATTTTTCACCTCGTGGACACTTCCTAGGCACATGGAGACCTATATATACTTGCATTTATTTTTAACCACCTAACCTTAATAGAAAATTTAAAAAAAAAAAAATGGTAGATGCAGGATTGCCCTACACCCTTGGATGCTCCCACATCAGACACTCGAGATAGGAAACTTTTGTGCGCTTGGTCTCACAAAATGGAGTTAGATGGTAGACCCACCCCTTCAAACTACAACAATCTTTGACGAGCTTCATCACTGTAACAGGTACCTCTAACTGGTTCTTCTTTCTCTTCTTCTAGTGCCTAGCTAGAATAAGAATTCTCCTTCTATGCTTCACTCTTGTCTTCCTTGATATGGAATATCTCAACCATAACCCAATCTCCTTCACCATATTTTCTTTGCGCTCCTCTTCCTTACTATGGAATCTATTCCACCATCATTCGACCTCCTCCTCCAAATGTAATTGCACTTGGCATTCCTCCTTTTCTCTTCTTTGTGGGTTTTAACCCACCCAAGTCAAGCCACTGCCACCAAATGCATTCCTCTGCACTCACCACCTCAAAATACACCTCTCTAGCATCCTCTTTCTTTACAACCAACCTCTCTCTCCATCATCATCATGCCCTCCAAAGGAAATTTCTCAACTTTTGTTATATCTTCATCTGTTGAACACCATCCATAGCTACAACTTTTTTCTTTTCTTATTTCATGTCTTCCCAAAGACATGCTCCTTTATCTTCAATCAATGCAAGCCATTTGACTGTAGCAATATCATCCACTATTGCAACTATTTCTTCATCTTCCTCTTCTATTGCCAACATTTTCAAGCCTTCACTGAGTTGCAATCGCGTTCTCTTGCTTATCAAGTTTAGCTTCCAAGAAGCTATTGATTCTTTCAAGCTCTTTCAAGATGACATCCTTATATTCACCGATTCGCTCATCAAACAAGGGACCCTCAAGGTCCATCATCTTCATCTCTACTACAACCTACTTAATCTCATTCTCCATGCCTCTCAACAAGCATGTCTCTACCACAAAGTCTTATTTATCTCTATCAAATTTTAGACCTGTCAAGTCCTCTACTACAACCTCGTTTACTTATTCAATGCCACATGCAAGGTACTCTGCTACATCTTCTTTCCTTCATGTAATCAAAACACCATCATCATCTCCTATTTTCTTCTCTACCTTTCTCCTTTACAACTCTGCTCTCATTTTATCTAATTGTTGTTGCATCACATTCATTTCCTCTCTTATATTTCTCACTCTTATTTCCTTAAGTCTCCCTCTGACTTTCTGAAGTATAAGAATCCTCAAAATCCATCCAATGATAAATGTCATTTTCTTCTTCCTCTTTTTCATCTTCAACTTCTCAAATCCTCAACACATTCAAATCCTAGTTCAAACCTCCTCACAATCAGCAATTTGTTTACTCACTCAGGAAAACTTGCTCCACAACTTCTCTACGTAGCCCCTCTTGCAACTTTCCCATACATCTACAAAAAACTCACATACATCTATCCTCTACCCAACAAATATTTCTAGAAGACACACTTCTCTCTATGCACCTTCTACCCAACCTCAACCTCTATTAGAGGACAATAACAAAAACACAAATTTCACTCACAAATCCCAGTGCCACTACTTCATATTTGGTGCTTTGTCTACATGCTCAGGAACTCTCTGTTTGATACAACCGATGAGGAGGACTCCCCATACACACCCAAAACATATGCTCTATTACACTAGATGAAGGGTTCCACACCCAAGGTTAATCCACCCAATATTCATACATAGCATAACAAAGAAAAGAACTCAAAATATTGCAAGAAATAACTTGCCTTGTATTTCTCAAATGATGAATTACAAATTCATCGATTGTAAAATATTAGCCTCTTAAGCTTAACAACTTTGCAAGCTAGAGCTACTACTCCTCATTATCTCTGAAGAGAAGAACTCAACTTCGAATGAATAACCTCTTGCCCAAGCCTCCCTTTTATAGCATTGCCATGCCTCTTGGAGATCCCACTCCCCCTCTTGATGAACAACAAATGGCTATCAAGAAAAGACACACATAGCCTTCAATTTGTCACATCCTCTTCAATGACACCCTTGCTGAGTAGTACAAGCGTGGAAAAGCTTAAAAATAAAATATTGAAAAGTCTAGTGATGGGAAGAGACACGATACATGGTGCCCATATGTGCACCACATGAAGGTATGGGCACCCATTAATTGGGTGAGACTAAGGACAGAAGGCAGCACAATCATATTCAATTTAGTAACTCTTAAGAAACTTTGAAGCCAAGGTAGGGAATAGAAAAAGAAGTAAAGAAAAAAAAATCCTCATTCTGGAAACCACATTCTAGCCTGCACACCATAGTGAGAGGTTCTAAAAAGGTGCATTGTTTTGGAGAGGGTATGCAAATGAAGGTGTGATCAAGAAGAAAAGTGCAAAAAGAAAAGAATAGAGACAAAGGTTAAGGATGATAGAAAGAAAGAAAGAAATGAATTTTAACGTCCATGAGGCCAAGAATAGCCTATGGGACTACTTGTCCAATCAAAACCGACTTTTGTAGATCGGATCTTTGCCTATGCAAATTGATGATGAGTGCTCCCAGCTTCTCGATATACTCCTCGTTGAATAAATAATACCACATGCTACCAGTTAAGATATTGACAACTTATCGTTGTTGCCTTTAAGTGCATCACACTTTAAGATAAAATATTTTTGAGTTTTCACACTCCCGGAGTTGCAAAACATGCAAACTCTTTCTTCCCAAGTCTCTTTTGGCCTTTTCCACCATCTGGTCTCACATCGAAGTTGGTGAGAGTTGGTTCTAAGTTGAGCAATAAGAATTTTAGCTCTCCATGATATATTAGCCCCTATGTAAACTTTTTGAAGATGATCATAAGTGTGGTTGAACTCGTTGATATAGTATTGTTTCTTTCTGCCTAGCCCAATACCCCAAATTCTCTTGTAAAACTTATCTATAATGAAGGCCTTTATCTCCTTTGTTATTTTAGGGCACGAATTCAAATAAATGTTCATTAGAAACTTATCTATATGAAAAATGGATTTGTTGAAAAGGCTTTAGAAACTTTCAAGCAACTATGATTAGCAGTGCTAAGTTGATTTCCATAATCATTGTCCATTTTGTCCCTGCTTGTGGCATAATTTGAGTGTTGAATAGGTGATGGACTCCCCATCAAAGCTAATAGGAGAGACATAGGTAATCTCTCAAATGAATTGGGGACTCTTAGGATGCATGAAAGAAGGGAGGTAGGAAGATGGCATGCAAAGGAGAGAGGAAAAATAAAGAGGGCAAAGAAAGGTGATCTTGAAGAGAAATGGGGAAAGAAAATAAAAGATGGGAGAAAGTAAAATCTAGTAAAATGCGAAAGGGGGGGGCAGAAAGAAGGGATGGAAGGAGAGAATGAAAAGAGTTAGTGAATAGAGTGAAAATCATGGAATGAAGGAAGAAGAGACATCTCAAAACAACAAGCACAAATGGAGACAAATTCCTTATGAAAATGGGTTTCATAGATTTTTGCAACAATGGGTCATATTCATGAGAAGAATTTATTTAAACAACTTAGAAAATGTAGTTGGCACATGTAAATTTAGTCTACAAATTTTGAGGTATGTGCTGAAATGAGAACTTCGAATGTGATGCAAGGATTCAACACCTACATGGGAAACATTTCCAAACCATCTCTAAGATAAGTACATTGTACCATATTTCCTTTCCAAATAACCTTTAATTCAAAATTATTCACTTGGGATTAGTCTATTATTCTATTATTTAACATTATTTTGTAATGTTTGAGGCTGGTCATTAGACCTTTTAGAATGTTATTTTCTTTACATCAATATGTTGGAATGGTTTATTAGATTATCTCCAATGTTGCAAGTTGATATAGAAATGATATGTGCATTCTTTTCTTATGAGGAACGTATAAAGTTTAAGTTAAATATTATTTATTTTGATATAGTAGCTTTTTGTGGGAACTAGGTAAGAGTTCCCCTAGTTAGCATAATTATTAAGAAACCATACTATTGCACTTATTAAGTGACTTGTTAGTATGGTATCTAGGTTATACTCATATAATATTATTAGTAAGGTGAATTGAGAGTAGTAATATGGTGGAGAGAAACACCTTGTTGGGCCACTATAATAATTGTCCATGATATCTTAGTACAAGTGAATGATTACGACAAAAGGATGTGTATGTTAAGCATAAATTTTATTGCATTGAGAAACCTAAGGTTAGAGGTCATTGCTCCAAAAATGCTACAATAACTTGTGACTTTGGTATTGATAATTTGGATTATGCAATTAGATATTTTTCATGTTGGAGCATATGTAAGGATTGATCACAACATGCCATCATAACCAAATATGTAGCAATGCAGCACATAAATATAGATAGTTGATTGGTGTAGAGGGGGGGGGAATGAACCTCTTCGACGGGCGGATAACAACCTCTCAAAGATTCACTAATCGGCCTCTCCACTCAAGATGTAGTATGTCTCCATACATCCTCTGATAGCTCTCTGCCCAAGGACACGCATAGACTATGGACAACAGCGCGACGCGCTAGTGTCCTATATGGACAGAATGCAAAGTTCACACAGAAGGGCGCAATGTAACAGATATGTGTTCTAGATTAATTTAAATGTGATAAATGTACATAAAACAAGGTAAAATGATTATATAAATGAAATGAAAGCCACAAAGGAAAGGAAGAAGATAATCTCACAATCGGTCCTTGATATGAAGCCTCCAACCAAATGAATCTTCTCTAATGCAACTTCCACACAAGCCAGAAAGGAAAAATGTTTGGGGTTGCTTAGGGACTTGCCTCGGTCAAATCCATGTTTTGGTGTTTCCACCTCCACGAACAACCAGATAGATTGATGAAATAAAAGATAAATGCAAGATAAAATAAATGACAAATGATAAATGATATAAGAGGGATGTGATAAATCCCAAGATGCTCAAAGATAGGATAAATAGATAGATATTACCAAGTAGGCTTGACAAAAGCCAAGATGCAAAGAGACTATAGTGAGAGCTTTAGAGTTTGTAACAAATGAAAGATTGATGTAGCAAGTGCATGAGAATAAGAGCAAGTTGTAAGAGCCAAGAGAATCAAAGAGATAGTGCTAGAGAGCCAGAGAGAGACCAAGAGAGTGTAAGAGAGACTAAGACAGACAAGAGATATTGTATGGAGGAACTAGAGAGATTGAAAGGAGAGAAAAGATGAATTTAAAAGAGAGCAAAGGAGGGAAAAAGAGAGTCAACGAGCGGCTTGAAAGATTCAGGGTTGTTTCCACCAACATGTGCAAGTGACAAATGGAAAGGCGCTTCAAATTTGACATTCGAACATTGAGATTTCGCAAGACAAATGCACGGACGTCTGCACGGCGCGCTCGTGTCCAAATGAATCACGCTCAAAAACAGCAAGAGATAAGGGAGACACATTGCTAACAAGACTAATGCCACGAGGGAGCTGCCAAAAAGGGGGGTCTCAAGCATCCTGAAAGGGAAAAGGCTAATGCAAGGGCTGAAATGAGCCTACTTAGGTGCTAATGGAATGGACACCAAAGTGATTACAAAAGATGTAGGTCAAATTACAAAGGGGTATGCAATTTGCAACACTACAATTGGCTAGTTGAATAAATCGTTTTCCTTTCTTTATAATAGGGCACTTTATGAATCTATATCAACGCTTGCATAATGGGTGCTTTGTCATGATATCTTGGGCTATAGTGATCTTCTACCATGATATCCCCTTAGTTATAATATCCTAATATATAGGAAAATATTACAATTAGTTTGGGTCAAGTATGTTGACCTTAGTTGGATGAGCAATATTGTAAGACTTCCTTTAGAATAATGAGTAGAAACATGATATTGGTATTGCATGTCAACATCGTCTATTACATATTCTTAAATATATATTATCTCCATGGACAGACTAGTAATCAAATATGTTATCTCTATGCTTGGTAGGGTGGACATTCAATTTTAGTATGATATCAAGTTGTGCCATTTGATCATATTTATGTACATTGAATGAGAAGATTTGAATTGGTAAATATAAGCTATATGTACAAGAATATATTATTACATGATTAGGGTGAGACTTGGAAACTTATGCATTACACAATCTTGCATTAGGACATAACTTTGGATGTGAAAATTATGACTCTAATAATTTAACTTTGTGTTATGTATTCACTATTACATGGGGTCTTGGTCCAATGATTAATTATTGTTTGTGAAAACAAAGAGAATTTCTTGTCAAGAGATATGTAACCATTGCATCATGGAGTTGAGCCTATAGGATATTTTGGGGAAATTTTATTAACAAAGAACTTACAATAATGAAGGGTTAATTATTTGAATTTTATGCTTGAACTTTAAGAGAATTAAGATGGCAAAGAGTTTCAAATCAAACCTTTGGTTATAAGATAACCTAATTTATATGAGCCTCGACCCTTGATTGCATAATATAGTAAGGTGGACTTCATTTAGTGATGTTGCAACCACATTTCACTAAATCTATCTTCAATTATGATAATTCATTGATACCATGGTAAATACTTTATATAATTATATGATGTCTATAATCATTTTTAAATAGAACCTTGATATTGGAACTATCATGGGAATGAAGGGAGGCATATTATGGCTGCATTGAGTGATGGCATATTGGGTAGGAATATGGCCAAGGCAAGGCTACGCCTATGTTGTAAGAGCCATGATCTTTTAGTTAAATGTTATATTGGAAATGTTAGTTGTAGGGTTATATTGACATGTCTTTAGAAATGTCTTCATCAACCTTCACATTTGCACTTTCAACAATCTCGTTTAGCCTTTTATTATAACACCGGTATGCCTTGCTTCTTGTAGAATATCCTAGAAATACGCCTTCATCTACTCTGTTGTCAAATTTTCCAAGATTATCTTCATCTCTCCAAATATAGCACTTGCTTCCAAATACCTTGAAATATTTCATTGTTGTAATTCTACCATGTCATAGCTCATATGATATCTTTCCATGTCTTTTTCGATATAGAATTATGTTAAGAGTGTAGACTGTTGTGTGAATAGCTTCTCTCCAATAGACTTCTGAGTGTTCTACTCCTTTGCTCATTGTTTTGGTTGTCTCTTGAATAGTCTGATTCATCCTTTCCACTACACCATTTTGTTGTGGTGTCCTAGGGGCAGACAATTGTCTTGTTATACCATGTTTCTCACAAAAGTTGTTAAACTCATCAGAAGTGAATTCTCCTCCCCTATCAGACCTCAAACACTTAATCTTTTTGTCAACTTCATTTTCTACTTTAGCCTTGAATATCTTGAATGTTTCTAATGCTTCTGACTTCTCTCTCAAAAATGCAACCCATAACATTCTAGAATAATCATCAATCAACAATATGAAATACTTCTCATCTTGTATACTCCTTGTTCTGGTAGGACCGCATAGGTCTGTGTGCACTAAATCCAACAATCCAATGGACGAATACTCCTTTCCTCTATAATTTCCTTTCGTCTACTTTCCAACTTGACATTCTCTGCAAATGTTGTTATCTGGTATGGTCGGCCTAGGCAAATCTCTCACTGCACTTGATGAGTTAATCTTCACCAAGTTGTCAAATTTGATATGATACATCATTCGATGCCAGAGCTAGCTATCATTGATCTGAGATAACAAACAATGCATTGTAGCTCCTTCTAGCAAATACATGCTTCCCCCAGTCCTTTTCCCTACTACAATAACAATTTTGAAACTCACAACCATCATCCTAAAAAACAACATTATAACCATTTTCACAAATCTGTCCAACACTCAAAAGATTATGATGCAAACCCTTCACATAGTAAACATTGTCAGTATTATGCTTTCCATCAAAATAAATAGAACTAATTCCCACAATCTGTGTTGTTTGATCATCTCCAAACCTAACAGAACCTCCATCATACTTTTCAAGTTTTACAAATTTAGTTTTATAACCAGTCATATGATTTGAACATCCACTATCAATCAACCATTCATTTCTATCTCTTCTAACATGTAAAGCAATAGCAATAGCCTTAAGAATATCAAGTTTAGGTACATCTCTTTCTACCAAAAACAAAAACTCACCATTCTCATAGTATGATTTATCATCTAAAATACTAGCATCATCTTTGACATAATATGCTCTCTTATTAAATTTTCCTTTACCATCTCTAGACTTTTGTCTTGAACCCTTTTTTCGGACACCTAGTAGCAATATAACCAATCTTTCCACATCTAAAGCATTTAAGAGGTAACATACCTTTGTAATTGTTTGTGCCTTTCTTTGGTTTCCTTACAAAGTTTGCTTCCATCTCATCTGAACTTTCATCTTACAAATCTTCCTCAGAGGCTTTAAAGACAGACTTTGATTTAGCTTTGTCTTTTCCAAACTTCCTTATCTCAAATGCAGATAATGTGCCATACAACTGCTCTCTAGTAAACTTCTTCGGATCATAGGTTTCTTCCATAGCATAGATCTTGTCACTATAGTTTTCTGGTAGGGACATCAGAATCTTCTCAATTATGTCTTCATTTGTCAAGGTGTTGTCAAGTTCTCCGATTTCATTTACTGCACTGTCAACCTTCTAAAAATAGTTTGTTATATCTTCTCTTTCTTCCATTTTCAAGTTCTCATATCTGCACTTAGTTGTCAACTTCTTTGATAATTTAACTCTGTCATTTCCTTCATAGATATCTCTCAACTTTTCCCAAACTTCATAAGCAGCATTCAATGAAACAACCTTTGTCAATTCAATCTTTGATAAAACACTAAAGATAACATACATTGCCTTTTCATTCTCTTCATAAGTTTGAATCTCATCTGGGTGGTAAGACTATTTGTCGGTTGTACATACTTAGTTTCCACTGCTTTCCAAATATAATAGCCCAAGGATATCAGGTAACCTCTCATCTTCACTTTCCAAAAACTATAGTCGGATCCTTCAAAGATAGGAATAGTCAGTTTATGTGTCATCAGATCAGAATCTACCTCAAGCGGTTAAGCTCTTCTCCAAGGAACCAAAGCTCTAATACCAATTGTTGAATATCCAGGCAACTTAGAAGTGGGGTGAATCAGTTGACAACTTAAATAATTTCTTCAATGCTTTCACACAACTGGAATAACCAATAGAATTAATTAAAGCGGATATAACATGAAAACACATCACACAATGAACACCACATATGACATGGAAAACCCCAGAAGGGAAAAACCACGAAGAATGTTAGTTCTCAAGTTAAGGTGATATCGGTTAAGGTGAATTTTACAAAGGGTGACTCACTACCAGAATGCTCACTGCAGGAGGGCTCACTACCCAGAAAATGGCTCATTGTAGAACAAAGAAAAAAAGAAAGGAAGGTAATCCACCGATTAAGGTGAATTTTGCAAAGGGTAGCTCACTACCAAAATGCTCACTGCCCAAAAAAAGGCTCACTATCGAAGAAAAAAATAAAGAAAGGAAGGTAATCCACCAAAGTAACATACACTATAAAACTGGAACTGCTTCTAGTGCCTCAACACCAACACACTTCGCACATCATCAATAATCAAATCCTTTCTTTTCAATCTCGCATATCTTCAATAACAATGCCACACTTTTTTCTAACTAACTCATTCAGATCATCTCCATATATATATTGTCTCTGAGAAGCATAATCTTCTAAGTTGGCCAAAACAAATCTAAAATAGATCAACACTAAACATTCCAGTGGTGGGAAGGAATGAAAAGTAAACAATACCACAACACACATCATCGATCAGATCAACAAATTACAGCTACACAAATGTTGTTACTCATCCTCGAATTCCGGACCCAAAATAACACTACCCAAAGCAACAAAAATAGGAATGGAACCGAGATACACATGAATACAATCGATCAACACCATATTCAAAAACATAGAAATTCAAATCATCGTCAACTCAACCAATCCATGTTGAATACCAACTAGAACACATCTTTCGGAGCACCAAGGATTCTGGGAACACATCTTCCGAAACACCAACATCAAAACCATGTGTTGACATCAATGACAACCATTATGTTGACATCAATGACAGCCAACACAATCATCAACATCACATTTGCAACAAAGGATGACCCTGTAACCTCAAGTCCATATGGGAAGGGTCTAGGGGGGGAATAACTCCAAAGTTCGAGGTTCTTCCTAACTTGTCATCCTATCCTCTTTAATAGGCTTCAAATGAGGTCGAAAAGGCATTAGAAGATTATGGAAGAGTTAAGAAAGCCTTATAACTCATATTTAATATATATCATGTTTTTGAATGATGTGTTGATGAAGTGAAAGGGAAAACCACCAGAGGCAATCTTATGTTGGATCCAAGTGATCTTATGTGGTTGTGTAATTTAATCCTAGACCTATAAGACTTTGTGTTACTCCTAGATCGGTCAATTGTGATCTATTTGTTCTAAATTGGGAACCTCTCTTCCAGTTATAGTGCTAAGCCATGTACAGGCGCTAACTGTTACGACAACAGATGGAGATAGAACCCTATGAGGGCATAGGTAGAGGATTGTATTCCTCTAGCACATAGGCTAGTCCTCTCTATCCAAGGTGATCATCGAAGAATAAATCCTACGACCCGCATAAGATAAGCCCATTCGCTCGAGATTGACAATAGTCAAGGAGCGTACTGTGTCGATAGACTGTCAGTCGTACCACCTAGTTAGCAGATGGTTACTGCCACTTTCATGTAGGTGAGGGATACCCCGCATTGATCTAGGGTATTGAGTAGATTCCGCCAAGTGCATGTAGGCCTGGGGGCCAGTGGCATGTCGATGACAGATGTCCGTGTTGCTTAGTTGTCTGATGGATTGTAGGGAAGAGAATTTCTAATGAAGAATAGGTAGGTAATAATTGGACCAATCTCATTGTATAATTTGGGCATATCTTGATGTGGAAATGGTATTGGCTTTGTTAGTACAAGGATAGACACTCGATGTAGTATGAGATACATTGAATCCTATTCCCACTTGCTCGTTGGTGCAGAAGACTGGGCAAAAGAATGTGTATCACAATGTTTTAGTGTGCAATGCACCGACATACCTTTTATCTAGGATGCACTATGTGCAAGTGGTAGCTAACCATTACGGATATGTCGGTTCCTCACTGTGTAAATGTTAGTCACTAGGTATGTAATGCCTACTTAAGCTAGTCACTATAGATGAGAAGTGTATATTGAAGCTAGTCCCTATGAATATGTGACGTATGCTACCTTATATGTGACGGAAGCCAAAGCTATTCATCATGTGTGCGATATGTATGAGCTAGCCCCAAGGTGTATATGGGAAGTGTGCTCAACTCACTCTCTATGGAATTGGGAATTTTGTTTGTATGCACACTACTTGAAGGCAATTAAATATTACTTTAGAATTGTTGGGCTAATTTTAATAAATAGTCTCGGTTTTAAGAGATCACAGATCTAATACGAGAGGAGAGAATGAACTCCCTTTAAACTTCAAGGACGAGCTACGAAACCTCAAACTTCCCTTGAACGGATATGTAGGCGAAGTCATTGGGAATAAACCCTCAAGGCTTAGGTCTAGGTATAATTGGGATCCTAACCTCAAGAGCTAACCATGTTTGAGTACAAGCATACATGGTGATGTAGAGTTGGAACATTTGAGTCCACTGAGGCCAGCACAAAGTTCCAGAGCTTTATTTTCATGTCCACGCCAAAGTCTAGTTGTTAGCACTTATTGCTTTTGCAAATTCAATCATGAAAACGACTAAATTGCTATAATCACTTTGGTTGTAAGCAAGAATTACATTTAGAAGCAATTGATGCCATGACTCTCACTGAGATTCCATTGTTCAACTTTAATGATGTAGCAGTAAAATAAAGGAAACGCCAATGCTGTGGTTGTTTAAATTTGGTCCATTCTTGTGGGTCCACCATATTTTGGATGCACAAAGGAGGTTCCATATTTGGCCTTATCCAACCAGCAATCATGCTTATCCTTAGTAAATCTAATGAAGGGCATGTCAATTTTGGCTGCAATATTCTTCTTCTCTGCTACTTCATTGCTAAGGTAACATCATTCTTTAACTTACAAAGGTCGTCTTGAGTCTTACCACATTGGCCATTGAATGCCTCTGAATCATTTTTTTGTTTTCTTTTACGAGATAGAAGTTTCTCTTCAACCAACATACTGTCTTGTATTTGATTTAGCCACAATTTAGTTTAAAATCAGAGCTTCTGGACAACATATGTGTAATAAATATTTCATCTTTTAGACAATTTCAGAATTGAATTTTATTTTTTCTGGATTTGATTGTGTATGAATTTTTTGCATCAACATGTTGAAGCACCCTCTGTGATTCATCATCAAGACGATTATCCTCTGTGATTCAAAACGTTGATGCAAAAAATTCACATACAATCAAATCCAGAAAAAAATAAAATTCAATTTCATAGATTGTGGAGAACTCATGCATTCAATTTCAGAATTTTCCCTAAGTTCTTTTCTCAAATTTATAGACTCTGAAAACATTGCCTTTAATACAATTTGGATTTTGTGCATGAGCTATTAACTCAAGTGTATGATGTAAAAGTCTTGGGGCAGCTGCTTATGAAAAATTCAGAATCACTTCAAAAGTATGGGCACTTTCAGTTATTTTAGAAGCTTAGGCAGCGAACAAGAAACTGAGTCAATTATTGTCAAAAGGTCTTGTTGCTCTGACTTATACAGAAAAATAAGTCCAGACAATACAAAGACCAGACTGCATTATCTTACACTAGAGCACCATGTGCTCTTCCTACAAATCAATATGATTTCAAAACAATAACCTGCTTTTATGTATCAATATATATAAGAGGGTATACAGCATGTTTTCATTAAGAGACTATGCTCAACTAGAATCTTAAAAACACAACAATTTATGAAAAGTTTACCATATATCATTCAAAAGATTTCAATTTACTGATCATACTACAAAAACTATCGATGGAATATCAAAGAGCAGCTTCTGCTGAGTTCAAATCATCCATAACCTTTGTCTTAATATCTTCTGGCATGGCAGCTGTTGGACCTTTCTTAGAGTAGAAGTTTGCAAGAACTCTAATTGCACTTACAAGTGCTGTATATGAATCCTGTAAATGACATATTCCAGATTATTTGGGAATGTATTAGGCTATTAGCAGAGAACTTGAGAAAAGTATTAAAAAGAACTAACTTCGTCATCTGATAATACAAATTTGATATTGCATGGCGAGGTGACTCATCTGATAATACAAATTTGATATTGCATGGCGAGGTGATAAATATAGATAAAAAAACTATAGAACAGAACTAAAATAAAAATGGAAAATTCTACTTCAACATTAATCATGGGAGGCAAGTTACAATCCCAGAGACAAAGTAGGAGACATGTTCTTTGACAGGAGAAAATGAACCACGGTAATTCACCTAAAATACGAAGGTGGGCTTGGAAGTCAAAGGCAGTCCATCCATATTACTAAAGTTGGGACTAGGGGCTGGCTTAATCAGCCCATTGGAAGATACGGGAGGGTTGAAAAATAAGAACAGATGTTAATCTCGACTCCAGGAAGTATAGGGGCTTGGTAAGGGCAAGGTAAATGCTCATTAGCAAGTGCAGTCAGCAGGAGGATTGAGGAAAGACATTGAGCATGGATCAGGATTCAGAACACATTGAGAATGGATCGGAACAAGTGCAGCAATTCACCAACAAAGCAGTTGTTAGAGATTGTTAAGGTTGGTCTGAATGAGATGGTGAGGGCAGCTTTTCAAGTTCAAAAACTTGCTTCAAAATAATTGTAATAGTCATTCTTGCGATAATATTCCATCTCATGCAAAATTCTAGCTACTGTCATGTCAATTGCAGTAAGAACTAAGAAGTTCTTCTTATGTAATGTATCCTGCCATTATATACTCTGAAGCTCAAGTAACTGCTTAGTATACTAACACTTCCACTTTTTAGAAAATCCTCAAAGCTGGACTGGATACTGTGAATTGCCTGCTAAGATCAACATTGCAGAAAGGGTTAAAAAATCCTGACTATGTTCAATTTCCTTTGGATTGTGATGGTTGGGATCATGCAGGTGGGTCAGCTCCAGCTGATGTCACGCTTGTCTTTGCAAATCTATGGATCTGTCCCTCATGACAAGTTGTGTACGGTAAAGTGGCAGTATTTCTTTTGGAAATATGTGATCCAGTGAAAATTAAAAGTCATACAGAATTGGAGGAGGGATGAGAGTCATTACAAAGGAAGCTCTGAACCCTAATAATTCTCACAGCACCACCTCCTTCTCAACATATTCTGCTGGATGCTAAGGATGGTGCAGCTGCTTTTGTTACCCCACGTAAAGCTGTGAATGGTTCATCTAAGTGGGTTTCCTCTGATTCTCAGGGTGTCAAGGCTGTAAGTAATTTGGAAGGTACTTGTAGTGCTGCATGGGTTTAGTCTGGTATCACAGCAAGATACAAGTATGTTGAAGTGGCTTCAGCCAGGTTGAATCTGGTAACACAGCAAGCTGCAAGTGTGCTGAAGTGGCATCAGATAGTCATAAAGTAGGTTCTCAGGATACTGTTCTCGCGATTTCTGCAGGTAGTTATGCAGGCAATGGTGTCTCTCCTGGGATGCAGGTGGCTTATTGGTGTCCACTTAAATTTGCTCATAAAAAACGGTAAACCCCATTATTGGAGATGGATCCAGAAGTTCAGGGAGAAAGAGAGCATTATAAAGATTTGTATCGTATCTGCAGGTTCTCCAGCCTATGACTCAGTCTTCCAGAGTTGAATAAATGGATTTCATACTTGGAAACCTTTCCTGGAAGAAACAATTGTAATTTACACCTATGCATAGGAGTTCTTCATAATAGTCTTTGTTTCTGAAATGATCAGAGATTTTATATTGTCAAAAGATCTATGATCATGGGGGAACGCATCTCTGTATGTAAAACCCTGGTTTCCAAGTTTTCATCCCTCTACAAAAATATTCAGCATTGTTCCAATCTCAGTCAGATTGCTATTCTGCCCCTACATTACTAGCTACATTCCTCCTTGGAAAGATTGGTAATTCTTTAGGAAAATTTGTCTCAATATCTCCTGATACAAGTAAGCACTATCTATCATAGTAGATTCGGACTTGTCCTTGAGTTGACTAGCAGAGATCTGGCTGAAAGCAGGGTAAGCAATCTTGATGCAACCTCTTGACCACGAAAAGCTGGCAATCCGATGCTGGAACTGTTTTGGGCTTGGACATCAGTCAGAAGGATGTGTGGAGAGAAAATACAAAGCTGGTAGGGCTACTTGGTAAGCGAATGCAGTTCCACACATCAAGTAGTCAGCGACACCATGGTGCCTTCTTCTCTCAAAAGCAAACTGACTTCACTGGTTTGGTCTATGAAGGCACAGTACCATGTCACTTTGAATATGGGGCCTTCTGCAGCTATAACAGATGTTTATGAGTCTGTGAGTCCTACTCCTCTTTCTGATATGCAGGTTATGTGGGATATGCCTTCAATTCCAGTTCAGAAGATAGTTTTGTCAGAGCCTCTGGATGCTCCATTAAAGGGCCATAGGAAGATTTCTGAGCAATTGGAGAAGAATGTATTTCTGCCTTTGGCAGATTCTGCATAGGACGAACATGCTGAAATGTTTAGGGAGATGACCAGGTGAGATCTGCAGTCCTCTGATGAGGATTCTCCCTTGGTCTAATGGTGTTGAGGGCAGCAAGGATCCAGATATAGAGTTGAGTTCCCCTAGGTCAGGAGATTGGAATGCTGTTGCCAACAAGAATGCAAAATTTAAAAAAAGTCTTTTCTAAGATGATGTTAAGATCTCATGCCAAAAAGAGGATGGATAAGATGTAATACTATTTATTTTTATCAAGCCCAGGGGTCCTAATATATTCCCCAACTAAGTAATCTGAGAAAAGCAGCTAAAATTTTCATCATATTGTCTCCTAAACTGTTTAATTAATAGTCTGATGCATAGACTGGTATACTTGGTCAGTTTAATAATTCTAAGTTGGAATAGGGTTGCCTTTGCTTTCAAGCTTTTTGAAAGGGCAGAAAACAAAGAGTGGGTCAGAAGAATATTTTGAGTACGCTGCACCCTGCTTCAGCTTCTATGATTTATTAAAAAAAAAATTTAATTGAAAGGCAAACACCAAGGAATAAAGATTAAAATTTTAAAAGTAGCGTAACGATTTCACTTACAGAGTTTGAATTTTCATCTGTATAAACAAGAAAAAAAACGTGCTGACAATTCCATCGGGTATTAGGGGAAAGGAACCAGTAGTTGAAAGCATTCCAATTCTTGTGATAGAAGTTGTTGAACTTGATTTAATACCCCCATACTTGTTGATTTAATGTCCAACTTTTGTACAACATTGCACCAATAGTTGTATGATAAGTACCAATAATTGAATGAAATATACTATTTGTTGTGAAAAGTAACCAGTCATGTGATGCCACATCAGCTGCACAAGTATTGAGGCCCTTTTGCACACCTATTGGTCTCACTTTTTTTGGGGGTTGTTTTGGACACCTTGGCAAAAAGCATGCTGATGTGGCATCATATTTGATGATGTGGCCCTGAAACCTTAGTTATAGACAGGGGACTTGCCAAGTAAGCTGCTGTAAAAAAATCGGAGTGATTTGAAATTTCCACGTAATATTTTGAGAAGCGCAAAGTTAGGGTGCACAACTACTGGGTCCTTTCCCCTAAGTGACTTAAAAAAGTAATAAAATGATGACAAAAATAATAAGAATAATTCAAAACTTTTGAGATAATGATTGAAAACGCTGTACAGAAGCTAAAACAGCAAGAGCTTAAATTAAAATAAAGAATATCAATAATATCCAGTGGCTAACAACAAAGATCAGGAAGGGAACAGCAAGTAATTATGAGACCTGGTAATAGAATAGGAGACCTAAAAATAGTTTTAGCAAAAGTGAGATTGAAAAACATATTTACCATGAATAAAAGGATTTTAAAAGTCAATTCCATTAGGTTACTATCACAATGGACACTTGCTAACTGGAATTATGGGCCATAGGGAGCAGGAAAAACTTTCCGGAATATAATTTTTTTGCAATTATATAGGTATTAGTTGCACAATATTTCAACGTTGAAATAGAAGAAAATTTCAATTTTCAGAGAGAAGAAAAATTATATGCTGTAGGTTATTATTTGAGAGAAGTTAAAAAAATTTAATACTATTGATTTTTTGCTAATCAAATTCCTAAGATTATATGTAAAATTTTGATATAATTTTAAAAATTTTAAAAATTTAATAAAGAAGTCCATAAGCTGGCAAGGAAATAACGGCAGGAAAGATTCAAATTTTGTAGAGAAAAGCTTGAAATATTCAATAAAATACAGTGGCATATCTTTGGGTAAGTCTGTGATTTCACACTAGCGTCCAGTTGTCTATCCATTTGAAAACGAGGCCAGTCGTGTAATTTTGGAAAATGAGAGCTACCATTATTTTATTTTGGAAAATGAGAGTAGCCATTATTTCATTTTGGAAACTTTTTCAGTTAGGTTGAAGCCCCTGGAAGTTTGCAGCTTCCGGATATTTTAAAAGATATTGTTCCGGAGTGCCACCGGTCCCTAAGGGATGTTCTCAAGAGGTAAACATATTCGCACTTTTACGGGGGATAAAGCGTTCCCCCTCACTCCAGCCATCAAAGGCCAATGATATGCTAATTAAGTAAATTATCAAATGAAAAAAAATGGAAAACGATAGATTCAAACTCTATAAAATAAATTGCCCTGAAGGTAATGCTATTTAAGGAGCTTTTTAAATCAAATATATAAATGCTAGTTTCGAAATCTCAAAAACAAATCGCAGCAGCGCAGAATTTGAAACAATTTACGGCAAGAGATTCGAAGAATTTTTAACCAGTCCCTACCGCAGACCAGTAGGCAATCGGCTGATTAATCTTTCAAAGACTTTGTGCAACAGGAATTGCATCCATGACCTCTACGGTGCTCAAACTCTAATAATGAAGCTAAACATACCTCAGACGCCACAGCTTTCTGGCCCGTCCAATTCTGCATGAAATCCCTGATCGCTTCTTTTGCAGAATCCGCTGTTCTTCTAAACTTAGCGGTGTCCTTGACATCTTCCTTCAACGACTCCCGCAAGTTCTTCACAACTTCTCTCGCACTTTTCAAATAGCTCTTCGGAAGAACTCTTCCAGACTTGGTCTTCTCGTTGGGGTCGAACAGCGTTAATAATCCTCCCACCAAACCCTCGTCATCGTCATTATCACTCTTCTTCTCGGCAGAAGTATTTTCCTTTCCTTCTTCAGCGTGAAGAAAATTTAGTGGAAGAAGAGAGCCTCCCAAAGTAGTGCCCACAAAAATTAGCAGGCGCCTCTTGTGTTTTAAAGAATGGCAGGGAAGAGTGCGAATTCTCCATGAAAATTGCAGTTTCCCTGCTCTGCTATCGAATACACATCATCAGGAATTATGTTAACCGGGAAAATTACATATTTCAAGCATTAGATTAGCCTATCAAAATTTTAGGGACTGATTTAAAAAGCTTACACTGAGATGAGGGTTGATTTTGCCTGAATGAGGTCGCGGGTTCGAGCTCCGCCACAGCCTTGTAACATGGTGAGAGCTTTAAGCTTGTCATCGCCCCTTATCTGCAACGAAAGGTTTTCCTGTTTTTCGAAATTACGATAAAAAATGTTTCAGATGATTTCATTGAGAGACACTATATAACAACCAAGGATTTGAAAACAATTCTTCTAAGTGGTATTAAAAAGAAAGATTATCATTGGTATAGTGAAATTTGCATGTAAAGTTGTTTAAGTTTAATTTTATGTTTATTTTGAGGAAATATTTTTTTGGTATATGTATATATTGATATTAGATATATCCTTTTAGGATTGTATTCATTTATACATATATACATCTTTATGTATTTGATTCTTAATTTATTCTTATATACATATGTTTATATATTTGTCATATCTTTGTATTTATTACATTCATCTATATACTTATCTTAGTCACCTAGATTTAACTATTTATTCATCTAGAATCAATTTGGCAATTGTCTACTTGACCCTTTTCTTTTTGAAATTCGCATTCAAGTTTGGCCCCCTTGATTCTTTCGCCCAAAGCTAAGTGTTGGTGCAATTTATGTCTCATACAATTACACTTTACTTAAGTCAACTTAGGATAATGCATTTCATAGTAATTTGCATATGAGACACTTGAAGAATTGCATATCTAGGGAATATGGTTGTAGGAGAAATTCCACCTTTGGTGGTGTTATCTTATTATTGCATTTTCATATCCACTTATAGTGGAATGATAATTCCACCTTCAGTGGGTGATCCACCTTCAATGGAACTATTTGTTGTTTCTCCTACCTACCCTTGTATCTCATTGGGCCACATGTCATGAGTGTGCGCTCTCATTTCTCTATAGCCTTGCCTTATTAAGCAGGCTCATATACATTGTATCATTGATCGATTTTTGCATCTTGATGAGAATACGATTTGTTCTTGTTTATCTTGTTCTCTCTTGTGTTTGTGCTATTTAATTGACCTCTAGATCTTGGGTTGCTAGTCAGTTCTTACATGGTATCAGAGTCATTAGGGTGCCATTGCGTAGTCTTTTTGGAGAAATCTCGGTGCATTTGTAGATTCACATATTTTCAAATCTAAGGAGTAGCAAATTTTTTAAGCATCCTATGCCAAATCCGAGCTCACCATTGCGTCCGAGAGGTTGTTTCCATAAACTTTGACTATAAATTTTTCTATATTGAACAAAAGTTGTTTTCAAGGCAAAAAAAAATTACCAGGTTGGCTAAACCTACGCAATGGTATGAATTTTTTATTAATTTTTTTAATTTTTCTACAATTTATTAATTTAATTTTTTTTATTTAAATTGCATTTTTTTAATTTTAATTGTAAAAGTTTTTTTTATAATAAAAAAGGGCAATTTTAGGGGGGGGTCCATAGACCTACCCCCTCATACCACCTAGCGTTTGTAGGCTCTCTCGTCGTCACCATATCGACATCGCTGCCACTGCTCAATTGGTCTCGTACTCCTTTTTTCAAAGATTAACGCCCTTTCCTTCCCGCTCTGGTCGCTCTTCTCTTGTCAATTTGTGCTCGTTGTCATCCTACTCATCACCTTCAACAGCCTCTCCATGCATTGTCTTGGTAGCTCTACTTGCCACTGTTGTTGCTCCCTTGTTGTTGTTGACCACTCACACCACTTTGGTGCCACATCTCCTTTGGCCAATGCTAGTCTTTAGGGACCACCTACGTCGCTAGGCAACGCCTTTTCATTTGCACACACAACGAATTTTAATTGGGGCCACACAACACCTATGAACAACCATGTGGAGCAATGCGATTCACCGATCTACCAAGTTAGCGCCCAGTCGACGCCAAATCAACCCACACAGTCAACACGCCACATAGGCATCTATACCACCACTTGGCAGTACAATCAACAGTCATACAATATAAAATTGAATCATAGTTTGACACATGTCACGGTCGTACACCTACTCACCTAACACATCATCTATCGTGTCAGCACATTTGTATGCCACATCAACAAACTATGTACGACCATGTTAGCAATTTGTACCATATAGACATCCACGCAGGCAGGGGATTTTTTGTGCAACGGCCATACGGCCATCAAATTTAACCTAGTGTTTTGCTGACGTCAACACTGCATCAACACTTTCTGGAAATTTTTACCCCTTCATTGAACTCTTTGATTTTGCAGTCCAACTTTGAAGGCTCATAACTTGGTCATTTTGAGGCCCTTTTCAATGCAATATTTTTTTATTTGGGATAATTTTTCATGCTCTTTGTAGTGGTGTGGCTAATTTCTAATTTGGTGGACAATTTTTTCTGAAAACTTAGCTTTTCTCAGTTGTACTTGTCCAATCCTTAATTCTACAACTTCTTGTGCTTCGTTCAAGCTCATACGACCTCTTTTTCAAGTGCCATTTTTTTTTTAAAGTGCATAATTTTTTGTCTACTTTCTTATGATGCTATCATTTTTTCATCATTGTGAATAGAAATATCACTTCCAAAACTTGATCTTTTTTGGCCTAATTTGACACATGTAAATACTTGCATATCAATTAAGGTCTTGTGCATTATTGATTTGAGTCTGCTATAGCCTATTTGAGGTAGTTGTAATCTTGAAATTAGAAGTCCACTTTGTCCTTGTTTGCAAGTGACCCATTGTACATGTACTAAGTATAAAGTGTCAAATCATTTTTTTATTTTTTTTCCGGGGGGGTGGGGAAGGAGGAGGGTGGCTAGGGGGGTGGTTCTTTGATTGGGTGATTTTTTTAGGGGCGGGAGGGGAGGGGGAGGATGTCTTGTGCGATTGTGCCTCTCTCTCTATATTGTGTTCTTTCATTTTTAATTATGGGTTCTCCTAAATTTCCACTTTTAACTCCACATAATTATGCATCTTAGAAAATTAAAGCATGGAGTAAGTTAACAGAAAAATGACTAATTCATTATATTAATGGAACAATAGTAGCACCGGCAAATCCTAAAGTTGATCCAAATATACAGATGGAATGGCTCACTAAAAATTCTATGGCTCTTAGAACTTTAAGAAAGTATGTATCAGATGACTTTAGCTTTCACATTGATAAATGTGTTACAGTTAAAGAGGCTTGGGACATATTTGGTAAATTGTATGGCCAAGTTGATGAGATTAGGAGCTACAAGCTTGACAATGAACTCACAATATTGGATCCCAAGGATTTTGATACAATCCAAGACTATGTATCTAAAACAACTGAGCTAAGAGCAAAACTCAAGGATCATGGCATTGACAAGAAGGATGCACAATTGGTCTACAATTTGTTGGACAAGCTTCTATAAAAGTATGCAACCTTTGTTTCTATCTTCCAAACCCATTGGTTGACTTCATATAGTTATTTCACTACACCATCATTTGATGTATTCGTAAAAATGTTGATGCTTGAGCAAGCAAAGTTGGTCAACATGGGGATCCTCAAGTCTTCAAAGTTTAAAGGTTTGGTGGCTTATCAAGGGAATCAAAGGAATCAAGGAAAAAGCAAGAACCAAAAGCAGTCTAAGCCAAAGCCATACAATATAGAGCACAATCATCCTCTCCATAACAAGGCAATACTTCATCTTCTTTCAAGAAGGGAAATTCACCTAAGGAGAAGCCAACTTGGTCATATTGCAAGAAAGTTAGTCATGACAAGCATCATTGCCACTCAAAACAAATTTATGAGTTGACAAACATTATTAATAAAAACAACATCAATTTTCCATCTACCTACAAGAAGAAGGATTCATCTCCTTCCACTTCCTCACAGTCAAAAGGAAAAGGGAAAAAATTTGTGGCAATAACAAGTTCTTCATGATAGTGGATACTTGACTCGGGTACCTCTCATCACATGGGTTCTACAAGGGAGCATGTTTCCTCATTGGAGCCATCTAAGGTACCTCACATTTTCATTGGTGATGATACACAAGTGGAAGTTGAAGGGAAAGGTTTGGTTGACATGGATGATGGAACATTTGAGAATGTTCTCTATGTTCCTAACTTGAGCACCAACCTTCTTTCAATCTACCAAATCACCCACTATGGAAATGGAAAGAAATATGAGTTTACACCTGATTCAGTTGTGGTAAAAGAACTTGTGAATGATGCCTTGGTAGTAGTGGGACAATCCAATCACAACACACGACTTTATTCACTCCCACTTTGTGCCTTGATCTCTTTCTACCGCCTTGCTCACTCATTCAAATTCAGAAAGTAAGCTATGGCATGAGCAGTTTGGACATCTCAATTAATGTTATCTTCAGCAACTAAGCTCTAAGGAAATGGTCACAGGTCTCCCTCAAATTTTCTTTTCAAATGGTGTATGCTCAAGGTGTTCCATGGGCAAGCATCCTAAAGATAATTTTGATAAAGGGAAATCCTGGAGAGCTTTGGAAGTTCTTCATTTGGTTCACAATGATGTAGCAGGCCCATTTCTAGTGCAATCCTTTAGCAAGGGCTGCTATGTCCTCACCTTCACTGATGACTACTCCTGCTTCACTTGAGTCTACTTTCTTGATCACAAAAGTGAAGTGTTTGACAGATTTCTAGCCTTCAAGGCTCATGTTATGAAGCAATTAGAGAAGCTAGTCAAGATTCTCCGCACATACAATGGAAGGGAATATGTGAACAATAGACTTGAGGAATTTTGTACTCTTAAAGGGATTGATCTTCAGCACTCATACACTCCATAGTAGAATGGTGTTGGAGAAAGGAAGAATAGAACCCTTAAGGAGATGGCTAGTTGCATGATTCATGCTCGTTCTCTTGGTCTATATTTTTGGCAGAAGCTATCAATTGTGATACACACATCCAAAATCGGGTTCCCCACAAAGCTTTGAAGGGTACGACTCCTTTTGAGGATTAGTGTGGTAGAAAACTAATTGAGAGACACTTTAGGGTCTTTGGGTGTCCAGCTTGGGCTCACATTCCTCCACAAAAGCACAAGGCATTGGAACCTCATATTAGGCCTTGCATATTTGTTGGATATTTAGAGGGTGTTAAGGCATGTAGACATGGATTCAAAGACACGTAAGGTATTCATTGAGAGGAGTGTTCACTTTGAGGAAAGTTCTCCTAGCTTGGCCTCTCATCATCCTCATCCTTCCTCCATAGTAGAAAGTGATGGTAGTGACTTAGATGACGATTCCACCTCAAGTCTGACTCGTGGGCTCACACCTTTGCAGGGTCCACTTGAAGTTGAGGAAGCTCATCCTTCATCTCTTACAAGACCTCGTTGGGCTTGAAAGATTCTTGATTCAGTGGGTTCTCTTGTTGGGGATCCTTCAGACACTCGAAGGACTCAGTCACAACATCAAGATCTTCCACATGCTTACATCGCTACAGCTTCCAATCCATAATCCTTTTAGGAAGCATCAAGAGTTCCCAAGTGGGACTTAGATATGGAGGAAGAGTGTAGTTCCTTGATGAGGAACAACATATGGGAGTTAGTCCCTCTACCTAAGCGGAGAAAGATGGTTTGATGTAGGTGGATCTATTGGACTAAGTTTGTAGTAGATGGTAGTGTGGATAAGTACAAAGTTTCGCTTGTTGCAAAGGGTTCTCAGAAGTTCCTAGTATTGATTATACTGAGACCTTTGCAACCAGAGCTGAGATGAACTCCATTTGCTTGACACTTTCTATTATTGCAACTCATGGTTGGTTTGTACATTAGAAGGATGTGAAGAGTGTGTTTCTTCACAGGGATATAGAAGAGGAGATTTACATGGAGTAGCCACAATGATTCATTCAAGATTCTTCTTTGGTTTGCAGATTGAGGAAGTCTATCTATGGCCTCAAGTAGGACCCTAGGGCTTGGTATGCCAAGATGGATTCCTTTCTTCTCTTCGTAGGATTCACCAGGTGTCATTCAAATCTAAATATTTACATTTTGTGACAAGATGACTCTCATTTTATACTTGTTCTCTATGTCGATGACTTGAGCATTATGAGGAGTACCTCATCCATCATTGGCAATGTCAAATCTGATTTGCATGAGAGATTTTCTATGACTGACTTGGGCCTTTTGCACTACTTTCTCAAGATTGAAATCTCACAGTCTTCTTTTGGGATTACTCTTGGTCAACCCAAGTATGCTCTTGATCTTCTCGCATGGTTGCATGTGGCCAATTGTAAGCTTGTGCTAACTTCCTTTCTTTCAGGAGTCAAAATTGAGGCTAAGTGTTCCACTCCTCTTGTTGATGCCACTTTGTATCTTCATCTTGTTGGGAGTCTCATATACTTGACCCACACATGCCTTGATATTTCCTTTGTGGTTGGCATGGTTTCACACTTTGTGTAGGAACTGCATGAGCTTCATTGGAAAGTTGCCAAACACATCTTGCACTACATATAGGGTACACATCACTTTGGGATTCACTATGCAACAAGTACAAGACTTACCTTGGTCAATTGCATAGACTCTAATTGGGTTGGCGATCTTGATGATCATAAGTCCACTTCAGGCTATATCTTTCATCTTGGTTTTGGCCCCATTTGTTGGTAGAGCAAAAAGCAGCATGTTATCGCTCTTTCTTCGACTGAGGCTAAGTATGAAGGGGTTGTTAATGCAACTACCGAGGCTATTCGGCTTTAGAATATTGTATCAGAGTTTGGCTTCACCACTTCACGACCTGCAACCCTTCATTGTGACAATCAGAGTGTCATTTAGATCTCAAAGAATCTAGGTCACCATCAGACGACCAAACACATAGAGATCTATATGCACTACATTAGGGAGCTAACACGTGAGTAGGTAATTGATTTACAGTATTGTCCTACAGCAGAGCAGGTTGCAAACATCTTCACCAAACCCTTCACTGAGAGTAAGTTTTATCAGTTATGAGCTCTCTTGGGGGTGCGAGATATTTCATCAAGGGGGGTTAGTTGACTTCTCATTTCTCTCTTATGGGGGGATTTTTTTCTCACTGGAGGTTTTGTCCTTCTCATTCTCTTTTTAGAGTCCTTTTGTGTCTTCATCTCTCTTTTGGGGGCAATTTTTTCCACTGGGTTTTCTCCTTTTCTTGTTTGTGAGAGATTGCATTGCATTTGTACATGGGTACCTAACATGGCCTAGTAGTCGGGACCCATCTTGCATTGTTAGCTTGAGTCTACATTTCCCTAAGTTGCATTTAAGGGGAGTGGGTGTAATTTATGTCTCATGTAGTTACACTTTACTCAAGTTGACTTAGGATAATGCATTTCATAGTAATTTGCATATGAGACACTTCGGAAATTGCATATCTAGGGAATATGGTTGTAGGAGAAATTCCACCTTTGGTGGTGTTATATTGTTATCATATTTTCATATCCACTTATATCGGAATGATAATTCCACTTTTGGTGGGTGATCAATCTTTATTGGAATTATCTATTGTTTCTCCTACCTATCAACCCCTACCTACCCTTGTATCTCATTGGACCACATGTCATGAGTGTGTGCTCTCATTTCCCTATAGCCTTTCCTTTATAAGTAAGCTCGTGTACATTTTATCATTGATAGATTTTTGCATCTTGGTGAGAATACAGTTTGTTCTTGTCTATCTTGTTCTCTCTTGCTTTTGTGCTATTCAATTGGCCTCCATATCTTGGGTTGCTAGCTAATTCTTGCTCCATTGCTACTCAATTGGCTTCTAGTAAGTACACATTTTATGAAATTTGTTGTTAAATGCTATTATTTACATATATTTTGTTACTTTAATTTCACGCCCATCACACATTTGAGTGCCCTCTGTCATTCTAAAGAAGTGAAGGTGCAATCAATATCGAATCATTTAGACTTTGTACATTAAAAGGAGAGATGAATCTACATACATCTTAGGAGGCTTGCTTGTCTTCTAATGTTGCAAGATTTTTCTAGGCATTGGCCTAAGAAAACATGTCTCCTTTGAACAAAGCAACAACCCTCCCCAAGGTATTTTTAAATACTACCAATCCTAAACTCAGTAGAAATAAACTATTTGGTGAGCAATAGAATAAATTTTTACATTATACAAGGTTGAATTTAGACTTAGAGGACAAACTCGCTATCACAAACTTGACCTAGACCTATGAGCTCGACCTTTGACAAAGCACAAATTAAGTTCAAATTTTAAAGAATCCACTAACAAAGAGATTATTATTTTTAGTGCATACCAATCTAATTCCAAAATATTCCTCATTAATGTGAAATATTCAATTATAAATTTAAGTAGCTCGTATCTACCACATTTACTTTCCTCAAATAGTTGTTATCGAATTCATCAATCCTAACCAATCATTAATATATATAGGTTGTGTTGATGGACCAAATGACACAATACAACACGAGTAAAATATTCTTATCTTACCTCTCTTGAAAAGATTGCAAATCTAAGATGTGTACTCTCCAAGGTCTCTATAGTTGGGTTACAATGGTGTTGGTTAACTCACCATGAAAATGCAAATAATTTGTTCAAGGGGCCATTTCGTCTTCTAATTCTAGACATGGATTTTTATCCCAACATAATTATTTTATTTCTTTTTTTAGTATATTTTAATTATTTTTTATTTTTTAAATATTTTGATTTACTTTACCAAATTTCAAAGAAACTACAAACCAAGTAGGGCCAATAAGGAAATAAACCAAGTAGGGGAATGCTTTTATCTTAATGATCATGGAGCCCACTAGGAGTTTGACCAGGAGGAGATTGGTTGGGCTGAAAATAAATCATGTTGGCTACTAGAATTGAGTAGGGTGGGTTATAATTTGAATATTATGTGGGGAGGTGAGAGAATTTGATGATTCACATCTACTCTTTCCTTTATCAATTTGTTATTTTCTATGCTAGAAGATTCAAAAAAAGTCTCCTTTATCAAGAGTATATCTAAGAATCCTTTTATATCTCTTAGGAGAAAAAGAAGCCATGTTTTTCTATTTTATCAAAAGGGATCTCTTTCTACCACCAATTGATCCAAGAGGATCTCCCACATTCGATCCAAATTGATGGTCTCAAAAAAATCATGATGTTGAAAGTTATTGGAAAGTCTTTTATGTTTTAGAGCTCGTCAAGAGCTTTTCAAGGTATTTTGAATGGGCTTAATTAGACACCGTATGAAAAAGTTATGTCCTTCGAAAGTTGAGGGAAATAAATAGGTACATTAACATGTGGCTTAACCACAAATGACATGTGGCATTATGAGGATGACATGTGGTGTGATAAAAAGGTGACACATGGCATGGTTAATGGTTGAAACATGGCACAATATAAATTTGGCACGTGCCAGCAAGTAGACCAATAAAATATTTCTACATGGACCAATCAGAAGATGCCACGTGGACCATTCAAAAATTAACAAATGGAAAGTCAATTCACAATCACAATCAATGTGATTCAAACCTAGTACCTATCAACAACAATGCAATGGCTTTACCATTATACAATGTGCTTCACACATGAATGGATAAGAACTAAATAATATTTAAAGCAAGATAAGGGAAGATGCTACATTTAATGGAAAAGTGTATTTGGAAGGATTTGATCCCAAGACCTACCCCACCAAATCCCCACGTTTTGACCATTGTACCACACATTTGAAAATGAGTATTAATGAGGGAAGGTTTTATTTAAAATACAACCTAGTGCTAGAAACAAAGTAAAAAAAAAGGTTGCTCAGATGGGGTTTGGAAAAAGAAAGTTTTTACTAACCCATGTAAAGACTTGAACCCACAACCTCTATGGGATAAGGATAAGCCTTATCCATTGCACCATGTGTTATTAATGTGTTTGAAAAAGAAAAGATATGAATTCAAAATGAAATCTTCTAGATAGAGCAAAATCTAATGCTAAAACTTGCAACCTTACCTATATAAAGGCAAATTGTTACTAGTACACCAGAGGCCTATTTGATGACTAAGAAGTACCCATAATTGGTTATATTGTATTTTGTAAGCAGTTTTGGAGAGTTAAAGGTTTTCTAGCCTTTATTTATTTATTTTATATTTGGAGGAACTATTAGTGAGTTCGTATCTTCCTCTAGAGAATCCAGAAGATTAATTCTATAGATTTTTAAATTGCTTTTGATGTTTAAAGAAAATTTCATGTATTTCTCATCAATTTTGATGGCAGTTGTGCACTTGAAGCAGACCTAGAGACGTAGCCTGTACGAGGTGAACTTCGTTATCAACTTGCAGTGTATGGTATATATTTATTTTGGTTCTTTTCAATTCTAGTTATTTAAATTACTTATTGAATGGTGTTAATTCAATAAAGTAGTTATAAACAATTGAATAATGACATTTAAATTATTGGAATTCAAATTAGTGTGAAAGAAGTAGTTTTTACCATTAATTTTGGATCACCAATTCTACTGATTGTCCAAATGACACAATACAACATAAATAAAATATTCTTACCTCTCCTAAAAAAATGACAAATCTAAGATGTGTAGTCTCCAAGGAATTTATAATTGGTTCACAATTTTGTTCGTTAACTCAATGTGCAAATGTAGATTTTTTCAAGGGGCCTTTTTGGTCTTCTAAATTTGGACACGTATTTATTTTCTAAACATAAGTCTTGTATTCCTTTTTTTAGTATATTATTATTATTTTTTGAAAAAAATCATATTTTTTAATTTACTCAGCCAAATTTCAAAGAAATTACAAAAAAGGTAGGATTAATGAGAAAAAATAAATAAATAGAGAATGATTATATCTCAGTGATTTATGTCAGTTACATAATAAAGTCTGAGAGAATTATTTTAAACCCAATGTAGCAAAATTAACAAATGTTCAGTACAACCTGAGTTGGCTTAGTGGTGGAGAACTTGTGCTCTTGAAATAGAGGTCATGAGTTCAAATCCTCAAAGCGGGTAGGGTATGTACACCTTATCGGCTTCGGCCTATTACCTATATAAAAAAAAATCTACAAATGTTCAATCTTAAGAAAAGTGAATACAATCTTCTATGGAACTTTAGAATTGGTTAGTATGTCAAATAATTAAACCATTATATTTCACACACAAATTTAATGACTATTCTAATTGTAGACACATAAATTTGTCCACTTAATTAAATGAATATTTAGTATTTATTTGATTATTTAACCATCAATCAATAATTAATTAAATTAATATTTAATTAATTTACCCTAACCCTCTTCTCCTATTAATTAAATAAATTATTCAATTTATTTGATTTAATTCACTTAACCAAATTCAGACCATTAATTAAATAAATAAATCATATTTGTTTGATTAAATCTTCTCTCACATTTAAATAAATTAACATTTATTTAAATCACCTTTATCCTCCACCCACTTGCACTTTCCTAGAAATGCAAGTTGCACAAATATTTTAAATAAATAAATTATTTTTTTAAAATCCTATTTATCCTCACCCACTTGAAACCTTTAATGGTTTCCCTTAAAGTCTTCAAACTTAATGGCTTCTTTCTAAAGTCTTCCCAAGCCTTTAATGGTTTCCCTTAAAGTCTTCAAACTCAATGGCTTCCTTCTAGAGTCTTCTTAAGCCTTTAATGGTTTCCCTTAAAGTCTTCAAACTTAATGGCTTCTTTCTAGAGTCTTCTTAAGCCTTTAATTGTTTCCCTCAAAGTCTTCAAGCATTTAATGCTTTATCTTCCTTTTTCTCATGTAAATAAATTAAGATTTATTTAAATAAAATCCAAAATTCACATTCACATTTAAATAAATTAATATTTATTTAAATATCTATCCAAATGCAAATTACACCATTTAATTGAAATAAATGATTTTATTTTAATTGAAAATCCTAAAATTCCTCCCACTTGCATTCTCCTACAAAATCCACTTGCATGCCTAAATCCCTTCTAGATTCTTCTACCTCCTTCTAATTAGCCTAATCCTATCCTAATCATTGCCACATTCCTAAATAAAAGGAAGTCACTTCTCAAAAACCTCCAAAGTCTTCAATAAACATTAAAGGCTTTATGTCTTCAAATGGTTAATCTCTAAAGTCTTCCAAACCATTAAAGGCTCTTACATAACCATTTATGGTTAACTCACCTTTTACCTTTGGTTAGAGACTTTCCTTAAACTTAACCATCCTTTTGACTCATGGGTCTCTTCAAAGCATTTATTTCTTTGACTAAGGTAACCATTTAACCCTTGCACATTCATTTATCCCTTGGATAAAAGGAATATCCATTAACCTAACCCTAACCCAACCCCCTAGGGTAACCATCATGTCCCCTCAAGCATTTAATGCTCCTTATCTCTCCTCTCAAGCCTCCTCATGGTGACACTTGTCAACATGGGATTGGGTTGAAAGTCTCACATGGATTGAATATATTTCAATCCTAACCCTTGTTAAGATTACTCAATCTTAACCCTTCATTTCCCCATTTCTTCTATAAATAGAACCCTTCTCCCCAAGCAAAGAAGGAAGCATTAGAGTATTGTTACTATACTGGTATTAGCATAGAGCTTTTTCATAGCATCACTATCTACACTTGCATAGTATTTGTTTATCACATCCAACCATCTTGAATCTCCATATGGTATCCATGGCTAGTGCTAAAAGTTGAGAGCTACATTCATTTGGGACTTGGAGAGGGGAGAAACAAGGGAGAAGCATCAAAAGGCATCATGGAAGCATCTTAGGTAGGCTCTTCTCCTTTCTTTTGTTTTGTTAAACTTCTTTCATGCTTTTTGAAATCTCTTTTGATATGTTTGGAATGGTTTTTAGTTCTTTGTTTTGGTTTTATGGTTGAAACTAACTTATTAACAATGAATTGTGTTGTTGCCTTGTCCCCATTTCCATGACATCACTAATAATTCATAAAAAATAACCAATCTTTAGCATTTGTATTTTCAATTGTTCCCACAAATTTTAAAATATAAAGATGATTAGAGCACTCTATCATTACAAATAGAATAGACAAATGGATGAAGCCAGATATTTATTAACTTCAACTATGTTGGATTTTGAATTCTTATTTGTAAATCTTAAAGGTCTAGCCACTAACCCTAGATCTACAAACTAATTCAACACAACATCAATAGACAAGATTATACCATTTACACACAAAGTAGGCTTGTCTCCATTGTTCTCATATCCTCCATGATCTTGTATTTCATATGGTTGCTCTCAAATTTATGTTGCATTTGCAAAAGAGCTCATTAAAGAATGGATGTGGTTGATGATTCAAAGCTATGATGCAAAGATAAAAGCTAGACTAATTTTTTACGAAATGTAAGTATGCTCCAAATGCTTGATTGCTTGATATAGAATGAAAGGGAGAGATTGTTGGCATTTGACTGAACTGGTAAAGATTGTTGTTGCGGTATATGATTAGTTAGTAATTGTGATGAAGAGATTGAGATTCATGTTTGATGACTAAGTTTTGTGTTGTCATTGATGGCTTTTGTGTTTTCATTGATGGCAACCATTTTTTTGTAGTCATCTAAGTGTTAGATGCCAACCAGTAAGGGTTAATTGGTACAAAAGATAGTTTTATAGAGAACCAGTAATTAAGATCTCAACTGGTAAACTGAGACAAAGTTGCATTTTGACAACCAGTATAGGCAATTCATGAAGGGTTGGATGACGTGGTTTCACAGCGATGATGGTGACAGGTATTTGGAGTTGTGTTCACAACCGCATTGGCAGATTCAACTAGATGAGCCAAATTTGATTTACAAAATATACAAACTGATAGAACACTTAACCGGTAGTGATTTAGTCACTTAAATCGGTAACATGACACAAGTTTTAATTTGTTATGTCGGTGGCCGACATATGTAAAACGTACGATGTGAGTTTGTCTAGATTCATTGAACCTAGGAAATTGTTCCAAGGTTGTAGCCAACTAAATGTAAATGTTTATAAAAAGTGTGATGAGGTATAAAGTCAATATGTATGTGAAGAGAGATTTCATGAGCGAATATTGTAAATGTGATCGTGCGGTGATTAGGGAAGTTCTATAATGAAGTGTTGTTGATGTTTTAAGGATCAGAAGTGGATCTTATCAGACGCAAAAGGTGTTACTTGAAGATCTTATCACTGTTGTTTTCCTAACAATTTGCAGCAACAAAATCCCCTAACCGGGTAGGTCCTAACGGACCTTAATCTATAAATCCCCTAACAAAGTAGCTCTGAATCAGAGTCTTAAATCCTCTTGCGAGGTTAATCCTAATAGGCCATTTCTCCTAATAGGGCTTATCATTCAAATCCCCTAACCGAGTGACTCTTAACTAGGTCTGATCTTAACAGGGCATAGTTGTAAGACCTTAACTAGTCAAGATTTCTATTATGTAGATAGTGAATCTTGTGGGTACTAACTCCCACCGTGGTTTTTCCCTTTTGGGTTTTCCATGTATAATCTCTTGTGTTATGTGGAATTTGTTTTATTGGGCATAGTTGTAATACCTTAACCAGTCAAGATTTCTATTCTGTAGATAGTGAATCTTGTGGGTACTAACTCCCACCGTGGTTTTTCCCTTTTGGGTTTTCCATGTATAATCTCTTGTGTTATGTGGAATTTGTTGTGATATTTCTCATATCCTTGATAAGTTTTAAGTTATTGAGGTTGGTGATCAGATTTATATTGTTTTTGCTTGCACTGATTCACCCCACTCTCAGTGCCTTATAAGTTCATCAATTGGTATCAGAGCCGACCTTCTTTGAGGACTAACTACTTGAGAAGGATTCCTAAGGCAATCATGGGGGACATGAGTTATAGAGATATGGCTCTTAAACTTGTTGAAACTGAGGATGCCCTAGAAACTTTGAGAGGGAAGTATAAAACTTCACTTGCTAAAAAGAAAGACCTTACTGAACAACTATTAGAATTCAATAAAAGCAGCTCTTCTAATGGAGCAAACATAGATGCATTGGTTGAGGAAGTGGAGAAACTAAATGATGAGAAAACTAACCAGAGGAGAGAGCTTGAAGCCCTTGCAATCTGGATAAGTCAAGAACTTGAAGCTAGGAGGGCAGCTAAAGACAAGTTCAAAGAGAAATATCATGAGATCTTTAAGATAAATCAGGAAAGTGGCACTCTATATGCACACTAGCATGAGGAGAAAGAAAAGAAAGAAGAAATCAAAGAAGATCTTGATATGGAAATGTCTCTTAGAGAGACTCTTATTAAGCAGAATGAAGATCTTACTATAGAGCTTGCAGAAGCTAATGAGAAGCTTGCAAAATTCAATAAGAGTTCTAACATGTTGGATGAACAGATCCAATCTCAGAGGATGAATGGTGATACATCTGGATTAAGATAAATTACATTTGAGAAAGGAGAACCTTCTGGTACTAAGGTCAACATGCATGAAGGTAAACTTGCTCCTAAGACTCAGAAAACCACTGGTAAGAAATCTTATAAACATGTTTGTTTCAATTGTCATAAGCCAGGACATACTGCTAATGTTTGTAGAAGCCGATATGATGTTAATACTAGTTATAGACCTAATACTAATTAGAGATATATGCCTAGAAGATTTGAAGGTTATTGTTACACATGTAAGATGTATTGGCATAGATATATTGAATGCGTGTATGGAGAAAACAACACTACACCTCACATGAATCAGAGGTCCATTGGTGATTGGAGAAGTAATTTCAATGATTGAAGAAGTCCAAATTGGCAAAGATCCTATGCTAACTAGTCTAGTCCCTATGAGATGGAGAAAAGAATGAATGCGGTATGCACAATCTGTAATAACTTTGGTCATGTGGCTATGAATTGCAGAAGGACTGGCAAAGGCAATGTTTGACCTTGCAGAGCTTCTGGTATGGCTTGGTATCATTGTCATAAACCGGGACATATGGCAAATGTCTGCAAAGCTAAAGTGAACAAACTGGTGAATCAACCAGGTGACCAGAAAGGGAAGATGACAGTTGATGTGGAGGAGACTAGAGCATAAATGAATAGAATATGGAAAAAGAAGGATAATGAGGTAACTGGAGTAAAATTATCTGAAGATTCTATTTCTTCAACTAGTGTGGAGAACCCTTCACCGACAAACTAAGTTGCTTATACAGCTTAGGGGGAACTTAATGTTAGATCTATTTCTGAACCCCCTGAAGGACCATGAAGTATGTAAAATATGCATACTTTGATGTTTTATGATGTTAAGAAGTGATTTTGTGATCAAACTGATAAGTTTGATGTGTTATGTGAACCGGTATTGTGTTTTAAGGCATTTTAGGGTTTTACCGGTAAAGGCATTTAATGCGATAGATGTTGGGCAAATAAAAGGAACTTTTTGAATTTTATTTGGCACATTGAATTTGTATGAGCACTTGGAGAGAGAATAGAGAACATGATAATTTGTGCTTGCAACGCCTAACCTATTTGACAAAGATTGAAGTGTTTGGTGTGATTTGTGATCGACAATCGGTTAACAGAACTTCATCGGTGTTTGAAACCCTAGTGCAGAAGCGAGAAACAGTATTTTTCAGAGATCTTGCTATCTATTTCTGAAGAGTGATTTGTTGAAGATGGATATACGACATCTAGTAGATGTTACCAATAGGTGACGACCTGAATTCAAACAACATCCATTTAAGTCTGAAGAAACTATTCCTGACAGAGCCCTATCCAGAGTACCCTATGGTGTATTACATGTCAAAGATGTTAGATCATATTACCATTGCAAAATGGAAGATTTGGGTATGGTTTCTATTTTTGATCAATATAGAGCATTGTGTGATGATAATGGTATCTTGAAGGAACAATACAAGAATGTTACTGACAAAGGGTTTCATCATGCACTTAACTTTATTGATGATTTTATGGATGAATATGTTAGATATGTGCTTAGCAGGATACATGATCAGTTTATGTGGATTGACTGACCACATAATATCTCTAAGGAAGCTATTCATGCAGTCACCAAACTCTGTGCAATTGGTGAGGTACCTTTACTGAGATTCGTTCCAAAGAATGTTGTGGAAAAGTTAATAGGATCCAAATGGGATGGCAGAGCTATGACAGTGAACAATATCAGTGATCTGGCAATGAAATATGCATCAATGGTGATTGAATATAGAGTATACTACTCTAGCAGGATGAACAATGTACCAATAGCTGTTATTCATACTGCTTACCGAATTATCAAAGAAGACGTTGATTATGATTTATCTAAAGCACCGCAGAGTCAATTGATGCTAAACTTGGAGGCTATTAAGAAGGAAAAAAGATTGAGGTTCAAATTTGGTCAACTCATTCTTGGTCTATTCTTTTATTTTTAAAATTATTTTCCTGGTATTAGAGATATCCAATGGATTGAAGGAACACCTGCTTTAATGCAAATGAAGAATATCATTCGGATGCTAGGTAATGATTTTGATAAGATTGCTTGGGGATATTTCAAATATTTTCAAAAGAAAATGCATGCAAGAGAAAGGATACCGACAGAGGTAGTTAACCGGTATGAGAAAACAATTTGTTTCATGGTGGATACAAATACATGTATGATGGAAGCATTTGAACCCCAGACTACTTGGGTTGTGCCCATGGGGTATGAAGTTGATAAAGATCTATTGATTGCATATGTTGACCATCTACTTGGTCAATTGGTTGATACCACAGCAGAAAGGTTTAGCACTTACAAGAAAATCCCTTCAAGTGCACTCATAACTTAATCAACCAGTGATAGCCAAGAAAGTGAGAAAACAAGTTGAAGCCTTTGCTGAGAAAGTTGGATTTACAAAGGAAGCTATTGTTGAAGCTAGAGAAAAACATGTTGCTCAACAAGCTAGAACATCAAGTACTCCAACCGCCACCCCCATCGATATGAAAACAAGAGCTAGAAAAGGGAAAGATGCAGCAAAACCAATAGCTGTAAAGAAAGAGAAACCGACAACAAAATATTCAAAGATTCAGTTCCAGAAAGGAGGAAAGTTTGTTGATCCTCCAACTGAACCAGTTAAAACTGGTAAAATAAAGAAGCAACAAGCTCAGAAACCAGCACCGGCAAATGCAGATGAAGAAGACACTGAATCTGAGAAAGAGAAGAAATTCCTAAGGACTAGTCGCAAGAAATCAAAAGTTGTTTTTGATCTCCACTGTCAAATCTATAAAGAAACTAGTAAATAAACCTACTGCTCTTGATAAACTGTTAAAAATTATTATACAATATGGTGTTCTTAAGGGTTTGAATAAACTATATGAAAATCTTGGTGAGAATGAGAAAATATTAATAGAAGATGCAGTACTGTATATGATAAATAAATATAGTAAAGCCCTTGTTGAGCTACAAGGGAAAATTTCAAATTCATTATACAACAAAATTGATGCAAGGTGGCTGGTTGCAATGAAGCAGGACAGAGAATTTGTTAAGTATAAACTCAAAAGTCTTCAACTAGAAGCCACAAAGGAAGAATTATATGATATTTTGTTGAAAACAAAATCTTCCTTCAGATCTAAGAAAAGATTGACTAGGATGCTAATCAGTGAGACTCAATCAGTCCAACAAGACACTGAAATTTTGCTAAAGAAGACTTTGGGTCTGATTCCTACCGAAGAGGAATATGTTAAGGATGCAGAACCTGTAAAGTTTAAGGGTGAATATTTTCCAAAAGGTATTAAACCTACTGATTTTAAGCCCGATGAAATTGTGTTTGATGACCAACCGGTGAGCACACAAAAATAACCGGTGTTTATTCCTGATGATGACACTGGTGATAATGTTTATAATATTGTTGACAACATAGATGTGTATGATGTCTAAACTATTAGAAATTTCAAATAAGTGGAAGACAACTGAGAGGGGGGGGGGGGGGTGAATCAGTTGTCACTAGATTACCAGAACAATAAGCAATTAAAACTTTAATACCGGAACCCAGAAGATCAATACAGGAATGCATAAACCAATTACCGAAATAGCAGATAAACCAATTAAGCATAAACAACAATTAGAGAATAAATACCATCCACATGACACCAAGATTTGTACGTGGAAAACCTGGTAAAGGGAAAAACCATGGTGGGAAGCCTACCCACAGTCAGATAATACTTCTGCAGTAAGTATGTGATTACAATTGAGGGGCCTGCACTTGTAGGAAGGCCAACAACCTAGAGCACACTGCTCATCACAAAAGGAGTCTCACTTACTACATGAAAATCCAAACTACAATCCAGAGGAAAGAATGAACTGCAAAGATAACATCTCCTATGCCTGAGTACAGTTTCGATTAATCTCAATACCGGAGGACTAAATCCTCTTACATAAACCCAACTAGATTACCAATGATCAACCAAATTTTTTGCCTAAATGATTATTACATGATTCACTCATTACATCCTCACACATCCCTTACACATATGATCTACAATGAGATCTTACATCATATATATACAAACCCTCGACCACAAACAATAAGGTCGACCACCAGACAATAAATTAATTACATAATTACAAAACATGTTGGCTTGAGACCAAACAAATAATATCCAACCCAAAAGACATCCCATAAACACATCGAGAAGTCCAATCCACACGTTACATTAAGTTGGTCCATAACCTAGATAATACTGGGACCCAATTTAGGTCCACATATGCTAAGGCAATGATCCCAATCAACCAAGTCTTGAACATGATCACCATTAGCATCCCGAATCTCCACTAGAAGTTGCACCAACACCACATATGCATAACATCAAAGATCTTCAACAAAGCTCTGTCGGTGAAACCCTTGTCAGAACAACAAACCAAGCTTGCTAGCAAGCAAGATAGAATATGATCACCAGATCAAAACCAACCGACTGAACATGAATCTGAGTAGCATGAATAAGCCAATTCCAAAACCTAAACATACCAGAGCATATCGGATCATGTCGGAAACCAAACAACCTACTGGGACCAGAAGGATACCAGTAAAGCAACCAAAACAACTAGTGTTGACATCAATGACAAAACATTAATGTAACACATAATCAATTCCTCCAAATGGTCAACAATCTCCCCCTTTGGCATTGATGGCAACACTAGATGTGAAAAACATCCAAGTGCCAAGAAATTTCAAACAAGTCTCCCCCAATGGAAGACAACCAACAATCTCCCACCCAAAGATATAGCAATGAAGTTCTAAAACAAAGACCAAACTCCCCCTATGAATGATATCTCTATAAAGCTCTATTTTTCATATATATCTCTCCCCCTTTGACATCAATGCCAAAAATTTGACAAAATTATCAAAGCAAAAACCAAAAACCACTGAATCACAAGGCTAACTACTCCCCCTGAGCAGTAGCATCCCCACATCAATCCAAAAAAATGATATCTCTGATAATGCATATCAGACTGATGCCAAATAACATCAATCAGTTTTCTGTCGGAGGGGCAAAAACCCCTAATTTGTCTCTCAGGTACTCAAATGATTCTTTAGGCAAAGGTTTAGTGAAAATGTCTACAATCTGCTCTTTAGTGTTCACATAAACCATTCTAACCTCATTTTCTTCCACCTTCTCCTTCAAAAAGTTATGCTTGATAGATATGTGCTTTGTCTTAGAGTAAAATACCAAATTCTTTGATATCTCTATAGCAGCAGAGTTATCACAATGAATAACTACTGGTCCAATGCAATGCACTTTAATGTCCTTCAACATTTGCTTCATCCATAGAGCTTGTGTACAATTAGTAGCAACAACAACATATTTAGCTTCAACAGTAGATAAAGAAGTACATGATTGTTTCTTGTTGATCCATAAAACCAACTTCTTTCCAAGAAAGAAAGCTCCACTGGAAGTACTTTTCTGGTCATCAACATCACCTGCCCAATCTGCATCTGTATATGCACATAAAGTAAAGTCATCATCCTTAGGGTACCACAAACCATATTCAAATGTACCTTGCAAGTATCTAAAATTTCTTTTCGCCACACTCTCATGATTTTCTGTAGGATCACTTTGATATCTTGATGAAATGCAAACAACATTCATTATATCAGGCATAGTCTGAGTCAAATATAGCAGACCTCCAATCATAGACTTGTATCTTGTAGGATTTATCGGTGCAGATTCATCTTTCCTTGACAATTTATCACTTGTAGCCATAGAAGTACTTGTCGGTCTATCATACCAAATTTTTTCAACAATTCCTTAGCATACTTAGTTTGACAGATGAAAATACCTTTATCACTCTGAGTAATCTGCAAACCTAAGAAAAAATTCATTTCCCCAATCATAGACATTTCAAATTCTTTCTCCATTTGTTTAGAAAATTCCATGCACAACTTATCTTCCCCTCCAAAAATGATGTCATCAACAAAAACTTCAATAATCAGTATATTATCATCAGTGACTTTATAATATAGATTACTATCAACATCACCTTTAGTGAAACCAAGCTTCAAAAGATATTTATCTAACCTTGCATACCAAGCTCTAGGTACCTGTTTTAATCCATATAAAGTTTTCTTTAACCCGCAAACCATGTTTTTATCATCTAAAAGTAAGAAGCCATCAGGTTGCTCAATATAAACTTCCTCATCAAGATCCCCATTCAAAAAGGTACACTTAACATCCATCTGATAAACCTCGTAGTTCTTATGTGCAACATAGGCAAGAAATAATCTTACAACTTCAATCCTAGCTACCAGTGCAAAAGTTTCACCATAATCAGTTCCTTCCTTTTGAGAATATCCTTTACAAACCAATCTAGCTTTATTCCTTACAACTTTTCCATCTTCATTTAATTTGTTCCTATAAACCCATTTAGTTCCAATAACATTCTTATTTTTAGGTCAGGGAACTAAAGTCCATGTGTTATTCTTCTCAATCTAATCTAATTCTTCTTCCATAGCTTTCATCCAACATTCATCTTTACATGCTTCAATTACTGATACCGGTTAAACTTGAGAAATTAAACATACCTCATTAGTTGCCAATCTCCTTCTTGTCATCACTCCATTGTTCTTATCCCCAATGATCTGATCTTTTGTATGATTCATCCTTACATACCTAGGAGTCTTATGACTCTCTATTCCTCTTCCCGGTTCTTCAGTTACTGTTGAATTTTCTGATACTGTCAGAGTAATTGGTTCAACATTTTGTTTTGGTAAAGGTGTTACCGATTTAGTTATGATCATTTCTACTGTCTGTTCTTGCTCATAAACTCCGATTTGATTTTTATTCAGCTCGTCCACCTTGACATTAGCACTCTCCACGATTCTCTGCAATCTCTTGTTATAACATCTATATGATTTTCTTTCATTAGAATAACCAAGAAAAATTCCTTCATCTCATCTAGGATCAAATTTGTCAATGAAAACATCTCTCTTGATATAACATTTACTACCAAAGATTCTAAAATACTTAACTGTAGGTGTATTGCCAAACCATAATTCATAAGGTGTCTTACTGGTTTCTCCTTTAATATAAACTCTATTGAATGTATAGACTGTTGTGCTCACTACTTCTCCCCAGCAGATATGATGTAGATTAGCTTCCATCATCATTGTTCTAGTAGCATCCAAGATAGTTATGTTCTTCCTTTCCACAACTCCATTCTGTTGAGGTGTTCGGGGAGCAGAAAATTGTCTCCTTATGCCATGCTTCTCACAAAAGTTGTTAAACTCACCGGATGTGAATTATCCACCATGATCCGGCCTTAAATATTTAATCTTCAACCCTATCCCAGTCTCAAATTTAGCTTTAAAGATTTTAAAATTTTTCAAAAGCCTCAAATTTATCTCTTAAAAAAGTAACCCACATCATTCTAGAATAATCATCAATGATTAGCATAAAATATCTATCACCTTGAAAACTTTTAACTTTAGCAGGGCCACACAAATTAATATGAATAAGATCAAGAACATCATTAGATTTGTCTTGTATACTCTTAAAAGAGGTTCTGACTTGTTTTCCCATTTGACATTCTTTACATACCGGATTATAGGGCTTCACAATCTTAGGTATGTCTCTAACTACCTTAGTTGAACTGATCTTTACAATGCAATCAAAATTCACATGACATAGTCTTTTATGCCATTGCCAACTCTCATCAATTTGTGCAATCAAACATGTCTTCTCACCGGAATTCAAATGAAATATATTACCTTTTGTCTGTGTACCAGTTGCAATCTCCAATCCAGATCTATTAATGATTTTGAATTTTCCATCCTTGAACTATAATTGAAATCCCATATCCACCAATTGTCCTACACTCAAAAGATTATGCCTTAAACCTTCAACATAATAAAAATTATCAGTATTATGCTTACCATCTAATGATATAGTTCATTTTCCTTTGATCATACATGTTTCGTCATCTCCAAATCTAACCAGACCACCATCAAATTCTTTCAAAGATAGAAACTTCCTTTTATCTCCAGTCATATGATGTGAACATCCACTATCAATTACCCATTCATCCTTATCTTCAATTTTAGTAGCAAGTGCCTTCTCTTCAGGTACATTCTCTTCCAGTGCCAAAAAATATTCCTTAATAGCCAGGAACACCCATTCCTTTCCATTGTCGGAACCACTAGCAAAGTCTTGTGTCGATTCATCATCAGAATCAGTCACACCTTCCTCATCCGCTATGTAGCATGATTTATCTCTATTTTTACTATACTTATAGTTGTTCTGATATCCAGGGTTAGGCTTAGAAGATCTTCTAGCTCTCTCTTCAAATCTTGAATTCCTTTCAGGACATCTAGATGCAAAATGACCTATATTATTACATGCAAATCATTTAAAAGGTGTTTTTCCTTCATACTTACTTCCTATCGGTACTTTAGGTACTCTTCTGGCAAATAGGGCTTCAAGTTGCTCAAATTCTTCATCTTCTCTCTTCATATCATCAAATTCCCTTGCATATAAAGATTTCCAATCTCGCTTGTCGGTTGATGATGCAGATGCATGAAAAGAAGGTTCAGACTTCACAGCTCCAGAGGGTCCAAATTCTTCAAGCTCAAAAGCAAATTATTTCCAAACCAAGGTATCTCTATTGATAGAAGTATTAGCCATTGTTCTCAATTCATTAATTGTTGTAGCCTTCATCTTATAAGCTGGTGATAAAGCTCTCAGAACTTTAGAAACTATTTCATCTTCACTCAGAGTTCCACCACAACATTGAATTCCCATAACAATCTCATTTACCCTTTCCATGAATGCAGTAATCCTTTCATCTTCTTCCATCTTCAAGTTTTCATATCTCACCCGGTAACCATCAAGTTTAGCAATCGTCACAGTAGGGTCACCTTCATTAAGAGTCTCCAACTTGTCCCATATAGCCTTTGTTGATGATTTGTCAGTTAATCCTATTATTTGCTAATCAGAAAGTGCACACAAGAGGACTTATCTTGCTCTACAATCATTCTCAAACTCCTTATCCAATTTTTTCAGAGGAGAATTTCCAGATGCCGGATTATAAGATGTAACACCATTCTCTGTGATCTCCCAAATTTCCTTACCGATACATCTCATACGAGTCTTCATCTGAATCTTCCATACTTTATAATTTGTTCCATAAAGCCTAAGAATATCTCTCTGAAAGATAGCAGCAGATGAACTAGATGAACTTGAATTGTTAGTCGCCATAGGATCTTCCTCAAGCAGTTAAGCTTCTACAAAGAGGACCAGTGCTCTGATACCAATTGTTAGACAGTTCAAATAACCGGAAGACAATTGAGAGGGGGGGGAGGGTGAATTAGTTGTCACCATATTATCAAAACCTTAAGCAATTAAAACTTTAATACCAGAACCCAGAAGATCAATACCAGAATGCATAAACCAATTACCAAAATAGCAGATAAATCAATTAAGCATAAACAACAATCAGAGAATAAATACCATCCACATGACACCAAGATTTGTACGTGGAAAACCCGGTAAAGGGAAAAACCACGGTGGGAAGCCTATGCACAGTCAGATAATACTTCTGCAGTAAGTATGTGATTACAATTGAGGGGCCTGCACTTGCAGGAAATCCAACAACCTAGAGCACACTACTCATCATAAAAGGAGTCTCACTGACTACATGAAAATCTAGACTACAATTTGGAGGAAAGAATGAACTGCAAAGATAGAATCTCCTATGCCCGAGTACAGTTTCAGTTAAGCTCAATACCGGAGGACTAAATCCTCTTACATAAACCTAACTCGATCACCAATAATCGACTAAATCCTCTGTCTGAATGATTATTACATTATTCGCTCATTACATCCTCACACATCCCTTACACATATGATCTACAATGAGATCTTACATCATATATATACAAACCCTCAACCACAAATAATAAGATCGGCCACTAGACAATAAATTAATTACATAATTATAAAACATGTCAACGTGAGACCAAACAACTAATATCCAACCCATAAGACATCCGAGAAACACATCAAGTCGTCCAATCCACACGTTACATTAAGTCGGTCCATAAGCTAGATAATACTGGGACCCAATTTAAGTCCACACACGCTAAGACAATGATCCCAATCAACCAAGTCGCGAACACGATCACCATCAACATCTTGAATCTCCACTAGAAGCCGCACCAACACCACTTATGCATAACATCAAAGATCTTCAACAAAGCTCTACCGGTGAAACCCTCGCTGGAACAACAAACCAAGCTTTCCAACAAGTAGGATATCATCCGATCACCAGATCAAAACCAACTGATTGAATATGAATATGAGTAGCATGAATAAGCCAATTCCAAAACCCAAACATGTCGGAGCATATCGGATCATGCCAGAAACCAAACAACCTGCCAGGACCAAAAGGATACCGATAAAGGAACCAAAATAGCTAGTGTTGACATCAATAACAAAACATCAATGCAACACATAATCAATTCCTCCAAATGGCCAACATGAGTAGAATCAGGAACAAGAAGGTAAGAAAGATGAAGGAGAAAAGAAGGATGAGGAGCCACCAGTAGATAATCAGACTATAGATACTCAACCGCCATCAGTAATGGAAAGTAATGAAGAAAAGCAAGAAGAAGAGAGGAATAAAGAAACTGAAAAGGAAAAGGAAGAAGAGAAAAAAATAAATAAATAGGGAACATAGGAGAATAATGCAGAAAATACTGAACCCATAGTGACACATTTGTCACTTGATTCCAAAAAGAAAGTTGTTGATGAAGAAGATGATGATGATGCATTAATCATCCAAGGACCTCTTGACATGGATAAACTGAGTTCTACTAAGCTAATGGAGATTGTAAATGCCATGTAATCCCAAGCTAAAAAGAAGAGGATGAAAGCACAACAGAAGGAGGCTGAGACCATTAGGAATGTTGTAGATATTTTGTCTAGTCTCCTACCAGAGACTAATACAGGAAATTTTGCCACACCTATTGACAAGCTTAGACAACTTGTTTCTAATGTCGGAGAGTAGATGAAATCATTAGAGGATGCAACTTATATCAATATGGAGAAAAACTACAAGAAGAAGAGGACAAAGCACTTGATGTCTAAAATTGGTAAAGGTAAAGTGGCTCTTACTGTTAATAAGGATTATTTAAAGGAAGCACTGGAAATCGGAGGTAAAATCCTCTCTACTATTTCAACATTTTCCTTATTTTTTGCTGATTTGAAGAAGAAAAGAGATAAAGTTGAGCATTCACTTGATGTTATTAGTGAGTCATTTAAGCCCCTTAAATGACTCTGCTATTCATTTTGGAAGATCGGTTGTAGAACTTCAGCACAAGCTAAAAGTATATGAGCAAGGACATGTGAAGAGAGTCAAATCCCTGTAGGAACTTCAAACACATCTTATACCGAAGGTCGAAGTATTACATAGAGCATACAAAGAATGTGAAGCCATTCTTGCTACACCGGAAATGAGTATTGTTGATGCTATGGAGGAACTAGCTGGACAAATCAAGACTCATGTGGAGATCGCTAGCATAATTTTAGAGACATGGCATAATAACTTTAAAAATTTGAAGTCTCATTTTAGTGATTTTTTTTCTAGAATTCCTGTGTGAAGACTCTATGACTCTTATTTATATATATGTTATGATGCATTTTGCTATCACATGTATTTTTATTTCAGATGGCATTGTTGTGAAAGGGGGAGTAAGAGTTGAGTCAAAATTTTGTATGCAATTGTATATTGTATTTTATTATAGCATGCAATTGCTAATGGGGAGTATGTGTCATTTAGTCAATTTTTGTTTCGCACAATTAGTTGACAATTTTTTCCTAAGTGTTGCCATCAATGTCAAAGGGGGTGATTGTTGGCATTTGACTAAACCCGTAAAGATTGTTGTTGTTATGCAACCGGTATATGATTAGTTAGTAATTGTGATGAAGAGATTGAGATTCATGTTTGATGACTAAGTTTTGTATTGTCATTGATGGCAACAATGTTTTTGTAGTCATCTATGTCTTAGATGCCAACCGGTAAGGGTTAACCGGTACAAAAGACAGTTTTACAGAGAACCAGTAATTAGGATCTCAACCGGTAAATTGAGACAGTTGCATTCTGACAACCAGTACAGGCGATTCATGAAGAGTTGGATGATGTGGTTTCACGACGATCATGGTGATAGGTATTTGGAGTTATGTTCACAACTGCATTGGCAGATTCAACTGGATGAGCCAGATTTGATTTACAGAATAAACAAACTGATAGAACACTTAACCGGTATTGATTTAGTCACTTAAATTGGTAACACGACACAAGTTTTAATTTGTTAAGTCGGTGGCCGACATATGTAAAGTTTACAATGTAAGTTTGTCTAGATTCACTGAACCTAAGAAATTGTTCCAAGGTTGTAGCTGACTAAATGTAAATGTTTATAAAAGTGTGATGAGGTATAAAGTCGGTATGTATGTGAAGAGAGATTTAATGAGTGAATATTGTGAATGTGATCATGTGGTGATTAAGGAAGTTCTGTAATGAAGCGTTGTTGATGTTTTAAGGATCAGAAGTGGATCTTATCAGATGCAGAAGGTTTTACTTGAAGATCTTATCACTGTTGTTTTCCTAATAGTTTGCAGCAGCAAAATCCCCTAACCGGGTAGGTCCTAACAAGCCTTAATTTGTAAATCCCCTAACAAGGTAGCTTTGAACCAGAGTCTTAAATCCTCTTGCGAGGTTGATCCTAATAGGTCATTGCTCCTAGCAAGGCTTATCATTCAAATCCCCTAACCGGGTGGCTCTTAATCGAGTTTGCTCCTAACAAGGCATAGTTGTAAGACCTCAACCGGTCAAGATTTCTATTCTGTAGATAGTGAATCTTGTGGGTACTAACTCCCACCATGGTTTTTCCCTTTTAGGTTTTCCATGTATAATATCTTGTGTTATGTGGAATTTGTTTTATTTGGCATTTGCTTATGTTGTGATATTTCTCATATGCTTGATAAGTTTTAAATTATTGAGGTTGGTGATCAAATTTATATTGTTTTTGCTTGCACTAATTCATCTCCCCTCTCAGTTCCTTATAAGTTCATCATAGACTCCTTTTATAGAGATCCTCTAAGAAATGGATGGTTGATATTAAGAAGCAAAAAGGATAATGAATGGACATGATTGCATAGGTAAATGGGACCAATAGGATAAAAGGGGAGGTAAAGATGAAGGGAGAAGATTAAGAGGTGGAAAAATAAAAGATAAGGATGAATAAGATTAAGAGGTTAAATTTAAATGGAGTGTTAAGATTAAGGAGTAGGTATTTAGAAAAACATCTTGTCTTGTGGATAAGAAGAAAAAGGTAAATGAATTGATTAAATAATATTATTTATTTTTTATTTTTTTGATCGGTAATTGCTTTTTGACTGGAGCTATGAACCAGTGAGACCACATTTTTGAGGGGCCTCATCCTCAGTTGTTACGACATTCATACACCCTTATCTCTCCATGATGCCTTCCTCAACCTTATATCTCCTAGACCAACAGTGTAGAACCATGAGCAGGAAAGCCCAGAAGAGACCACAAACCAATAGAGGTGAAAGACCCGCATGGGTCCGATACAACATCGCAAGGCATGAAAGACCCGTGTGGGTCCAACAGAAGTCCACGAGAAGCACACACCAATGAGAAACTGGATCCACGAGCAGCACACGCCTACGAGCAATGAGGGCCGCGAGCACACCAGCCCAGCAGGGGTCAAGCACAGTTGATCAGTCCACGCGTCCACCAAGATCACCTGTACATCCTCCAAGATCAGCCGCCATCAATTTTGCTTACCAAGGTGGGACCAAACCGGTATATGAACATACCACTTTGGTCTAGGCGGGGATTTGAACCTTGGTTGCACCATAAACAATGCAACCATCTCACTGTTACACTAACAGGTGATCCCCTTAAAATTAATGGTTTGAACCAAGGATGTAAGCACTATAGGCAAGAAGCCCCACTATTTCTCCAAGGTTCTCCCCAAGGTAAGGGTGCTCCATTTTTGACATGATAGAGACAAACCCGTGGGGTTTGAACCTAGGTTGTAGGTACTACAGGCAAGAAGCCCCACCATTTCACCAAAGGGTCATCCTAAATATTATTTATTTATTTAATTAATAGAAGAAAGACCAAATAAATTAAATAAATAAAATATAAATTTAAATTGGGGAAGAGGGATGAGACCATTAAATAAATAATAAATATTTATTTAATTAGAAAGAAGAGGAAAATGAACTCATTAAATAAAAAATATATTCATTTAATTAATAGAGGACATTAGAACAAAATAAATAAATAAATAATCAATATTTATTTAATTAGAAGACAATTTTAGGTGTCTAAAACTACACCAAAATTTTGATCACTCCTAGAAGATCTTTCTCTAAGTATCATAAAATATTACTAAGCATTACTAAGCACTATCTCACTACATATTTCAATATCAATAGAGGCAATGATATTGAGGCAACTTTTTACAATCTTCGAAATTCTTCCTTTCATAGAGAAAAGGAAGGGATGAATACATCTAGTTAAGCTATACTAATAGTTGTAAAGAATTCATTCATATATCTTAAACTATAGAATAGTTCTAAAAATAGCAGTAAACTTGAGCTTTCAATAATAAACACATTTAGTAGTTTGCATACATTTTATGTGTCATTTGAAACTAAAACAAAACTATCAACCAATCGTCTAAAATAGGGACAGATTTTATTCATTGCATAAGGGCCACTTTTAACAATTATTTATTCCATTACAAAAGAAGATTTAATAAAAGAATAATTGTTTAACAATAACTGGCAAGTTGGGTTGACATCCAAAATTTTAAAAATTATTGGTACTATCTCTTTTGTTTATACTCCAAGTAATCATTTAGATAGTTGGACAATTTCTTCTTATTTGTGCCCTTCAAAAAATAAACTATGGACTTTGAATCCTTGCACATCTTACTAGAAAAATTAAGCTAATTATTCATATCAATCAAACTACTATTCAAAATCTTACAATCTTCCCTTAGCCACATTAATTGGTCTAGTACATTTTTATCCATCTTTTCCCAGAATCCCTCTACTTTGTTCTTAATCGTATGTTGGATAACGTATGATGTTGGTATAGTATGCTTTTCATATCTACTATATTCAAGTTGATGATGTAAAACACAAAATCTTCAAAATTGTCTCTTACCCTATGAAGTTATTCCTTATCTTTTGGGACTTGTTGAATATGCAATAGCAACATATCCCTTTCAAGGATATAACCTTGATAGTGTTCTCAAAAAAATATTTGTTGTTATGCTGCAAAATATTATTATCAAATAGTATCTTAAGGGATACCTTACTCATTTCCCTTAATAATGGTAGCTAATTTTCATACATACCATCTTCTATCCTCATTAGTTCCAAAAATTTCTCCATAATCTGATCCAAATGTGTATCTTTCTAGTGATATTTGCACATATACCATATTTGTTTGTTGGCTCTCTATATATCGACGTGTCTATCCAACTATCTATAGCTCATGCCTTTTCTTCATTACCTATAAATTATCATCTTCAATTTTCATCATCAAAATTGGCATATCTAAAGAAGTACTAGGGTTAAAAACATGAATTATCAATCCTTTTACAAATTTTTACAAATGTTGTAATTATTCCTTGAATTGCCTTTTGGTTTCTTGATCTTTAAAAATACCCAGTTTCAAAGATTCAACAACATTTTTCGAGAAACTATCACCTATTCCCTCCTACCTATATATTTTTCCTCTTAGTAACAAAATCCAACTTTAGCCAAGTTGGACCAAGAGGCACATTCTATGTAGTTGAGTCTATAATGGTTTTTTGTTGTGGTGGTGGAGAAACAAGAGGAGACTGAGCTACCTCTTAGTTAGAAAGAGAAGAGGAGAGTTTTAATTAGAGTCTATCAAGTTTAAGAGGGATGTGTGCAACATCTTGTTGATCTCATTTATCCTGTGTAACCCCTATATCTTCAACTGAGAGGAGATTAGGGGGTCTACAATATGTCTTCTCACTTATTAAGTTGTTATCCTACTTCCAAGAACACATTGATAACTTAATCATGCATCATATATTTTTTAGACCCTTTATTGTTGGTGGTGGTGTAGAAACAAGAATCTTAGTTGGCGATCCTATAGAAGGAAGGGACCTTTTTGAAGAATGATAAGAAGAAAATTGATTCCTTCTTAGGTGATCAATAAATAGTGTAGGTGCAATGACAATTACATCTAGTTGGCTTGAATGAGATTGTTGCAATTGTACTACCTCAAAACTCACCATCAATTTGGCATTTTTCGTCTCTTGATTTGGTATCAACCTTCTGCAAGATCTTATGTGTAGGTTCTACTTGGGCCTTCTAGTTCTTATATACCAAAGCAGGACCACTATTTACTTTTATTTTCTTTCCCTTTCCCTTCCCCTTTTGACTTTTTTAAAATTGTAGCCACCCAAAGTATAGTTTTTAACATATTTATTAATTATTTTCAAATCATGGTCTTTTGCTATGGATCAATTGATAAATGTGAGAGAGACTCAAAGACATACTATCTATATTATGCATATCATAGTTGGGTTCAAGATATTTCCATCATTTATTACTTTATTTCGAATTTCTTCCCCAATCCCTATGTCTTTCATATGTTTTAAGGTCAACTCACAAAGTCCTCTTTTTCTAACATCAAAATAATTATGACAATAATCTTAGAAATCCTCCATAGTTGTCTTATATTTATATTCAGGTCCAAAGACATTTATGCCCTACCATCTAGGTCATTTCCAACTCATTTTTCATAGCTCTTCAATTATTTTTATTTTAAACATCTTATGTTTATATTCAGGTCCAAAGACATTTTATGCCCTACCATCTGGGTCATTTCCAACTCATTTTTCATAGCTCTTCAAATTCAAAAAAGGGAGATGTTCCTCAAATGCTCTAGAACATACTATATTTTGACAAGTGTGATGTTTAGTAGTAAGAACACTTCATTGGTACTTCTCTATAAAAAAAATTGCATCTCCAAAATTTTCCTAGTAAATTCTAATAGTATCACTTTATCGCTATAGAACATGGAGAGAGAAAATTGAAACTCTTGATATTCTTATATAGCTATATTTGTGGAATTTGATATACTAATGTTCCCACCTAGACATAAATTATTTTTCATCATCTAAACTCATGATTGATTCATCTCCAAATAGCTTATTGTTTATAAGATAGATGAAAGAATCATTGACCCTCTTGAAATGCTTTTGGAATTCTTTAAGCTTAAAATGGGTGTAATACTCCCAAACTCTTTATTCTCAATCTCTTTCACCTAATGTACCTTTTATTATTAATACAAGGAATGTGGTGTGTCCAACAAGAAGATTGACAATATAAGAAGTCATGTAGAACTTCTTAGCTGAGTGTATATCATTTAGCTGGTGGTGAAGGTTATCATTGACAAGTTGTGCCCAATCAAAATATACAACTCATGTCCTTAACAATAATAAATATTATTTGGTACATCTAGCTGTGATAAGCCTTGAATTAAATAGATTCCTCATCACCTTGTTTAGAAAAGTGAAGATGACACTGGTTACCCCCCATGAAAATTGGCTCTATTAAGGTGATAAACTTATAAGGCATTGAGAGGGGGGGGGGGGGGGGGGGTGGATGAATCAGTGCAAGCAAAAACTTAATAAATCTGATAACAACTTTCACCAACTTGAAAATCAATAAGCTTGCAATAAATATAACCACAGAAGCAAACATCCAACAAAGCATGCAAACCATAACACAATGATTTTTCACGTGGAAACCCAACTGGGAAAAACAATGGTGGGAATTAGCACCCACAAAGATCAACTAACTGCAGTATAGAGATTTGGCCAGTTAAGGTCATACAATCACCCTATTAGGGGCACACCCGGTTAAGAGTGTTTTAGCTCGGTTAAGAGCTATACAATAAGGCTTGTTAGGACCCAACCCTATTAGGAGCTACCCACATTACTGGGATTTACAAACACAAGCTAATGTGTCACCTGGTTAGAGGATTTCACCTTCGGACTTGCTAGGAACCTACCGCACCCTGTTAGGAGTGACCTTGTTAGAGGATTTGCTTGCTGCAACTGTTAGGAAGACAGCAAGTTCAACTAATATGAAGTTAGCACCTCTGTGCCTGATTAGATCCACTTCTTCTCAGCTTCTATCATCGACTAAACATCAAACCATAACTTCTCCTTCAACCACTCAATCAAATTCTCTCTTGATACATCAAATCATACAACTTACATCTCCTTATAAAGAACTATGTTAGGTTGGTTAAGAACCTTGGAACAATTCCCTAGATTCAACGAACCTAGTCACCTTTTACATTTTCCCACTCATTACACTTTTCACTTGTTGGCAAAATAATTCATAACTTAAAAAACATAACAATAAGTCTACCGGTTACCGATCAAACAAACTCTGTTATACCGGTTCTCTATTCTTCCTGATTGTGACTGGAAAATTCATCATAACTCGCTCGATACACCGAATTTATTGATGCGGTTTGGAACATAGGTGCATGATCCTGTCTCAAACACTCCTGTAAAACTGCAACGTCTAACTCTTCACCAATTGTCTATACCAATCGATTGACCATTGCACTGTTCCTATTTACCAGTTGACAACAACTTAGCAGTTTTGTTGTCTAATTGATTCCACTACTGGTTAGGCTCTATCGGTTATCTATATTACCTAGATGACTAAACAAAACATGGTTGCCATCAATGAAAACACAAATAAAGTCATCAAACAACCTATTACAACTCTATCATCATCGTCAAGCCAACATAAGGTTCTTTTGGAATTTTAGTTATGGCCTTTCTTGGCTTTGTTAGCCAAAAAGTGTTGAGGTGCCTCACATCATATAACACCCCTGCATATTGTTGCAGTCAAATTTTTTTTAAGTATCCATCATTATTGTGATTTTGTTATTCACTCCATATAATTTCTTTTGTCTCTCTTGCTTATAAATGATTATTGATATGTCTCATTTTGTGTGTTAAGAGTTAAATTATTTTGATAAATTTGCAAGATTTTTATTTCATGTAATCGTAAAAGGGTATCTCATAGTTTTGGACCAATTCTTACATTTAAATTTAATCATGGCATTCATGTTTACATGTTAACCTATTCAAAATTTGTGTGTATTTATCCCATTCAACTTTTGTTTTTTTACTAAACTAAATAGGTAATCCTAGGATTTATTTTGAATCAAAAAGCATTAAATCCTTTACCTAGTGTTGAAAGGTCGACTTTCTATCTTAGAAAAAAACCAAAAAGATAAATTTACATTTATTTTAGCATAAATTTGAACCACCCCAAAAATTATTGTGTAGATTATAAATAAAAAGTACATATTGCACACTTTTAGATTTGTTTTATTTATAAGAAGATTCCTCCTATAATTGAAAGAGTAGTTCTACTACACATCTAGTCTATTTTGTGTTGCATTAAAATGTGTGAATTAATATTCCAATATTTTTTAGTGACTATTCAAAAACAACATAATACTACCATCTTTTGCATTGAATCGTTCAATTTAGCTAGAGTTCATATACACATTTTCTAATCTGAGAAAAGTAATCACTACAAACTATGGAGAAATTAAATCTATCCCTTAATGTTCAACAATTGATTACCTACATTCTTGCCATGGAGAAATTAAATCTGTCCCTTAACACTGATAGAAAATTGTGAGCTTCTCAAGGAGAAAAGAATAATTTTCTTGAATTCTATGGTGATGGAAAGTAGCATATATTGATGCTCATATTAGCCTTCACCACCACTTGTAGAATTATGATAATTGTACATAAATATGTAGCTCATTTGTTTTTGAAAACCTTACATAGTGCAATATTTTATTGGTGTAACCACCTTGTTGATAGTTTAATCACAAGTTTGGAATCAATGGGTAAGAAGTTTTATGCATATTTCAAGTTAGTTGAGGATAGGAATATCTTGCTATGAAGCTTATTTATAATATAAATCCTTCTTCTAGGATTTTGCTAAACTACTTCATCAATGTTCAATCTTCTAAATTTATTTTATTTTGCAAGAAAATAAATGGTATAGAATTGCAATATAATGAATAATATACCATTGATTTGGAGGATTATATGATCACTTTGAAAAAGATATGAAAGGATTAAATCAATCTTCGAGTATTCTTTTTACACTTCAACAATATCAATCTTCTCGGAAAAATAATATTATTTTATCAATTATACTAGTAATATTTCCCAGTGCCTACTTCATCAAGCAAGTATAAATAATCTTTTATCCAAAAAAATATAACTTATTATTCTATGTAATAAATGAACATGATGGAGAAAGTTATCCTAAGATGCATATATTCACATATATACTAATAGTTTCAAATGAAAGTCAACAATTTTAAGAAGTCGTTGAACATCTTCAAGAAGAATCTAATGGTGACTTCATGATGGAATTTATACCTAACGTGGTTGATATGAGAAGAAATAATTTTAATAATCATATATCAAATGATATTGTGTATTTACATAACCAAGAATAACAAATGGAAGAGTATCTAGGAAAAGCAAAGATTTTTCCTATTTTCCTCAAATTATTTGAGGCTAAAGGACTATTTATAGAAGATCCTATTATTACATGAGTATTTCACATATTTTCTAAGGAGGATGAAATCACACAAAATTATAAACAAGGACAAATAAAATAGATTAGAGAATATGATGAATCTAGTACCTTATTTTCTTCATTTGAACCTAATTATTCGAAGAGCCCATGCTAGATATAATTAAAAAAGAGTAGCTATTTTTTTCTCAAGAGAGTTTTCAACTTCAAATTCATTATTTTTCATAAGATGTCATGATGAAAATTTTCGATTCATATTGGTGAAGGAACAAAATAATTTCTCAATAAGGGCTGGTATATTTGTTCATAAAATTAAAACATCGTCACCATTAGATCAAGAACAATATTTTCCTCTTATTAAGGATATTTAATCCTCGAGGCATTCATCATGTCAAAAATTTAAAGAGGATTTGTTGCCAAATCTTAACTATATTTTGGAACCCCTCAAGAGTGATTCTTCAACTGAGGACACAATGATTTTTCTTTTGAGTTTTCACTTATTCCCAAAGATTCAATAGGTCTATCGCGTTAAAATGAATAAGTAGGTGTCCAAAATCTAACAATATTATTATTAAACTTATCTCAAGAAAGGTTGTAGTAGAATATGATAATATTTAATTAATGACAAATCTAACTCAAGACCTCTATGTTTGAACACATACGAGTAAAGAGAAGATCGTGGAACATTCATTCAAGATAAATGAAGATACCAATATTAAAAATTCAAAAACTCTTAATGAAATATGTGTTGATGTTTTATGTGAAGGGAATTAAAGGTATGATAGATATAATGCAAAAGATAAAGAATGTTAAAAAGATATCAAAGAAGAGGGACTACAAACAATAGAAGATAATGTTACCATTCTTAATTGTATGTCAAAATATGAAGGATGAAAAAAGTTGCTACCAAAAAAGAAATGTTTTTCAGTATGTGTACTTTGATAATAATCTAGTGCTTGAAGATTTAGACCTTGATGGTCTTTTATATTCAAAATTTGAAGGTTGGTCATCTAAAGTCTCAGTCAATGAAGATGGTCATGAAGTATTACCACAATATTGTGTCTTACAAATATCAATTATCGAATCAATAAGTCAAAAGTTAGCAAACAATATTTTGTTTCAATAGCTCTAACCTTTTTCCAAAGGTTGATAGTTGGATGATTGAATTGATTTCATGATTCTTTATGTTGAAGAGAGATGTGGTGATTACCATTTCTACATATTTACTATGGTCACATGACCTTGCAAGATAACTTAAGGAGGAGGCTCAATATCTTCACTTGTTGTACATAGGTTTCTCCTTATAGAATAAGATAATCCAACCTTGATGCTTTATCAATCAATTCATTGTAAATTTCTTAGTATAGGATCATGACCTATACGCCTAGTGGTTTCTATTTTCCTAACCTATAAATGATTTTGTGTAACGCACTTTATTATCCCAAGTTTCCACTCATAAATAGCATCTTTATTATCTAATTCATGTTGTTTATGTTTTAAAATTTATGATATTTTATTATGGCGTGTCATATTTACCCTTTTAGTAATGTAATGTCATGTTTTATCAAGGTGATTAGAAATGTTTTTCTTTAGGTGATTTACTAATACTTAGACTCTATTACCCAAAAGCACTAATATACTAAAATATTATAACTTTTGTGCTTCTATTGGTGTAAAACAATGGATGTTTAAACACAACATAATACTCAACTTAGAGACACAAGTTTCTAATTGAGCAGCTATCCAAAACACCACTATCCTAGCTCATTTATCTTATCAATCTAAGGACGTAATAACTTCAAATGGGACAAAAAAATATATGCACCAAGAGTGTCAAGGAACAAATCTATCCTCTCCTAAGTAGTTGTAAATACTGAATAAATATTCATAAGGAAGGAACTTTGTTTCAAAGTTATAACTTAGGTAAACTATGCTAACTTCTACCAACAAATGTAAGTTCTTCTAACTTATGCATAAATGGTTGTTTTGTTCTACTGTGGCTGCAGGAACAGACACAGAGTTACAGTCCAGTGGCTGTAGGAACAGACAATGAGAAATCTAACATAACAAAATTAAACAACTTCGAAAGATAAAGTTCATAAAAGCAACCAAATAGAATCCTCACCAAGTGGGCCCTCTTGAGTGAGTCTCCTAGATTATAAGCTACAACAATAGTTAACTATAAGGCTCACATAATCATATCATAACACCATGAACTTATTCAAGAAAGTAGATATGATCCTTTATTCAAAATCAATTCAACAACATAACATGGTCTGATATCAAAAACAACAACTAACTAACTAGGAAACTCGAGAAGGATTTATAGCATTCATCCTTACAATATTTTTCCACAAGAGTCGCCCACTTCTTAATATATATAGGTGGAGGCTTTTATTTAGAATGAGAAATCTAAGAGAACTAAGAAAATAGGAAACTGCTCCATCTTTGAACATTTGTAAATCATTCCTAGATATGCTCCAACATCAAACATGGCTATTAACAGAATTATTAATAATTCATGAGTTTTTTTGAAGATTCCTTAATGAGCTCGAACAACTAGTGCCTGAGTTGTAACAACCCTTGACCTTTTCACACCTTGTTGTCTAGTCCTATCCACATTGCCATGCTGCTATCAATAAAGCCCTGCTTCATCACAAAAAGTCTTCTACGCAGCTGCAACATCAAGGTTAGAACAAGCACTCCCATCCACATTTCATGATCATTTATTGCAACACATTCATCAACATACAAAGACAGTAAATATTTATATTTGCATTCATAAGGTTCATTGTTTTGTCAAAATAAAGGTAATGTTATCCTTGTTTTTAGCATTAGCAAAAATGAGGGTACCCCACACAATTTTACTCGCTTGTAGTTTTTGCCTACTCTATGGTTCGCTTTTTGAGATGTTTTGTGTAGTTGAAAGCATGTTTTTCTTGTTTTACCCATTTTTCGTTAATTGTGAAATTTTCACAATTTAGGTGTAATTCGGGTCCGTAAACCCGATTTACACCAAGTTTCACAATTTAGGTTTAATTCAAATCCGTAAACCCGATTTATACCAATTTTCACAATTTAGGTGTAATTCGGGTCTATAGACCCAATTTACACCTCTTTTGACTAATTTCACCTTTTAGGTGTAATTCGGATCTATAGACCCGAATTGCACTTATTTAATACACTTTGAGTTATTTGTGGAATTTTTGAAGTGTTGGATTAGGAGTCTATTTTCCTCTTATAAAGGCTAAATTATCTCCTTAATCTTCATTTTAATCCTTCTGAGATTCAATTTGTGGCTGGAAGGAGAAGGATTCTCAACTTCCATTTTTCGGATATGAATTTCTTCCCTTCGATTTAGGGTTTTTATAACCCTCTTCATTCTACTTTTTTCTAAATTTATATGTTATCAAATCATTCTTCATAACTTTTTACCTAATTGAATCTTTGATCCGAGTCGGGTTTTATTCAATTCATCAATTTATAACACAGTGGTGTCGTCGCCATGCACCATTGATTGGTTCGTGGTGGGTGTGGAACCTCGCCATGACAATAATTTTTACCATATTGTATTTATATCACTGAGGAGTTGTGGAGGGTCGATGACCTGACACACACCACAGTGTGGTGTGTGGCGGGTCACCGATTTGCCACATTGTTTCTATCTCACAGCTCTTTTGTGGTGTTGGCAGGGCCTTTGGCCTGCCATACACCATGACATGGTGTATGACAAGTCAAAGACCTTACCAATACCCTGTCATGCCCTAGTTTTCTTGCGGGCCGTAGGACCGCCACGCACCATTGATTGGTTCGTGGTGGGTGTGGAACCTTGCCATGACAACAATTTTTACCATATTATATTTATATCACTGAGGAGTTGTGGAGGGTCGACGACCTGACACACACCACAGTGTGGTGTGTGGTGGGTCGTCGATCTGCCACATTGTTTCTATCTCACAACTCTTTTGTGGTGTTGGCAGGGCCTTTGGCCTGCCATACACCATGACATGGTGTATGACAAGTCAGAGACCTTACCAATACCCCGTCGTGCCCTAGTTTTCTTGCAATACTTTCACGGTGTTTGGTGGGGCCGTAGGGCCCCCATGCACCACGAAATGGTGCATGTCGGGTCTACTACCCTGCCCGACACCATTTCAAAATATTTTTTGCAGCGTAGGATTATAAACCTGCCCTGCGTTATATGGTTTTCATTGAATTTTTAAGTGTATAGCAGGTCTATAGACCCAACCAACACTTTGGTTCATTTTCTTTAATATGTGTATCTCGGATCTATGAATCCGAATTACACTTGTTTTGAGGGATTTTTCTAAGTGTAATTAGATTATTTTAAAATAAATACTAATTAGCTTTTTCATTCTACACTTCTATAAATGGATTTTTTCAAATATTTTTATTTGAAATTCGTTTATTTGCACACACGCAAATGGTAATTTTTCATTCCATTTACTTTGGAAATATTAAGTAGGTTTTTAGAAAACCTAATTATCTCAAATGTACTATTGTCAAAGTGTGTTCAAATCATATGATAAAAAATGAATTGGTCAAATGTATCATGTTGATACTAATAAATTCCTCTTTCTCTCAGTATTGTTATAATGACAGAGGTATCTCCAAATAAAAGAGGGATGGAATTCAAGAAGCAAGACCTACATCCAGTTTTTATTTCTTCAGATACTTCTGATATTGATCATATTAGAGACACGGAGATAGGTCATGTTGACCTAGAAGAATTTATCAAAAGAATCAAGAAATCACCTTCATATCGGCATATGGAAGCAGTTATCAATAGTGGTATACATTTAGTTGCAGCTTTTCCCATGTCAGCACAAGATCTTGAGTTTGTGATGGCAGTGGTGAAGCATTTTGATCCTAAAAGAAGAAGCATGAAAGATGAATCTGGAAAGAAATTAATCAAGCTTGATGAAGAGTTCTTTGATTCAGTGTTCAAATGTCTTGAGTATTGAGAGATATTCAGATATCACTATGCAGTCAGCTATAGCCTACTTTGACAAGAATTTTGACAAGTGTAGGCGTAATATTAATGAAAATTGTCTTAAAACTCCAAGGCCAACTATAGCCAGATGGCCAAAAACTCTTCCCAGGTGCGACTTCATTGAAGAAGTCAATGACTTGATAACTCTTTTGAGTGGAGTTAAAGGACTTCCCACTTCTAATACTTTCTACAAGTGGATGTATCAATACATCCATGTGATGAAACAAAATAAAGTGAAGATGTTTTGGGGAAAGCAAATCAGTGATGCCATCTATGAGCAGCTCGCCAAGGTTCCTATTACTCTTAAGTTCTATATAACTTCTTACTTGGTGTACATTGCGGCTTCAATGAGACACTTTCCTGGCTTAACTACTACTAGTGACAGAAAGAAAGTTGAGGGTTGGATGTTTCAATGGTGAGCCCTTCATGCTCCCTAGATATCCTTCTGACAAGATTGTGCTAATGGAGCTTGCTAGTCAAATGAATGCAGTACATGAGTCCCAATCTAGTTCTCATAAGACAGGTTTGAAATTCTCTATCTCTATTGGGAGATATTCTATGAATTATATTTTCAAGGCAAGAGCCATGGAGGATGAGATGAGAAGAGTCACTATGAGATTCTTCAAAGCCATGAAGGATTTTGACTATAGGGGTATGAGAAACAAATTGAAGAAGGCCTTTGTGCATGTTCACCGGATCAAAGATGTTTGGGTTGATTGTAGATTTGAGCATGATATAAGGAAACTTGATTATTGTCACTTGACAGATGAGAAAATTGAGAACTTTGGTATTGTTGATGTTCCTGATGATCTGGAAGAGGATGGTGATATCCTGGATCCTTTGTATGAAAAGAACAGGGTTTCTTCTACTCCTTTTCCTCTTATTCAATGGTCATAAAATGAGTGTATTTCCATTAGAGAATGTTTTCAGAGTATTCTCACAAATACTTATATTTGGTTATCTTTACATGGTGTTCCCCTAAAACCTTTCTCCTTTGTTTTTGATGATGACACTATTGGCCCAATGGGAAAGAGATCTGAGATAAGAACCAAGAACAAATAGGATGTTGCAGTTCTAGCATTTAAGCTCCTAAATTGAAATTCATAGTTAGATCCAAGAAAGGTAAATCTCAGGGAGAGCTTTTGAGTTCTAATGTTCAGGAGATATCAAAATTGGACGCACCAAATGATTAGGAAGAGGGTGAACTTCTCGATGAAGAGTTAGTTAATGAACAGGAGGGTGATCAGGAACAAGATGAGTTGAATGTAGAAGAGTTTCCACAAACAGATGAACCTTTACTCCATGTATCTTCTCCTACATCTACATTGCAAGTTCTTGTCTCTACTTCTGATCTTGAGCCTCCGATATTTCCAACTGTTGTTTCATCAAGTATTATTCATGTATCTTCCACAAGTGCTACTGAGCCATCCCTAGACACACCCCATGATAATATTGAGAATGTTTTTTCATATTTTCCCACATTGTCTAGAGTGTCTACATATATATTAGATGATTTTGATAAGTTTATCAATGAGTCGACTCCTAGGTCAAATGAATCTTCATTAGAAAATCCCACCAATATGATCACCATAGCCTCTCCTTGTGTGACTACAACTGTTCAGGATTCTATCAATCCTTCCCAACATGTGGTGGTTAGTGGGGATGATGATTCTACCTTGCCACCTTGGTTGTTTTCTAATGCATCGAAAAGGAAGAAGCAAGTTGTTTCCCCCAAAGATTTTGTTTTCAGTCAACTTGTTCCTGTCAAATCCAAAACTACCAAGAAATATAAGACTCTATCAAGAGTTAAGGTCGATAAGGATAGTAACAAATATACTGAGGTTGCTATTCCTCCCCAAGGTGCAATTATTGGTCAATTACATGATACTGATTATACTATTGAGAGGGTTGAGTTGGGAAAACATACTCGTGATTCTGCTTCAGGAGATGCAATATCAGCTTTGGAAGATCTTGTTGTTAGATATGATGAAGACAAGGTTAAGAAAGATCAACTCAAAGCAAGGATCGAGCAAATCACTTCGGAACCAATAACTTCTTCCTTGGATGAGCAGGTTGTTAAAAGAGCTGACCAAGCGACATCTCATAGTAGAGTTGTGGCAGAATGGATGGATCGTATTTTGAGTCAAGGCACACAACTCATAGGTTCAGCTATTACCATCATCAATAACCTTGACACCATCAAAATAGAGATAGATAACACTATAGAGGTCTTCTCCCAAGAGCTTGGAATGCAAGAAAGAGACTTTGAGGCTTGGTTGAAATTTGAAGATTATGATCCTGATGAACTCATACAGAATAATGTTATTCCTTCATGATGCATGTATGTGGAGCAACGAGAAGCCTTAGAACACAAAATGAACATTCTTGAACGTCTATTCAAGGATATGAGGAAGGCTTTAAAGGAATGTGTTGACAAGAAGAAAGAGATTGTTACAAAGGTTTCAGAAATCCCATGTGTGTTCCTTGATCAGGATGGGAAAGTGCTACCAGTAGATGAGAATATTCAAGAATTCAATTTACTTGTAACTACTGGAGTTGATAGAGAGGAGTTCTCTTTATCCTCGATTGATAAACTGGTTGACCTTCAATTTGTTCTGGATTTCTTAGATACTATTATGAGAAAGCATAAGAAATGTTGTATTGATTTAGAGGATTCCATTAATAGAGTCAAGATCATCACCAGTAATACCCAAGGACCTGATGGAGTTCAGTTGAAGCATGTTTTTCAGAAGTTTGAGGAATTTCAGAAGAATAATTATACCTAAGGAAAGTGACAATCATTTTCATGATTCTCCAGTTGCTTTTTGTTTTATCCAATGACACTTCAAGTGTCTTTTTGTAATTGCTCTTGTGCACCCAGTAAGTGCACAAGTCCTAAGTCAAATTGAACTCTTCTTTTGACCTATTCATAGAATTAGTTATATTTTCCTATTTTCATGTTTCGCCCCTCTTCTATATATATGAGGGTTTTTATTGTAATAAGGATCTTTTTCCATCTTTATTTTATGCAACAAAACTCTGCCCAAGTGAAGAACAAATTAAGACTTTGTGTTCTTTTTGTGAATGGAAATATATCGTGGTTGTGTATTACATTTGATTATATTATGTGTAGGAGTCTTATAGATGTTGAACTACCTTTAGATCTCTTGTTAAAGATAATTCTTTGAAAATATTGTTATGCAAGTATATTGTAATCTTGTTGATTTCAAAATAATATTTCAGGAGGCTTTTGGAATGTGGAATTTTTTTGTTCTGAAAGGATTTTTCTCACATAAATCAATGTCTTGTGTTATGAATGTTATTTTATATTTATTTCTCTTTATTTTTTAAAATTTGTAAATATTTAAAAAGTTTTGAATAACACTCCTTACAGGATTAGTGTAGGAAATTGTTCTACTACCTTGGCTTCCTTACAAGTGATATCAAAGCTTGATGACCTTTAGTGTGAGTTGTGAGTTCTTTGGTTTTTTGAACTAATCGAGTTTTGAGCATGAGCTTGTGTAGAATATATTTTTTGATCTTGTTGAAAAAAATAGATAGCAAGCTCATCAGGGAAAATAGAGAGATTTTTTTTGGTAACAATTTTGAGGACTATTAATTTATTGATACATGTGGGACCTTGTCGAGAATGTTTTAAGGCTTGTAGATGCTACTTTTGTTAGGGTTTCAAGCAGATCCGAAGCAAATATGAACTAACAATTATATGCAAATTTAAATACAAAAGATAAAGAAATAAAACATGACACAGATAACACAAAGATTTAACGTGGTTCACCCAGAATGGGTTACGTCCACCATACACAGCCGTCCAATCTTTCTTATTATCCAGCAAAAATAGTACATCAACCTTCCAATGCCTTAAGCATCCCAGCCGCTTATAACATGCGTTTTTAGGGCAACAAACAAAGTCGGCCTTTTTTAGGGTTTTATTACAATGTCGATTTTCATCAACAAAAAAATGGCAAAAAAAAATTACTTGATGAGTGTACAGTACTTTGCTGATCAGTCACCACATTTCAACAATCTCCCACTTGGAGACTGATCAGGCTCCACACCGAACAATCTCCCACTTGGAGACTGAAACTACACGACACCACTATACATGCAACATCCGCTGGATAAAACACTAGGACTTGACTGGTATAAATTCCACAATTATTAATCAAGAAGACCAACAGAAACTGATGAAGAAATCAACTTCTCCTGTGGAACTGCCTTTGTGAACATATCGGCAGGATTCTCACTTGTGTGAATCTTCTCAAGCCGTAACTGACCCTCCTCCAAAATAGTCCAGATGAAGTGGTACCTGAGTTGAATGTGCTTTGTCCTTGAATGAAAAGCAGAGTTCTTCGCAAGATGAATGACACTCTGGCTATCAGTTTACAATGGTTATCCTCTTCTGTCTGACCCAATTCCTTTAGAAAACATTGCAACCAAATCATCTCTTTGCTGGCTTCTGTAGCAACAACATACTCAGCTTCAGTGGTTGAAAGTGCAACAACCTTTTGCAGCCTAGAAATCCAACTGACTGCAGTTCCCCCTATAGTAAAAACATACCCTGTAGTACTCCTTCGTGAATCAATATCACCCGCCAGATCAGAGTCAACAAATCCACTTAGAGCAGCATTAGATCCTTTGAAACATAATGCCTTCGTAGTAGTTCCTTTCAAATACCGAAGAATCCATTTCACAGCATTCCAATGTTCCATACCCGGATTACTCATAAACATGCTCACAACTCCCACTGCATGTGCAATATCTGGCCTTGTGCATACCATTGCATACATCAGACTGCCAACAGCTGATGAATACGGGATGTTAGACATTTTATTAACCTCTTCCTGTGCCTTTGGGCACATCTCCTTAGTCAATTTGAAATGACTAGCCAAAGGTGTACTAACTGCTTTTGCATCCTGCATGTTAAATATTTTCAATACCTTCTTTATATACTCACTTTGGGACAAATTCAAGGTTCTATTTTTCCTGTCCCGTGTAATCCTCATACCGAGAATTTGCTTAGCTGCACCCAAATCCTTCATAGCAAATGACCACGCTAATTTCTGTTTAAGATCATTTATATGTTGCATGTTAGACCCAGCAACAAGCATGTCATCAACATAAAGCAACAGGATAATATAACTGCCATTATCAAATCTCTTAAAATATACACAATGATCAGAATGACATCTATGATAACCGTGTTCAGCCATGAAACTATCAAATTTTAAATACCATTGTTGGGGTGCTTGCTTTAGGCCATACAAACTTTTCTTCAACCTGCACACCAAGTTCTCCTTACCTTTGACCTCATATCCCTGTGGTTGCAACATGTAAATTTCCTCCTCCAAATCTCCATGGAGAAAAGTTGTTTTGACATCTAATTGTTCAAGATGTAAATCATCTGCAGCCACAAGACTAAGTACAGTTCTAATTGAAGTCATTTTTACAACTGGAGAAAATATTTCATCATAATCTATACCCTTTTTCTGTGCAAAACCTTTTACCACAAGTCTGGCCTTATATATTTTCTGACCTCCTTCCTCCTCCTTCAGTCAATAAACCCATTTGTTAGGCAAGGCTCTTTTTTCTGCAGGTAAAGGAACTAAGTCCCAAGTCTTATTTTTCATCAGGGAGTCCATCTCCTCTTTCATGCCTAGCTGCCACTGTTGTTTGGCATCCACCTACATTGCTTCTTCATATTCTTCTGGTTCACCAGAATCTGTTAATAAAATAGAATACAAAGAAGGAGAAAATCTTTCAGGGGGTCTACTTGTCCTCGTAGAACGTCTAACACTTGCAGGAGTTTGTGGGACAATCTGTTGTTGCTGAGCATCAGGTACCTGTGGCATTTCATTTTCAGGAATCTCATCCAACACCACATATTCTTGTTTGTCCTGTTCATGCTTCTTTTCCTGCATCTGGTCTTTATACATAACCTTCTCATTGAATATAACATCTCTACTTCTAATTATTTTCTTATTTTCAAAATCCCATAACCGATAGCCATATTCATCTATCCCATATCCAATGAAGGTACATTTCTGAGATTTAGCATCAAGCTTGGTTCTGTTTTCTTTATCAACATGGACAAAAGCTTCACAACCAAAAGTTTTTAGAAAAGAATAATTTACCTTTTTACCAGTCCATGCCTCCTCTGGAATACCACCATCCAAAGGGGTTGAAGGTCCTCTATTTATCAAATAGACAGCAGTATGTACAGCATCTGCCCAAAAATGTAAGGGCAATCCAACATGCAATCTCATGCTCCTCGCACGTTCCATGATGGTCCTATTCATTCTCTCTGACACACCATTTTCCTGTGGAGTTCCTGGAACTATCTTCTGCTTTCGAATCCCATTTAAGGAACAGTAATCTTCAAATGCTTTGCTGCAATACTCACCTCCATTATCCGATCTAAGACACTTCAACTTTTTTCCTGTCTCATTCTCAACCAAAGCTTTCCATTTCTTAAAAGTTTCAAAAACATCTAATTTTTGTTTTAGGAAATATACCCATGTTTTTCTGGTTGAGTCATCAATAAAAATAACATAATAACAAGATCCACCAAGAGATGATACCTGAGCCGGTCCCCATACATCTGAATGTACAAGCTCTAACTTCTCACTCTTCTTCTCTTTCCCAACCTTGAGAAATATGACTCTTTTCTGTTTACCATAAACACAGTTTTCACAGAACTCTAAATCAATCTTCTTTAGTCCTGGCAATAGATTTTTGGAGTGAAGGATTTTCATCCCTTTCTCACTCATGTGCCCAAGCCTATGGTGCCACATTATCGAATCTGTTCTTGCAACATTTATTGTTGTTGTCCCTGCAGTAACTTTATCTGTAGCAGCTAAGGTAGAGTAAGTGTTACCAGTACACAGATATAATGTGCCTACCTTCGCACCTTTAGCTACTACTAATGATCCTTTAGTGACCTTCCACATACTGTCTGAGAAGGTAACTATGCAACCTTCACTACCTAGTTTCCTTGCAGAAATTAAATTTCTTCTTAAATTAGGAACATGTCTTACCTCCTGCAGAAACCAGTCATTACCATTCTGCAACTTGATCTTTATCTTTCCTTTTCCAACAATTTGACAGGGCTCATCATCACTCAAATATACTTGTCCAAAATCACCTTGAACATAATCTAGAAAATATTTTCTATGGGGTGTAGCATGAAATGAAGCCCCATAATCTATTACCCAGGAATCATTAACATTATCCAAACATAAGATTAAAGCAACTTGTAAAGTATTACTTGCAATATTAGCTTCCTTACTGTCATTTTCATTTTTGTCTCCTTCTTTGTTTTTCCGAGACCAACAATCTTTCTTTAGATGACCAGGCTTTCCGCAGTACCAGCAATCTTTCTTTCCTCTAGATTGAGAGCGTCCTTTCTTTGACTTCCCTCATGACTTCTCATTCCCAGGGCCTTTTCCTCTTTCATTTGATCTTCCTCTGTTCTCCACATTCAAAACACTACCCGATGATGTTGGAGTCTCACCTGTGCTTTTCCTTCGCATTTCCTCGCTTAGGATAACACCAACAATATCATCAAATACCAAAGTATTTTTACCAGAGACAGAGTTACTTACAGCCATAACCAAGCTATTCCAGCTTTCTGGCAAAGAACATAAAATCAAGAGAGCCCTAACCTCTTCTGCAAAGGTAATTTTTACCGAAGACAATTGACTGGTAATTGTATTAAATTCATTTAAGTGCTCCACTACAGATCCTCCCTCACTCATTTTCAACTTAAACAAACGCTTCATAAAAAATACCTTATTCGAAGCCGAGGGTTTCTCATACAGCTTAGCCAATGTTGCCATCAAATCTACAGTCATTTTTGCTTCTGTTATATTGAATGCTACAGATGCCGCAAGGCACAATCGAATGGATCCCAGTGCCTTTCTATCTAAAATGTCCCACTCTTCATCTGATATTGTGGTCGGTTTCTTTGCCTTTCCTTCCAATGGCCGCCACAAATCCTTTTGATACAGGTAATCCTCCATCTACATTTTCCATAACTGATAATTCTGGCCGTTAAAATTTTCAACCTTGAATTTGGAATCCTCCATTGCTCCCACTCAAATCTGAAAGTCCTGCCAATTTACAGAAAACCTCGCTCTGATACCAATTGTTAGGGTTTCAAGCAGATCCGAAGCAAATATGAACTAACAATTATATGCAGATTTAAATACAAAAGATAAAGAAATAAAACATGACACAGATAACACAGAGATTTAACGTGGTTCACCCAGAATGGGTTATGTCCACCATACACAGTCGTCCAATCTTTCTTATTATCCAGCAAAAACAGTACATCAACCTTCCAATGCCTTAAGCATCCCAGCCGCTTATAACATGCGTTTTTAGGGCAACAAACAAAGTCGGCCTTTTTTAGGGTTTTATTACAATGTCAGTTTTCATCAACAAAAAAATGGCAAAAAAAAATTTTCTCGGGGGCTGCCGCTCCCGAACCCCTGCCCAAGGCCCAGCCCGGCCCTGGACCCCGACAAGGATACGTGCTGAGTGTACAGTACTTTGCTGATCAGTCGCCACATTTCAACAACTTTGTCTACTCAATATGATATTATAGATAATAAAGCCAAGGGTCTAATTATATTATGCTTGGAAGATTATGTTCTACTCAATGTCCATGAAGAGATCTCTATAAAGAAACTTGGTGAGATATATCAAGCCAAATATTTTGCGAATAAGATTTTCTTGAGGAAGAAATAGTATTCCTTGAGAATGGAAGAGTTTCAAAAAATTACAGATTACCTAAAAACATCCAATATGTTGGTGTCTTAGTTGGCATCAATTGATGTAAAAAGGATGAGGGGGGAGATGTTAGATTTTACTTTGTTCTTTGCCTAATTTATGGGATTCTTTTTTTATGGCTATTGGAATTACTTTTGTTATCTTGAAGTTTGAAGATGTAGGTTCTTTACTTTATGAAGAGATGACTAGGAAAGTATCCCTCAGTGCTAGGGAGACCCTAATTTTTTTTTGGAAAACCTAAGGAAAAAAGAAAGAAGAATGAGAAGTGTGATAAATCCATGTCAAATGGGAGATCTAAATCTCCTACAAAGTCCAAATCTATTTGCTAGAACTACAATAAACTTGGCCACTTTCGTAAAAAGTAAAAAGAAGGAAAAAAGATTTTTTTATAATGATTCTAAGTCCAAGAAATAATATGGTGATTTATTCATTGTAGCTTTGGTCATTTGTGTAGGTAATGCCACATGGTTAATTGACTCAAGTGCATCTTTCCATATGACCTCTAATAGAGATTAATTTTCTAAATATGACAAATTTGATCGAGATAAGGTGTACAGGCGATCATTCTTATTTAAATATGACTGACAATGCAAAATTTAGAATTGAGTTTCCAAATTGTATAATAAAAGGGATTAATGGTGTGTTTCATATCTCTATATTAGCACAAAATTTATTGCATACGAGCAAACTAGTAGATGCAGTTGTGCATGTAGTCTTTTTTATATGCAAAATGCAAGATGGTTAGAGGTGTTATGGCGATTTCTATAGATGTCATATTTGGCACATTGTATAAGCTTGATGCATACACTATTGGGTGAAATAGTACTTCTATTAGAGATATAGTCAAAGATGGCAGGGTGAAGCTAGTTAAGGTAGAGCCTTTGATGAATGTTGTAGATCCTTTAACTAATTTTGTGAGCACAAAGAAGTTAAAATGGTGTTTAATGTCTATGGGCCTCTTGAATCTAAGCAATTAAAACATGATATTGACAATCCCTCCACTCTTGCAAGGTTTTTGACAAGTGTGAGAATTCTAGGAAAAATATTGTTCAACCTTACAATTACAAAAGGTTATTATTAATAATAAGTTTACATTTAAACATAGGGGGTGCATAGGGTACCCCCTGTGCAGTATGAGGGGGATGACCCCCTAACGGGGGATTTGGGAGTCACACTCCTTGACATGGGTTCAAGGGAAACACCCCCCAAGAGCCAATTATATATATATATATTATCGATGTAAATATAGATTGTTCATTTTTAGGTCATATATCTAACAATAAAGATTATGTTGTCTTTTTTTGCCCTAGAAAATAACCCTATTTTATGAGGTCATTGTATTATGGTTATGTATTGCATATTATTGTATTGTGTGTGAGATTCTTATAGATATATAGTTGCCTCTGAATCTTTAGTTGGTGATACATCTATAAAAAGCTTACTCTACAAGTATATTGTAATCTTGTTGATTTCAAAATAATGTATAGGAGGGTCCTGGAGTGTGGGTTTTTTCCCCCAAAAGAGTTTTCCCAATATACATCACCATGTTGTGGTTTGCATCATATTTATGTTTATTTTGTTTAATTTATGTAATTGTAAATATAAAATGTTTTGCATAACCCTCATCTCAATATTTGTGTAGGAAGCTATTTAATTACCTTAGCTTCCTTGTATACTAAGATGAGGAGCACTTCAGTATTGAAGGCCCTATAAAAAAAAATCTATGGAAATCAAACACATGTACCAATAAGAATAAATATAAATATATTTTTAAGGGGTTTTGGTGTAGGGGCACCCAATGTGTTTCATGCCTCCATGAGAATGGTTTGAGTCTTTTTATGTTTTATATCATGTTAAGGTTTAAATAAGGTCCTATGGACCATTTGTAATAAGTTTGGAACCCTATGGGTGAGTTGATTTGGTCGTTGGCCCTATTTGTGAAAAGTTATCATATTGTCCAATGTGGTGATTTAAAAAGGCGTGTTTGGTCCTATTTAAGGGTATTTTAGGTGATTTGAAGATATTGGGGGTCATTGGGTCAAGTTTGGCTAAAATTATCAAAATCTTGTAAAAGTTGCTTAGCAACTTTACAAGTTTTTAATGTAAAACAAATGCAAATATGTAACCAACGGTCACCCATTTTGAAAAGTGGTTGGGGAAAGTTGTGAATGGTTACTCACATGTTTAAATTACTCCCTTTGGGTTGAGGCAAGGTTGGTTGTTGAAGTTAGAGGTGAATTGAAGAATAAAACTCTTGATTTTTCTTGCAATTTGACTGTCTTTTCCATGTTGCGACAATTTGTATTTTTTTGTATGACCTTAATATGCACTAAATATAATTTATTTTGGTAGAGGGGTGAGATATCTTCATTGTGGCATTGGTTTTACTCAAATCTATTGAGTATTGAGGGAGTTGTTGTCATTTTAATGATTGTCATTTCCAAATTTTCCCAGTAACAGTCTCGTTGCAACGTTCATAAATTTCTTGTGCAGACGAATTAAGATGTGAGACTAGGTTCATTGGAAATACCTATGAATCACCTTTCATTCAGACCAGTTTTGTGAGATTTCACTGAGATTTGTGCATTTGGTGGGCATTTTCCCAAAATCTGTTCTGAAACCCTAGGTGCAAGGGTTTGGACTGAGAAATGTAAATAACTTGCCATTCCTTTGAGATCGAAAGGCCAAATCTTGGGGAATGGTATATATAGGGGTTCTCCAAATGGGTTTCTTTTCATTTTTGCAGGGATCAAGTTTTGAAGCATGCACGAGGCATTGAATGCCTAACATTCTCACATGTTAGGCGATGGGAGTATGGGTATGGTGAGTGGTTTGGAGTTTGGGGTCAGAACAAAGTGTGCAAAAACCCGTGAAATATTTTTTTCATGATATTTTTGCATTGTTAGAAGTGGATTTGTGTGGGTGAGTTGTTTTTGAGGCACTTGGTGTGTAAAAGTGACCTAATTGTGCAAGTAAAACCCTGCAACAGTCAGAATTTGACCCAATTTTTCCAAAGTAACCTATAGGGGTTTTCACATATGTTTTCAAAGTCCTTACTGGGTATCCGAAAAGGTTTTCTTTTTGTGTCTTTGATATGTGGTTTGTAAGTTATTGTCAAAAAACCTCCTGAATAGGGCTAGTAGGGTGTATGAGCCAATGTAAGGCAAACCTTGTAAGGGAATGTTTTGGAGTCACACCACTGCATTTGGGGATTGTTCTTGATGCCTTTATTCATTTTGAAATCCTTCCCTTGATTTCCTCAATCATCTTTTGAAGTTGTGTCAAATTTGGTGCAACCTGGGTTAGGGGTTGAGATGCCTAGTGAGTAGGAAACTGAGTAGAAGTGAGAGATGTGTCTTAGTATCTTGCAAATTGGTTTTGTTTGTTGGATTGTGACATTCTAGCCACCTTGAGGTCCTCTGCATCAGGTTTCAAAGAAAAAGTATTGATGCACACCAAAATAAATAATTATGTTCGAGAGGTTGCTAAAAATATGAAGCATAGTAGTTCAAGCATGTGAGGTGAATGTAAGGCATGCCTAAATAAGGTTAAGGTACCATAACAAGGCAAAGAAGCATGTGCAACACGAAGGAGACATGCCTTCACAAATATTTTAAAAATTAGAGTAATAGTGCACAATAGGAGAAAAGTGTATCACATAAAAGGTGTACGTGTCACCAATATATTGGAACATCTATGAAACTTAGCACATACTGAGAAAAAAAAGAGAAATTAAAAAAAAATGATTATGAATAACGGTATGCTTGAGGTTATTAGTGCACCTATACAAAAGCAATGATTTGATTTCACAAAAAATAGAGTGAGGGGATGTATAGAAAGGAGAACATGTGATCCAACAAAGGAAAATTAAAAAAAAAATGAGTTAATGTATATAGGTGTGCACCTAAGCTTTGGCACACCAATACAAAGGAATACAAGTTATTTTTAAAAAAATAAAAATCTTTGTCCAAATTATTGGTGCACGCTTAGAGAAAGGATGAGCCACTTCAAAGGATGCATTTATAGAAAGGTGAGATGTAAAATTAGTCTTTCGAGGTTTTTCAAAGGATTAGTCATGGTCAAAGGAAAAGTTTCACAATCATTGAAGCCACGTAAAGCAGTCTATCCAAAAGTCTATTTTTAGCCATCATTATATTTTTTTTAAATCATATTATAATAATTGATATTTTTAGTTAGAGTTATATTTATTGTCCATGCTAATTTTAGCAATCTCTATTTCTGGTACAAGGAGCCCATGTTATTTTTAATGTTCGCTCTTTATAACTTGAAGTCAACTATTTTTAGATCTTTTTTCTTACAAGAAATGTGAGCATTAAGTCATAGTTTGTAATAAATTCAATCTATAACTTAATTGAAGGGTACATGGTTTTAATTTTAGTATGAGGATGTAATTTTGTATTAAAAAATATTTTTCATGCAATCAAATATTCTTAAGCATAGAAAGTATTAATTGGCTTTTTTATTTTCATGAAATAACTTTGTAAACCTATAAATAAGTATATTTTTGGAACCCATGGATATTTTATGAATCATAATGATGCACAAATTTTTTATAGAGACCCAAAGCTCCTTTGGATCCTTTCATGATTTTTTATAATGAATAAGTGACTGTGGATTTTATTGCATATTCACTTTTTATTGATAGAACATGTGACTTAGACATGTATGAGAAAAATGTGTCATAGTTAATGAACATATTTCTCAATCTTGCACATGACACATACACATATAAATGTGGGACACATTGAAAATGATAGTTTCCTATTGCGAATTACCTCATTAATGGGATGATCCATCTAAAAATTACATTACCGATAATGAACAATGATTTAAACAAAAAAATTCCATCAAATAGATATTGCATGTAATCCTTTTACATGTTACATGTTGATCTATCATTCATTAAGGGGATTTGTGACACCTTTCTTATTAAAATATTATAGTAGAGGTGATCCATGACAATATTTATAATACTTCCAAGCTATGTGATTCCCTTACCTTTAAAAAAGGATCAATTACTTGTTCAATTGTTTCTAACAAGCTTAAGCGGTCACACATTCACATGGTTCTATTCATTATTACATACTTCTATCACTTTTTTTGTGGACTTGGCTCATGCTTTCATGAAATATTTTCTTTCTAATATTATACCTAAGGCACATACTATTAACCTTACATAATACAAGCAAGAAAAAAACTAGTCAGTGAAATGTTACATATTGTGATTTCAAGCATTGGTTACTAACATGAGTTTATGTTAGAAGAAGATGAACTTCAAAACAAATTCATGGATGGGTTGAATTTAAATCTGTACAAGCCAAGAGCATTTCATTCCTTGTAGTTCATTTTCATATTTATGAGGTTTTATCTAAATGTGGGTGTTCTTTAATGAGAAATCTTATTTAATATCAACACATTTTTAATACTATTACATGTGGGTAGTGAAGATGTTCTTAAGGGAAACATGTCGTTATAGCTAACTTCGCACACTCACAGATTCTAATTATACATCGAATTTCAACATTTTTTTGTGTTGTCTCGTATGCGACTTTATTGCTTATAGTTGTTGTTGTGGCTTCTAGGTAGTAATGGCGCACATTGTGGGATCCGTTATGCACGTAAGGGTTACAAAGTACATATTTCAAAGTGTCGTTCAATACCTACTTAAAGATGTCCCAAAAACCGTGCACTTAAAATTGCTAATGCTTATGTACAAATGCCCCAGTAGTCGTGCACAAATGGGCTAATTATGGAGAAAAAAGCTAAAAAGTGAGTGGCTATTCATACATGTGAAATTTATTAATGAAATTTTAGTTATTATTTTTTTTTCAATTTCTATAATGCTTAGGTGCACAAAGTGTGCATGATTATTGGAACATAGATGATAACTGATGCTCTTCCCCTAATGATAATCATATTACACAAAACAAATGAAATAAATATAAGAAATTCATTACAATAAAATAACATACACATATTATATTGCAACTTTTAGAAAGCACTTCTAATCAAACCCATAGATATTTCTAAGCTTGCACCACATAAAACTAAAAATTGTGCTTATATCATGTATGTTATGATCTTCCTTGAATGCTTGTCCCTTTAAAATAAAATTTTACACCTTTCAATTTAGAGATTAATTAAGAAACATATAATAGAGCCAAAACAAAGCATTTATAGTATTTGGACCACACCTCGTATGTGCATAAGAGTACTTTAGTTAAGTACCTTATTTTGCCCTGGTATACACGTAAATGGACGTGTGTTAGACAATGATTTGTTTTGCTGAAAACAAGACTTAAGATAATGAAATAAATTCTCACATTGTATAATTGTAAAATATATAGCACCTATAATTAAAGATGGTGATGGGATATACTATTGTAAATAAATGTTTATAAATTAAATAATAAAATTATATTTATTTTTAAGTTTAATAAAGATTTGATTACGATATATGTCTTTAAATGATGTGTTAGGGTGAAAGATAATTTAATTTCATTAGATGATTATTTTGAAGTAGAGAATTATTGTTGGTTGTCATTCAAGTTTATTTCTTCGTCTATAAAATTAGTCTTATGTTTTAAAGAGGGATGGCATCAATAATTGTTAAGACATTATTATAATAAATAAAAATGCACATTAACATTGTATTAGAAACGATTTTTAAAAACTTTAAAAAAAAAAAAAAGAGGAAAAGTGAGATATACATTTTTATCATTATAATCACCATACATAAATCTCAAGGACTACCAGTCAACAAAGCAACAAACAATATAGGTAAAATAGAAAGACAAGGCTTAACTTTTATAGCTATATCTAGGTTTAAATCAACAAAATGCCTTCGGATAGAGCCAAAATTCCCCTTTGATCAAACACAATTATCAGGGAAAAGGAAGAGTGTTGACTACAACAGCTCTCATTATAATGAGTAAAGGTACACAATATTTTAGGCAACCTTCTCTACATAAACTTTCAAATTATTTATTTTTACCATCTTCATAGTATACAATTTAAGAAATGTACTTCAAGCCTGAAATATTCACAACTTCATGCTTTACAGGTTGTTTCTTGATAGTCAGATACTACTCTATCAAGTGATTTTCTTATGTTACCAATATTATTTTATGTCACCTATAATTCATTTGCTCAACACATACTTCCAATTATCTACAATTTGTACCTTTTATGTAAAACTAGTCATGCATTTATACTATAAGTCCACTAACTTCTTGTTTCAAGTTCAAAATAAATGAACAAGCAAAAAACTTTTTGTAGGTTCGTTACATACAAACATAAAGAATCATGGGCTACAAAATCCTCAAAATCAATTTTTTTAAAAATATTTCATTTATTTCGCTTTAAGCAAATATGTAATATAAATATTTTGCAAATAAAACTCTGTATTTCAAAGTTGTATTACAATTTATTTTATTTTTTTAAATATAAAAATGTTGTTCCTTTGCATATTAACTTACCCATATTTCTCCATTGGCATAACCATTGTGCCCCATCCTTGCACAAGTGCTAGTTGATTAGATATCTTCACTTATCCTTCTTACCATTTGTCATATTTTGTCCTTTTATTTTTCTTCATTGACTTTATGAAATATATTTTTTCAATTTACTTGTTAACAAGTAGACAACGTAAAGACACCTTCAATGATGCATGTTGACATAAATGACTTCAGCATGTATTGTTTTTCTTGTTGCTCCAGATCAGTCTAATTCTTGAGCTCTCTAACATCATGATGATGGATCACAGAGTGATCCAAAACGTTAATGCAGAAATACAAACATAATTGACAAAAATGTTGATTTATTGGTGAAGTCGAATGGTGCTTAATGAGCCCACCGGGGATCAAGTCTTGTTGATTGCATGGCTCCGACATCTTGAAAAGAGATAAGACCATGATTGTGCCCCAGATGAATTTGATGAAATGGATACACCTTAGTCCTTGGCTCTTAGCCAAAGAGACTCAACCAAAAGTCTCATGCTCCCATATCAGATAGCAAAAAACTAATATCATCAATATTTTATTTTGTTTATATTGATTCTTTATTATTCTTGAATAGTTTCTTTCTACTTCAACTTTGTAAGTATACCATGTATCTTATAATCTCCCTTGCTTAGGTATCCATCCATTTATCTTCCATCCATTTATCTTCTGTGTCCTACACTTTGACCTCTTATTTGTCAATTTATAAAATTTGACTATAAATTTTTTTGCACCACCTTCAATACAAAGGTTAATTGACTAACATATACTAAAGCCAAAAAATGATTAAAAAGAGCATTTCTAGTATTTGGACCACAAATGGTATATATTGCGTTGAATTCATGACATTGATTAATTAAGTAGGACTCACCGAAAGGGACATTACGTTCCGTATCCGTCCAACATAAATGTATCTATCAATGGCGAGTGGCTTATTTTGCCGTATTATATACGTAAATGGACATATGTTAGACAATGATTCGTTTTACTGAAAACGAAATACATATAATTGTAAAATATATCGTACTTATAATTAAATTTTGTGAGAAATTATTTATTAGTTGTCATTTAAGTTAATTTAGTTCTCTGTTTATAAAATTAGTCTTATGTTTTAAAGAAGGATGGTCTCAATAGACATTATTAGAGAATTGTTAAGATTGTTTTTCCCGTCAATTCTTGTTACCAAATCAATAATACGAAATAATATAATCGATGATAATAATCAATCATACAAATATTTAGAATGGTGATATAATATTGATGTGGTCATAATATAACAAATAACAAAGCTTTTTTCTCATCTAGATGTTTGATTTTGGTACAATGATAATGCAATGAATAATAAAGTTTGATCATTTCTTAAATTATAAATGGTAAACTATTAATAAAGAATTAGGACTCGTCTTTTTATACAACACTCTTAACATGCAATCAAATAATTTTTCCATTTTTGTTGCTCATAACATATCTAATTAAAAGAAAAAAATAATGACTCAAATTTTAAAACTTTCAATGAAATTTACAACTATATAATATAGCATCATCATTTATATATAAGATAACTCAAAATAAAGAAATAATCAAAATAATAAATCAACGTCAAATTCAAAATTAAATTAAATTTTTATTAATTTTATAAAAAATAAAAAATGCACATTAACATTGTATTTTCAAAAACTTAGACCAAAAGAGAGAGAAATGAGATACACACAAGTGTGTGTGTGTGTGTGTGTGTGTGTGTGTATTCAACTTTGTGGTTATAAAAAAATCTTATTAGGGGAGGAGCCTCAAGTTACCGCCCATGTTCCAATGACCATTTACTCCTTCCTCACCCAACCCTCCAATTAATAATTTTAAAGAATTCAAAAAATTGATAATTAAAAGTTCATTAATATATTTCACTTGTACCAATAGCCACCCACTTGTACACCCTGTAGTTAACATTTGTAGACTTTAATTGGAGGAGTTGTGCAACTCTATTGGTATGCACGATGCATGACTTTGTGCCTAAGTAGCACTAAAAATAGTTATTAGAGGAATATATATTAGATTAGTTGTGCAAATTTTTGAGGTAGTTGTAGTGTACGATTATTGAGACATCTTTAAGGAGGTACCAAGCAACACTTCTAATCAAAATCTGATGTAATGTTTAGAAGCTTGAAGTGCACAAAATTAGCTATAACCACTACTAGTACCCTTCTCCGAAAAAAAATTATCGAATTCTAATTACGTTGAGAGGCGTAACCCACAATGGCACTAAATAGAGGTCACCAGACCTGTCTGTGTAAGATAAAAGAAATGATTTGTATCCCTGTCAGTTACCAAACTTAATTGAATTGGTGAATTGCACCAATGGTGATGAGGAAGACCAACCAGTTCATGTTCATCTTCAATTAAGATGTGACTGAGATGTATCGATTAGTTATAAAATAAAAAGAGTTGCGACTCAAAGAATTTGAAAAGGAAGCTCAACATCGTTTTCTTTATCCATTGGTCGATGAGTTATAAATGAAACCACAATGTTTTCCTTTGCAACTAAAACATTGGTCACCTCCAACCTGCAAACAAATGTGATTTTGCAATATCAACATCGTTGAAAGCATGCCTTCATTTGTGCTCAATCTTATGTAAGTCACTTCATATTGATATTTTACTGCTTCGTTTTAAATTTGTATAGAATAATTTTTGACACGACGATAGGATTGGAGGCAACAGAATTAAATTATGTTTTTTGTTTTGAAATCCATTAATTTTTATATAATCTCACATATTTATGCATATGTTGTTATGGTTTTGCAATCCTTATCTCATGTTCCCATGCGGCTGCTTAACTCTATTTTCTGCTTAAATTTAAGTAGTTAAGTGTTCCCATGCAACTTTAAAATTGTGACAAAAAGGATAATTTAAAATCTTTCCCTACTTTAGTGGAGCAGCTATTGTTTAGGAATTAAAAATAAGCCATGGAAGAAAAGGGGGGGCTGGAAATAAGCATGACTGCTTATTAACAAAAGTGCCACATGGCTCCACAATTTGCTCTCCCTCTTTTTTTTTAAATTTTATTTCTATTTTTTTTTTCAAATTTTAAGTGCAAAAATTAGTATTAATACTATTAATAAGAAATTAAAATGTTTTATTTAAAAATAAGCAGCAAAGAAAAATATTCATGGGGCCGGCTGCTCAACAAATAATTCCTAAAAATATTGAGCAGCGGCTGCTAAACAAAATAAGCTAAGCAGCTGCATGGGAACATGCTCTTAGTGTGTAGTAGTTCTGTATTTGGTAGTTCTCATGGATTTCTATTTTCATTTAATAGTTTCATGCTTTATTTCATCATGTTGGCTGCCTTGACAGTCGACACAATGTTTTTCCCTCGATCTTGTACTATATTTGGAGTTGCTTTGTGTTGAAATGTGGCAACTAATCAGCAAAGTACTGTACACTCAGCACGTATCCTCGTCGGGGTCTGGGGCTGGGCGGGAGTTCGAGGGCGGCAACCCCCGAGAAAGCGAGGGTTCGGGGGCGGCAGCCCCCGAGAAATTTTTTTTTGTTGTTTTTCGTTGATGAAAACTGACATTGTAATAAAACCCTAAAAAGGCCGACTTTGTTTGTTGCCCTAAAACGCATGTTATAAGCGGCTGGGATGCTTAAGGCATTGGAAGGTTGATGTACTGTTTTTACTGGTTGATAAGAAAGATTGGACGACTGTGTATGGTGGACGTAACCCATTCTGAGTGAACCACATTAAATCTCTGTGTTATCTGTGTCCTGTTTTATTTCTTTATCTTTTGTATTTAAATCTGCATATAATTGTTAGTTCATATTTGCTTCGGATCTGCTTGAAACCCTAACAATTGGTATCAGAGCGAGGTTTTCTGTAAATTGGCAGGACTTTCAGATTTGAGTGGGAGCAATGGAGGATTCCAAATTCAAGGTCGAAAAGTTTAATGGCCAGAATTATCAGTTATGGAAAATGCAGATGGAGGATTACCTGTATCAAAAGGATTTGTGGCGGCCATTGGAAGGAAAGGCAAAGAAACCGACCACAATATTAGATGAAGAGTGGGACATTTTAGATAGAAAGGCACTGGGATCCATTCGATTGTGCCTTGCGTCGTCTGTAGCATTCAATATAACAGAAGCAAAAATGACTATAGATTTGATGGCAACATTGGCTAAGTTGTATGAAAAACCCTTAGCTTCGAATAAGGTATTTCTTATGAAGCGTTTGTTTAATTTGAAAATGAGTGAGGGAGGATCTGTAGCGGAGCACTTAAATGAATTTAATACAATTACCAGTCAATTGTCTTCGGTAAAAATTACCTTTGCAGAAGAGGTTAGGGCTCTCTTGATTTTATGTTCTTTGCCAGAAAGCTGGAATAGCTTGGTTATGGCTGTAAGTAACTCTGTCTCTGGTAAAAATGCTTTGGTATTTGATGATATTGTTGGTGTTATCCTAAGCGAGGAAATGCGAAGGAAAAGCACAGGTGAGACTCCAACATCATCGGGTAGTGTTTTGAATGTGGAGAATAGAGGAAGATCAAAGGAAAGAGGAAAAGGCCCTGGGAATGAGAAGTCACGAGGGAAGTCAAAGAAAGGACGCTCTCAATCTAGAGGAAAGAAAGATTGCTGGTACTGCGGAAACCCTGGTCATCTAAAGAAAGACTGTTGGTCTCGGAAAAACAAAGAAGGAGAAAAAAATGAAAATGACAGTAAGGAAGCTAATATTGCAAGTAATACTTTACAAGATGCTTTAATCTTATGTTTGGGTAATGTTAATGATTCCTGGGTAATAGATTTTGGGGCTTCATTTCATGCTACACCCCATAGAAAATATTTTCTAGATTATGTTCAAGATGATTTTGGACAGGTATATTTGGGTGATGATGAGCCCTATCAAATTGTTGGAAAATGAAAGATAAAGATCAAGTTGCAGAATGGTAATGACTGGTTTCTGCAGGAGGTAAAACATGTTCCTAATTTAAGAAGAAATTGAATTTCTGGAGGGCAACTAGGTAGTGAAGGTTGCATAATTACCTTCTCAGACAGTATGTGGAAGGTCACTAAAGGATCATTAGTAGTAGCTAAAGGTGCGAAGGTAGGCACATTATATCTGTGTACTGGTAACACTTACTCTACCTTAGCTGCTACAGATAAAGTTACTGCAGGGACAACAACAATAAATGTTGCAAGAACATATTCGATAATGTGGCACCATAGGCTTGGGCACATGAGTGAGAAAGGGATGAAAATCCTTCACTCCAAAAATCTATTGCCAGGACTAAAGAAGATTGATTTAGAGTTCTGTGAAAACTGTGTTTATGGTAAACAGAAAAGAGTCAGATTTCTCAAGGTTGGGAAAGAGAAGAAGAGTGAGAAGTTAGAGCTTGTACATTCAGATGTATGGGGACCGGCTCAGGTATCATCTCTTGGTGGCTCTTGTTATTATGTTATTTTTATTGATGACTCAACCAGAAAAACATGGGTATATTTCCTAAAACAAAAATTAGATGTTTTTGAAACTTTTAAGAAATGGAAAGCTTTGGTTGAGAATGAGACGGGAAAAAAGTTGAAGTGTCTCAGATCGGATAATGGAGGTGAGTATTGCAACAAAGCATTTGAAGATTACTGTTCCTTAAATGGGATTCGAAAGAAGAAGACAGTTCCAGGAACTCCACAGGAAAATGGTGTGTCAGAGAGAATGAATAGGACCATCATGGAACGTGCGAGGAGCATGAGATTGCATGTTGAATTGCCCTTACATTTTTGGGCAGATGCTGTACATACTGCTGTCTATTTGATAAATAGAGGACCTTCAACCCCTTTGGATGGTGGTATTCCAGAGGAGGCATGGACTGGTAAAAAGGTAAATTATTTTTTTCTGAAAACTTTTGGTTGCGAAGCTTTTGTCCATGTTGATAAAGAAAACAGAACCAAGCTTGATGCTAAATCTCAGAAATGTACCTTCATTGGATATGGGATAGATGAATATGGCTATCGGTTATGGGATTTTGAAAATAAGAAAATAATTAGAAGTAGAGATGTTATATTCAATGAGAAGGTTATGTATAAAGAATAGATGCAGGAAAAGAAGCATGAACAGGACAAACAAGAATATGTGGTGTTGGATGAGATTCCTGAAAATGAAATGCCACAGGTACCTGATGCTCAGCAACAACAGATTGTCCCACAAACTCCTGCAAGTGTTAGACGTTCTACAAAGACAAGTAGACCCCCTGAAAGATTTTCTCCTTCTTTGTATTCTATTTTATTAACGGATTCTGGTGAACCAGAAGAATATGAAGAAGCAATGCGGGTGGATGCCAAGCAACAGTGGCAGCTAGGCATGAAAGAGGAGATGGACTCCTTGATGAAAAATAAGACTTGGGACTTAGTCCCTTTACCTGCAGAAAAAAGAGCCTTGCCTAACAAATGGGTTTATCGGCTGAAGGAGGAGGAAGGAGGTCAGAAAAGATATAAGGCCAGACTTGTGGTAAAAGGTTTTGCACAGAAAAAGGGTATAGATTATGATGAAATATTTTCTCCAGTTGTAAAAATGACTTCAATTAGAACTGTACTTAGTCTTGTGGATGCAGATGATTTACATCTTGAACAATTAGATGTCAAAACAGCTTTTCTCCATGGAGATTTGGAGGAGGAAATTTACATGTTACAACCACAGGGATATGAGGTCAAAGGTAAGGAGAACTTGGTGTGCAGGTTGAAGAAAAGTCTGTATGGCCTAAAGCAAGCACCCCGACAATGGTATTTAAAATTTGATAGTTTCATGGTTAAACACGGTTATCATAGATGTCATTCTGAGCATTGTGTATATTTTAAGAGATTTGATAATGACAGTTATATTATCCTGTTGCTTTATGTTGATGACATGCTTGTTGCTGGGTCTAACATGCAACATATAAATGATCTTAAACAGAAATTAGCCAGGTCATTTGCTATGAAGGATTTGGGTGCAGCTAAGCAAATTCTCGGTATGAGGATTACACGGGATAGGAAAAAGAGAACCTTGAATTTGTCCCAAAGTGAGTATATAAAGAAGGTGTTGAAAAGATTTAACATGCAGGATGCAAAAGCAGTTAGTACACCTTTGGCTAGTCATTTCAAATTGACTAAGGAGATGTGCCCAAAGGCACAGGAAGAGGTTAATAAAATGTCTAACATCCTGTATTCATCAGCTATTGGCAGTCTGATGTATGCAATGGTATGCACAAGGCCAGATATTGCACATGCAGTGGGAGTTGTGAGCAGGTTTATGAGTAATCTGGGTATGGAACATTGGAATGCTGTGAAATGGATTCTTCGATATTTGAAAGGAACTACTATGAAGGCATTATGTTTCAAAGGATCTAATGCTGCTCTGAGTGGATTTGTTGACTCTGATCTGGCGGGTGATATTGATTCACGGAGGAGTACTACAGGGTATGTTTTTACTATAGGGGGAACTGCAGTCAGTTGGATTTCTAGGCTGCAAAAGGTTGTTGCACTTTCAACCACTGAAGCTGAGTATGTTGCTGCTACAGAAGCCAACAAAGAGATGATTTGGTTGCAATGTTTTCTGAAGGAATTGGGTTAGACACAAGAGGATAGCCAGAGTGCCATTCATCTTGCGAAGAACTCTGCTTTTCATTCAAGGACAAAGCACATTCAACTCAGGTACCACTTCATCCGGACTATTTTGGAGGAGGGTCAGTTACGGCTTGAAAAGATTCACACAAGTGAGAATCTTGTCGATATGCTCACAAAGGCAGTTCCACATGAAAAGTTGATTTCTTCATCAGTTTCTATTGGTCTTCTTGATTGATAATAGTGGAATTTATACCAGTCAAGTCTTAGTGTTTTATCCAGCGGATGTTACATGTACAGTGGTGTTGTGTAGTATCAGTCTCCAAGTGGGAGATTGTTGAAATGTGGTGACTGATTAGCAAAGTACTGTACACTCAGTATGTATCCTTGCTGGGGTCTGGGGCTGAGCTGGGCTCTGGGCAGGGGTTCGGGGGCGGCAGCCCCCGAGAAAAAAATTTTTGCCGTTTTTCGTTGATGAAAACTGACATTGTAATAAAACCCTAAAAAGGCCGACTTTGTTTGTTGCCCTAAAACGCATGTTATAAGCGGCTGGGATGCTTAAGGCATTGGAAGGTTGATGTACTATTTTTGCTGGATAATAAGAAAGATTGGACGACTGTGTATGGTGGACGTAACCCATTCTGGGTGAACCACGTTAAATCTCTGTGTTATCTGTGTCCTGTTTTATTTCTTTATCTTTTGTATTTAAATATGCATATAATTGTTAGTTCATATTTGCTTCGGATCTGCTTGAAACCCTAACACTTTGTTGCAATCTTTGAGGGTTAGAAATTCCAGTAAATCATAGATCACGTCTGCGGGTCCTTAAATTATCAATTATACTTTTAATTGTTAATTTTTATAACCTAGATTGCTCAACAAATATCACAAAAAATAAACTATCTGATTTGTAACAATTAATACTCTGGATTATTTAACTAAATGAACAAAAGAAACCAAACACATAAACACAGATAACAACGATATACCCAGGAAACCCCAATGCAGGGAAAAACCTGCAAATGTTGAATCTTCTATTCAGCTTCAAGAGAAAACTTTCATTCGAGAAATCACTTCACGAATTTTCCAATCTCAGAAGAATCTCATTCTAGTTGCTACAACAATTTTACATATATAGCCTTGTTGATGAAAACATCAACTATGCAATCTAAGTGAAACTTTCCTCCCACAACACATCCTCTTGTTGAACATCCAACATGAGTTGCACTTAAGCAACTTCCACAATCACACCTTCCGAACTACAAAAAACTCAACACTCCCTCTTAGTGAGGAAGGTATTTTGCACAACACCCGGCTTATCCCTAAAGAATACAAACTTACTCTTCATAAAAGACTTCATCAGGATATTTGCTATTTGCTCACCCGTAGGAATGTATTGTAACTTGACTGATGGATCTAGCTCTTGATCAAAGAGCTCAACTAGAAGTTTCCAAAGCCAGATATCCTCACATGTAGCCATACTAGCTGCCATATACTCGGACTTTGCAGAACTTAGTGCAACTGACATCTGTTTCCTGATGTACCAAGAGACCACTCTTGATCTCAAACTGAAACAGCACCCTAAAGTGTTCTTCCTATCAGTTGCATTGTCTTCCCAATCTGCATCACAAAACCCCTCAAGCTTCACTCCATCCTGTCGAATCAACTGTGCCTCGGAGATACCTTGAAGGAATTGAAAATTGAATACTGAAGAAATCTGTGATATAAAACTTGGCTTCGTATTTATAGTTTATTTCTCTAATACCATGTTAATTTCTATAACCCAGCAACCAATTAATTGCTCAACAAATATCACTGAAAATAAACTATCTAATTTGTAAAAATTAATACTCTGGATTATTTAACTAAATGAACAACATAAGCAAATTCAAAAGAAACCAAACACATAAACACAGATAACAATGATATACCCAGGAAACCCCAATGCGGGGAAAACCTGCAAATGTTGAATCTTTTATTCAACTTCAAGAGAAAACTCTCATTCGAGAAATCATTTCACGAATCCTCCAATCTCAGAAGAATCTCATTCTAGTTGCTACAACGATCTTACATATATAGCCTTCTTGATGAAAACATCAACTATGCAAGATAAGTGAAACTTTCATCACAACACATCCTAAGAGAAACATTCTTTACATGACTTGGGAAAGGAACTTTCCTTACATGACATGCAAACTGGAAGTTTCCTTACATGACACGTGAGAAAGGAAACTTGTCTTACACAACTAAGACTATCCACACATAAAACCATTCTTGGAAATAACCTCACAACTCTAACAAACATTCTAAATACAAAATAGAAAATATCCTCTTGTTGAACATCCAACACGAGCTGCACTTAAGCAACTTCCACAATCACACCTTCTAAACTACAGAAAACTCAACATTAATAAACTGACGTAAATGTTTAGATTTCTGTAATTTTGGGGTGCAGCTCCAACCATGTATTCTCATGGCGGATTACTTTGAGTGGATGTTTCAGTGGACTTACAACAAATGATTATGCATGAGAATTTCCTATCGAGTAGGGTTAATGAATGGCTGGAAAATTATTATTTTTTAATGCAAAAGATCTAGATTTAGTCTGTTGTACTAGTAATTTGTAAATAAAGATCAAATGAATACGTAGATAATGGTCTTAAATACCACATCCTTCTCTCCTTCGATATTGCACATCCAAAAGCGTTAGGGTTTAGTGTTAAGGTTGAGCCAATGATTGCATGCTCGAGAAGGGCAAAGTGTGTTTTCTAATGGATCCATTGTGCAACTCTAAAAGATAGTTTCTATGTAGTTTATGGCTGGAATGAATTTAGCGTCTATGCATAATAGTGAGTCATGCCTTTTGGAGAATTGATGAAACATTATCTACCATTTTGTGTATCGAGTGAAGAAAACGAGATAAATAGCTCTCATTAGAGTGGTTTTGAGAAAAGATTTACAACCTTTTTGTTGTAGATTGTCAAAGGTATGACCAGAATTATTTTTTATTAGCATTGTGCATCATTTCCTGAAATCAAGATAGCTATTTTATGGATCTTTTCTAAGGATAACTGTCTTTCTTGATGATTTATAGTCGGTATTGCATACTTGATAGGTCGAGGAATGAATGGGTTTGAAACCGTATCTCAAATATTTGTGTGAATGGGAGAGCGGCAATACTATTTCTTGACTCGCCTGCCTTCAAGTACATTACGCCTTACCTTACATACATATAATCTTATATTATCCAACGGGAATAAAATAAGACTGATGTATGATTGGATGGGTTCACTGTGGGTCACTGCACGCACTCCCTCCATTGCTTCATTGACTTAGTGTCGTATTCCTCATTGACCCAATCGAGGGAATCACATCATTCAATAAAATACTTTTTAACGTTGCATATTAATGTGGTACCCCCAATTACTGTGTCCAAACACAAATTTACATTCATTCCAAAGAATTTGGTGCATTCTATAGAGCTTGCGGTGCACATCACCATCTCATGTCATATGGTTGATAAATAATATGAGGCATTTAATATAATTTTAAAGTATTTTAAACTGAGTTGTAGGGGATTCAGACAGAAAGAACATAGGACTGGTAGAGAAGAAGTAATGTGACAGAAAAGAGTTCAACTGGCAAAGAGAATTGGTTGCAGCAATTACAAAACTCATTTGTAATAAGGTGTTTATAATTATATTGATTTTATATCTCATTGTTTTTCACTAAGTGGGTGCTCAATGTAGGGGTTGGTGCTCCTTGAGTTGGTGCTCAGAATAGATTAGGGGTTGGTGCTCCTTGAGTTGGTGCTCAGAATAGATTAGGGGTTGGTGCTCCTTTGGGTAGGTGCCCATAGATTGTTAGGGGTTGGTGCTCCTTTGGGTAGGTACCCATAAATTATTAGGGGTTGGTGCTCCTTGGGTTGGTGCCCTAAATATTGTAAAATTGTTATTTCATTGTGAGGCTAGATTGGAGTAGTAGATCTCCAGTAGCATTTCTCACCAAGGTTTTTCCCACATTGGGTTTTCCTCATATATCTGATGTTATGTGATATTCTCTTGTGTGTGGTCGCTTGTTAGTATTTTCTTTATCCTACCAATTGCACACATTGTTTGAAATTGTTTATATAATCACTTATTCACCCCCCCTCTCAGTGATATCTTGTGTTCTATAATTAAACCCTAACCCTATACCAAATTGAACCCTAAACATGACACTAAACCAAATTGAACCTTACTCTAACCCTAACTCAAATAAAATCAAATCCTAACACCGAACTAATTTGAACCTTAATCCTATACCAAATTAATCCCTAACCCTAATACTAGAAACAATAACCCTATACCACATATATCACTAAACCAAATTGAAATTTAATCCTAGCCCTAACATTAACTCTAACTCAAGTCAAATTGAGCTCTAACACAAAACTAATTTAAACCTTAACCCTGTACCAAATTGATTCCTAACCCTAACACTAGGAACCCTGACCATATAGAAAATTGAATACGAAACATAACACTAAACCAAATTAAACCTTAACCCTAACCCAAATCAAATTGATCCCTAACACAAAACTGATTTGAATCTTAACCCTATACCAAATGGATCCCTAACCCTAATACTAGAAACCAATTTGAACTTTAATACTAGACCAAACTAAGTTATAACCCTAAATCAAATTGAACCCAAATCTTGAACCATGTTGAATCATATCTCTTAACACTTAACCAAACCCAACACTAACCCTAAAAACAATTGAATTGTAACCCTAACAGTGAATGGAATTGAATCATAACCCTAATACTAATTTAATTGTAACCTTAACCTTGAATGAAATTGAACCATAACACTAACTATAAATAAAATTGAACCCTGACGCTATATCAAATTGAGCTCTACCCCTAACACTAAAATAAAGTACATTATAATCTTAAATCAAATTAAAAACCAAACCCTAAACTAAAATAAACCCAAATCATAAACTAAATTAAACCCAAATCCTAAACCAAATCAAATTCTAACTTTAACACTAAATTAAATCTAACCCTACCCCTAAATGTAGTTATGCTTACCCTAACCCTAACTTTGATATAAACCTTAAACATAATTGTAACCCTAACAAATACTAATCCTAACCATAAACTTAACCCTAACCCTAACCCTAACCCTAACCCTACTTGTTACTATAATCCTAGACCCTAACCCTAACTATAATCCTAAACCTAAATCAAATCCTAACCTTTATCTTATACCCTAATTGTAACCTTAACCTTGAATGAACTTGAACCATAACACTAACTATATAAAAAAAAAAGAACCCTAACTCTAGACCAAATTGAGCTCTACCCCTAACACTAAAATAAAATACATTGTAATCTTAAATTAAATTAAACATTAACCCTAAACTAAACCAAAACCAAATCATAAACTAAATTAAACTCAAATCTTAAACCAAATCAAACTCTAACTTTAACACTAAACCAAATCTAACCCTAACCCTAACTGTAATTATTCTTATACTAACCCTAACTTTTATATAAACCTTAAACATAATTGTAACCCTAACAAATAATGACCCTAACCATAAACTTAACCCTAACATGACACCCCAATCCTAACAATAATCCTTACTTTAATCTTAGACCCTAACCCTAACTATAAACCTAAACCTAAACCAAATCCTCATCTTGATGCTTACCCTAACCATGATATAAACCCTAACCATTATCATAACTCTAACACTAAACCCTAATCCTAATCATAACCCTAACCCTAACCCTTACTATACAATTATGCTTACCATCACCCTAACTTTGATATAAACCCTAAACATAATTGTAACCCTAACCCTAACAATATTTCTAACTGTAATCCTAACGATAACCATAATCCTAAAATTAGACTAAATCATAACCTTAATGCTAACCCTAACCATGGTATAAACCTTAACCATTATCATTACTTTAACACTAAACCCTAACCCTAACCCTAAACCCAACCCTTACTATAATTATGCTTACCCTAACCCTAACTTTGATATAAACCCTAAATATAATTGTAACCCTAACAATAAACCCTAACCCCAACCCTTTCCTTAACCCTAACAATAATCTTAAATCCTAACCCTAACCATAATCCTAAACTTAAACCAAATCCTACATAACCCTAACCATAATCCTAAACTTAAACTGAACCCTAACCTTGATGCTAACCCTAACCCTTACCCTAGCAATTATGTAAACCTTAACCCTAACCACAACCACAACCACAATACTGAAATATTTTCCTACAATACTAACCCTAATTGTAGCTTAACCTTAAAACCATAACCTAAGGTTAACCCTAACCCTAATTGTCCTTGAACCATATTGATAATTAAACAATAACTCAAACCATATTTGAACCCTGACCATAACCAAAAAAATTATTATACAATAGTAACCTTAATTATAATATAACATTAACCCTAATTCTAATTTAAACCTAATTGTGTTCGAACCATAATGCTAATTAAACTATACATTGAACGATATTTGAACCCACCATAACCTTAAAATTTATCCTACAATAGTAACATTAATCATAACATAGCATTAACTGTAATCCTAATTTAACCCCACCCTTACCCAAGCATTATCCTATAATACTAACCCTAATTATAGTGCAACCTTAAACCTAAACATAATCTTACCTTAATCTAACCCTAAACTTAAATCTAACCTAACGTTAACTCTAACCTTAATCCTAAACCCTAATACTAAAAATAATCCTAAGCCCTAATCTTGAAACCAAACCCTAACCCTAACCTTATATCTTAACTTTATTCATAACTAAAATCCAATCCCTAACACTAACCAAGATGTAAACCCTAACACTAACCATGATGTAAACACTAACCCTAACCATAATCTTAAGCCCTAACCATGATCTAATTTCAAACCCTGACCATTTTACCTAACCCTAACCATGATGTAAACCCTAATTATAATCCTAACCCTAACCCTTAACGCCAATCCTAACCCTATGATATAAACCCTAACCCTAGACATAATCCTAACCATAATCCTAAATCTTAAGCCTAACCATAATCTTAACCCTAATCCTAACCCTAACCCTAGACATAATCCTAACCATAACCCTAAATCCTTAGCCTAACCATAATCTTAACCCTAACTTGAACCTTAACCATGATGTAAATTCAAACCCTAACCATTAACTTGACCATAACAATGATAGAAACCCAAACTATAATCTTAACCCTAACTCTTAACCCTAACCCTAACCCTAACCCTAACCCTATGATATAAACCCTAAACCTAGACATAGTCCTAACTTTAATTTTAACCCTAACCCTAACCATGATGTAAAGCGAAAGCCTAACCATTAGCCTAACCCTCAAAATGATGTAAACCCTAGCTATAATCCTAATCCTAACCCTAACCCTATGATATAAACCCTAGCCCTAGACATAAATATATTTTCATAACATATTTTGTGCTACTATTTATTTGTGATATATATGTGATTCTCTAAGAAGTGTGACATTAAATAATCATAAATCAAATTATAATTATAACCCTAACTCTAACTATAATTATGGTTACACTAAAAATAAACCTTAATCCTAACCATAAGCTTAACCCTAACACTAAACCTTAACCATAACCCTAACCATAATCCTAAACCTAAAGCAAACCCTAACCATTATCATAACCCTAACCCTAACCCTAACAATGATGTAAACCTTATCCCTAACCATAATACTGACCTTAACCTTAATACTAAACCCTAGCCCTAACCCTACATTAAACAATCATAAATCAAATCATAATCCTAACCCTACTGCCAGTTATAATTATCACCCTAACCTTGACGCTAATTGTAACCATGATATAAACCCTAACCATTATCATAACCTTAATCCTGAAACCTAAAGCTAATAATAACCCTAACAATGATGTAAACCTTAGCCTTTACCATAATAGCTTAACCCTAACCCTAACCCTAACCCTAACAATAATCCTAAATCTTAACTGTAACCATAATTCTAAACCTAGACCAAACCCTAACCTTGATGTGAATCCTAACCGTAGCCCTAACAATGATGTAAACCTTAGCCTTAACCATAATAGTAACCTTAACCCTAACCCTGTCTGTAACCATAATATTGACCATTAAATAATGTTTTATACTCTCATTAAGTAAAGTCTAATATATATCTTACATTTTAGTATATGCTTTAATCTTGTAACACATACATATTTATTAAAAATAGTCTAAATGGATATACAAAATTTTATATATCTCCACATAATAATTTAATAATATTATAATACTATAATATAATTCAATTCAAAAAAAAATACTATATAATTATATATTAAATTTACGTATTTTCTATAGATTAAATTAAAATTTAAGATATATATGCTAGTGTAATATTTAGAAGCTTAGAAACTATAATGACTACTAGTACCTTCTCTTAAAAGCTAAGAAAATGTCTTAGAAAAAATAAATTAGAAAATTCTTCACTTAAATGATATAACTATTTTATAGATGATTATTTAATAAAAAAATAATGATCAAGAAAAACAAAGCAAGAGCTTCTAAAAGTTGTTAATTCCAATTAACAAAAGAAATAACATTTTAAAAAATATTGAACGTTCCACAAATCTTTAAAAAAAAGAAACAATCAATATAATCGTAATGAATTATGATCATTTCATTTTTTAAAACATTCAAAAGCTGAACCAGATATCTTAAGTACATTTAATAAATAAAAAACATAATTAATTTTGGTAACTTCACCCTCGGGTTAACATTGGATTAATAAACTGGTTGTACAGGTAAACCACTTACATTTTACAGCGAGGCAGGCGATCAGAAGCCTGTTTGCTTTAACGCCACGTGTCATCCACAAGTAGTTGACCGGCCAACTCCGTCAATTTCACCATCATTAATAACTGCAACTCCCCCAGACAAATTGGGTGTCATGCCTCGCCAAAAGTGGTAAAACATGCAAAACTTGTGAACCAGGTAGTATTTGACCTTTTTTTTCCCCCTTGCAAATTAAACTGTACATAAATCAATCTGTTTCCCACTAAGGCTCTATTTACTCTAAAGTTTCTGTTCATTTATATATATATATAATTTAAAAGTGAACAGTTTAAATGAGTTATTTAAGGAGGTAAAACATTTTAAATGGGTGAGATTAAAGAAAAAATGATTATGCTTCTTTTATTCAGAATTAGAACAATTGAATGACAAGAACATTTAATTTTAGAGTGTGACACTTATAGTAACATTCAAATCGATTATTTAATATTATGATAATTTCTATATAAAATCTGTTTAAAGAAGAAAAGATTGAAAAATGTAGCAGAGATTATTGTCATAATAAGTAAGAAATAATCAACAATACTATTAATTAAGAAAGTTGAACTGATTAGGTCCAATATCCCTTAATCTAAGTGGGTTTGATCTTCGAGTAGTGAAAATAGTTTTCAGATGGAAGAAGTCCCTAGAGATTCTAATAGGTCATATGTATGAGCATCACCTCCATGCAATGAGTATTAATTAGACCACTCATACTTGTGAAAAACGAATTTGTGTGATCCACTACTAATAAAATACAAAATCGATAAATTTAACTCAAACTTCATAATTAGATTTTAATGGAACAATATAAATTGATATATACAAACAAATACCTATACAAAGAATTAGTACTAAGTAGAACATTCTTTTTTTTTGGCGAAAATGGCAAGCCACTAAATAATATTAATTTGATTGGGCCTCCTCTTAGTACTAAGTAGAACATTCATATTCATGAAAAAATGAATTTGTGAAACACATTCTAATACTTAATCTATATGAGCATCACTTCGATGCAATGAGTATCATGTTGACCATTTATACTCTTGGAAAATGAATTTGTGTGAACCACTACTAACAAAATATAAAATCAATAAATCCAACTCAAACTTCCCAATTAAACTTTAATGAAACAATACCTAGTAACCTATATAAGCATCGCCTAGATAGTAAACCATTCATACTTGATTCACAAATTCATTTTTAACATCTATATGAGCATATCACCTAGATGCAACGAGTATCAAGTGGATCATTCATCCTCGTGAAAAATGAATTTGTGGGTACCACTAATAATAGCATACAAAATCAATAAATCCAATTCAAACTTCACAATTTAATTTTAGTAACAATATAATTTGATACATGCAAACAAATACCTTATATTAAAGACATGAAATACCCAATCAATTATTTCATTAGAATAGTGTTTCATCAACGTTTAATGTCACACAATCACCCAATCCATTATTTCATTAGACTAGTGTTTTCTTTATCAACATTTTGGATCCCAGAAATGCAATTGAAAAACATCGATGAAGAAAATACCCAAGAATGCAATCAAAAAACCCTAATGAAAAAAATTAGTTTACATAGTCTAATCTATAAAATTCCTCCACTTATCATCAAAGGCTGATGAAAAATATAAAGCTACATAGTTTAATACAAATAATATCTTCTACTTGTCATAGAAACAAATAATATTTTTCCAAATGAAATATTTATTCTGATGATAAATCATAGAATGTGAAGGGAAACACTAATAAAAAAGACAAGTTTAACAGTTTACATATTCAAATCTAAAAAATAACCTTTTATTATCATAAAAAACAAATATTTTTTCAAAGAAATATTCATTTAGACCATAAAATATGAATCCAAATAAAAAAAATTAACTGAACTAAAAAACAAGATATATTTTAAACTATCGTAATAAAATAAATCGGAGAAAACAAAAAAAATCAAACTTGAACGCTGTTAAGATAATCCTCGACTAAGTCAAGGATTTCATATATTAAAAAATTAGTGCCAAAAACATGACTTGTATGGTGAAGAATCGTGAAACGCAAAAGGAATCAGGCGCAGCCCGTTCACAGTATCGATTGATTGTAAAGCACGTCAGAAGTTATAAATCCGATCACCCATATTTAATGCTCCCAACAATTAATGACCATCTTATTCATTTAATGCGGTCCCTCGAGTAGTTGCATGTCCACAATCTTCCACCGCCACATTTACCATGCATTAATTACTATCGCAGAGAGAAAGTGCAAGATCAATTCAACCTCCACCACACCTACCCAAATTGCAGTGAATATCCATGTGCATGTCTCTGCAACACTCTTACAGCTCTGCAATTCATAATCAATTCAATGTACAGATCAAACACAGCCCAAAAATTAATGAATTCTGAACAACCCAATAAATTTCTTTTATGAAAATCCAACACCCACATGACAATTCCAATCAAGAAAGGATACCCAGATGAGAACAGCAGAATGATCCCAGATGATTTTGATCAGTCAAATCAAAAGATAAATCTTCAAAAATCAGTTTTTGATAAGAGACTAAACTTTCAGTCTAAACACTCTTATTTTGGATCACACCCCATCATCACGATTTTATCGAGATTACAAACAGAAAGTAAGAGAATATAAAGAAATAAATTGAACAATTGATGAAGAAAATCTCAGTTGAATCAAAAAGAGCAATTATTAACCAGTTTTTTGACTTGCAAGTTGCGATCTTTACCTCTGTATATTGCGATTCAGATGTTCAGAGGATGTGTAATCTGATCAGACGGTGAATTAACATAATACTTGAAGATTACCAGAGCCATGGGCTTGGTTGAAGACAAAACCAGTGATCGCAGGTCCTTGTTAAGGCTGATTGCTGAATCTATCAGGTGATAGCAGGGCCTCTGGATCTCCTGATCTCAGTCTGCTTGGTGTGAACACAGAAAAACTTGATCTTTTAACAAACAAGGGACTGGTCATGGACTGTGCTCTGCCTGACTGTTGATGAACTCTCAAAATTGGAGGGCTCAAGCTGCCGCCTCTAATTCTACTTATGCTTCCTCCTCCATGCCTGAAATCCCTCCTATAACGCCTGTGACTGTAATCTCTTGCAGGGGACATGATCATTGAAGAAAAAATGGAAGCAGAGGCAGAAGCAGAAGCAGAGGCAGAGGCAGAGGCAGAGGCAGAGGCAGAGGCAGAGCCTCCTCTGGTTCTGTGAAAAAAAGGAGACCTTAAGGAGAAAAGCCCACTTCCCTTTGAATTAAATTTCTTGAATGCCCTCTTCCATGGTGAAGAAGCAGAAGCAGAGGTTTCTGTCATCAATAAGGACTCAAAAGAAGCCTCTGCATTCCCACTGTAATGCTCATTACCAGAGCACCCAAATGAATAAGATCTTGTCAAAACAGGCTTACTGAAAGCAAGATTTTCAGCACCCAAATCCTCAAGCTTACTAAAAGTACTAAAAGCAAGATTTTCAGCCCCCAAATCCTCAAGCTTACTAAAAGTACTGAAAGCAAGATTTTCAGCACCCAAATCCTCAAGCTTACTAAAAGCAAAATTTTCAGCACCCAAATCCTCAAAAGTTTCCTCAGGACGAGCTTCGTGATCTGTGGTGGATTGCACATCAGTGAATCCCCCCCGTGTCGCATTCCTCTGCCCATCACTATTCCTACTGATAGCATTGTTGTTTTGCTCCTCAGATCTGAAGCTGTCATGTACGACACCGGCAATGCCATACTCCAGATTGGGACGTACTCTGGCCGCCATGGCAGGAACAAAAGGGCAACTTCCAACATGACTACTGTTGTTATTCCAATTCACTACTATGTTTGCTCTGCAAAGCGGACAATTTGCATGGGACCGCAGCCAGACATCAATACAGTTAACATGAAAAGCATGGCTGCATTTGGGAAGAACTCTCAGAGCTTCTCTCTCTTTGAACTCCAACAAACAAACAGAGCATTCAAGACCACCATCCCAAAACTTGTCTTCATCTCCCCCCTTTCTGAAAATGAACAGGGGAATGGACTTTATCACAGCTTCATCCAGACCATAACTGCCATTGAAGATTTGCCAGGCCTCTGGGTCCTGAAACAGCATTCCTCCATCATCCAGCTCCGGGGATTCGAACCCACGACGCCTTGGACATGATTTGCAGTACTTGTAGACGAATTTGTAGTAGCTTACTATTAGCAGAGCACTGCCTAGAACTGCAATCATGGCTATAAGGGCTGGGCTTAAGGTGGCGACTCTGTTTTTTGGTCCTGGTTCGAATCCCACTACTGGAGGAGGAGCTGCTCCCCATCCGAACTCATATAACACAGGTGAGCCAGACGCATCCCAGTCATGGGATTTCTGTGGAGCTGAACTCATATCAAAATGCAGAGCATAATACAGTGCCCGAGTCATTTAATGGTGGAAAACCAGGAGGAGGAACTCCATACAGAGAGAAGAACAGAGCATGATTGCAGGACAGATGGGAAAACAGATGTTGTGATTGAATGAATGGGCTTGGAAATGTGAAACAGTGAATGGTAGAGGAGAAGTAGTTTGATGGAGCTGCATTGAATGATCGCCTGATACTTCCGGTTGAGGTGCTGTCACATTTATTAGTAACATACTTACCAAATATTTTATTGGTTCATGCTTCCCTCCCCTATTTTGGAGTGTCAATCAAACATTTATATAGGTATACGTATTTTACAATTCAGCTCAAGTAGTACAAGACGTTGAAGGAACCCCACTCTTTCCACCATTTTGATTATTCTTCATTAGATTTTCACTAATTTGTTGTTTCTCGATTCAATTAAGTAAGAACTTTTTCATATCAACCATTTAGATATATTCTATGATACATCTAGAGTACATATGTAAAAAGAAAATCTTTTTAAAAAGGGTATTGGCTCTTTTTATATATATAAAAGTTTGTTATTATTAGGATGTGATTTTGTTTTAATATATTTTATTTGTTTGTTGCATTAGTTTGTGAAGAAGATAAAGATGAGAGCTGAAGCTATTTTGGTTTCAAAACATATCTTTCGTACAACATGATAGCGACGTGTTAGTCAATCACAGTCGTTTATTGCAAAATCACCGGTGTAAAACGCACGACTAACACGCGTGTTAGTCAATCCGTACTGTCGTTTTGGAGGCAGAATAGACGCATCCAAAGATGAGAGGGTAGAGTTTGTGAAGAAGATAAAGATGACGAGGATTGGGACCCTCTCGTAGGTATTTTCGGTCCTGCTAATGTAGGGTAAATCAAGTGATTGAGACCCACTTCCTTTTTTGGTGTCTATGTAGGAATGTTGTCGATTGTATTTTGTAATTAATTAAAAATTAAAAATTAGTTGTATTTTGATTTTAAATTAATGAATAAATACGGTCAATAGTGCTATCTATCCCTCTTTACACAATTCACCTCATCTCTTCATTGGTCAACCTTAAACCACACATACTAAGCAACATATTAAGCCTAGAGAATGTTAGTCAACTCCTAGTGTTTAACACTTTTAAGTCTAGAAGTGTATTCTTGGTGTGACCACATACATTAAGAAACATTTAAAGTCTAGAAAATGTCACACAACTATCAATGTTTAACACTTTTAAGCCTAGAAGTGTAAGCTTGGTGTGCGTCGTTTAAGTCGTTCCCTCTTGACTATTAGAGTTGTTGCTTAGTAGCTTGGTGTGTTTCTTATGTTTTATGCTCTGGGTATTGGTCGTATTTGGACTGTAGGAGTGTGATTTAAATCCACTTTTTTCTGTGAATATGTGTAATACTAATGATATGAGATTTCCATAATCCATAGTTTCATCTTATGTATCTCTTAGTTCTCTTCTATCCTTGTGATGGATCATGATTTGAAACGTTGATACAAAAAAATCTCACATGGTCCAATCCAAAAGAATAGCACTAGCAATGTGTAATATTATTTTTTATAAATGATAACACAAATACTCTTTTGACAAAATTAGTAAAGTATTTAAGTTCTAATAAATGATTTATAAGGACATGCTTATATCATGAATGTAATTGTTAGACATTAAACAACCTTAATGTATTGTCCCCACTTGATAGACATTAAATGTATAAATAAATACACATATATCAACCTTAAATTTAATGTTGACCTACAATCATTTTTTCTTTTTGTCAATCAGAAAGATTGTTCAACAATTTTTTTCCCTTTTGTTAGTATATACTAATTTCATTTTATGAAATTTTGTATTAACTTAAAATATCTTTTATGATAATAGGCTATTGAAGATTCATCTACTAAGTGAAGTTAACCTTAGATGACAATGTGAAGATTCATCTAATAAAGTTTATTTTTCATGGAATTTAGGTTACAATCACACAAAACAAATTAGTTAAAATAAACAACAAACCCTAATGTTGGCAAGAGCATTGCAATTGCTTCTCGTTTCGCAAATGTGATCTAAACAATGATGTTGCATACAACTCATTCAACAATGCTATCTGATCCTACATAGATGATTCACCTCATCTCTTCACCGTTAGAGTTGTTGCTCAGTAGCTTAGGTTTGTTTCTTATGTTTTATGATCTAGATATTGGTCCTATTTGGACTCTAGGATTGTGATTTAAATTCACATTTTTTTGTGAATGTGTAATATTAATGATATGAGATTTCCACAATCCGCAATTTCATCTTATGTATCTCTTAATTCTCTTCTATCCTAGTGATGGATCACGGAGTATGATTTAGAACATTGATACAAACAAATCTCACACAATCCAATCCAAAAAGAATAGCATTAGCAATGTGTAATATTTTTTTTTATAGATGATAATGCAAACACTCAATTAGCAAAATTAGTAAAGTATTTAGGGTCTAATAAATGATCTATAAGGACATGTGTATATCTTGAATGTGATTGTTATGTCTTTAATATATCTTTTGGTTTTTATTATTGGAAATAGGAACTTCAAATTTAGAGGGTAATTATCACTAAGATCGTTTTCTTGATTTATCAATTAGAAATGACATTATAGATCATTTGGAATATTTATGTTTTTTTTTTAATGTTAATATCTGAGAGTTGTGTTTAATTGTGTTCGTAGATTAACATTACAATATTTTTTTGACAATATTTTGGAGTGTCAATCAAAACACTTATATATATGTATTTTACAATTCAACTGAGGAGTCGTTGAAGGAACCCCACTCTTTCCATGATTTTGATTATTCTTAATAGATCATCCTTTTAATTAATGATGTTAGATTTCCACAATCTATTGTGTTAACTTTGTTGTTTGTGGATTCAATTGTGTGTGAGCTTTTTGACATCAACGATTCGGGTCACACACTTTGTGATGCATCCATCATCTAGATGAGAGAATACATAAGGAGAAGGAAAATCTTCTTAAAAGTGGATAAGTTCTTTTTTTTATATAAAAATTTGCTATTAGTGTGTGACTATAATTTAGTATATTTTATTTTTTTGTTTCATTCATTTGTAAAGAAGAAGATCAAGATGAAAAGGATTGGGATGTTTTCATGGATACTTTGAACCCCATTGATGTATAGGGTAAATCAAGTGATCGAGGCTCGCCTTCTCTTGACGACATCTATGCAAGGAACATAATGCATCGTTGATTATATTTTTTAGTACTTAAAAATAAAAAATAAAAAAGTTGCATTTTGATTTTAAACTAATTAATAAATACGCTCAATGGTGTTATTTGATCCCTACATAGATAATATCCCCTCCTCTCCTCACTATTATTGTCGTTGCTTAGCAACTTGTTTCTTATGTTTTATGGTGTAAGTATTGGTCATGTTTGGGCTCTAGAGGTGTGATTTTTTATCCACCTTTTTTTTAATGTGTAATATTCTTTTTATTATAAATGATAATGCAAACACTTATTCATCAAAAAATTTGGTAAAGTATTTAGGTTCTTATAAACGATCTATAGGACATATATCATGAAGGTGATTGACAAGTCTTTAATATTTTTTGTGTTTTTTATTATTGGGAGTAGGAAATGGGGTATTTATCACTAAGATCATTTTCATGATTTATCTTTTAGAAATGACACTATAGATAGTATGGAGTGTTTTTCTTTCTAATGTTTTTTATTAAGGAAAATCAGGTTTTAAGGGACCCGAAACCCGCTTACATAACGAAAAGATAAGCAATTAGAGAAACTGGAGAAGACAGAATAAAGAGAGAAAGGCTGCAAAAGAACAACACAAAAGACAACAGCCAAAGTAAAGAACAACAAGAGGCCAGCGAGAGACTCGCACACCTAAAACAAAATTACATTTCAGGTGAAAATCTTTATAGTCTCTTCCGCATTCTTTCTAATGTTAATATGTGAGAATTATGTTTAATTGTGTTCATGGATTAACAGATGTCACAATATTTTTTTGTCATTTCCTTATGTGAGTGCTTTAGTTATATAGTTATTTGACTATATTTTAGTCTAATTTAAAACATACCACTCACATATTCATGCGTGAAGATTAGAATAAGTTTGATCTAGGCATATTATATTGTGAATGACTAATAAGATGGAAAATGTGAACTTTTCCATGCCTTGTAGCATTGTATCTTAAAAAGTGATGTTGATTTGATTACATCGTATTGTCCCTACTTGATGAACATTAAATGTATAGATATATACTTATATATATCAACCATTTTCAATGTTGACCTAGAATTTTATTTTTTTTTGGTAGATGGGAAAGATTGTTCAACAGCATTATTCTCTTTTATTAGAATTAGTAAATTTTATACTACAAAATTTTGTATTAACTTAAAGATACCTTATATGATAATAAGCTAAAGAAGATTCATCTATTAAATGAAGTTAGTCTTCAATGTTCATAAGAAGGATTTGATGTTCCTGCATATTTATTTATGTTCATTTCTTACAATTTTTCGAGTTGAACTGGAAGGACAATAATATATAAATGTATATAATGTATAGGGATATAAGTGTTTGTATGTATAGATTATATTAAAAAAAATTATTAGTTATTCTGATTAGATTCTATTAAACGATTAATAGGTACATCTACCATGAAGGTGATTGTTAAGTCTTTAATAATTTTGTGGGTTTTTTTTTCGAACTTTTAAGAACCTCAAATTTAGAGACAATTGCCATTAACATATTTTTTAATATATTATTAAAGAATATGACATTATATATTATTAACTTTAATATGTCAAAATTATGTTTAATTGTGTTTGTGGATTAACATCACAATTTTTTTTTTGTCATTGGTCTTATGTAAGTACTTTAGTTATAGAGTTATTCATGGATATTTTAGTTTCATTTCAAACCTACCACCCAAGTAAGTATGTATGGAGGTTGGAGTAAGTTTGATTTTTAAGCATACTCTACTTCTATGTGACTAATTGATTGGCAATTGTGGACTTTTTGTGTCTTGTAACATTGTACTTTGAAAAAAGTGATGTTGATTGAATTACCAGGCATTGTCCCCACTTGATGGACATTAAATGTACATATAAATGTTCATATATATATCGACTATTATAAGTGTTGACTTAGAATTGTTTTTTTCTTTTTGTAGATGAGAAAGATTGTTCAACAACATTGTTCGCTTTTATTAGTATATTACTAAAGTCTATATTACAAATTTTTTTATTAATTTAAAGACATGTTGTATGATAGTAGACTAAAAAAGATTCATCTATTAAATGAAGTTAGCCTTTAATTATCATAATAAGGATTTGATATTCTTGCATATTTATTATATGTTCATTTCTTACAATTTTTTCAAGTTAAATTGAAAGGACAATAATATGTATAAATCTATATATTTTATAGGGATATAAATATTTGTATGTAGAGATTCTATTAAACGATTGATAGGTACATATATCATGTTTGTGATTATTAAGTCTCCAATATTTTTGTGGTTTTTATTTTCGAAAGTAGGAACCTGAAATTAAGGGGCAACTCTCATTAAGAATATTTCCTTAATTTATCATTTAGGAATGGCATTATAGATCATTTGGAATTTTTATGTATTTTTGTATCTAACTCTAATATGTGAGAGTTATGTTTACTTGTGTTCGTGAATTAACATCACAATATTTTTGACATTGTCTTATGCGAGTACTTTGATTATACAGTTATTCATTTAGTCTAATTAAAGCCTACCACTCGCATATATATGCATAGAAGTTGGAGTAGGTTTGATTTAAGATATTCTACTTCTGTATTGATTGACAATTGTGGGCTTTTCTATGCCTTGTAATATATTGTACCTTGAAAAAAATTATGTTGATTCAATTACAACATATTGTCCATTGATAGACATTAAATATATAGATTAAATACACATATTCAATCATAAATTTAATAATGACCTACAATTATTTTTTGGTTTTGTAGGTAAAAAAAATCAACATTATTCTTTTTTTCAATATATATACTTAAATTTGTATTATAAAATTTTATATAAACTAAAAATATTTTTTATGATAACAGACTAATGAAGATTCATCTACTAAATGAAGGTAACCTTTAATGAATAAGAAACAACAAACCCCAGTGTTGACAAGAGCATTGCAATTGCTCGTACTTTAAAGATGTGATCTAAATCATTATGTTGCATTGAACTCGTTCTCTTCCTTTTATTACACAAAATAAAACTCCAAAAGATTGTGTAATGCAATTCAAACCCATGTTTTACTCAAATCTAGATAATGTAGTTATTTATTTCATTTCATTAACACTAAATTTGTGATACAACTTTAAAGATTTGATTATGAGTTGATCATAAGGTTTCACCATAGGTAGTTATTCATTTAATATCGTACCATTCTTCTTACTACTAAAGAAATAATGAGATTCTTTTAAAAAACTAAGATTAATTAATTGATTATAAAAAATAGTTAGCTATATATTTTATAGTATTTTTAAATTTTAATTTTATATATATATATATATATATATATAGTATTTTTTTAATTTAGTTTCAAATGTTTTATGGATTTATCTTTTTATAGAAGTTTTTTCCTACTACAAATCTCTTAATAGAGGTTTATAGTGGTACAAATATTTATAATCTTTGTAGCCTTGTCCACCAACTATTATATAGAAGGGCTTTGCAAAAAAATTAAATGTGCATTATTTAGTTGTGTGTGTGTGGACTATTTGGTAGTACCTTTGAATTCTTGTACGAATTTTATTTGTGAATATTATTTGTTCTATTGAATTGAATTATAGTCTTTTAATTTATTAATATGTTAGAAAGTAAAATTCAAGTTGAGTTTTATATCAAAAATTCTTGAGATAGATGTTACGCTCCTAACTCTATAGTGTGTATTGTGTTATGAGTATTCAACTTGTGGCTACCTTAACTCTTAAATAAGTTGCATAAACATTATTATATTCATACATATGTATTTAGATCATCCTAGGAGTTATACTTAAGTATCTAAGTTGCCCTAGGTGGTATCCAAGGCATAAGTATGGTATATATAGGAGGTATAGGTTAGTTGTTATCATCATGTTGAGGATTGTGTTCTTTGTGAAGATTATTGGAGGTATCCCCCTCGAACTGGATTAGGAGATTTCCCCCTCAAAACAACATATTGTTATCAATTATTTGTAGCATATTTGTTTTTTATTTAGTTAGTAGGGAAAGGGCTCTAATCCCAAAAGTTCACAACAACAACATCAAAACAAGACTAGACAAAACAAGAGGGGCACATAAGCTTAGATTAAACTCAAAACATGCATGAAGGCCTAATAACACTAATAAACAATAGAATTAATATAGGTGGCACATAGGCTCGTGGAGACAATATAACTGGAGAAATAATAAAATATACCACAAAAAAAAGAAAAAAGAAAAAAAGAGGTAGCACCAAGCGTGAAACAACCTCATTGATAAGGTTCCAATTATCCATAAGGGAGTTAAATGACTTCTCTCTGTCATCATCAGTTTTCTTGCCCTTCTTATTTACAGGCTTATGAGGCTCCTTATCTTTTTCCAACATCTTTCTCTGCTTCTTGATTTTAGAATAAACCATCCCCATAAAAACCTTATGCATTATCCCTTCAATCAATGAGATGATTTATTAAGCACCAACACCATTCTTTTCATTTTGTCATAATAGCTATTTACTTCTAATTTAGTCTCAAGATGTTTCAAGTTACTTGTAAATCTACCACCTAGACCCTAACAACATTAATAGAATCCTTATCTTCATTGTCCTTATCTTGACAAATATCATAAATTTCTTCATCTTTGTTGACAGACATAGTGTCAATGACATGCTCCTCTTCCCTTAATTGGCCTTCCTCATTCTCCTCATTATCTTTCCCATCCTCATCCTCCCTTTATCTTTGTCTTGTTTCTCTCCATCTTCCCCACCTTAGAACAACCACCTCCCAAACCAAGGTCTTCCTCAAAAGAGTCTTGTAATTTGTCGTCCTCCTCTAAAACCTCATCATCATTTTGAGGTAATCGATTAGATTTGTGTGAGAGCTTTGTTGCATCAATGTTTCGAACGACACTCTGTGATCCATCATCAAGAGAAATATAGTCTTTTTAATAGTGGATTAATTCTTTTTTTAATATAAAAGTTTGTTATTAGTGTGTGATTATGTTTTAATATATTTTATTTGTTTGTTGTGTTGGTTTACGAAGAAGAAGGTCAAGATAACAAGGATTGAGATATTTTCATGGAAACTTTGAACCCTATTGATGTATAGGATAAATCAAGTAATCGAGACCCGCCTTTTCTTGATGACATTTATGCAAGGATCAAAATGCATCATTGACTATATTTTTTATTTATTTGAAAATTAAAAAAATAGTTGTATTTTGATTTTAAATTAATTAATAAATGCGATCAAGAATGTTATTTGATTCTTGCATAGACAATTCCCGTCCTCTCCTTACTATTAGTGTTGTTGCTTAGCAACTTGTTTAGATTATGTTTTATGGCGTAGACATTGGTCATGCTTGGGCTCTAAAGGTGTGATTTTCTATCCACCTATTTTTTTGAATGTGTAATAATATTTTTATTATAAATAATAATGCAAACACTTTATCATCGATAAAATTGGTAAAGTATTTAGGTTCTAATAAACAATCAATATGGCATATATCATGAAGATGATTAATAAGTCTTTACTATTTTTTGTGTTTTTTATTATTGGTAGTAGGAAAGGGGTATTTATCACTAAGATCATTTTCTTGATTTATCATTTAGAAATGACACTATAGATCATTTGGACTGTTTTTTTTGTAATGTTAATGTGAGAGTTTTTTTTTTTTTTGGTAAGGTAAAAGGCAAGAACCCTGAACTTTATATTAATATTAAAATAACTACATATAGAGGAAATAATTTTCCGAAGAGAACGAGTAAGTTAAACACCACCCACTAGATGATCCGCCAGATATTGGCCAAGCACAACAAAACAATGAACAACCCATTTCCACTTTAAACAAAAGTAGGGCACATATACTTAACCGAATACAAAACCACAAAAAAGCCCCCCGAATACAAAGCCATATACAAAAGGCCCCCAAAAAATGAAGCTAAATATTTAGATAAAAACATTGAAGCAAAGCATGGGAGACGATACTTGGCCATGACAATTATGGGATATTTTCCCCCATTTCTTCATTGCCAGTATCTCCTTCTGCAGTCTCCTTTAAACAATGATAATGTCCTCCTTTCGCTGCTAAATCTTGATTCTAAGATGAACTAATAGCCATTTTCTTCGAGGGAGGCTCGAAGGAAAACTTATTTGGATGCTTCTAGAGATGAACTTCCTTAATCTCATGGGGTTTGTGATTCAACAAGCAGTGGAGAGCATAAAAGGATGAAGAGAATTTGCAGACCACCAAAGGGTCCAGAATCTCTAAGTAGAGATCCATTTTGTTCTAAAAAAACTTGTAGTTGTTAGCATCCAAACTAATTGTAATGGATGAAAATAGAATCGGGTAGTATTAGGACATAAGGCCACTTTTATGCATACATTGGAATACGAAAGAACCTAAAGGAGTGATTCTCTTTGACTAACTCTTGTGAAGGAGATTCAAGGAATACTTGTAGAGTTTCTATTCCTTTGCTTCTATGAAAGGGAATGTGCAAAATATGGGAGGATACGAAACTATGCTAAGAAGATGAATACAAGTGACTAAAACAATAAGGCAACAGATTGTTAACTTAACAAAACTAAGACAACAAGTATAGATGCAAGAATGGAATTTTTTTGTGCACCTATGACCAACATTTGAGCTTAAATTGGTAGGACCAAGGTGTTGGGTACCCTGGTCTCAAAGACTAGGTTGAGCTACAAACTGGGGAGATGAAATTTGAGACTGCCTGAGAGCTTCCTACCAAATCTAAGGTTGACCAAGGAGGACTAGGGCACTGGGTGCCCTGGTCCTAGAGGACTATGGTGTTGGGCACCCTGGTCCAAGCACTTTCTACTAAAATTTGGTTGGATACTCTATCTCTGGGTCTTGATGTTGTTCTAATCTTCTTGGCTCCATTGGATACTTGTAACTGCACACAAGAAGGAAATAAAGGGGATTGTGGATAGGGGTTTTCCTTAGGTCAAACCTCAAGTTTAGAATTAAACCTAATTGAAATAGAAATTGAGCTTGAAATAAATTGGAAAAACTTGCCTTTTGAGGGCAAGGTTGAATTGCTTGAACGTAGATGATTATACCTTTAATAGGTGATTCTATTCTCTTAGGATAAGTCCTCCATGTGTGGATGAAATAACATGATAAATCACATTAAATCCATCATTAAATCACAATTGAAACATAATATGAGGATGCCTTGATGTATTTTGCTACTCCTTGAATTAGATATGCTCTTGGATTGATGACAATGTTAGTGTACACTAGTTCTTAACCATATTCTAACAATTAATTAAATAAATAAAACATATTTGTTTAACTGACCCCACTCTCACATTTAAATAAATTAACATTTATTTAAATCCCCTCTCACATTTAAATAAATAGTTATTTATTTAAAAATTCCTAAAATCACTCGCCCACTTGCATCTTCTAGAAAATGCAAGTTAACCCTCCTAATCATTTTTAAACCCCCTATCATTTGTTTAATCACCCTTTAATGGTTTTTGCATTCCTAAACCAAAGGTTAACCCAAAACCCATCAACTCAAGCCTTTAATGGCTTCCTTCAAAGTCTTCAAGCATTTAATGGATTCCTTCAAAGTCCTCTTAAGCCTTTAATGGGTTCCTTCAAAGTCCTCTTAAGCCTTTAATGGGTTCCTTCAAAGTTCTCTTAAGCCTTTAATGGCTTCCTTCAAGTCTTCAAGAATTTAATTTTTTTTCCCCCTCTCCTCTCAAGCCTTCCTTTGTTGATACTTGTCAAACATGTGATTAGCTTAAAAGAGAGCACGTGGATTGAGGATCAACACTTCCTCCATCAATCCTAACCCTTTCTCAACCAATTATATCTCAGCCCTTCATTGCCCATTTTCCCTATAAATAAAGCTCTTTTTTCATTATTAGGGGTCACAAGAATTATCCATAGGCATTGTTACTTTTCTTAGAATTTGAATGTTTTGTAGGAAGGATTTGTATTATGTTTTATCTCTTTCACTAGTTGTAATTTCTATTTGACATCTAATACTTCATTTGCATCCTCATTCAACACTTCACATAATCAACCATCTTCCATCATCCATTTGACATCCTTTTGTGCTAGTGCTCAAGCTGAGGGCATACTTCATGTAGTAATAGGATCTTGGAGAGGAGGAGGACAAGGAAGAGCCAAAGCATGGGAGCATCATGAGGGAAGTAATATTCATGTTTATTCATTGTTCCTAACTTTCTTCTTCTTTACTAATCTTTCTTGATATGTTTTGAAAGGGTTTGAGTTCATTATGTTTATGGTTGAGCATGTTATTTAGATGAACTTATATTAATTTTCCACTAAATCTCCATTTTCATGATATCATTTGGTGAACCCGACGTGAATGTTTCATCTAATAGCTTATCTATTTGTCACTAATGCCCAAACCTATGGTTTGGCTCCATTTGCTAATCATTGGGTCAGTTTATCCAATCCATTTTTAGAGTCAATATTTTTGAGACTAGCATACAACCTTGGTTGGTCGAACTCTGGTGGCTGATTGTCTATCTTGATGACATGCCTCTATTATTGGTGACATCTTATGAAGTAATATATATTCATGATGGACATGCTTTATTAACTGGTTGCAACCTATCTACTATGTGACTAATGCTTTTCTTTAAGCGATCATGGTTTATTCTCTTTCGACCTGCATTTTTTGTTGTTCATAATTTCCTTATATGGGTTGATAGCTCTCTGGAGAACTCACATATTTGGGGAAGACTTTAGGTTTCCTAATTCATAAGTTGTCTTGTGTATGATGAGTATGCATTAATATTTGGGGATTAATCCTACATTCTTTGTGGGGTAGACTCATTTATGCTCTTTATATTCGTTGGTGCCTACTCTTATGATCCTCTATTTACTCGAAGCATGCTCGTGTTGGTTGCTTGTGTGAACTTATTGTAGTGCTGATGATTTGTGATGAGTTCCTTGTGACAGCTCATGGTTGTGTGTAGGGAGGCAATTGGCAAAGGTTGTGGGATTCATATTTATACTTGTGAAATTGCATCTTCTTTAAAGTTTCTAAAGCCTCTTCAAACAATCTACTTTACGCATATCCTGCAAATCATGCATTCCGTGAGATGACATATTTTTGTGGCATTCTATCAAGAATTTCATGATATAATCATAGTGTTTTATTGAAAGAGCTCTAAAACACCTTTTCCTTGTGTTCCACGTAATGACATCTCTTTGAGCCATTCTATCAACAAGAGCAACACATTGCTTTGTGCTTCCATGTTTCACCTACATGTCTAATAGTCCATTTGCAACTATAATATTTGACAAGAATGTGTTGTATTTTCTATTGGTGTTGATACTCATAACCTGCTCCAAATCTCCCATCTTATTGTTGGCAATTTGGAGGAATTGATTATGTGTTGCATTGATGTTTGTCATTGATGTCAATACTAGCTTATTTGGTTGTGTATCGAATTCCGGTAGAGTGGTTGAACTTTGATGATGATCAGGAGATTTGTCTCTGGTATATTCTGATTGGTGAAATTGGTTTGGTTCGATCATTCATGTGGTTCATATGCGTGTCACATTAAGCTGGTTCGAGATATGGTGATTTGGAAGCTATCATATGTTCTAGTAAGCCTTTTGGTTATCGATAAGGGTTCTACCGACAGAGCTTTGTTGAAGATCTTTTGATGAATTCGATAAGTGGTGTTGGTGCGGCTTCTAGAAGGTTTTCAGGATGTTGATGGTTATCGTGTTCATGTTCCAGCTGATTGGTGGTATTTCATTTAGCTTATGGAGACCTATTTTAGGTTTGGTCTTATTCTACTAGGTTATGGATCGGTTTATGTAACGTGTTGGCAGATGCTCCCGATGCGTTACCAGTTAGATTTATTATTTGGTTAATGTTATTTCAGTCTTAGGCCGACTTGGTTTATCATTGGTTTGCAGGTTTATGTAATGGATTTATTGTATTATATTTTAGGTGGCCGACCTAATTGTTTAGGTCCCGAGTTGGTATAAATATGATGTAAGATCTCTTTGTAGATCGTGGTCAAGGTTATGGGATTATCTATGTGCAAATAAAGTTGTAATCATATGCAGAAGGTTTGGTCGATCATAGGTGATCGAGTTGGGTTTGTGTAAGAGGTTTTAGACCTTTGACATTGAGTTTAACTAGAACTATACTCAGGCATAGGAGATGTTATTCTTGCAGTTCATTCTTATTTCCGGATTGTAGTCTAGATTTCTTTTGTAGTCAGTGAGGCTCCTTTGTGATGAGCAGTGTGCTCTAGGTTGTTGGCCTTCCTGCATGTGCAGGCCCCTTATTGTAATAACATACTTACTACAGAAGTATTATCTGACTGTGGGTAGGATTCCCATTGTGGTTTTTCCCTTTATCGGGTTTTCCACTTACAAATCTTGGTCTTATGTGTTGTGGATGCGTGGTATTTGGTTTATGGTTTATGTTTGTGCTTAATTGATATATCTGCTATTCTATTATTTAGTTTATGCATTCCAGTAAAAAAAATTGTGTGCTTAAAGTTTCATAATTTGTTAACAACTAATTCATTCCCCCCCCTTCTCAGTTGTTCACTGGTTGTCCTAGCACTTTTCATAGGCAAGGCAAACACTAGCAAAGATTATTGAAGTTGGCTTTACACCTACCAATTGTATTTGTTTGAAATCTCTTACAACATTTTCAACGCATCCATTTTTGGTGCATATCGTGCAGTCCTTACATTTCATGAGATGACCTCCCAGTAAGGCATTTTTTCAAACAATAATGCAATACCTGCTCGTAAGGCATGACGTCAATGCTTAGGGTTTGTAAATCTCTCTAATACATCGAGAAATCCATCTACCGCCATTTTAAGAAGTGGAAGCCTAGTGAAAAGGAAGTCTAGAAAAGAAGAAGTTTTATGTACAAAAACCGTAAGCTCTTGTTGAAACATCAAACATTTATACATTGTTACCATGACTTTCAAAATGGTTTTACAGCTGAATTTGAGCTAGAACCTTTCAAATCACATGCCTTTTTCCAAAGAAGAGCCCTATTGTAATGACATAATAGAAGACAATACATTCCACCATCCTACATTCCACAACCAGAAATATCCTACTAGAAACTCCAAATTTTATGCTTATTGTGAGAATCCATCACCAAATCACATTCCATTCAACTTTCAACATTAAAAAGTTGTGTCCTTGGTCTTTTCAGAACTTGCATATCTATCCAACAAATCAACTCATTAGTATATCTCTAACATCTAGGATCAATCATCCTAAGAGGTCATACTAGTAATCTATGGTAGATAAAACTAACTCATGAGTGCATCCTCTCATAGTTAGATAGATTGTGGCTATCAATCACAACACTCACTATACATTTACCCAGAACTGTTGCACCCCAACCTAAAGATCTTAAGAGTGCTTTATTGATGAACTCATGGTATTGAGAATCATTCATCCACAACAACCAATTCATCCCATTTTAGTCAAAAATCAAATCTACAGAAGGAGATTGACCACCACATTCATCACATTCCTGCTTTCATAAACAAATTTTCACACGACTGAGACTAGATCCATGAGGCGTAAGCAAGAAGAATCACCACATGAATCAGAAGATGACGAAATCATCAAATCCTTTTTACCATAAAGATTTCATATGAGGAGAAGATTCACAAACTCCTACACAAGAGAAAATAGAAGAAGCAACAGGTGATCCTAGGTTCAACAAGCTCTTTGACATAATACTCAAAGGGAATGCAAACACTTACTTCTCAAACTCGCACAAAAAAGTGCAAAAATCCCCCCTTACTATGATGTTTCTCAAGTTGTAGAAACAGTTGATCAGGCAAAAACTAGTCATCATCGGAACAGGGATCAAATTGATCGCAGGCAATAAAATACCAAGAACTATGACAACAATCAATACCAACATGACAACCATGGTTATATCCCACCCCCCAACACAAAAATGGATATCTCATGCCAACAGATAAATGATCTCTCACAACAGATAAAAAATTTAGGGAGATCACATAAAAGGTATTCTCTAGAGTACATATGTCCTTATCCATTTGATAGGAGCATAATCATGCCACCTTTTCCTAGGAACTTTGAGGCTCCCAAGTTTGACAAATACAAAGGAAAGGGTGATCCTAGGGATCATGTTCATGAACTTTGTGTGGCGTGCTTATAGGTTTATCATGACGAAACATACTTAATGCACCTTTTTCCTCAAAGTCTAGGAGGATTGGCTATGCAGTGGTTTTCACGATTTCCAGGTGGAATTAGAACATTTGATGAATTAGTGAAAAAATTTGTTTCTCATCATGCACACAACATAGAACACGAGGTCTCAATGACTGATTTATGAAATAATAAACAAAAAAATAGAGAGTTCTTGGCATTCTTGCAAAGGTGGAGACACATTGCTAGCAAATGTTCCATCCCCATTCCTGAGGAACAATTAGTCTAAATCTTTATTTCAAACTTAAATAAATAAATGGAATTCCACTTGCAAGTCAAATGTTCAGACTCTTTTGAGGAGGTGATAAACCAAGGACTCAAAAATGAGAAATCTCTTATCAAAAAGGGTTTGGTAAAAATATTCAAAGAACCCAGAGACAGTCCTCACCCAACTTACAATAGTGATAAGCCAAAGTTCTAGTCTAAAAACAGGAACATTGTCAACGATGAGATTTTTTATGCTAGAGCTATGAAAATCGCACAACCTATTATGAAATTATCAGGACCAAACACGAACAACAATAATAACCACACAAAAAACCAAGTGACCAACACTCAATGGGATGTATCTAAGAGTAGGTACACTACATACAAAGCAAATCGGACCTACACACCTTTTAAGGAACCCATCAAAACAGTGTTAAGGAAGCTTGTATCATCCAATCTTATCATGCTTTTGACAACATCTGACTATGAGCCTCAAGTGAAACCTCCCTGGTGGAAGGATAACGAATATTGTGAATTTCACAAAGGAAAAGGCCATAGAATGAACAACTACCACCAGAGGTAGATGTTGGTGACATAAACCATAAAAGCTTAAACACGACCATACAATGTTCAAGAATCCACTCCCATCATATGAAAAGGGGAATACATCTCATCATGGGAAGAATAATGACAGTAATGCCAATTATACACAAGCATCTTATGATTATAATGCCAATAATATAACTAAAGATACTTAACACTTTGCAATGATAACCATCGAAGCCAAGAATCTTGAATGCAATGTTGTTACCCATCATAGCAAGGTTATACTACAAGGTGTGCCATAAACAATGACTTGTGGTCCAAAGCAGTATAACCTTGTTGACCAACTAGAAAAGACACATGCGGTAATTTTCATCCTTGAGCTTTTGCGGTTGTCACCATGGTGGCTAATCTTAAATCATCTCATTGCCTCACTTTCACTAAAAATAACGATTCATCCATACAACAACCGCATAATGCTCCACTTCATATTGAAGGTTTCATTAACAAACATAGAGTCAAGTGAGTCTTGATAGATGGTGGAATTGGTCTGAACATATGCACATTGCAACTAGTAACAATATTTGGACACTAAGAAAATACAATGGATGCTGGAAAGAAGATCACCATCAAGGCCTACGATGATGTAGAACGATCCTCCAAAGGATGTGTCACTCTACCAGTTAGGGTAAGACCTGTGGTGAAGGATGTGTTTTGCCTAATCCTAGATCTATCCTTCCCATATAACCTTCTTCTAGGGAGACTCTGGATACATGCCATGCAAGAAATACCCTCCACCTACCATCAATGGATCAAGTTTTCACATAATGGAGTGGAAATAAAAAATTTAGTTGATGCAAACCCCTTTGCCTTTTGCAACAATATAAGGCATCAACCCGATACTATTGTTCCTAGCAACAGAGAAGCTAATTCCTCATCATCCTATGTTAACCCTGCTTTTGTCACTAGAAATCTAATTCCTACGCCAGATAACGCTAAACTAAAGATGAAGGTAAACTATGAAGGCCCAAGCGAATAAACATTAGTCAATTTTTCTGTGTTGGACAACTACCTCTCTCACCCTAGACCTATGGTGAACCTCAACCTTCACAACAAACATCCACTATAGCTAGCACATGTACACTTGCAAGGTGCACCCCAAGAAGAAGCCAAGGTGAAGAAAAGGTTGAATAAGACTTGACAAAGTGGATCTACAAAGAGGAGTCAACCAAGGGTAAACAACCTATAAAGATACCAACAGAAAACTATGGCAAAGGCTTTATAATGATGCAAAAGATGGATTATGATGGACATAGTGCTTTAGGCTTACAAAGTAGGATGTGCAAGAACCTTTGCAACCTTTATTACAGACTAGAAATCAACTCAAAGGACTAGGATACAATCCAAGTCAAGCAAGCCCTTCTCAATCAAAATCCCCAAATACAACAAACAAGCAAAAGGGTTATGTTGCGAAAAAATAAATCACTCCAAGGTTAAAGATCTTGTCCATTTCAGACACACAAGCAACATTAGCAAGCCTAACAGATACGACAACTTTAGCAACCGTCGCTAAAACTTTCACACCTGAAGACATAGCTATAAGATACTATGACAGACTTCTACAAAGAGATTATAATACAGATTCACATGAATATGAATGAGATTCTTTAGATTCGCATGAATTTGAATGGGATTATTTTGAAGATAAATGAGCTAAAGGAGAGGCATGGATCAAAAATTTTAGAGATCCTATTGAACAAAAGTCACAATATCCTTCTAATAGAGACGTATCACCTCTTAAGCCCGAATATGATGAGGAGAGTACCAACAATTACCTCAATACCTCTATCTTCACCTTAAATGCCACATCATATAACCTTGACCTAGTCGATGATGTAATGCCACTTATCCATCCCCAACTCATTGATTGGGACCAACAAGGTCCCCCAAACCTAGATGTGTTGCAAAATGATGACATACCAAGTGGGCATCACAAGGTTGGGTTTTCTATTGAACTCAATAGTGTGGCTTACTTCAGAGAGAATGGCAAACCTTTAAGTCATAAAAAATATAACAATCAAGAATGGATCTTCTAGTGAAAACCACACTACAACACTTCTAGATCTTAAAAAAGTAAAAATAAAGGATGAATCCAATGGTGAAAACCTTTTTGAGGCACATGAGGATGGAAGGTTTGACATTCTCCCATTTAGCACAAATCAAGAAAGATCGTCTATCATTGTGGAAGCAATAAAAGAACTAAATCTAGGAACAATAGAAAATCCCCACATAATACACTTAGCATCATCATTGACTCCAGAAGAAGATCCTACTTTTGTCGACTTCTTTGAACAAAGACAGATCAACTTTGCATGGTCTTATGCAAACATGCCAGGACTAGACCCAGATCTAGTGATGCATCACTTAACAATAGCAGAAGGAGCTAAACTTGTGAAACAAAAGCTAAGGAAAATGCATCCTCATATCACACTCTTAGTAAAGGATTAAATCAAAAAGTTATTAGATGCTGGTTTCATTAGACCAATTGAATATGAAAAATGGATATACAATATTGTACCAATGGAAAAACCAACTAGGGGCATCCACATTTGTGCAAATTTCAAGGACTTAAACAAAGCTTGTCCAAAAGATGACTTCTCCCATCCTAACATCCACAGGATTGTAGATATGACTACTAGACATGCAATGCTCTCACTCATAGATGGATTTTGTGGGTATAACTAGATCAAGATAGAACCTGAGGATTAGCACAAAACAACCTTCAATTGTCCATGGGGTACTTACTATTGGAACGCGATGCCATTTGGCCTAAAGAATGTTGGAGCTACATATCGATGCACTATGAACACTATCTTTCATGAAATGAAGCATACTTTAATGGAAGAATATGTGGATGACATCCTAGCAAAATCCTTAACAAGAGAGAATCACCTAGTGGTCCTAGACAATATCTTATCAAGGCTAGAATAATACAAGGTCTGTTTGAACCCAAAGAAATGTGTCTTTGGAATAATTTTTGGGAAGCTCCTAGGATACATTGTCTCGAATAAAGGAATTGGAATTGATCCTGCAAAGGTGAAATCAATCCTCAAAATGCCACCTCCGAAGAACATTAGTCAACTAAGAACATTGCAAGGGATGCTTCAATCCATTCATTGGTTCATTTCTCAATTGGTCGATAAATGTCATGTTTGTTCCCACATCTTCTACACAAAAAACATTCAGTTTAAATGGAATAAAAAATGCCAACAAACATTTCAATAATTGAAAGACTACCTAATGACACCACCTCTAATAATACCACTAGCTTCGAACATGCCCTTATTATTATACATATCAATTACTAATATAACCTTAGGGGTACTACTGGCACAACATGGTTCAGAAGGAAATGAATGAGCAGTCTACTATATCTCTAGAACAATGTAGGGTATGAACTCAACTATACCCCTATTGAGTATGCATGCCTTGTGGTGATCTTGGCCTCACTCAAGCTAAGACACTATATGTTAACACATAAAACAAAGCTCATTACAAAGATTGATCCTTTGAAATATTTGTTAAGTAAAACAACTCTAACTGGTGAATTAGCAAAATGGGTCATGATCCTCAACGAATTTGATATCAAGTATGTGGACCACAAAGCAATAAAAGGGCAGGTAATAGCGGATCAACTGGTAGAGGCTCCCATGGAGGGTAATCGCCCACTCATATCAACCTTTCCCGATGAAGCAATATTCACAATAACACCTACACAATAGTGGAAGCTCTACTTTGATGGATCATACACTCGACATGGTTCAGAAGCGGGTATTCTCTTCATCACTCCTCAAGGTGACAACATCTCAAAGTCATACAAGCTAAAATTTCCATGTACAAACAACACAAAGACTATGGAGCCTTGATCATAGGACTCAAACTAGCTATATAGTGGAACATGAAGGACATATAAATCTATGGTGACTCTCAACTAGTAATTTTACAAGTCAATGATGACCACCAAACCAAGGATGAAAAGCTCATGCCTTATAAACGTATAATCTATAGTTTCACTCCAATCTTCACAACTATCACTTTTGAGAAAATTCCAAGGGAACAAAATAGAGCTGCAGATACAATGGCTATGATAGCCTCTCTCCTAGATCTACCACAAAATTATACACGCTGTGATTTTTTAGTAGAACAACTATGGATCCCCGCTTATGATATCCCAAAATCTGAAATGGTATGTCAAAATGTTGGTTCTAATTCCCCTTGGTATGGTGATTTTTATGCTTACCTCTATGATCAAATCCTTCCATTAGACCTATCCAATAACCAACGTAATACCTTCATATGCCAATCTTTCTGCTACATAATCATTGTCGATACCCTATACCGACAAGGTCTCGATGGTACTCTCCTATAATGTTTACAACAAGGAGAGGTGATGACAACTTTACAAGAGGTACATGAAGGTATTTGCAGAGCTCACTCTATCGGCCATTCCTTGGCTAAAATGATCATGAAAATGGGGTACTACTAGCCTACAATGGAGAAAGACTTACTATTTTGTCAAAATGTGCAAGAAATGCCAAGTTCATGGAGACCTAAAAAATGCACCAACATAGGAACTACAACCTGTATGCGGGAAAATGTGGTGACAAAAATGAATAACTCGAATCCAAAAGACCCACACACCAATGAGACTCTTGGTGCAAGTATATGAACTAATTCAATTAGTTCAACTTCCCAAGGGGTGTCCCATTGTTCTCTATCTCATAGGATCCCTAAAGCCAATGTTTTGCTCTCAGATCATTGAGAAAATGACTTATGAATGGCAACTCCAAGAACGAGTGATATTTGATTTATATGTGTGAATGCATTCTAAGATATATATGATTTTAAAACCATGATGATTAAGATAGTATGAAGATGATGATATGATAAAAGATTAGCAAATTATCCCAGCATGATATACTATCCTAGCATGAATATTCTATGATATGAAAATACTACTAAATGCTATGATGATGTTCTAACAAAGAGAGGCCAAAATTATTAGTAAATTAGACTATAATGTAGATGCATGAAAGATTGTTGATATAAAAAATGAGGAATGAGAGCTCTATTTATAGGGAAAATAGGGCAATAGATGGTTAATATTGAATAATCTTAACAAGGGCTAGGATTGAAAGTTAATCAAGCCATGTTTACGATTCTCACCAATGAAATGGTGACAATTGTCAACAAGAGGTTGCTTGAGAGGAGATGCAAGAAGCATTAAATATTCGAGAAGACATGAAGGTTACTATAGGAGGTAAGGGTTAAGGTTAGGTTAGGGTTATCCAATGGATAAAGCTTTTACCCAAGGGGTAAACTCTTGTGCAAGGATTAATAGGATAACCAAAGTTAAAGCCATGAAAGCTTGATGAGACCCTTGGGTTAGATGAGGGTTAAGTTAGAGAGAAAGTCTCTAACCATGCAAGAAGGTTGATTTAACCATAAATGGTTATGAAGACTTTGAGGGTTAACTTGTTGAAGACATAAAGCCTTTAATGCATTTCAAAGACTTTGGAGGCAAAGAGAAGTGACTTCTCTTTGCTTAGGAATGTGACAATAATTAGGATATGAATTAGGCTAAATTGGAAGTGATTAGAAGAATTTAGAAGGGGTTTAGGAGGCAAGTAGGAGATGTAGGAAAATGCAAGTGGATGAGGGAAAAGGATTTTAATTAAAATAAAATTACTTTATTTCAACTAAAATAGATGCAACTTGCATAAATACAAGTGGGGGGATTTAATAAATAAAATAGATTTATTTATTTGCAAGGATCAATTTAACTAAATGTAAATTTAATTAAAAAGGGAGAAATGGGAAAGTGATTTATTTAATTAAAGGCTAGAAAAGGTTAAGGTGAATTTAATTAAATAAATTGAGTAATTTATTTAATCAAATAGATGAAAAATGAAAAAATTAATTAAATAGAATTTAATTAATAGGGGGAGTGGGGTTAAAATAAATATTAAATATTTATTTAGGAAAGTGGTTAGATTTATACGTCTACACAACCTATTACAACACCATGGCCTTTCTACCAATGGGGACTCGATCTTGTGGATAAAATCCATCCATCATCATCAGGCGTCCATAAATTCATTATCACTACCACTGAGTACTTCATAAAATAGATAGATTGTGTTCCATTAACACAAGTCATCGACAAACAAATTACATCCTTTATCCTGAATTATATCATATGTCGATACAGTATTCCCATGTTCATTCTCACAGATAATGATCTTCCATTTAAAAACCAAGATGCCCGTGAACTTTGTGAAAAAATTCATATCCAACACCAATTCTTCACCCCATACTATCCATAAGGCAATGGTCAATCAGAAGCTTCAAACAAAAATATCCAAAGAATCCTAAAGAAAACAATCAATGCTACTAGTCGTGATTGGCACATTTATCTAAATCGTGCACTATGGGCGTACTGAACTAGAATTCAAACCCCTATAGGTGCAACACCATATTCACTTTTTTATGGAGAAAAATCTATCTTACCTATTGAGGTCGAGTTACAATCCCTGTGAGTATCACTACACAATCTAATCGATGATGAGGAATACCGAGTCTCATGTCTTCAAGACTTGGAATTGTTAGATGAGAAGCAACAAGCTACCTTCAACCACCTTAAATAATATCAATAACGCATGAGAAGAAGCTACAATCACAAATTCAAGCATAGAATATTTGAAGTTGGTGATCTTGTCCTCAGAGAAAATCCTCACAACCAACCAAACTGGGAAAAGAGAGGAAAATTTGACTCAAACTGGCTAGGTCCCTATGTAATTACTACAGTCTTTGGGTCGGGGGTATATCAATTGGCTACTTTAGATGGGGAACCACTATCAGATCCAATAAACAACATGCATCTCAAGAAGTTCCATACATAGTTGTTCAGAGTGTCAATCTCACACATTTCAAAAATATAAAAAACATTAAAAAAAGTACAATTTTTTTTGGAAAAATAAGAAAATAGTAAAGAGAAATCATTTGTCCAAATGGTGAAAACTGCTCAAGTGGTGCCTTGGACAAGTACAATGATAAAAATCTGGCAAACATGCATCATACATAAAGGCTTTTCTCCACTATCTTTTAAATTCATTGATTAAATCCTTTCATCCATCCACAACATTTGTACTTACCATGGCTTGATATTGATCTATCATTAGTCTTTGTCCAACAGTCCCACCATCACACTTAGCACCTACACCTAACTGGGGGAAACCTTCATTGACATTACGATGGGAGTGGATCCTGAATATCCATGGTTCGCCGAAATACTTTATTGTAAAAATCCAAAAAAATTGAAACATGTCCTAAAATAATCTAAAAACATTTGAAAAATGTCCTGACAAAATCAAAAAATATTTGAAAAACATCTTGAAATAAAACCAAAACATTGGGAAACCTATAAAAATCCCAAAACATCACAAAAACCAATCGAAAACATTGCAATAAATTGATTCTTGTTCACCCAAACATTTGATCAGATATGAAAATGAACTGAGCTTGCAAATCAAATAGTCAAACAAGACAAACTATCAATTAGTCCATGAACGTTCAAATGCCTAGGCTAAACATAAACTAATCATCTTAACAAGGATACATCCTTCCTTACAACAAGACATGATGACACATATTTTGACAAGGATATTCTTTGGATGTTCTATTATTGATATTACTTTTGTCTTTTATTGATTTATAGCATGTTCCTATGTTACTCAAGGATATCCAAAAGTGATTAGAGTGGCTAGGATGGTTCATTGTATCTTTTTTTTGTTTTATGTCTACGAATTGTTCTAATGAAGTTTTGGGGAAAATACTAATGGTTTCTACGTGGGAAGTTCACTAAGCTATGAGATCCTATGCAAATATATATAGTCATGGATCACTATGGCTTATTAACTACAACATATACCTCGACCATCAATATGTGAACTAGAATGGAGGGGAATATTCCTTATTTGTAATTTGTTTGTTTATAGGTGTAACACTCAACTTGGTTTCCAATACCTCAGTCAAGATCATAACCAAATAATCTGAATGATGAAAGAAGCGCTATGAAAAGCACAAGATCTATCCATTTCATTTCATATGAACATATCCTACCATTGCATTTTGTTGCATTCCATCCATCCATAAATCAATATCATTGCATATCATACATACATAGTCATGGCAATTGATACTCTATTTGATCCTCTTCCAAAAGAATGGGTACTAGGTCCTCCATACCTTCTATCTAAAATTGACTCCCCTCCCCTCACCCTCCCCATCTAGGTCATCACCAAATACCCTACATCATGTCCCATAAAACTGATCAAGCCAAGTACATCATAGTTCATCTCTAAAAGGAGGGCTACATAGCCTATGTCATCTAGGTCACCCTATCAACAAAAATAAGTTACCATGTTTGTCTTTTCAACCCAAATATCAATTGGTCAACCAATCAAACACAATTAAAGCAGGCAATTACATCCACTGTCTAAGTCTCAACAAGTCAATTTGGTTCAATTACTCAAACTTTATCCCATCTGAATGAAAACTTACATCAACTATCACACTTTGACTAAAACCGGGGCAATTCAACCAATTGCACCAAATTGTCCAAATAATTGCACCAAGACTATATTGATCAATTGTACAACATCAATCAAATGCACCACAACACTGCATTTTCATAATATCCCTTGCATGACCTAGGGTAAGGGTACTTACTGACTTACCCTTCTCCTCCACCATTCAATCTAGAATCCTCCATTCTACCATACCTATTTTTCTTAAAAAAATTCGAGAGATCACCCGAATGTTTTAAATTTCATCCCATCTTTCGAGGGGGCATACCTAACCACCAACTAGAGGCATGTTGGGGCATGTACCATGTTGACTTATTTTTCTTTGAAATGATGTGATAAACCACATCATCTCAAAGAGGGGAAAATGTAGATACCCAATTCTTAACCATATTCTGATAATTAATTAAATAAATAAGGCATATCTGTTTAATGAAACCCCCTCTCACATTTGAATAAATTAAAATTTATTTAAATCCCATCTCTCACATTTAAATAAATAAATATTTATTTAAATTCCTAAAATCCCTCACCCATTTGCATCTTCTAGAAAATGCAAGTTGCAAGTTAACCCTCCTCCTAATCATTTCTAAACCCCCTATCATAGAATCACCCTTTAATGGTTTGCACATTCCTAAACCAAAAGTTAGCCCAAAACCCATCAACTCAAGCCTTTAATGGCTTCCTTCAAAGTCTTCAAGCCTTTAATGGCTTCCTTCAAAATGCTCTTAAGCCTTTAATGAGTTCCTTCAATGTCCTCTTAATCCTTTAATGGTTTCCTTCAAGTCTTCAAGAATTTTATGCTTTGTCCCCCTCTCCTCTCAAGCCTTCCTTTGTTGACACTTGTCAAACATGTGATTGGCTTAAAAGAGAGCACATGGATTGAGGATCAAAACTTACTCAATCAATCCTAACCCTTCCTCAACCAATTCAATCTCAACCCTTCATTTGTCCATTTTCCCTATAAATAAATCTCTTTCCTTCATTATTAGGGGTCACAAGAATTATCCATAGGCATTGTTACTTTTCTTAAAATTTGAATATTTTTGTAGGAAGGATTTGTATTATGTTTTAGCTCTTCCACAAGTTGGAATTGCTATTTGACATCTAATACTTCATTTACATCCTCATTTAACATTTCACATAATCAACCATCTCCCATCTTCCATTTGACATCCTTTTGTGCTAGTGCTCAAGCTGAGGGCATACTTCATATAGTAATGGGATCTTGGAGAGGAGGAGGACAAGGAAGAGCGAAAGCACGGGAGCATCGTGAGGGAAGTAATATTCATGTTTGTTTATTGTTCCTAACTTGCTTCTTCTTTACTAATCTTTCTTGATATGTTTTGAAAGGGGTTGAGTTCATTATGTTCATGGTTGAGCATGTTATGTAGATGAACTTATATTTTTTTTGACTAAATCTCCATTTTCATGATATCAGTTAACATAAAGTGTAATTGTGAAAATAAACTGAGAGGGATGCCTTATATAGGGATTTCATAATTAAAATCACCATTAGGCCAACTTAGAATTAATATATTTTCACACGAAGTAGGATTTGAATTAGAAAGGACCACCAAATTATCCTCTTGAAATTCATGAAAAAAAGTTCGAGACTGTGGTGGTGGTCGCCATGCTCCTATCGACTTTTTTCTAAATTTCTAGGGATGTGAGATAACAGGATTCTAATGTCAAATCCAACTCAGTGGCTCAAACCAAGATGTGTAGATATGTGAAATATGCTTTGAGAGTTGAAATTAGGGTAATATTAGGATTAAATAATAAAGGTAACACCTAGGATTAACGTCCCCAAAAAGAGTGTGATGGTGTAATAAAGTGGACTAAGACCCATAATATTAATTTAAATCAATAAAGGTCCTATAATGCATAGAGGAAAGAGAAAAACTAAAAAAGGTGCTAGGGGAGTGTGAAATTGAACGCACTAGTAAAGGTGTACAATTTATGACGCTACACTAATTTGGATGTTATCATAAATTTTTATGTAAATAGGACTCTTTTTGAAAAAATTCCTAGGGAAAATCCCCCCAATCCAAGCCTTTCCTTCAAATGAATTATAGTTCTCTACTCCTCTGTTGAATAATTCACCATAGGCAAAAAACCTTAGTGACATACTAAAGAGCAATCTGAGAGCAATCTGAACCAATATGCTATAATTTTACATGAAAACAAAGAAATTTGAGAGAAAGATACACACTAGTTGAGAAGGGTAGGTGCACCTCAGGACCTTTGGGTTGATAAATTCATCTCCAAATAAGTTGTATATTGCTCCTTCAACCTTCACACAACCGAGTCAAATGTCTTGTGCATATTAGTACTTGAGAAGTGCCCAAAAATTGGAAATTCCCATCACCTTATTGGAATGAAAATGCGCATATTTCTTGACTTATACCCCATGATGTTACCGTGACACTTTGGGACTAACATTATTGACACTTTTTTGAGATAAAGTCACCTTGCTTATATAGAAGAGCATCCCACCACTCGAGAGGGGAAATGAATGTCGCCAAGCTATTACTTTGGCTGCACACATGTGATTGTAATAGAGTGAGATAGGAGATGGAAAAACATGATTGAATTAACATGTTTCAAAAAACATGCTAAGAGAAGTGAAACTTTTCTTTCCACACCATGGGGGTACCTATCTCACAACAGGTTGAGGGTATGCAAATTTGGAGAAATGATCAATCAGGAGATTACGTGGATGTGAAAAATTTACCCTCATAAAGAAGGTGTCCTCTTCATGATTGACACTCAATAAAGATGATGTCACACAAGGCTTGCAAACACAAATGTTAGATAGAAAAACACTCTTCCTTCAAAACATCAACAACTTCTTGACTAGAAATAATATGTATTAAAGATAGCAAAGGGTAGCCTTCGACTAAACCACATCCCATATTGGCATAGGAATGTACCAATTTATTAGCTTCCCCGTAGTGTTTTATTTGAAAAGTTTCAAAATTCATCATAAGAGAGAAAGCTTCTTGAATGATATAATTAATTTTCCAATTGGGTGCCTCAAATTTCTTGAAAGAAGGTATTATGTTTAAAGAGTTGCTTTCTATCATAAAATTTTCACTTGATGGGTGATAGCTAGTTTTATGTCTGATACTAGAGCGTTAGCCTTTGCTATATTATTTGTTGTTTCTGAGATTCTTTTCACATGAGCACTAATGAGGATTCTCCAATGGTCTCTCAAAACACATTCAATTGTTGATATACCTAGATTTCCTCTTGATTCTCCATAAACGTTGATCTTGATATAGCCAGAGGAGGAGTGCATTGGATTGATTTCCTATCTATTTTCTTAATTAGGCTACCCTTGAATGGGAGGGTGATGAACTTTAATTCTAGGAGTTATGTTTAATTGTGTTCGTTGATTAACATCACAATATTTTTTTCATTGTCTTATGTGAGTAATTTAGTTATAGAGTTATTTGATGATATTTTAGTCTATTTTGAAACATACCACTCATATATTTATGCATGGGGATTGGAATAAGTTTGATTTAGGCATATTATATTGTGAATGACTAATAGGGTTAGAAATGTGGACTTTTCCATGCCTTGTAACATTGTACCTTCAAAAAGTGATGTTGATTTGATTGCATTGCATTGTCCCTACTTGATGAACATTAAATGTATAGATATATAAACATGTATATCAACCATTTTTAATGTTGACTTGGAATTATTTTTTTTCTTTTTGTAGATGAGAAAAATTGTTCAACAACATTGTTCTCTTTTATTTGCTTATTACTAAAGTTTATATTCCAAAATTTTGTATTAACTTAAAGATATCTTGTCTGATAATAGGCTAAAAAGATTCATCAATTAAATGAAGTAAGCCTTCAATGATCATAAGAAGGATTTGATGTTCTTGCATATTTCTTTATGTTCATTCCTTACAATTTTTCAAGTCGAATTAGAAGGACAATAATCTGTATAAATATATTGTTGTATAGGGATATAAATATTTACATGTATATATTGTATTAAATGATTAATGTGTACATGTATCATAAAGGTGATTGTCAAGTCTTTAATATTTTTGTGGTTTTTTTAATTTTTGGAAGTAGGAACCTCAAATTAAGGGGCAACTGTCTTGCTTACATTTAACGCAAGGTCCTAAAGCAAAGTTGGAAAAAAGAACGAGAACTTTCTATTGGCAAGGAAAGTTGAAAGACAGGAACATAGAACTTATTAGTTGGGACAAAATTTGTAGACCTAGAGAGGCAAGTGACATAGGTCTTAAAAATTTGAAGTGGCAAAGTATGGATTTGGGTGCAAAATTAGTGTGGAAAATTTATAAAGAGCCTAATAGAAAATGGGTAAAGATTCTTCCGAAGAAATATCTTAATGGTTCAGATCCTAACATTATTTTTAGAACAGTAAATCCACCAAAAGGCTCTAGGGTATGGAATTATATGTTAGACTGCAGAAAATTGATCATAGATCATGTCACATGGGATGTTGTGGATGGTAACAAGGCTCTATTTTGGAGAGACTCCTGGGAAGGATATACAACTTTGGAAAATTACCCTATCTCTCCAAGAATCAAAGAGGTGCTAGAGAACCTCTGGAGCACTTTTATTAAGGACTATATAGATTGCCCTAATGGGGATCTTGCATTGGGGTGGAGGTGGAAATCCCTGGATGAGACACCTCTGTCAGAAGAGGAGAAAGTAGAGTTCATGAATTAATTATCTAAAAGACATATTACAATAAAAAAAGAAGAAGACAAATTATTATGGACGAGATCTAACTCAGGCGAGTATAGAGTTAAGGATGGATATTTGGAACTAATCAAATTAAAGCAGTGGGTGTATATGGTGAAAAGTGAATAATGGAAACAACAATATCGAAAGACTAACAAAGATCCAACCACAAAACCCTAGCCCAACAATGACAATGATCCACCATACACAAATGAAGATACCTAAGACCATGCAAATAAAAAAAATAAAACAAGATATACCATTCACATGTCTATTAGGGTTTCAATCTCCATTATCTCCTATCTCCATTGATCTTGCTTAGTATATTTGCTCTCAGATTTTATGTGTTCATAAGAGCTCAACAAAGAATGGATTGTGATTGATAGCTTGATCGCAAGAAGGCTTGATTGCATAATATTGATTAGGTGATTAGGGTTGATTAGGAAGAGGGCATCCTCTTATATAGAGAACAATGTAAAAAATGAAGGGATAAGATTGAGAGGTGTAAAGATAAATGGTTGGCTAGGATTAAAGGGTAGGTAGGGGAAATAAATAAATGATAAAGGGGGTAGGTAAGAGAAGAATTAAGAGATGAATGACATGTGTCATGGGTAGAAAAGGCTAATGAATTAGTTATATAAATAAAGATTTATTTAATTAATAGAGGAAGTGGGATAAATTAAATAAATAAAATATTTATTTAATTTAGGAAAAGGACAATTTAAATAAATACAAGTATTTATTTAAATGAGGAAAGACTTAGAAGAGGATTAATGAATTAATTAAATAAATAAGAATTTATTTAATTAATAGAAGACTTAGGATAAAATAATTTAATAAATAAAAATATTTATTTAATTAGACATGACAATTTTAGGTGTCTACAGTGGGAAAGGTCAGAAATACCATTGCATCTGTGTCAGGATAAAGCCTGCCTCCCAAAGGCAAGAATGTTCCTATGGGCAACTCTGCAACCTAAGATTTTGACAGCAGATTAGTTCAGAAAACTTGAGTTTGAGGGCCCCTCAAGATGCTCACTATGTAAAGAAAATGAAGAATTAGTCAACCATCTACTCCTGAATTATCCTTATTCTTCTGAATGTTGGAAATGGTTGTGTGAGAAATTGGATTGGAAGACTTCCTTTTCCAATAACTTATTAGATACACTAAAAAGATGGTCAAACTTATTTAGGAACAACCTTTATAACATAATTTGGAAATTAGTTCCATCTATTCTAGTATGGGAAATCTGGGAAGAAAGGAATAGGAGATTATTCCAAAACAAGAAAATGGAAGTTGAGTATCTATTTAATAAAATAGAAGCATCTATAGTGGAAAAAATCAATAATAAATTAAAAAACAACAACTTAAAGGAATGTATATTCTCAAGATGGGATAGCAAAATAAGAAAAGCATGGTTTGATCTGCAGATACCCTTGCACTATGGGAAAGGGGGGAAGGAGAGCAAACAATTGAGAGAATAGTGTGTATGGGAAAAACCAAAATATGGTTGGTTCAAACTAAACTTCAATGGTGCCTCTAGAGGGAATCCTAGGACCACTGGGGTAGGTTGTATCATACATCATTGGGATGGTTCCATTTGTGCCAAAATTGCCAAACCAATATGTAAGGCTTCTAATAATATCATTGAAATGGATGCTTTAATAGAAGGGTTGTTGTTAAGCATAAATTTAAGTATTAAAAAATTGGCCATAGAAGGATATTCTCATATTATTATCAATGCCATAAGAACAAAAAGTACCCCCAACTGTACCCCCAACTGGAAATTAAATTCAAGGTTGGGGAGAGTTGTGGGACTCTTAGAATATTTTGAAGAAATACTAATTAATCATATATAGAGAGAGAAGGGAATCAAGAGGTAGACATATTTGCAAATCTAGGAGTCGATGGTTTCTCTTCAAAGGAAGTAGATCATAATTTTAGGGGGCAATCAACTATAGACTCGAGGCATTAGTAGAGGCCTTGGATTTGAGTAATTTAATCTAGCTTCATTAGTCAGAAAATGTGGTTTAAATTAAAGTCGTTAATCTTATTAGCTAGATTAAGCTGGGATGACTTGATCTTAAGCATTGTTGAGTGGACATATATGTCCAACTGTCACCAAGTGAGTATGTGGGTAGCATGAGATGGGTCCCATGTAAAATCCAGAATTTTCAACTTCGAGAAAGATCAGAAATCATCATTTCTTGGTATCCTTGACTGGTTTTCTCTCGATGACCTAAAAGAGGAGATATCACTCCTCCAAAAGTTTCATCTCTATGCCATGGAAATAGCTAGTAGGATTTCTGTTATGATGATTGTTTCTAAGGTAGTTTCTTTTTGTATTAAGGAATAAATTATACAAATAATAGTAGTAAGTGTAGATGGTTGTATCAGAATATTTAAACATCTTTTATGATCAATTTTTTTCAATTAGATTGGTAGCATCAAGTAGATTTTGCAGAGGATACATGTAAGTTGATCCTTACTTTTTTCCTTAATTGGCTTCTACCTATTATCAATCAACAAAAAAAATTTAAGGGGCAACTCTCATTAATAATATATTCTTAATTTATCATTTAGAAATGACATTATAGATCATTTGGACTGCTTGTATATATTTTTATCTAACTTTAATATGTGATCTAGTTATGTTTAATTGTGTTCATGGATTAACATCACAATTTCTTTTTCATTGTCTTATGAGTACTTCAATTATAGAGTAAGTCGTGGATATTTTAATCTAATTTAATACCTACCACTCACATATGTATTCAAGAGGTTGAAGTTAGATTTAAGCATATTCTACTTGTGCACGACTCATTGGTTGGTGATTGTGGACTTTTCAATGCCTTGTAACATTGTACCTTGAAAAAAGTGATGTTGATTCAATTACAATGTATTGTCCCCACTTGATAGACATTAAATGTATAAATAAATACACATGTACCAACCATAATTTAATGTTGACCTACAATTATTTCTTCTTTTTGTAGATGAGAAAGATTGTTCAACAACATTGTTCTATTAAGTTAGTATACATAGTAAACTTTATATTATAAAATCTCATATTAATTTAAAATATCATTTATGATAATAGGCTAATGAATATTTGTCTCGTAAATGAGGTTAACCTTAGACCTTAGATGACGATGAAAGGACTCATCTAATAAAGTTCATATTTCATGAAATTTAACTTACAATCACACAAAACAAATTAGTTAAAATAAACAACAAACTCCACTGTTGACAAGAGCGTTGCAATTACTTTTGGTTTGGCAAATGTGATCCAAACAATGATGTTGCATACAACTCATTATCTTCCCTTTGTTACACAAAAGAAAACTCAAAAAAAATATTTGTAATGCAATTCAAATCCATAGTTTAGTCAAATCTAGATAGTATAGTTATTTCTTTAATTTCATTAACACTTAAAAAATTGTGATACAATTTTAAAGATTTGACCATGAGTTGACCATAAGGCTCGTTGATGGGTGGTTATTCCCTTAATGTCATTCCATTGTTTTTATTAGTTTAAAGAAATAATTGGATTCTTTTATGAAAACTAAGATTAATGAATACCAAAATTAATTAATTATGTATTTTATAATTTTTATAAATTTTAATTATATATAGTAGTTTTTAATTTAATAAATCAAATGTCATGGATTACATTTTTAAAGTTGTTTTTTTTCTACTACAAATATATTAATAGGGATTTATAAGGGCACAAATATTTTTTACAACACTTGGAGAAGCCTATACCACAAATATAAACATTGAGAGTAATATAAGGGCCTCTAAGAAATTAGATGTAAAAATATCACAAACAAATAGGGATACCTTAAGCAAGTCTCTTGAAAGGATTTCCATATAAATCATGCATTCTCTATGTGTTGCATAATTGTTATATCTTATGTGAATGATGTTGTGCAATTGACATTATTTTGGTTGTTAGTTTGAAAAAACAAAAACTGTCTTATATTGATTCACCTCCCCCCTCTTAGTATAAGTGTGTGCTCATCACCCCTTATAAATGTATTACAAGAAATATTGAAAATGAATATTACAAAATATTTTTCCAATACACCTTAAGAGCCTTAGGACACTTTCCAAGCATTTTGGAACCATATCATAGGATTTACAAGATAGATGGAACCTTAATCCTCACATTCTCCCACTTGAGATAATACATTATAAATACACCCATATGAATCACAAACAATAGAAAACCATCCCTTAGTCATCCATGTACCATTTGAAACTTCACCATGTTCTCATGCTCCAACAAGATACCTAAAAAAAACTATGATAACTACCATTAAAGAAAAACTTCTCACACCCTCCAACATGCCACCTATTGAAGAAAAAAGAACATGCCAAGGTGAACTATATCAACTGTCACTAAAAATTGCATTGATCTTTACATGAACATAAGCATCAACTTCAAATGATAACAAAGACTATAAGTAATTTCATTACTCATGCCAATTGGAATAGCAACCACAACAAATTGCAACTCATCTGAACTAATCATTTATCATACCAAGGTATACCATCATCGATAGAACTTCGTGCCATCAACATAATAGCTCTAAATCACAATCAATTCTTTGTATATCCACCCTCCTTTTTTAATGCAACATACTGTAGTCACATAAATCTGTCCATTTAATTAAATGAATATTTGATATTTATTTGATTAATAAACTCACTAGCCAACTAACATTTAATTAATTCATCTTCAAACATTCTCCTATTAATTAAATAAATTATTCAATTTATTTTAATTCATTCATTAAACTAAATTCACAATCAATTAAATGAATATATCCTATTTATTTAATTTAACCCACTTTCCTCTTTGAAATAAATAATTAAAACATTTATTTAAATCATTTAATCTCCCCCACTTGCATTCTCCTACAAATGCAAGTTGCAACCACAAGTTGAAATAAATTAATTTTATTTTAATTTAAATCCTATTTTCCCTCACCCACCAAATCCACTTTCAATCCTAAATCCCCTTCTAGACCCTTCTAACCACTTTCTAATCATTCCTAATTAGCCTAATCCATCCCCTAAATATTGTCACATTCCTAAGCAACTTGAAGTCACTTCTCAAAGCCTTCAAAGTATTTGAAAAACATTTAATGTTTTATGTGTTCAACAAGCTAACCTCTAAAATCTTCCAAACCACTAATGGCTCTTACATGACCATTAATGGCTCTTACATAACCATTTATGGTTAAATCCACTTGTTCCCATGGTTAGAGACTTTACCTCTAACTCAACCCTCATTTAACCCATGGGTATCTTCAAGAATTTATTGCTTTGACCATGGTTATCCTCACTAACTCTTGCACAAGAGTTTATCCATTGGATAAAGGCATTATTCCTTGAATAATGAATTTATTCACTCAACTCAACATTAACCTTACCTCCCAAGTTAAACCTCAAGTCATGTCAAGCATTTAATGCTTATTTCCTCTCCTCTCAACCCATCTCTTGTTGACATTTGTCATCCTGGGATTGGGTTGAAAGTCCTCACATGGATCTTAAGCCCTTTAATCCCAACCCTTGTTGAGATTGTTCAATCTCAATCCTCCATTGCTCCATTTTACTTATAAATAGAGCTCATTTCTTCATAATCCAGATCCTGAAAAACTTGTATGCATCTAGCTTATAGTGAATTTTAGAGAGTATTTAGCACAATCATCTCACATTGTTATTTTGGGCTAAAATTAATCTTAGTTAATTACCTAATATATCATTTTAGCTTGTTCACATTTGCATTTTCATGATCATTCAGTTTATGCTCTTGAATCTCCATAAGACATCCAAAAAATAGTGAAAAAAACTACTGAGAGCTACACTCATTTGGGAACTTGGAGAGGAGCAACTATGAGCATCTTGGTTAGCATTTGGAGGAGCATAGTTTATCTATTCTATGTTTGTATGCTTTTTATTTCATGCTCAATATCTCTCTTGATATGCCTGTTTAGAATAATCTTTGGTTGCTAACACTAACGTTTCCTTCTTGTGTTCTTGTGTGTGTTGTCATCAAACATATTTTCTAATCCTTTTTGTAGAGCATCACATACCAATGCACAAATGACCACAAACATGGCCAACTAAAAAAGTCCGCATTAACACTAAAATAGTCGCATGGATATACACAGTCCACATTTGACTCATTCCACTACAAGAAAATGGGTAGTTAATCTACAAACTACAAAACTTGTAGATCCAAATCCAATGAAAAATGCAAAAACATCACCAAACATTAGTAACCAACAAGCCAAGATATCAAAGAGGATAACAAGAAATATATCCAAATAATTTAATTGCACGAGTAATATCAAATCTGAAAATAGATCAATGCATACCAAGTCTATCTATAGTACTTCACATAGAAGATGTGATTAACACCTCTGTTACATTATGTCAATAAAATATACAATGATATGTGAATCCTACAAAAAATTATTTTGCGATGCCTCTCTCGCCACTAGTCTCCATAGCTCTCCCAAGTTCTTTACACCCGACCATGTGCATAAAAACATCTAGGAAGAAGAGCACGACCAAAGAGAGAACTTCCAAAATATATTTGTTCCACACTAACATGTACTAATTGATGCATAATGTAATATCTATTAGGATTTAGGTGTCATCAACCTCGTAAATCATTTAATTTATTATTTTTCTAATTTCATATGTAATTTACCCACAAGAGGTTACATTGTTTCATCAATGGTGGTGAAAGAGACCATGTAAAAGAAAACTAACTTTTACTGTTTGTCCTCTAGGAAAAAGGTAGCTAGGTTTTCCCTCTTGGAATATTCTATTTTGAGGTGCTTGGACACTTTTAAAGAGTTGCAAGAGAATATATGATGGTTATGATAGTCAATTGCTATGACAACATCTATGACAATATTTATGACATAATTCTTACATAGGTGCACACGCATGAGAGATGCCTTATGATAGTTGTAAGAGCATATGTAAGAGGCTACTTTGGGAGGTGTATGTGAAATTTTTCCAAGTGGTTTTTTTGCATGTTGTTTGGTGATACAATAATGGTATTCATCCTCACAAACTCCTATAAATTGGTGCCTTGAGTTAGTGTTGTTCAATTTGTAGGGTATAAGGGTGATCGTACGGATCAGTGTCGCACTTTAGGCTAACAATGCTTGTTCCCGCCGGAACACTTCCGATCGAACTGATTTGGCAGCTATGTAGCGCTTGCATGGCAAGGTGTTCTGGCCGAAACCCCCTTGCCCTATATAAGAGCTGAAATCTGCCCAAGCCCCTCATTTTGCATTGAGCAACTTGGAGTTTAGCAGGAGGGCGCAAAAATTCTCAAAGATCCAACCGGAAGGGTTTTGGTGGTAAGTACTTTTTTTAAAATTTATTTTATCATATTAATTTATATTGTTTTTTTTTTTAATAGTTTTTAATAGAAAATTAATTTTTTGATAGCAAATTAGTTTTTTTTTAAGTTTTTTAAAATAGATTTATATATATATATATATATATATATATATTTGTATTTATTCTATCATATGAGTTTAGAATATTAGAAAATAAATACATACATGTACATAAATACACACATACATACACAAACATACATACATACCTACACACATACATACACATACATACAAACCTACATACATACATACATACACATACATACCTACATACGTGCATACACATACATACAAACCTACATACAAATATACACAAACATACATACCTACCTACATACATACATACATATACATACATATAAAATAATTATATGTAAACCTTCGGACATACACATACATACATAAACATACATACATAGGTATACATACATACATACACACATACATGTACATACCTACATGTACATACACATACATACATAAATACACAAAAAGTAATTATATACGTCTTAGGACATACATACACCTCAGGACATGCTATCAGGGGTTGTGTGTGGTCCTGAGGGTTCACACACGATCCCTGATAGCATGTCCTGGGGTGTATGTATGTATGTATGTGTATGTATACATCCTAAGGTGTATATAATTATTTTATATGACCCCTTAGAACCACACAAGGCCCCTTACGACACATCTTCACCCCTTAGGACCTATTAGGACCACATAAGACCAAATGGTGTCACAAGGGGTCATATGTGGTGCTAAGGGGTCACACACGTGTTCTAACACATGGGTGACCCCTTAGGACCACACAAGGCCCCTTACGACACATGTGCACCCCTTAGGACCTATTAGGACCACATAAGACCAAATGGTGTTGCAAGGGGTTTTTTGTGGTCCTAAGGGCTCATGCATGTGTTCTAACACATAGGTGACCCCTTAGGACCACACAAGGCCCCTTACGACACACGTGCACCCCTTAGGACCTATTAGGACCACATAAGACCAAATGGTGTTGCAAGGGGTCTTATGTGGTCCTAAGGGGTCGCACATGTGTTCTACACATGGGTGACCCCTTAGGACCATACAAGACCCCTTACGACACATCTACATCCCTTAAGACCTATTAGGACCACATAAGACCAAATGGTGTCGAAAGGGGTCTTATGTGGTCCTAAGGGGTCACACATGGGTTCTAACACATGGGTGACCCCTTAGGACCACACAAGGCCCCTTACGACACATGTGCACCCCTTAGGACCTATTAGGGCCACATAAGACCAAATGGTGTCGCAAGGGGTCTTATGTGGTCCTAAGGGGTCACACATGTGTTCTAACACATGGGTGACCCCTTATGACCACACAAGGCCCCTTACGATGCATGTGCACCCCTTAGGACCTATTAGGACCACATAAGACCAAATGGTGTCGAAAGGGGTCTTATGTGGTCCTAAGGGGTCACACATGGGTTCTAACACATGGGTGACCCCTTAGGACCACACAAGGCCCCTTACGACACATGTGCGCCCCTTAGGACCTATTAGGGCCACATAAGACCAAATGGTGTCACAAGGGGTCTTATGTGGTCCTAAGGGGTCACGCATGTGTTCTAACACATGGGTGACCCCTTAGGACCACACAAGGCCCCTTACAATGCATGTGCACCCCTTAGGACCTATTAGGACCACATAAGACCAAATGGTGTTGCAAGGGGTCTTATGTGGTCCTAAGGGGTCATGCATGTGTTCTAACACATGGGTGACCCCTTAGGACCACACAAGGCCCCATACAACACATGTGCACCCCTCAGGATCTATTAGGACCACATAAGACCAAATGGTGTCGAAAGAGGTCTTATGTGGTCCTAAGGGGTCACACATGTGTTTTAACACATGGGTAATCCCTTTGGACCACACAAAGCCCCTTATGACACATATGCATCCCTTAGGACCTATTAGGACCACATAAGACCAAATGGTGTCGAAAGGGATCTTATGTGGTCCTAAGGGGTCACGCATGTGTTCTAACACATGGGTGACCCCTTAAGAACACACAAGGCCCCTTACGACACATTTGCACCCCTTATGACCTATTAGGACCACATAAGACCAAATGGTGTCGAAAGGGGTCTTTTGTGGTCCTAAGGGGTCACGCATGTGTTCTAACACATGGGTGACCCCTTAGGACCACACAACGCCCCTTACGACACATCTGCATCCCTTAGGACTTATTAGGACCACATAAGACCAAATGGCGTCAAAAGGGGTCTTATGTGGTCCTAAGGGCTCACGCATGTGTTCTAACACATGGGTGACCCCTTAGGACCACAAAAGGCCCCTTACAACACATGTGCACCCCTTAGGACCTATTAGAACCACATAAGACCAAATGGTGTTACAAGGGGTCTTATGTGGTCCTAAGGGGTCACACATGCGTTCTAACACATGGGTGACCCCTTAGAACCACACAAGGCCCCTTACGACACATATGCACCTCTTAGGACCTATTAGGACCACATAAGACATTTAATTTGACTTAATTTGACTTAATTTGACTAATTTTCAAATTAATTATTGTATATGCAAATATATGTAATTGTAAATTAGACATATATTGAAATTTAAAATTAAATTTATAGTTGTTGTTTAAATTTATTTTGTGCATAGATCTAGAAATTTATCTTAAATTTGTATTTATATCTAGAAAATTTTAACTTGTATGCATTTATGATATATAATTTTTATTTTTTTGCATATCTAATTTTTTTAATTTACATGTTTAAATACGTTTAAAATGATTTAAATGTGTGTATACTTTTTAAATTATTGTTTAATGTGTACTACATACATGCACATGTGCATATATATATATATATATATATATATATATATATATATATAGATTACGCACTCACATCATGTCTGATGAGCCTGGATCACATAACACTAGTAATTTTGAGCCTAGTGTTCATCCTCGTGGGAGTGAGAAGACGTCACATAGGTCTGCCACAACTGCATAAGAGAGACAAAACCTCTACAATCAAATAGCAGAGGCACTCCAACATGCCTTAGATCATTTAAATATCACATTGGAAAACATGCGTGATCAAACAAATAAACAAAGGGGTGAGATTATTAGACAAGAGCTACTTCATATGATTGACCTCATTGATAATTATAATCCATATGACAAGGTCAACGTAGAGGAATTCTATAGATCCCTTTCACACAGTGTATGTGGTATGGTGAAATGGGACACAGTGAATGATAGGGTTTCCACAACTGATGTGAAAACCATGTTTTCTCATTACCAGGCCTTTGGTAGGGTGAAGGGTTATATGCCTACCAGGTGCACAGATGCACTATTAGCACCTTTTATCTATCCAAGATGGTTAGCCACTCATCATAGGTGGCCCCAAAAGGATGAGTTTCCCCTTTATTTCTGCAAACAATTATTTGCAGAGTTTCATTTGTTGGATGATGTTGATTACATCAATTTTCTTAAACATGCTGGGCAAGGGAAGGACATATTTTTAGATAAGTTTAGATGACCAAGTGCACCCCCACCCATTAATAAACGAGCATTGATTGGTCCAAACCTTGTGGTTCTTCCCAAGAGTACGGACCTAGTACATGCTACAGATAGTGTACCAGTTGATACTCGACAACCCATCTTTTCCAGTATTGCTAGTATAGCCACATAGGTGGATGAGATGACATCAAATCGGGTGGGTAGATATTTGTTGCGCTCTCATACTAGCATTCATGATGCATCAACGAGTGATGATACATATGTTCGAGTAGACATACCATCCCCGATGGATGCTCCACACATGCATGACATAGAACCTTTACGACAAATGAGAGCATGCTTATCCAGTGATCTCTTGGATTCATATCAGGTCATTTCTATGGAGCATGGGATCCCACTAGAAGATGCCCCATCATTTGTTAGTAGTGTACTTGGTAGACTAGGTGCTTCTAGCCGTGGTTGTGAGCATACAGATTCTCAGCCTACTGCCCCGCCCCAACATAGAGCAGTTGGTTAGGATACACCTCCTCCTCCTATTTATACATCAGTTGATCGAGCCACAATACCTGAAACTGGATTTTCGGGGATGTTCACTACCATGCTTATGGAGCCAAATAGTGAGGGGGATCATGTTGCAATGGGCTCCTTGCATGATTCTGACATCAACAAGATCAGATGAGCCTTACATGCTGCAGGAGCGGTATGAATTATAATATATAATTTATTAATTTTAATTTAGAAATTTTATATAGCTACTTGATTGTACACATGATCTGCATAGATTAAATTAATTATGTATTGGATTGTATTTTTTGAACTATATAGGGTATCACATTAGGGTCGATGTATGAAGATTTGGATGCTTCCACTGACCCAGTTGTTCATCAGGAGACACAGGTATATATAAAGTTTAAATTATTAGTTTATTTATTTTTAAGTTCTATTTAAACGGATATCTAGGTGTTGATTAAATAATTTCAAGTGATTTAAATTATATATATATATATATATTGAACAAAAAGTGTGCATTGTCTAGGATGAGCGAGCATTGTGCAGGATGAGCCATTCATCCCGCAAATGTTCTAGAGTCTAGCATGCACGCGATGGAGGTGTTAGAGATCCCAAGGTATGTTTATCTACAACCACGTACATGTACATGTTCAAGTAGATTCGATTTGATCTTTAAAATAAATTATATATATATATATATATATATATATATATATATATATATATATATATATATATATATATATATATATATATATATATATATATATATATATATATATATATATATATATAACTTAATAATTAATGTTTAAATGATGTACATATCAGTTCATGTGTAATTTATATTGCAGGTGCAGGGGGCAATTTTTGTGGATTTGCACATTGCCACCGGCCCTGTTCATCAGGAGACACATGTATACATTATAACTTTAAATTAATTCAATCTTAAATATTTAATTTTTATATTTAAAGGGTTAGGTTCCAAGTTATAAATATATGTGTATGTATATCTAACAAAATTCCAACATTGTAGGATGCACCACTATTACGCAGGTTGGGCTCCTCGTCACATAGATGTCCTAGAATCCTGCATGCACATGGTGGTGATGTTAGAGACCCTTTAGAGGTATGCTTGTCTACACATATTCTCTTAATATATGTTACTTAAAAAAATTCACTCTAGTATTCAAATTAAATGTTTTTAATATATGAGTTTATGCGTGCATACTCTATTGTAGGCGCATGGGGCGATGTTCGAGGATTTGCACATTGACATTGGTCATGTTCATCAAGAGACATAAGTATACATTATAACTTTAAATTAATTGTTTCTTTTAAATATTTAGGTTCTATATTTAAATGGTTAGCTTCCAAGTTATAAATATATGTTTATGTATACCTAACAAAATTTCAACATTGCAGGATGCACCACTATCATGTAGGTTGAGCTCCTCATCACATAGACGTCCTAGAATCCTGCATGCACATGGTGGTGATGTTAAAGAGTCTTTAGAGGTATGTTTGTCTACGTGAAAATGCTCTTAATATATGTTACTTAAAAAAAATTACTCTAGTACATGAATTAAATGTTTAATGTTTGATTTTATGTGTGCATACTCTATTGCGGGCACATGGATCGAGACATGGTTCAGGACAGGGCCCCAAGTGACCCATTGTTTATATATATCTGTGTGCATGTGCACACATTTTCTATACATTTCATATTTGTACATGTGTACTAGACATTTCATACATGTGTACTGTACACATTTCATATGTGTATGTGTACTAGATATTTATTTTTCATATTTCATGTGTGTATGTGTACTAGACATTTAATACATGTGTGCATGCAATAGATAGACATATATGTGTATGTGCTAGATAGATCTATATTTCATACTACTTTGCACACACACACACACACACACACACACACACACACACACACACACATAGATTACGTTTTTGAAAATTAAGTGTTTAAATGATAGAATCTCCAAGTCATTTGAATTTAGTTAAGTGTTCTAGTTAATTGTATGTGTATGTGAAAGTTAAGTGTTTATGTGTATTTTAGTTGTTCATTGTTAAACAAATCTAGTCATTAAAATTTAATTTAGTTGTTCATTTTAGTTAAATGTTTATGTACATGTTTAATGAACTTAAAAAAATTAATGACCTTATATCTATATATTTAAATTTAATGAACTTATATCCATGATGCAAATATCCCCTTAAATCCCCTTAATACCACTTAAAACACCTTAGGATAACATAATTAGATGAATCCAAACAACAAAATTAAATAAAACAATATATGTATAAATATAAATTAAATGAATGTACATAGATGAATAAAACGAATCCATGCATGTGTAAAAATATAAAAGAATCAATGACGCAAATATCCCCTTAAATCCCCTTAAGACCACTTAAAACACCTTAAGACAACATAATTAGTTGTTCATTTTAGTTAAGTGTTTATGTATGTTTAATGAACTTCAAAAATTTAATGAACTTATATCTATATATTTAAATTTAATGAACTTATATCTATATATTTAAATCTAATGAACTTATATCCATGACACAAATATCCCCTTAAATCCCCTTAAGACCACTTAAAACACCTTACAACAACATAATTAAATGAATCAATACAAAATAATTAAATGAAACCATACATGTGTAAATATAAATTAAATGAATACATAGATGAATAAAACGAATGCATGCATGTGTAAAAATATAAAAGAATCAATGACGCAAATATCCCCTTAAATCCCCTTAAGACCACTTAAAACACCTTAAGACAACATAATTAGTTGTTCATTTAGTTAAATCCCCTTAAGTATACAAATTTAATCATTAAAATTTAATTTAGTTGTTCATTTTAGTTAAGTGTTTATGTATGTTTAATGAACTTAAAAAATTTAATGAACTTATATCTATATATTTAAATTTAATGAACTTATATCCATGAGGCAAATATCCCCTTAAATCCCCTTAAGACCACTTAAAACACCTTAAAACAATGTAATTAAATGAATCCATACAAAAATATTTTGGATTTAAAAAATGGCGAGCGAAGGTGGCGAATTCGACAGAGGCAGCGGTAGCAGCAGGCTTCTTATCGACGAGCAGATTGAAGTGGCTCCTTTCAACGACAAGAAAAGTCAGGGGAAGATCAGGTCATGGAGCGATGAAGCTGACGAAGCCTTTCCTATTGAAGCAATGAGGAACCATACTACCGACAAGCAACCAACTTTTAAATCGACAACTTGGAATGATCAAACCCTAGGCCGACTATGGAAGCTAGATGCACCTATTCCTATGTGGAGAGGAAGTAGGGATCTTAGACCACAGAAGAAACCAGATGCTAGCCACCCCTACACAAATAGTAACCTTAGGCCAATAAATTCACAAGCATGGAAGAAGAACAACTTTTCATGGAGCAATGATGGTTGGTTTCAATTTGCGAAGCTTCCTGCTTCTGATTTGGCACGCAATTGGAACTCAATCTTAAATCCTAATCCCTCTGTATTGGAGACAAGAACATTTAATAAGCATGAATTCAACCCTCCTCTGGGTAATGGCCCTAATAAGTTTCGGAATGGGTGGTTTAGGCAAGATAGAGCCTTACAAGCCAATCGTGCAGAGCCCTGGCGCTCCAGTGCCCCAACCAAAAATCAACGACCTAATCTGGATCGAGTTGGAAAAAATGAACTCAGGCGAAGATATCAATCAGCGGTTTATCCAGACATCCACAAACCAATAAGGAAAATATCGAGACCCACTGTTATTTTGGATGATAACAAGATCGATTTGGCTAGGTCAAATCTTCAAGATTTCTTTTTTTTAACTAAATGGGGTGGAGGCAAATGGTTAAGGGGAAATTTTGAGAAATGGCGTAGACCGCAATGGGAGGAGAATATTAACTTTAATTTCCTTCTGAATAATTGTTATTTGATTGATTTTATGAAAAATGAGGATATGTTTAAAGCCAAAAATAAAGGTCCTTATACTTTGGATGGGATTAGGGTGCACATCATTGATTGGAAACCAAATTTTAATCCCTGGTTCCATTCCTTACCGAAAAACACAGTTTGGTTAAGGTTATATAACTGCCTATCAGACTATTGGAACATTGAGATTATTAAAGATATCTGCAAAGAGCTTGGCACCTTTGTATCTGTGGATGATATTTTGGAGGATAGGGTTTGGGGTAGCTTTATCAGGTTATGCATCAATACCGGTCAAATTTTTAGTATCCCAGAAGAAGTCAAAATTATTGGTGCGGGCATGGTTTGGATTCAAAGGATCGACAGAGAAGATCAGTTGCACCTTTGTCCCAAATGCTTCTCAAGGGAGCACATAGGTCTTGACTGCAAAGTTTCGGCCTCCATCCTTAAAAGTTATGCTTGTGTGCAAACTAAGTCGACTGACATGAAGTTACATAAGGAAAATACAGAAAATCGGGAAACAAATGATGTAGAACAATACTCGGTGACCAATATGAAGGTGGTGGATAAGAATAATCCTATTGTTAATTCTCCTCTTGTTGTGACTAGCCATCAACATATCCTTACTAACAACAGTGAGAGTGCTCGAGCTCTAATAAATCTCTTGGATGATGCTAAATCCCTTCAAAAGGATATTGCAACAGAGCTTACAACTTCTCTTTCCTCAGTACCCAATAAGGCCGGGAATTTTAGTGTGATGGAGGATAAGATTATTTCCCTTTACCAGCTGATCCAATCACCTCTAGTGATTTGGGCAAGAAAGGCTTCACCACTGCTTTGGAAGAAAGAAAAATTGATTCCTCTGCCTCAGAATGGGAAGAAGATCTTGAACCTATTGCCAACCTAATAATGGATAATTCTGCAAAAGGTTTTGGTAAGTCTGAATCACATATTATTGCACCAAATTTAAATCCAAAGGGCAAAAGGGGGCGCAAATCAAGGAAAACAATGCTGAAAATTACTAGCGCAACTAGTGGGTAGTCCAAACTTAATTTAGGGAAGGGGAACCCCCTTCCCATGGAACCATGAGACTACTATCCTGGAATGTCAGGGGCCTCAATGCCCCTGACAAATGGCACTTAGTTAAGCGCAAGATTGATGAGACTAAGGGATATATTTGGGTATTGCAGGAGACAAAATGGATTCAGTCTGAGATTATAGTAAAAATGAAAGCATGGAAACAATGGAAAGGTCTATTGAGGCAATTTGAGGGGGCCTCTGGTGGCATGATAATAATCTAGAACCCTCTGAATGTTCATGTCACTCTCCTTGGAGAAGATAAATATTGGCAGTATTGTTTGGTCACTAGTTTATGCAAAAATGAGAGTTTCAACCTATTTAATGTCGATGGACCTTCTACTGCCAATGAAAAATGTGAACTTTGGGTATTCCTGTTAGACATATTCCGAAATATTCCTTTGGGCACCTTTGTGTTTGTAGGCGACTTCAATGCTATCTTGGCAGGTAATGAAAAGAAGGGTCGTATTCAGAGGATTGGTATGGCTCAAAAAGATTTCTAGAAATTTGTTGATAAGAATCAGTTATTGGATATTGTTCCAAAGAATGAGACCTTTACATGGACAAATAGGCATACCGGTTTCACTGAAATTGCAGAACATCTAGACCAGTTTCTAGTTGCCGGTGATTGGCTAGCACAAAATCTTATTCTTGAATCATCTATTCTACCCCTTGTAGGATCAGATCATTTCCCTATCTACCTAAATGTCTCTTTAGGACAATCTGAGGGTGGCAATCCTTTTTGGTTTGAGTTGATGTGCCTCAGAGTGCCAGACCTACATGATTTGGTAGCCGCATGGTGGAATGAGTCAGTTCTCGAAAACAACTCGAGGTTGTTCAAGCTAAATAAGAAGCTCAAGTATATTAATATAAAAATCAAAGAGTGGAATTTGAGTTAGTTACAAAACATCCATAAGGAGAAACTCAGGATTATGGAAGAGATGGAGGGTTTGACCAATTCTATTATAAATTTAGGCATGAATGATGAATTTTTCAGAAGGAAGAACTCTCTCAAGTTTGAACTAAATGAAATTCTTCGGCATGAGGAAATTCACTGGAGGCATAAATCTAGGGAACTTTGGCTCAAGGATGGGGATAGAAATACCAATTTCTTCCACAAATCGGCTATTGCCAACCGTAGCAGGTCCAGAATATCGGAGGTTGTGCGATCGGATGGTAGTTTTGCCAGAGCTTATGGGCACATTGCCCAGGAAGCAGTAAGACATTTTGAATCTTTGATGAATGGCAATTGCCAGAGTGTTCAGGAAGCAAGAAATATAATTCTAGACTTAATCCCCTCTATAATTACTAAGAGACACAATAAAGAGCTCTTCAAACCTATTGACCTAGAAGAAGTCAGGAAAGTTACCTTCCAATTGAATCCTGATAAGACTCCAAGCCCTGATGGTTTTCCTGTGGCCTTCTTTCAACATTTTTAGGACATTATTGCCCAGGATTTGCACCTAGTGGTAGAAGAATCCAGGAAAAAAATGACTATGCTGGGAGCCATCAATCACACCTTTCTAGCTTTAATACCGAAAAAGAAGAACCCTCAACAAATGGGTGATTTCAGACCAATTTCTTCATGCAATTCAGTATACAAAATAGTAATAAAGATCAATGCTAACAGACTGAAACCTCTACTAAAATATATTATTTCAGATGAGCAGAGTGGCTTTGCCCCTGGTCGCTCTATTGTTGAAGGCATCATTACTACTCATGAAACCCTCCACACTGCAAGGAAAACTAAAGCTTCTTGTATGATATTAAAGCTAGATATCATGAAAGCCTATGATATGGTGGACAAGGAATTCTTGTTGAAGTATTGAGGAAATTTGGCTTCTGCAATGAATGGATCACTTGGGTCAGGAAATGTATATCAACCCCCAAATTCTCAGTTTTGATTAATGGTTCATCTCATGGTTTCTTCCCTTCAACAAGAGGTATTCGTCAAGGGGATCCTATGTCACCATTTTTGTTTATAATTATGGTTGAAGCCTTAGGTCAGCTGATTAAATCTCTTCACCATAATGGTCACTGGATTGGAGTCAATGTGGCTATAGGAGTTGAACACTCAACCCACTTGCAATTTGCTTATGATACTATTGTTTTTGGAGCCTCTAGTAGAAGGGAGGCAAGGACCATAAATGCATGCCTGGATGACTATTGCAAGGCATCAGGGCAAAAAATCAACTAGAACAACTCTAAAGTTTTCTTTATCAATACGTTGCCAAATATGCAAGGTGTCCTATCAAGGATTCTCAATTTAAGAGTGGAATATTTTCCAGGTAAATTCCTTGGGACTCCTCTCTTCAGTGGCTATAATAAGATTTTCTATTGGTCATATCTTATTGAGAAATGTAAAGCTAGGCTTGAAAATTGGAAAGGGAAGTGGTTATCATTTGCTGGTAAGCTCTCTATGTTAAAATCGGTCCTTTCTACCGTACCGTTTTCTGCATGGCTTGCATGAAGCTACCAGTTGCTATAGAAGAGGACTTAATTACTTTAATAAAAAATTTCCTTTGGAATGGATCGGATGACAAAGGGAAATTTCCCTTGATTACCTGGAAAAAAATAAGTTAACCAAAAAGTGCAGGGGGTGCTGGTATTCGGTAGATTTCTATTATGAATCTAGCTATGGGAGCTAAATTGGTGTGGGAAATTTGTAGAGGAGGTAATCAGAAGTGGGCAAGAATCCTAAAACACAAATATCTGGACTCACTTGAGCCTAAAAGGATTCTCACAGTTATCAACCCTCCCAGGGGCTCGACCATTTGGAATTTTATTCTTGAGTGCAAAGAAATCATAAGCGATCAAGTCACTTGGGATGTCAGAAATGGGAGGAATGCATCCTTTTGGCTAGATTCTTGGAGTGGTGAAGAAGCCTTGTGTCATAACCCCACCCTCCAAACTATAATGAGAGAAACTTGCCAGCTTTGGGGACACAAGGTCTATGATTATGGCCATTCAATTAAGGCGAATGATATTGATAAATGGGTGTGGAATTCTTTGGACCCCTTGGTCTTATCCCAAAATCAGATAGATCTTTTTGTCGGTATACTGAAGGATCGAATCATTCATCCATCTCTGGATGAGGATATCATTAGATGGTGTGGCTCCTTTGATGGTAAGTATAAGGTATATTTTGGCTACAAATCAAAAGAAGCTGCAGTAGACAAGAAGGATTGGTCGGTTAATCTGTTCTAGCACATACATCTACTTCCTAAAGCAGGTTCCTTTGCGTGGATGAATTTTTAGAAGAAAATATTAACCATTGAAAGACTCCTTCAACTAGGTATTAATGGACCTAGTAGATGTGTATTATGTCGAAATCAAGAGGAAACATTGATCACCTTTTTTGCTTCACTGCAAATTCTCCAACAACTGTTGGTGGCATTTCATGGGGAAGCTAAATCTGGTATGCCCTTTTCCAAAAGGTTTGGATGATTGGTTTCTACTATGGCCTAAATCAAAATACAAGGCGTTATTTGGGGACTTATTTGTTATCCTACTCTCATTGATTATTTGGGAAATTTGGAAAGAAAGGAACCATAGAATTTTCTAGGATAAAGAAATGGGCCAGATAGCCCTCTATGGGAAAATTGAGAACCAGCTGGTTAAGCTCCTGAATGAATCAGCCAAGTCCAAATAGCTGAAAAAGAATCTATATACTGATTGGGATTGGAAGCTAAAGATAGCATTCCCAAATTTGATCATCCCCTCGCTTTTCGGAAATGGCAATCCTGAAATATCGGCTAACCCAAGGTTGAGTGTTAAATGGGTAGTCCCAGATCTAGGGTGGTATAAGATTAACTTTGATGGTGCCTCTACAGTGAATCCAGGGCAGAGTGGTATTGGCTTTATTATTAGAGATTCTGAAGGCATCTATATTAAGGAAATTTCTGAAGACATTGGTTTGGCCACTAACAATGAGGCTGAATTCTGAGTGGCATTAAGAGGTTTGTAGTTAGGGTCTGAGCTGGGGATAAAAGGAATCCATTTGGAGGGTGATTCATTAATTGTTGTCAATGTTGTTCGTAGTAACCATTCTCCCAGTTGGCGTCTCAACCTATGGCTTCAACCTATAGTGGGGTTGCTTGAGACCTTTGAAGGTTTTTGGATTAGCCATATCTATTAAGAAGGCAACATGGAAGCAGACAAATTATCTAAGATGGTAATTGTAGATGGAGGCCTTGATCCGGGTATTCAGCTAGGGCATACATAAATTTGATTATAGCGATTATTATGGTTAAATGCTACATCTTTTGGCAGATGAATGAATTGCTTTGGTCCCTCGATGTCTTGGTCCCTACTGGTTGGTCGTTCATACCGGGAGTTGAACTCTTATCAGGTAAGGGTCTCTCTTTGATTGTGGTATTCTGGCCCCTACCGGTAAGAGTATCCATCTCGGCTGCTCGACCTCTTTTGGTTCGTGATACCGTCGCTCTTAAAGGTCTATTGTACTTACCCCCAACCGGTATTTACTACATTCCAATATAGGATCTCATCGGAGTTACTACAGTCCCTTTGCAGATGCTGCTAGAATGATAGTCAAGCAAATCTCTGATAAGTGACAACAATCATTTCTTTCCTCAGATACCTTGTTTGGATTGAGGCACATCTTTATTTTGTTTATGATGGTTAATAAGGCTTAAGTGATGCAACCAATCCTGTTCTAAGAATGAAATGTTTGTTTCCCCAATGTATTGGCCCCTACCAGTGGTAGCACTTACCGGGAGACGTATTATTACTGGGTCTCTTGCTTAGTCTTCTACCAAATTTCTTTATGGTTTCAGTAAGTTGATCTTAACGGGGTCATAACTCGAGCTCTAGCCGAATTGTTGTCAGAAGATAATCTAATTTTCATCATTACTATTAGATATGTTAAAGTTGGACAGCGACTGACATCAAAGAAACAATTAATTGAGATTAAAGGTGGCATGCTTGAGATGTGCCTTGTTTGTACGAAATAATTTGGATCGGTTAGCTAAGTCCTCAAGCTCCTCAACCTTTATGATATTGTCGAGATAAATAAAGGATGGCCTGCATATTTTACACATATCAAGCTCATCCTCTTTCTTGCTATGCTTTTCTTTACAATGGAAACGCCGATTTTGCTGGAAGCAACTTGCCGTTAGATGGCATTCCAAGGCAAAATCTCTGATAAGCGTCTGCAATTAGTTCTTTCCTCAAACCACCCTTTGATTTTGCACTGTGTTAAAAAATTTTTGGGGGAGGAATTCCTTAATGCATACCACAGATACAAAGCCAATGCAGACATCCCAACCTTCTTCCTAGCTATGTTGATCTATATGAGGATTAGCAAACAAAGGGCAAAGCTTATCACCCAAATGGTGTTCGAGCACCGCTTTCTTGGGGAAATTGATGTAGTATTGAACAATGTTCACGACAATCTCAGATTGCCCTTCCCCCAGAATTATTACATGTGTTTGGGAAATAGTGTGAAGGTGTGGAAAAAGGTGATTGTAAACTCTCTTGACTTCAATGACCTAGAGGCCTTCTGGCCTGTTATCAATAGAAATATTGAGTTCCTCTGCAAGATTGCCGACATACTGCTAGGCTTCATGGCTGTCGAGAGGAGCACCTTTATCTAGGAGGAAGGGCTTTCGGGTAGAGAAGACATTGGCATTATGGCCAATGGTGACATAGTTGAAGGCAACTCTTGGGGTCTTGGTCGCGGCGAAGAATGGATTGTGGATGATGCCCGCCACCCATGGGAAAAAGCAGAATCATTGGCTCATGCTGCTCGTGGGATTGATTGCCCGGTTATTCTGGATGCAGCCGCTACTCCTGCCCTCGGCAATGAGGACCTAGACTCAAACGATGAAGAATCCTGAATGCATCATCCTCCTTGGCCCTGTGCTACAGTCCTCTTGGTTTTCCACATCTCATTTTCTTGCACTGTTTAGATAATTGTAGGTTTTTGGTTTCAACCAACATTTGTTCTCCTCCGATTGTTTTTTCTAGCTTTTTAGGATCTTTTCCAGCTTGGCTGGCCCTTTACTGTTGGAGCTATGGTGGGGGTTTTTCTTCCTGGTTCTTTCCCCCTATGGCTCTTTCTGAACCAGATATGTATTTCTCAATTTTGATTAATACAAGGGTGTTGCCCCTCTACAACTATTAATCTATTAAAAAAAATTGAATACATACAAAATAATGAATGAAACCATACATGTGTAAATATAAATTAAATGAATACATAGATGAATAAAACAAATGCATGCATGTGTAAAAATATAAATGAATCCATGACACAAATATCCCCTTAAGACCCCTTAAGGCAACATATATATATATATATATATATATATATATATATATATATATATATATATATATATATATATATATATATATATATATATATATATATATATATATATATATATATATATATATTGATCTCTTGGATCATGCATATCTATAAATGAATCGATACATGTATACATACATTTAAAGATGATTTAATAGGTGATTCACACATTGAAAATTCAAGCTACCTGTGTAACTATATATATACAACATAAATAAATGAAACTATATATGTGTAAATATAAATTAAATGAATACATAGATGAAGAAAATGAATCCATGCATGTGTACAAATATAATGAATCCATACATGTGTTTAAATGACCCCTTAAGATAACATGTAATGAAATGAATCTATACACATAAATAAAATTAAAAATTAAAATCAATATGTATACATGTTCAATGCATAGACACAAATATTTAATTTAAGAATAAAACATGTAAAATCAACGTATAAAACGTAAAATAAATGCATCAAAAAAACTAAATTTCCACAAGTTATCCAAATTGCTACACATGTCTAGAAATATCTAAATATATATATGAGTTTATCAAAATAAGACCTATCTAATATAATTTACTTGTTCAAACATGACAAGTGAACTTAAAGCTCCCGATACATATAATCTGGATCCTCCCTATCTTTTATAATTTCTAAATTTTTTTCATGATCTTCAATAGGCAACCTCCACTTTTGGTTGCCATGTCCTCTTTTTGGCAATGTCTCCAACTGCAATCTTGTCGCTATTACTAAGTGACTGTAGTGTAGAACTTTTTGGCCAGGCATATAATCAATGAATGTTACACCATTTGTATCTATCTTTATTTGTTGATAATAGGTGCCTTCAACAACAACTGAACCAATGGGATATTGTTGCCCATCATCATCACTGACTGATTCCAATAACTTGATTTTGGTTGTGTGCATCTCAGTAGATAATAATCTACACTTTCAGTATTGTTAGGATCAACAATCACTGCAAAAATATCACCTGTGAAAATAGACCACATGTATATATATTTCAAGCAATATTAGTTAATTATAGATTTTTAAATTAATTTTGAACAATATTAAATTAAATAAGAATTTAAAAATTTGTACATGTACATATATAATTTACAAAATATGCATGCACACACTTGTAACAACTAAATCAAAGACACGTTCATAATCAGCTGAATATAGAGGATCATGAATATCAATAATGTCACTATCTTCGTAAGGAGGCATTGTGTAAAATTATTTCATTTCCCATTGCAAAACATATCCATTAGAAATATGTTGACAATGAGTATTTGTGTTGTTCGCAATGCAATCAACACAAAAGTACAAAAGCATGATTTTCCTCTTGCAAGAATAACACAAGGCTTGCTAAATCCTGTAGTCATGACTTGATGAAAACTTCTAATACCATTAATTGATTGACAATTATAAGGATTTGATCAATCAATATCTGATAATACAAATTATTTAGTCAATTTTAGTTCATTTCACACATATGCATGTACACACACACACACACACACACATATAAATGTATATATATGTATATATACATATCTACACATATACACATATACACATATATATATACATATATATATATATACATATATATATATACATATATATATACATATCTATATATACATATGTATATATATATATGTATATATATATATGTATATATATGCATATGTATACATATCTATATACATACACATGTATCTATATAAACACACACACACACACACACATATATATACACATGTATATATATACATGTATATATACACATGTATATGTATACATGTGTGTGTATATATATATATATCTGTGTGTGTGTGTATATACATACATATACATGTATACATATACATGTATATATATATATATACACATGTATATATATATACACATGTATATGTATACATGTGTGTGTGTATGTATGTATATATATATACATGTATATATACACATACATGTATATATACACATACATGTATATACATATGTATACATGTATGTATATATATATACATGTATATATATATATATACATACATGTATATATATATATATGGACAACCCATGTACACACACGCACACACGCAGGCACACGCACACACACGCTCACACACACACATAGACACACATGCATGCACACGCACGCACGCACACACACACCCACACACATTTAAATTAATCTATGAAGAGAATTAAAACTATACACAAACACAAATATGAAAAGAATTTACCTGCAAAGAAGTTCCACAAAAAAATTATGCTATGTCGAGCATGTTGTAGGGATAACCAGTTAAAAGCTTTTGCAGACTTAAATTGCCCTGACATGAATAACACACACACACACACACATAACCTTTTGACCTGTTATATACAATCAAATCATATGTAAAAAAAATCAACTTAAATAATCAATTTCAAATCTAATATACTTACCAACACATCCATCTGACCAAATCCAATGTTGTGTACATTCTATCCCACGATATTTAATATCTTTAAAAAACATTCCAAAACAATGTGGTACATAGCTCCTATCATGACACGTATCATCACTGATATAGAAATGAACCTCCTTGATGATAATGCGTTCATTTTCAATACTCTCTATACCATCCACATGAAATTGTGCATGTCTATAGCAAAATTATACAAATATTGCAACTTGATTAGAATGATAATATTGACTTTGAATTTATGTGTAAGGACTAAATGTATAGTTCTCAGAGAAATCTACAATTGAAAGAATACAATCTGGTGGAAAACAATTATTTGAATCACGAAACTGTTTAGCCTTTCATCTTGCACCATGACAATGTTGGATATGTGGATATATCATATTACGGAATCTATCTATAAACTGAATGTAGGGCAATTTAGTCTCTTTCAACATAATTTTTTTGGATTCAGTTCCCGACTTACTTTCGTATGTCTCATATTCAAATCTCTTCCATATAACTAGTGCATGAATATCAATATTCTTAGTTTGCAATACAAACTTACTCAAAAATCTACAATCATTGCATTCACCTTTTATACATTGTATTTTGAACTCATCTGAATCTTCAAATTTATCACATAAAATAGACTTCACAAATTGTGTTGTACTTGTAGGAATGACTAGTTTTGGATTAATTGTTGCCATGAAATTCTTATATGACTACAAGTGTAGATGAAATTCAACATGATTTCGACAACAACAAGTTTCACGTACCTTATTTATGCATACAAAGAAAGGACACAATCTCTCAAACATCCTTTGGCAAATCTTTACATCTAAAAATTCTTGCTTGAATGCTTCAAACAATTCACTTTGTTTTGTATCTAAGAAATGTTTTGGATGTGTAGTCTTTTTACCATCTTCGTTTATCATCTATATAGTGTCCCTTCTATTGCAAGGAACACGAGATTGGTTGGTCCAATAATCAATGACCTATCTTTTTACATCTTCAGAGATTCTGTCTTTTCTAGGAACTCTACAGATATTTACCCAATTCTTTTCAATGTTCTCATCCAACATATTTGTCTTCCTAACGTATCTTAGAACAGTTCTTCTAGATACATGCATTAATTCAGAAATTGCATTAACTTGTTTTCTACGAGTCAATTTCTTACTAGTAATCATAGTCATCAATGCTCTATGTGCAACACTTAAATCAACACCTCGACTTGTGTTGTCAATACAATTCAATGCTTCTAGTAAATTTTCAATTATAGTTTCTTTTAATAATGTATCAGGAGAACCTTTCTTATTATCAACACCCAACAACTCCAAAACATGTTTCATTTCCCTTTTCTTAAATAACTTAGCAAATAATTGTGCTCTTCCAATAATAGACTTATTTTTAAAATAATCATCCCACAATTTCTTACAATGCAATTTTAATGTGCTTTCAAGTATCACATCTTTAGATGGAATTTCATTGAAAAGACTATCTTCATCCATTTTCATCAAATTTTCCATACCAGAAAAAAAAAATTCACCTCGTACCTGAGTAGACGTTTCTTGAACATCATCATGTTGATCTTAAACAACAACGGATTGTTGTTGACTACGTTTTGTATGACCTTTCATCTTATCGTCCATTTTATAATCATGCAACCTTGATCTAGTCCTCTTATTCCCCATTGCAAAAAATATTTAGATCTTCAAAATTTTGTGCTTTGAACCTAAAAACAAAAACATGCAAATATGCATATCTTCAAAATTCAGTGCTTTGAACTAAAAAGGTTATATATATCTAATTACTTTTCCTTGGTTCTTAACAAAAAAATGTAATTAGTGAATTGTATAAACAATTTGCATTCTTAAACTTAACATGTGTAAATTTCATCCATTTAGATCATTTGACTTGAAGTCCAATTTTTATAATTTAGAAAATGAAAAAATAAGGCTAAAGAAATTTAGGAGCATTGATAAAAAGTAAGAAATTAAGTATACTTCAATTAGATACATTTGACTATATGCAATGTACATATGAACATGATTTAATAACATTAATTGCTTGAAATCACTTAGCTAATATATAGAGAATTTGAGTCAAGTATTAGGAAATAAAATAAAATATAATGCAATACTAAATAGTGTTGGATATATACTCAATTTCATTAAAGCGTTTAAATATATTTTACAAATTCAATATTTAGTTAGATTTTAAGTATGTAAATTTATAAGAATTAATCTACTCATATAGTAAATAAGTTATATCTAGTTAGTTTTCCTTGTTCTTAACCAACAAAATGTGATTAATGAAATGTATAAATAATTTTGTTTTCTTAAACTTTTTAAATTGAATAAATGAAACATGTGTAAATTTCATCCATTTAGATCATTTGTCTTAAACTCCAATTTTTAAAATTTAGAAAATGAAAAAGCAACATTCAAGAAATAAGAGCATTGATCTAAAGAGTAAGAAAATAAGTTTACTTGGATTCTACATTTGACTATGCAATGTACAATGAACATGATTTAATAACATTAATAACATGATTTAATAACAATAATTGAAAAAATAATTTAAGATAACATAATTGAAAATAAATGATTGAAGTGTAATTAACGAATAATTAAATAAAGTTTTAAATTTAATCTAAAAAATATTTAATTTTCAAAAAAACATCTAATATTGTAAATTAAACATGATTGAAAAAATAATTTAAAATAACATACATGGAAAGGGTAGATGCCTTTCGAAAAAAAAATCAAAATCTTCGCCCTTTATAAAATTAGAAATATTCGCCCCTTTATAATCTTCCTACTCGCTCCAAAATGCCACTTTATTTGAGAAAAAAAATGATTTTTTGCAAAAATAAGTCAGTTTCGGTTGGAACCCTTCCAACCGGAACGTTTCCGACCAGAACAGCCTATGTGGACTACCAAGTGGCAGCCACATCAACAAAAATGATGATTTTCTCAAACTTGTCATATGACTTCAATCTCTACAAAAGGGTATTTTTATTTTTTTTCATAAGTTTAATTTACCTATTGAATTTTTTTGTAGAATTCTACTCATATAATTTTTATAATGTTTTGATTACATTTAATATATAAAAAATTAAAAATACTACAACTAGGTATTCTTTTCTTCGATAATAGGCTGCTTTGAAAAACAAAAAAAAATATCGAATCACTTCAAAAAAAATAAAAAAAAATATGGTTCACTAGAAGAGAGAGTCTTCTCCAAAAGGGTATTTTTAGTTTTTTGATTATCATAAATTGAATAGACAAAGTGGTGGGAGACAAAAACTGTCAAATTCTGGTGTATTTGACTTCCAAATGCTATAACAAAGAAAATATACATCAAATATTATTTTATATTTTTCATGCACTCTATAAATATGTGATCTATAATGGATATCAAAATCGGAAAAAAAAAGTTGATTTACATTTTCTTTAGAGGTGGGAACTAAACCCCTTGTTTTTCAGTGTTTTTCAGCAATGAAAAAAATGGACTTTAAAGCTAAAAAAAACATATAAATTATTGACAAAAAAATTCCAAAAAAATAGTAGACTTAAACTTCAACAAATTTTACATATTTAATCAGTTTACATCATCTTCAAATTCAAAATGCAAATGACACTTTTATGGCGATGGAATTGAACAACTATTGTTGTGTTAGCCTTTTCCTTTGTAAAAGTGTGACACAGGTTTGTACTTTTACCCATAAACAAAGTGTTGTTGGGTTTTACAGAAGTCTACAAAGAAGTGTATTTTGTTGTATTGTTCATCGGATTAGTAATATACATGAATCTCTTTTTGCAGTGAATTTTTTCTCGAAAGGGTTTCTTCACATAAATATGGTGTTTCATATGTAATGGTTTTCTTATTATTGTTTTGATTCTATAATCAATGTGTTAATAGTTAATATTTAGTTTTAGTTTTTCAATAACATTGAGTTTAATTTCATATTGCGAGCTTTCTTCACCTTTTTTAACAACATTTGATATTAGAGCTAGTGGTTTTGTTGAGGGACGAATGTCTTTCTCTATAAGTGTTGAAGGTTTTTTGTTGCAATCAGAGCTTTCATTTTGTGGGATTTTTGTAGATTTGAGAAAGGTTGTATAGCATGGCCTCCACCTCTTATCAAGATATTGAGAAGTTCAATGATACTAGCTACGAGATGTGGAAATTGAAAGTTGAAGATCTCCTTGAAGAGAGATATTAGTGGTTGCCAATTTTAGAAGTACCTTGATAAATGATGAGTGGAATTACTTAGATAAGAAGACAAAAGGAACCATTCAATTGTGTCTCTCTAACTCCATCTTCTTGAATTTATCTACCTAAGACACTACATGCAATCTATGAAGGAAAATACATGATATCTATCAAACTAAGAGTTTGTTTAACAAGCTTTCTGAAAAGATATTTGTATTCTTTGATTATGAAAGAGGGTGATTCTATTGTTGAACATTTGAATGCATTTGATTTAATTATAAGTCAACTTGAATCAATAGATGTTAAGATTGAAGATGAAGATAAATGTTTTTCTAAGTATAAAAGATATGATGGAAGAGAAGTTTTTCTTGTTGATAACACCTCAGTGAAGATTGTTGGTAAAGGAAAGGTAAAGTTGTGTTTTAGTGATGGGAGGGTTTTTTTTTTATTAAAGGGTCAAATAGGTTTTGAAGAGACCTGAAACCATATATACAAAAAGCTTCCAGCAATAAAATATCAGTAAAACATCACAAACAAAACAACTAAACAAAAGGTATAGGAAAGAGACCAGACACCAACAAGGCACTAGGTAGTGATGAGAGAAAAACACAAGAAAGAGGTTGCTTTAGTTTCTTTAAGACTTCAACAACCTCAGCCTCATGCTTGGAAGCCTCTTGAGAAATCTTCTTAATATCCTACAATTCCTTCAGCGACTTATCAACTATCTTTTTGAGACGGCCTTTGGTATGAGTGCATGGCCCTTTGCCCTCTTCAACATTAGCTTGATTTCCTTTTTCCTACATATCGATAAATTGTGGATTACCTTGTTGCAGCCTTTCAAATTTGTCAACCAAAATCTTCATACTACTCGTAGACCCTTTAATCACATTATGGCTAAACTTGAGCTTAACTAGGTTAGCATGGATATCCTCCATTTTTGTTTCCAAGACCACAATACACCTTTCATAATCTAATTTCAAAGTGGCCACATCCATCACAAACCTTTTGAAGATATGCAAGCACATTTTTGCCTTCTTTATCCACCCACGAGTCACCATGATTCACACCCTCATCCAACCTAGCTTGAATATACCTTATCTTAAGGCTCATCTATTTAAATTCCACTGATAATGTTTTACATATTCCAAAAAGAAGTTTACTTTCAGTTTACAAGTTCAATGATTCTAGAATGTGTGTGACATTTGATAACTCTAGTTGTAGTTTGGTAAGGGGAATTTTGGTAGTGGCTAAAGGATCTCAGACAGGTGCTTTGTTTAAGTTACATGCTTCTAATTTTTGTAATTCTTTTGTAACTAAGACTGAAAATGCATTTATGTTGTGACACCATAGATTGGGTCACATTAGTGAAAAAAATCTTAAGATTATTCTAATAAGAAACTAGTTGAGGGGATTTCAAATTATTCTAATAGTAAGGGTGATTTATGTGAGCACTGTGTGTTTGCTAAAGCAAATAGATCTTCATTTCCCAAAGGAGTTAAAAAAAACTAAAAGACTTTCAGAGATTATTAATTCAAATGTATGTGGCTTAGTGGACGTTGACTCTTTGAATAGATATTGGTATTTGTAATGTTTGGAAAATTGGGAATTAGGGTTAAACTAAGTAAATCCACTAACTAACCCAATTAACACAATTACATTGAAAGAGGTTTGAACCCAATAGATCTAGCCTCAATCCAAGTGAGCAAAGGGTTGTGATTTAGATTGGATTCACTGGTTATTGTTGGTTATACTCTTTCTTAGTTGAATTTGGAATGTAGTTATGAAATTAGGGCAAAATGAGAGATATTTGAAGTAACTAGATGGATATGAAATGCTATAGATGTTCCATGGAGCCATAGAATGAGATATGGGGAAAAGAATAGATTCAAAAAAAATTCCTAGAAGTTTGGGCTAATTTTTTGGACTAGGTAGCACAAATCTACACTGGTCCTTCAAATTTTGTCATAAAACGTTGAACCTGTTCATCATTGTCCACTACCGAAATTCTAAGTACAACTCGTGCACCTATTTCCTACATACAAAAAAAGATGAAAAGATGTTTTGGATAGATATTTGCCTAAGTCAAAGTCTGGTTTAGGAATTAACCTTGAATGAAATAATGTAAATACTCAAATAAATATTAAGGAGATATACCTCAGATCTGCAACTATTGATGATGATGCAATGCTCTTTGAATGCAATCAAAAATAAAAATGTTGAATGTAATGGCATGGAAAACACATGAACATGGAAAAACCTAATCACGCACACACGCTTCCATGAACATTGATGCAACTTTTCTCCACAATGCTTGAATGATGAATATGCATCTTTCAATATCTAAAGATGCTTGATAATGAATGCTTCACAGATGCACAAATACTTTAGGTAGCTCATGAATGTCAAAATGAATTGATAGAATGTATTTATATTGGATTCTCTAGGTAAATTACTAATTAGGTTGACCTCTAATGATCATGTGTAGCCTCGAGGAATGGAAACCATCAAGGAGATAAAGGTTCTACCCCATTTCAAATTGGGGCCTATTAGAGGGGGACTAGGGTGTTTTGGGGTTGTCTAGTCCTCCTACAAACAGGAGCAATGCAAAGAGAAATGGGAGAGGTACCCCTAAGATGGGGCCCACCAAATGTTGTTCATGACATCAAGTTGGAGAATAGGGTCAAACATGACCTAGAGGGGATGGAGATAGGACACACTAAAGTAGGAGCACAAACATGAGGTGTAAGTTAGACAAATTACAATTTATGACACTATATTTAGCCCCCACTTTAATGGGATAATGAGCCTATGCAAATACTCGTGATAAATTAGAAAGATGAGAGAGATGAACAATTAGGAATGAGATCACAAGAAGATAAGACATCACTAATTTTGAGGAACCAAGCCCCCAATCTTAGGATCTTGACTCACACAATCTCATGCAAGGACACACAAAATGAGACAGAGACACGAAGAAAACACAGACAAACAAAGACAAAAGACACACAACCCAAAACATAAAAAGGCTCCAAGTCAACTAGTTGAAGAGACCTCAATAATCAAAATGTCTCAACCACTAATATCATTCTCGAAATGCTATCAAAAGAACACAAGTGGTCACATAAAAAGGGAAATAGCATGCATCAAATTATGAACCATGATCCACAAACAACAAAGATATGAGCTCATGGGGAGGAGAAAGGAGAGGACATGGATGCCACAGGCAAGCAAGTTGTGTTATGCTAGGTGAGCCATGTTGGGGAGGAAATTTGTAATAGTCTAGATGTGTTTTGTTAGTTCCACTCATCCTATTGCATGTGTCGTTGTTTGGTTTCAAGAATTAAGCATCTCGTATAAAACTTCATTTTCTCTAGTTTCAAGCATGCAACAACTTGTATAAGACATGAAATGAGAACAAAAATGTCTAGTTTCAGAAACATCTCGTATAAGACTTTGTTTTGTTTGGTTTCAGGAATGTATACCTTATATAAGACATAAAAATTTTGCATATGGTTTTGGGCATGGAGCATCTCGTATAAGACTTTGTTTTGTATAGTTTCGAGAATGATCACCCTGTATAAGACATGCAAAATATAGTACAAAGAGGGCGATATGCAATGCCCCCCCACTCTTAAGATGTCAACATATTCCTATGTTGATGACTTAAGGAAGCTAGAAAGAAGGATACACACCTTCATCACTAAGGAGATAACCTTTTAGGCAACAATTTTCATAAATCCAAGCTAAATAGGCATTAAATTTGTAATCAAAGAAAAGATAGTTGAAATAGAGATATCTTGCAACAATTGTAAAGGGAATCCTTAGAGGAGAAGAAATCTTTTCTCAAATACATCTACCTCCAAGAGGAGATTTTTGAACAAAAATAACATCATCGTCCAAAAGAGAGGAAGTCGAACAAGAATGCATACCTTCTCCCTATTGATAAGTGAAAGGTATTCTTGATGAAGGATGACACACTTTTGACCCAAAGTGAAGGGTTTGTTTATAATAGATATACATTGCCAAGTGTAGAAGAGGTTGTAGTCAAGGATACACACCTCTTTCATAAAGGAGAGTGCTTGAGCAAACAAACAACTTCACACAAGGATGACATCATATCCTAAGAAAACACCACTCAACAAAGGAAAAGTGTATCCTTATAAAGAATAGGAAATATCAATTCCCACAATCATAGGGGTTATGAGAAGGATTACACAACCTCCAAAGAGAAATTATACATAAGAAAATGCACTAATTCGAGCAAAGAAAGGTCCTAAACAAGGAACACACATTTACTCACATGAAGGAATATTGAATGCAAGAAATGACATTAAGGTATGCAAAATGTAACTCTAAAGAAGAAGTAATCTTTGAAAAGGAGAGAGAGAATTGAATATATTGTCCTTGCCCTCCCAAGCGAGGAGACAAGGAAGAGTTATGTTGTTTCCCAAGTAGGTTGTTATCGGAAAAGCATCACCACTCATGACAAAGAGCCCCAAATGAAGTTAAATTCTAGTTTCATAGGGTGATGAGAAACATGATAGGGTGAATGGAGTGCTAAGGCATTACCTCTTCACCAAGAAAAAAGTACTATATTAGTTTTAAGAGCTATGCGAGCTCGATCATATTGGTATTGAACAAATGTCTTAAAGGCTTTACAATTTCCAAGAGAATAAGAATAAAAATTATGAAGAAGACATTTCCCATCACTTTCCTTATTCTTATAATTTTAATTAAGTTTAATGAGGGGAAAAACAACATTCTTATCATACTTTAATTTCCAAAAGATTCTCGTAGCCAATTTCTATTGATCATCAATAGGAGTAGATCTTGTCTCTTAAGATGTAAGACAAGGATCGCTAGAAGGAGGAGGATTGTCTTCTATGATTTTGATAGTGCTATTATCAATGATTCCTTGTATTCCCTTTTAAAAATCAAGACAAACATTGGCATGATGATTATGGGTTTGATGATATGAGGAAAAAGGATTATTTGAGGAAGAAGCACATTTAGATGGATCATAGAGTTATGTCTTGCAAAACAATCCTAAAGATTTTTCACCCTAAGGAAATCATCCATGGGTGAATGATGAGGATGTCCTAGACCTTCTGTACTATCTTGTGATGGAGGGTTTATAGGTATTTCGATTCCTTATTCATATTTTCCAAGTCCTTGTCCTCTATAATCTTGTTTTGAGATTATATTATAACCACTCCTATAAGAAATTTTTAATTGTAAAGAAGAAGGACCATTGTCATGAATCTATTAAAAAAATTTGTGTAAGGGCACATGGAAGGATCAAAGGGAGAATTAGGTGAGAAGGAATATCCTTTATAGGAGGACTCTCCTTTCTTTCACCATTATTCATATCCACTTTGATAGGTGGGGATGGAAGGTCCTTATTATCTAAGGCTTCATATTTGATTAATGTTATGTGAGGAGATAGACCATGAATAAAATGCATGAAATCATCTTCTCTACAAATATGTTGATGATTAAGATAAGCTCTTAGAGAATAAGGAGGATCTAAGGAGATTAATAAATAGACATTTTTATCTTTCCCCCCTTGTGCTAGAGTATCCTTGTGAGTAGAGGATGGTGTCATGCTGCTCTTTAATGCTTGCTCTCCATAGGAGATATCATTGATAGGAGTATTGATTCTTTCTTCACTCACATTAGATACCCTAGGAGAAGTACAAGTGTTAGCTTTTTCAATTTCCTTTTTAGGATTATCATTGTCTACAAAAGCCTTTATGTGATCTACACATGTAATGCATGTTCTTAAAAATGTCATCATGAAACAACATATAACATGGATAAAAGCTTCGAGATATGATTTCCAAGTAGGAGATATCTTTGAAACCATAAAGACGCAATATGCAAGAGTAATATGAATGAAAAGAAGTAATGTAAAATGAAAGAAGCCATTATCCAACACATGATTGTGATAAATATAACTAAAAAGCAATGTAATCATATGTGAAAGAGAAAATAAATAAGATTTAGTAAATTCCATTGTGAGTGCTTAAAATCAGATCTAAAAATATAACTAAAAAATTATGCAACCCACAAGTCAAATTTAGCAAAATAAATTAGGGCTTTTATGAAACTAACCACTAAATTTATGTATCTATGGTCTATGAGTGAAAAAATTATTGTTTAAATGCCTACCAATAAAATCTGAAACCATAAATTAGAAATAAGCATGAAAGATGTCAGGTTCATCAAAATGTAATGTTTTGAAAATTTGGGAATTAGGGTTAAACAAGGTAAATCCAATAACTAAGTCAATTAACACAATTACATTGAAAGAGGGTTGAACCCAATAGATCTAGCCTCAATCCAAGTAAGGAAAGGGCTAAGATTCAGATTGGATTCACTAGTTATTGTTGGTTATTCTCTTTCTCAATTGAATTTGGAATGTAGTTATGAAATTAGGGTAAAATGAGAGATATTTGAAGTAACTTGACGAATATGGAATGCTATAAATGTCCCATAGAGAAACATAACGATATTTGGGAAAAAGAATAGATTCAGAACTTGTTCATAGAAGTTCAGTCTGATTTTTGGGATCAGGTAGCACAAAATTGTCTTGGTCCTCCAAATTTTCTGCCATCGAAAGGTGAACTTGTTTGTCATTGTCGACACTGTCAGAATTCCCAAGTAAAAATCCTAAACCTATTTTATACACATAGAAAGAGAGGAAAAGATGTTGTTGATAGGGGTTTGCCTAAGCCAAAACCTCGTTTAGGAATTAACCTTGAATGAAATAATGAAAATACTAAAATAAATATGAAGGAGATATACCTCAAATCTGCAATTGTTGACAATGAGGCAATTCTCTTTGAATGTAATCACAAATGTTGGATGTAATGGCATGACAAACACATGAACATGAAAAACCTGAATCACAGACAAATGCTTGCATGAAGATTGATGCAACTTTGCTCCATAATCCTTGGATGATGAATATGCGGCTTTGAATCTCTGAAGATGCTTCATGATGGATGCTTCACGAATACCCAAATACTTTAGGTAGCTCATGGATGTCAAAATGAATTGATAGAATGTCTTTATGTAGGGTTCCCTCGGTAAATTATTGATTAGGCCGACCTCCAATAGTCATGTATAGCCCCGGGGACCAGATACAACCAAGGAGATAAAGGGCCTACCCAATTTCAAATTGGGTCTTGTTTGAGGGGGACCAGGGTGTCAAAATGCCTTGGTATAGACTAGGGCACTCTATGCCCTGGTCCTCCTACAAATAGGACCAATGCAAAGAGAAATGGGAGAGGGAACTCTAAGATGGGCCCCACCAAATGTTGTTCATGACATCAAACTGGGAGAATAGGGTCAAATCAGACCTAGACGGGATGGAGATAGGACACACTAAAAGTAGGAGCACAAACATGAGGTGTAAACTAGACCAGTTACAATTTACAACACTACAATATTATGTTTCCTCCACTAATGATGTCTCAAGATATACGTAGATTTATTTTATATATTCAAACTCTAAAGTTTTGACTAGGTTTAAGACTACACCTTACACTACCCAACAAAACGAGGTAGTAAAATGAATGAATTGTACATTAATGGAAAGAGCTAGGAGCATGTTAAGTAGTGCTGAGATATATAAATGCTATTGGGTAGAAGCTGTTGGTACTACTTAATATTTGATTAATATATTTCCTTGTACAACTCTTGTTGATAAAACACCTTATGAAATGTGGTTGGGTAAAAAGCCTTTAGTTTCACATTTAAGGGTCTTTGGTTGTGAGGCTTTTGTTCATGTCCCTCAAGAGAAGCAATCTAAATTGGATCCAAAAGCTCATAAATGAATCTTTGTACGATATGGTGAGAATGTAAAAGGTTATAAACTTTGGAATCCTCAAATCCATAAAATGATATTTTCTCAAGATGTGATTTTTAGGGAATTTAAAGTTGACTCATGTGAAGAACAACCAAAAAAAAAATCAAAGGCACTAGATTTTGAAACTAAGAAAGAAGATACACATGTGGAAGAATATGTTAGAGTAAAAGGTATTAGTTTACTTAATTAATTAAATCATATTGATTTAATAATTAAGTCACCTTTTACTTTATTTTCACTTGAGCTAAACTTAGGCCCATTAATAATTAATTCATTATTAATTATTAATTACTCATTCTAGGGTTTTTACTTTTAGGTTTTGATCTCCTTTTATAAGGATTGATCCCTTTGTATATCCATTCAATCATTAGATAATCAATATGATTTATCTTTCTGGATCAACAATCTTTTGGCTTCCATAGATATTTGCTTCTCTCTTGTTTCGTGGCAGGTGTTTGATTGCAAGTGATCTTCGGAGTTGTGGGGTTGAGCAACCAACTCTAATATGGTATCAGAGCTTTGTTGCAATTACTAGTCCATTTTTTTAGAGATCTAAAAGTTTTACAATTAATTTAATTTGTATTTGGTTGAATTGCCTGGTGTTTTATTTGCTGGATGTTGCCCTATTTTCATAAACAAGGAAATTTTGTTGCAGTCGACTTTTCTTTATTGCCTTTGGAGTCTTTGTGCCAGAATTGCATTGTCCTATTGTAGAGTGCATTTGGGTCTTTGGTGGATTTGTTTTTGCCATTTTTCCAACACTCCTCCATACATATGACTTTTTGGAGTCTCTATAACAACAAATTCCTTAGCTTTGATTTTCATCGACTTTGCATGCACACTCCCAACCTCGAGTGAGATCCTTCTTCCCAACGTGTTTTGGTGGAGAATTTTTTGGCATCCCTTTCTGGCAGATTTGCATACTTTAGCAGTCTTTGTGTGTGGTGACTTTGTTTTGTCTCTATACACATCCATTGATTCTCTTTTATTTACCACCGATGGTTGTTGTTTCCAATGAGTGCAACTTTTCCCAACTATGGGAACTTCTTTCATAGTGGCGACTCTTCTATATTTGGGAAATGACTTTGGTGGCGTTAATTTGATTACCAAGCCATATCTTTATTTGTCTTGTTTATTGGGTCCTTGACGATTTTTTTGTGGAGGTCGATTGCAGTTGGTGGACCAGGTTTTATTTTGTGAGCAGTCTCTTTGTTTCAGCGATGAAATCCTTTTTTGGAGTGGTCAATGTTAGTTGCATGGGCGATGTTGTTTCAGATGTTGGAGTTTCTAGTGGTCTCCAACTTCAGTGGCTTCTTTCCTTGTTGAGGTCGCTATTTTGTTGGGCGAATTTTCTCTTGTTTGGCGCTTGCTATTGTGCATGTCATGTTTTTTCATTGCATGCATGATGTATCTACATGCACTCGTAGTTTTTTGATAGGGAGAGCACAAATTTTTGAAGGTTTTCTTTTCTTTTTTCTTTTTTTTTGCATTATGGGTTATCAAATTAGATCTGCAACTTTAGTTTTGTCAGTTCAATGTTGTGAACACACCCCATTAGCATTGATTCTCTTTTGCTCCAAATGGTGATTTACATGTTGGAATCCTCTTCCATACAACCTATGGTTTTTCTATTTCAGCATCATGTGGCTGTATAATCCATGCGATTTTTTATCCTTTACTAGAGATCACGATGGATTCATTAGGTTCTATTGAGCGCTATGTGGAGGATTCTCTGCTACGTGGTTAAGCTCTAAGGGTTCTTGACGAGGCCTATGATGTGTTGTTTCTTGCAAGACAGGAAGAGTGACTTTGTTTGGTCGACTGGCAGTTCACTCATTGTTATTTTGGTGTATTCTACCTCCCCACATGCAACGACCCCTCCTTTGCATGTTGTGCGACTTCTATTTTAAGGCGATTTGCATGTCTTTGGTGTGAGCTTCTTGTTTTGGTCGATCATTCTTTGCATTCATCTCCATGCATGGAGCACTCTCTTTCATTTTGGGGACTACTTGCATGGGCTGCTATTTTGCTTGTAGAAAGGAGATTAGATGTGCTTGATCTTCTAGTGCATGTTTTCTATCCAATGGCTTCTTCTTCCATTGGGCAGTGTTCCTCTCTTCATTGATAGAGGTTCGATGTGGGCATGTAGAGTTATTTACATGCAGAGGCTTTTCTTATTACTTGTGGTGATGGATTGTGAGCCTTTTTTAGCTTGTTGCATGCTTTTCGAGTGGATCATGTTGGTTCAAGGCAAACCTATTTTTTGTTTTACATTCACATACATTGCATGGTCTTCTTGCATTTTTCTGTCAACATGGTGATTTTCACGACAAGGATTTTGCTTCAAGGTGGGCCTTTTATTCTTTTTGTTTGATTTTGGTATTTTAAGCTTTCATTGTAAGCACTTGTTATTTTGTAAACACACTAAGATTACGTGCCTTTGTATTGCACATGTATAATGGGATCTTGCACATCATTTTTGTGCCTTATTGTACTTGCACTATGATATAAAGTTCCATGGGGTTTGATGTTTGCCTTTGTTTTGCCTTCACACCTTTCTCATGCATGTGTGTCTTGGTTTTCACACCCTTTGTATTTGCTTTTACTTTCATGTTTGCATAGTCAGATGTTCTTGGTTCTTCTTCATGCACTACATTATGGGTTTTAGATTCAGTGTACCTGTCATACCTCTCACTTGTCAACATTATGGAGGAGTTTCTACTGTTGGTGCTAATGCTTCCTTGATTTCACATTGGAGTGAGCTACGTATTCAGTATTTGTTCCTATGTACTAGGCGGATGCAGTGGCTGGTTACCCATTCATTTCGGTGAGATGGAGCACTTACCATATGGACACTCTTGCATTCCTATTTCTAAAGGCAACCTTCCATTTTTTAACTTGATCATTTCTTCAGACTATTGGTACTTGTGCCATCTATATCTTCCAGTTCCAAATGTTTTACCCGTGTCTGATTCAGATTCTAGTAGTGTCATTGAGGGCACTCATATAGATTCATGTCTTCTTTATTCTGATCATCTTTTGTTTCAGAGGAGGTTCTTATTTCAGCATGTTAGCAGTCATTCTACGATAATGTTTGTAGCTTCTTCATGCTTCAGTGATTCTTCATGTTCATCTTTTATTCCTATCTTTTGGAACATTCTTGTTTGGAGGCTTCTTAGTCCTTCACTTGAGCTTTCATCTCTTCTTGGAGAGAAGTTTTGTTCCCATAGGGTTTTCTCCTTTTTCTCCACTTTACAGAGATTTCATTGTACTTAGGTACCTCATCAGGCCTTGTTGTCGGGACCCATTTTTGCTTTCATGCATCTAGTCCTTAGTTTGTTTTAGCTTCTCCCTAACTTCATCTTAAGGGGGGGTGTTAGAGAAAAAGGTGTTCATTTAATTAATTAATTAAATCATATTTATTTAATAATTAAGTCACCTTTTATTTTATTTTCACTTAAGCTAAACTTAGGCCCATTAATAATTAATTACTCATTATAGGGTTTTTACTTTTAGGTTTTGATATCCTTTTATAAGGATTGATCCCTTTGTATATTCATTCAGTCATTAGATAATCAATATGATTTATCTTTCTGGATCAACAATATTTTGGCCTCCATAGATATTTTCTTCACTCTTGTTTCATGGCAGGTGTTTGATTGCAGGTGATCTTCAAAGGTATGGGGTTGAGAAATCAACTCTAATAGAATAGAGAGAAGGACAAGAAGATGGAGAAGAAGAAGACAATTCAATTGAAAGTTTTAAATATTTAGTAGTGATAGAATAAATCAAAAATAATGAAGAAGGATGTTAGGAAGAATATCTCATTCCACCTTTGACAAGGTCCACAAGACATCGACATCTAGTTGACAGGTATAGCCCACCAAATTTCCATTGTAAGTTTTTTTTAGTAAGTACTAATGATGAACCTAGATCTTATAAGGAAGCACTCTCTTTCGAGGAAAGTGAGTATTGGATCTAGGCCATGCAAAAGGATATGGTAGCTTTGGATAGTTGTGATACCTATTATCTTGTTATTTTTCCCAAAGGAAGAAAGCCCATTGGACGCAAGTGGGTATTCAAGAAGAAATTTGGAGCATACGATTGGTTAAAGAGGTACAAGGCTAGATTGGTGACCAAGGGATACTCCTAGAGAGAGGGAGTTGATTTTAGTAAAATATTTGTTAGACAACTCAAATAACCAGTGAACAACTAAGAGGGGGAGGGGTGAATCAATTGTTAATAGATTATAGAACTTTAAGCTTTAAAACCTTATTACCGGGATAATAGATATAACAATTCAGCACAAATATAAGCCACAGAGCATTTACCAACCATCGACAAAAGATAACACCAATATTTGTATGTGGAAAACCCGGTAAAGGGAAAAACCACGGTGGGAAACCTACCCACAGTTAGATAATACTTTTGCAGTAAGTATGTGATTGCAAAAAGAGGGGACTGCACATGCATGAATACCAACATCCTAGATCGCACTGCTCATCACAAAAGGAGCCTCACTAACTACAATCTCCCATAAGATGATATTACAATGAAATTAACAAACTCCCCCTGTCAGTGATATCCCTGTTAAGCTCTGATCTCACTTTGACTGATATTCTGTTAAGCTCTATTTTTCAAATATATCTCTCCCCCTTTGACATCAATGCCAAAAATTTGGCATAGATATAAAAGAAAATTCATAAATCCATTGAACCAGACAGCTAACAACTCCCCTTGAGTAGTAGAACCAACACATCAATCCATAATGAATAGTAGCTATTTAAATGCATACCAGACTGATGCCAATCAACATCACTCAAGTCTCTATTGGAGGGGTAGAAACCCCGAATCCGTCTCTGAAGTACTCAAATGATTCCTTAGGCAAATGTTTAGTGAACATATCTACAATCTTCTCTTTAGCGTTTACGTAAATCAATCTGACTTCATTTTCTTCCACCTTCTCCTTCAAAAATTTGTACTTGATAGATATGTGCTTTGTCTTAGAATGAAATACTAGATTCTTTGGTATGTCAATAGCAGCAGAGTTATTATAGTGAATAACTACCAGTTCATTACAATCCACCCTTATATCCTTCAACATTTGCTTCATCCATAGAACTTCTCTACAATTAGTAGCAGTAGCAAAATACTGAGCTTCAATAGTAGATAAAGAGGTACATGACTGCTTCTTGTTGATCCATGAAACAAGTTTCTTTCCAAGAAAGAAAGCTCCACTAGATGTGCTCTTCTGGTCATCAACATCTCTAGCCCAATCTCCATCTGTATATGCACATAGTGTAAAATCATCATTTTTAGGATACCACAAACCATATTCAGTTGTTCCTTCCAAATACCTGAAAATCCTTTTCACTGCTCTCATGATTCTCTCTAGGATCACTTTGATAACTTGATACAATACAAAATGCATTCATTATATCTGATTAAGTCTGAGTCAGATATAACAAACCTCCAATCATAGACTTGTACTTTGTAGGATTTACCAGTGTTGATGCATCTATCTTAGTCAATTTATCACTTGTAACCATAGGAGTACCAACCGGTTTAGAATTTTCCATACCAAATTTCTTCAACAACTCCCTAGCATATTTAGTTTGATAGATGAAAATACCTTTATCAGTCTGAGTAATCTCCAAACCTAAGAAAAAATTCATCTCCCCAATCATAGACATCTCAAATTCACTCTTCATATTATTAGAGAATTCCATACATAACTTATCCTCACCTCCAAAAAATGATATCATCAACAAAGACTTCAACAATCAATATGTCATCATCAATGATCTTAAAATATAAATTACTGTTAGCATTACCTTTAGTAAACCAAGCTTCAAAAGATATTTATCCAATCTTGCATACCAATCTCTAGGGGCTTGTTTCAATCCATATAAAGCTTTCCTTAACTTGCAAACCATGTTTTTGTAATCTAAAAGTAAAAATCCATTAGGCTGCCCAATGTAAAATTCCTCTTTAAGATCTCCATTCAGAAATGCACACTTAACACCCATTTGATAAACCTTGTAGTTCCTATGGGCAACATAAGCAAGAAATAATCTCACAGCTTCAATCCTAGCTACCGGAGCAAAAGTCTCATCATAATCAATTCCTTCCTTCTGAGAATATCCTTTACAAACCAATCTAGCCTTACTCCTTACAACTTGTACATCTTCATTCAATTTATTCCTAAAAACCCATTTATTCCCAATAAGATTCTTATTTTTAGGTTAGGGAACTAAAGTACATGTATTAATCTTTTCTATCTGATCTAATTCCTCTTCCATAGCTTTTATCCGACATTCATATTTACATGCTTTTTGCCAACCTTCTTCTTGTCATCACTCCTTCATTCTTGTCTCCAATGATCTGATCTTCTGAATGATTTAACCTAGCATACTTAGGAGTCTTCTGATTTTCTGTTCTTTTGCTCTAATCTTCAATTAATTTTGAATTTTATGATACTGTCGAAGTAACCGGTTCAACATTCTATTCCGGTGTAGGTGATATTGGTTTAGTTATGATCATTTCCACTATAGGTTCTCTCTCATAAGTTCTTATTTGACATTCCTTACATACCGGATTATATGGGTTCACAATCTTAGGTATATCTCTAACTGCCTTAGTAGAACTGATCTTTACAATGCAATCAAATTTCACATGACACAACCTCTTATGTCATAGCCAACTCTCATCAATTTGTGCAATCAAACATGTCTTCTCACCAGAGTTCAAATGAAAGATGTTACCTTTAGTCTGAGTACCAAGTGCAATCTCCAATCCAGATCCATTGATAATATTGCATTTTCCATCCTTGAACTATAACTGAAATCCCTTAATCACCAACTGACCTGCACTCAAAATACTATGCCTTAAACCTTCAACATAATAAACATTATCAATATCAGGCTTACCATCCAATGATATAGTTTATCTTCCCTTGATCATGCATGCTTTGTCATATCCAAATCTAACCAGATTGCCATCAAATTCTTGCAAAGATAGAAACTTCCTTTTATCTCCAGTCATATGATGTGAACATCCACTATATATCACCCATTAATCCTTTCCTTCAACTTTAGCAGCAAGGTCCTTTTCTTTAGGTACCAGATCATCTTCCTTGATAGCCAAGAATACCCATTCCTTTCCATTGTTGTATCCACTAGCTGAATCTTGTGTCGGTTCATCATCAGAATCAGTCACACCTTCCTCATCCACATAGTAACATGATTTGTCTTTGTTCCTCTTGTACTTATGCTTGTTCTGATAATCATGGTTAGGCCTAAAAGATCTTCTATCTATTTCCTCAAATCTTTAATTCCTTCCAAGATATCTAGATGAAAAATGACCTATCTTATTACAAGCGAAACATTTAAAAGGTGATTTTCCTTCATACTTACTTCATGTGGGACCTTTAGGTACTCTTCTAGCAAACATGGCTTCAAGTTGCTCAAAATCTTCATCTTCTTTCTTCATTTCTTCTATTTTCTTAGCATATAATCCTTTCCAATCACTCTTATTGGTAGATGATGTAGATGCATGAAAAGCAGGTTCAGATTTTGCAACTCCAGAAGGACCAAATTCCTCAACCTCAAAAGTAGATAACTTCCCAACCAGGGTATCCCTATTAACAGAGGTGTTTGCCATTGTTCTCAACTCATTAATTGTAGTAGCCTTAATCTTATAAGCTGATAGCAAAGCTCTCAATACTTTCGAAACTATTTCATCTTCGCTCAGAGATCCACCACAACACTAAATTCCCAAAATAATTTCCTTAACTCTCTCCATTAAAGCAGTAATCCTTTCATCTTCTTCCATCTTTAGGTTCTCATATCTCACTCGGTAACCATCAAGTTTAGAAATTTTAATAGTAGGGTCACCTTCATTCAAAGTCTCCAATTTATCCCATATAGCCTTTGCAGTTGATTTGTCGGTTAGTCCTATAACTTGTTGATCAAAAAATGCACACAAAAGGGCTTCTCTAGCTCTACAATCATTTTCAATGTCCTTATCCAAGCCTACTAGAGGAGGATTGCCAGATGTTGAATTATGAGGTATATATCCTTTCTCAGTGATCTCCCAAATCTTCTTACCAAGACATCTCAGACGAGTCTCCATCCAAATCTTCCATACTCTGTAATTTGTTCCATTAAGCCTAAGAATTTTTCTCTAGAAAACAGCTACAAATGAACTTGATGAACTTGAACTATTAGATTCCATAGGAACTTCCTCAAGCGGTTAAGGGTTAAACTTATGTAGAGAGGATCAGGCTCTGATACTAATTGTTAGACAACTCAGATAACCGATGAACAACTGAAAGTGGGGGGGTGAATCAGTTGTTAACATATTATAGAAGTTTAAGCATTAAAACCTTATTACCAGAATAACAAATATAATAGTTAAGCACAAATATAAACCACAGAACATTTACCAAATATCCACAAAAGATAACACCAATATTTGTATGTGGAAAACCCGATAAAGGGAAAAACCAGTGTGGGAAGCCTACACAAAGTCAGATAATACTTTTGCAGTAAGTATGTGATTACAAAAAGAGGGGCCTGCACATGCAGGAAAGCCAACAACCTAGAGCGCACTACTCATCACAAAAGGAGCCTCACTGATTACAAAATAAATCCATACTACAATCTGGAAAGAAGAGTGAACTCCAAGAATAACATCTCCTATGCTTGAATACAGTCCCGGTTAAGCTCTATACCAGAGGTCTTAAACCTCTTTCACCAACCCAATTCGAGATCACCTATGATCTATTGGCATTGTGTTGTCATTGATGTCAACCGATATAGGATGGATACCGGTATAAGAGATGTATGTGGATGTGATGTCTTTGATGACTCCTAACTTTGTAGGTCAACGGTAAGGGAGAGAATGCCATTTAGTACAATGACCATTGGATTTAGTGGTACATAAGTTAGTGGTTGACTTGTGTTGAAGATATGGACAATCAACCGGTATGAGATAACAACTAGTAAATGATGACATCTGTGAGTGGGAAAGATGTTGGGTTGTTTTTTGTGATGAAGAGGCAAAATGTTATCTAAATAACATCAACATAGGAGGTGAAGGATGTACAAGTCACCGGTATGTTGTGTTAATGCAAAACAACAGGACTCCCACCAGATAAACATGCAGTCACCAATTGAAGAGAAGATTGATAGTGAGTATGCCCAACTGGATCACATATGCCTATTTGAAGATATCCTTCTCAAACATGGAAGCAACATTGGTGCATTGTAGGATGCAGATGACAAGGATCCACTCCCACCGGTAAGTGGAGCTTATCTCCTATTGTGCAAAGTGTGCATCATAGTTCTGTGAGATAAGACAGAAGAGTCAAAGACAAGTGTTTGAAGGCTCACACCTAATCCAACGGTGAATCACAAAGATGCCTCAAGTGCATGAAATCAGGGATATGCACTAGACCGACAGAGAATGCATGATGAGTTACCAGGACAGTTGAAGAGTGATGGGTTTGTCACTTTGACAAACCGGTTGAGATATTGTTCAGGCTGATGATGAAGAAGGCAAGGTTGAGCAACTGTAGATAAAGAGTACAACCGGTGTGCAGATGCCTTAGAAGTAAATAACTAAAGGTTGATGACATGATATAATCAAGGGTGCCTACTAATAAGTATAAGAACTGGTAAGTGAGCAAAGAGGCTAAGTGATGTGCTCCCACGTGATGAAGATGAGAATTCTATGGATAGGCATGTCTGGTGATCGATTAAGGTGTTCCACTGACAGAGCAACAAAGTGAAAACATGATGGTTAACCAAAAAAGTGTGAGATACCGACAGAGAAGAGTTGCAAAAGATTGCAGAGAAGTCAAGCATAGAAACGATAGAGTGTAGTACCGATGGAGAGCAGCGTTGTAGCAAAGAGAAGAGAGAACGGACAGAGAGCATAACCAACAGAGAGTAGAACCGGTAGAGAGAAGAACCAATAGATAAGGAGAAGAGGTTGAACTGACAAGGGTGAAATAGAGAGTGAGGTGCAACAAAGAGTAAGCTGCAGTAGGAGATAAGGTTATTGCAGAGATAAGGTGAATAGAGAACCGACAGAGATCTGTAGAGAGGAGAACCAATGGAGAGACATACTTGAGAGTTACAAAGTTCTTTTGTAACAAGAAGATAAATTTGGTATCAAAATAGGATTTTTTAATCACTAAGTTGGAGCTTGGTACAAGGGTTGGTGCTCCTTGGGTTGGTGCCCTACACATTGTAATCAGAGTTTCATTGTGAGGCTGGATTGGAGCAGTAGACTCCAGAAATATTTCTCACCGAGGTTTTTCCCATCTTGGGTTTTCCTCGTATATGCTAGTGTTATGTGAAGTCCCCTTTATGTGTGAGTACATTTGCATTAGTCTCCCCTCTAACCATTAAGTTAGCTTTCTGTTAGATCTGATAACTGATATACACACATAAGATAGACAAAGGGAAAAGATTGCAAACCACTGATTCACCCCTCTCTCAATGGTACATTGTGTCTAACATGATCAACCAAAACCTCTACATATGATTACAACCTTATTCACACACGAATAATCCTATATCCCAAAAACCCATGATCTACAAAGAGATCTTACATCATATTTAAACCAACCTGGGACCTAAACAATTAGGTCAGCCACCTAAAACATAATACAATAAATTCATAAAATAAACCCGCAATCCAACAATCAACCAAGTCGGGCTAAGACCGAAACAACATAATCCAATCAATAGTTCCAACTGGAAATGCACCGAGATCATCCACCAACACATTACAGAACCGGTTTATAACCTAGCAGAATAAGATAGAATTAGGTCTAGTCTGAAATGCAACACCACCGATCAATAGGAACACGAACAAGATAACCAACATTATCCTAAAATCCATGTAGAAGCCGCACCAACAAAACTTATCAAGTGCATCAAAAGATCTTCAACAAAGCTCTACTGGTAAAACCCTTACCGGTGACCAAAAGGCTTACCAGAACAAATGATATCTCCTGAGTCATCAAATCCTGAACCAACTGATCATGATACACATCTTAATAGCATGAATAACAAATCCAAACCAATTCCACAAACCGAAGCATACTAGAGCATACCGGATAAATATCATAATCCAACCGCTTTACCAGAACCTACCGGAAACTAGTAAACAACCAAAATAGTCAGTGTTGTCGTCAATGACAAAACATCAATGCAACACATAATCAATTACTCCAATTTGCCAACAATCTCCCCCTTTGGCATTTATGGAAACACTACATGTGAAAAACATCCAAGTGCCAAGAAATGCCAAACACGTCTCCCCCAAAGGAAGACATCCAACAATCTCCCATAAGATGATATTACAATGAAGTTAACAAACTCCCCCTTTGAATGATATCCTTGTTAAGATCTGACCTCACTTTGACGTTTATTATGTTCAACTATGTTTTTCACACATATCTCTCCCCCTTTGACATCAATGCCAAAAATCTGACATAGATATCAAAGAAAAATCATAAATCCACTAAAACACACAACTGACTACATTCCCTGAGTAGTAGCACCAACACATCAATCCGGAATTATTAGTAGCTTTGTAAATGCATACCGAACTAATGCCAATCAACATGGCTCAAGTCTCTATGAGAGGGGCAGAAACCCCCAATCTGTCCATGAAGTACTCAAATGATTCCTTAGTCAAATGTTTAGTGAAGATATTTGCAATCTGCTCTTTAGTGTTCACATAAATCAATCTAACTTCATTTGATTCCACCTTCTCCTTCAAAAAGTTATACTTGATAGATATGTGCTTTGTCTTAGAATTAAATATTGGATTCTTTGGTATGTCAATAGCAATAGAGTTATCATAGTGAATAACTACTGGTTTATTACAATCCACCCTTATATCCTTCAACATTTTCTTCATCCATAGAACTTGTGTACAGTTAGGAGCAGCAATAAAATACTCAGCTTCAGTAGTAGATAAAGAGGTACATGACTGTTTCTTGCTGATCCATGAAACAAGTTTCTTTTTAAGAAAGAAATCTCCACCGGATGTGCTCTTCCGGTCATCAACATCTCCAGCCCAATATGCATCTATATACGCACATAGTGTAAAATCATCATTTTTAGGATATCACAAACCATATTCAGTTGTTCCTTCCAAATACCTGAAAATCCTTTTCACCGCACTCTCATGATTCTCTCTAGGGTCACTCTGATATCTTGATACAATACAAACTACATTGATTATATCTGGTCTAGTCTGAGTTAGATATAACAAACCTCCAATCATAGACTTGTACCTTGTAGGATTTACCAGTGCTGATGCATCTATTTTAATCAATTTATCACTTGTAACCATAGGAGTACCAACCGGTTTAGAATTTTCCATACCAAATTTCTTCAACAACTCCCTAGCATACTTAGTTTGATAGATGAAATACCTTTATCAGTCTCAGTAATCTACAAACCTAAGAAAAATTTCATCTCCCCAATCATAGACATCTAAAATTCATTCTTCATATTATCAAAGAATTCCATACATAACTTATCCTCACCTCCAAAAATGATATCATCAACAAAGACTTCAACAATCAATATGTCATCATCAGTGATCTTATAATATAAATTATTGTCAGCATTGCCTTTTGTTGGAATATTTTATTTTCGACTAGTCAACCTACTAAGGATTTTTTTTTTTTTTTTTCCAATCAACACTGGCATAGTTGGTGGCATCCATTCAACGTGCATATGCATAGTCATCACCTAGTCACAACATGACATCATGTTGGCATCACCATTTTTAGCCCTAGCTTTGACCCCTCTTAGTTGAGCTCTTTTTTTAAATTTTTTTGCCTCAACTTTAGGAGGTCATTTCTCAGGCATACATAGGTCTTTTTTATTTTTCACAATGCATATTTTTTCGCACTCTATCGAGTGTTGTAGTTTAATTTTTAGAATAATGTATGATTATTTTTCAATTTACTATTTCTCAGAGGACACCCTACAAAATCCAAATTTCTAGAACATTGAGAGGCTCGTTTGGGCTTATACAAACACATTTTTGGATGTTTTTTTAAACCTACATGACTTTTCAAGATCTATGTAATGGTGATGTTTATTTAATATGACAGTATAATAGAGTATCTATAGAGTCCTAAATTGTACTCTCTTACAATTTAGTCCACATTTTTTTGCCCTCACCTTAGTGTTCTTCTCCCAATGTTTAATTAAGACCTAATTATGCCTACATCATACAAAAATGGCCTTATTTTCACTTTATACATTGCACGGTCCCTTAGTTTGGTCCTAAAATAGGGTAGGACTAGGGTGTGGCACTTTGGTCCTTATTAGGACAACGGCTCCACACTCTTATCCTTCTTATTTGTGCCCTATTTTGAACCCATCTTGAATTGTCAAATTTGAGCGGTAAATCTCTCCATGTTGGCTCATGTTGAGAAATTAGCAAGTTTTTTTATGGACAAGTATATAAGGAGGATTTACCCTCTCATTTTGATAGGGGAAGATAATAAGAGAATGGAAAAATTATAATCATCAAGAATTCAAGTGTTCAAGCATTGAAGTATTCATCATCAAGCATCTCTAGAGGTCTTCAAGGCTACATTCTTCATTCATCAATTATGTAGCAATATTACATCTTTCATATGCAAGTGTGTGTATGATTAGGGTTTTGTCATGTTCATGCCATTTCATATAACACATGTGATTACATTCAAGAAGCAAAGCATCATTATTAGTCATTGTAGATTTGAGGTATATCCTTCCATTATTTATTTCAGTATTTGCAATATTTCAATCAAGGTTAATTCCTAAACCAAGGTTTGACTTAGGCAAGCCCCTATTCCCAACCTATTTCCCTTTCTTTCTATGTGCAGGAAACAAGTATAGAGCTACGATCTTCAGAGTCAAAGTTATTTACAGAGACAAGTCAACCCCTTTTGGTTTGTGAAAAGTTCGGAGGACTAGAGTGATGGGCATTCCGGTCCCAACATTTTTGGATCTTTTTCAGGGATCAGATCCGAATTTGCTGATAATTCTTAGATCCAGGTGCATGTCTCAATCTCGCATCTATAGCTCATTGTTTTCATGTTTTTATCTTCATTTTCAACAACTTTACCCTAATTTCAATAATTCAACTCATAAAAGAGGGCAAACAATTCAACCCCTTGAATCCAATCGATATTTTTAGTCCTTATCATTACTATTTGTGAATAAATCTATTGGATTCAAACCTCATTTGAATGTAATAGGTCACTAAGTAAAAATTAGCAGTTTTCATTCTCCTATTGTGGAAATCCTACTATTTTCACAATTACAGTATCAAATTCTAATTACACCTTATTGAGGCCTTGTACGTCTTTTCTATTCAGTAAATGCACTAAAACAAAGTGCCATACCACTGTATACTTTCAAGGGGGTCTATGTTTTTGCATCATGGGGGTTTTATTTAATATTTTCATCAAATTATTGAGGTTTGAAAGACAACTTGTAATTTAACTTCATTTTCCACCTCTTAACATAAATATTGTAAGAACTCATTCTCGAGTATATAATTCTGTAAATACACTCATATAAAGTGCCACAAAAATGAATGTGTGTTCTAAATGTTGGGTCTCATTCCTGTGCACATTAATGTGCCTAATTTTAGTTGGTTTGCCATCATGCCTTTCTCATCAACATTAAGGGAGAAATCATGACATTTGTATTGCTAATGCTTTTTTGTTTTTGGAGTGGAGGAACCTTGTGGAGTTTTATGGACTTCACACATTTGTAGGGGTTTTGATAGACCTACTCTTTTGTATCTCTCATATGGGGGATTATTTTAGTGGATCATTATTTTGATAGTCATGAAAACCAAGCACTTCTAAGTAATGCACTACGTGACACTTGTGCTTTGTTATTTGTGTTCTTTTAAAATCATCCTTTTTGAACACCAAACACTTCTATGTAGTGTACTACATTACACTAGTGCATTGTTATTTATGTTATTTTATCATACTTGTATCTCTTGATCTACATCTTTTGAGGTTTGTTGATTATAGCATATACTTGTTCATATTTTAGTGGATTTTATAGTTCTTGACATGATTTAGGAGTTATTCATCATCATGTTCATCTTCCTTCTCTTTCTCTCTTTTAGAAGGGAGTTTTGTTCCCAAAGGATTTTCTCCCTTTCTCCGCTTATGAGAGATCTTTATTTGTACATGAATACCTTATTAGGTCATCTTATCGAGAGTCATCTTTTATGTGAGTAGCTTTATTAAGGGAGAGTGTTGTGGTGAAAATTTGTTTTACCTAACTAGTTTTCTTCTAGACTACTTATTTGAGTCCTCACCTTATGAGAGGTTAGAAAGAATTTTGTCTCACCTCATTTAGACTGACCAACTATCCCAAAACTTGTCCAGAGAGTCCTAGACTTGTTGCATATTGGAGAGGTATCCAGTGTTTGACTCCAACCTTTTCACCTCTACTTAGTTGCCTTTATATGCAAGGCATCTCTTTGTACATTTGGTGAAGAGTGATAATGTGAAATTTTTCTTTTTTCATTTAGCTAATTTGTGGAGAGTATTTGTTTTGCAAATATTGTGGTTGTTTCTAATAGATTTGATACATTGAACTTTAATCACTTTAATCTATTTTTCAAGATCAAATATTAATTTGAATATATATCTATATAATTATATATGTACATAGTATTTATGTCGATTAGAAAAAATATGCCTACATAAAGAAATTTTATATTTTAAGATAATACCTTTTTTATGCAAAAGGTGGAAAACTACCTAAAAAAATTATTAATAAAAGAAAGAGTTACAAAGAAAAATCCAGAGATAGGCATAAGAAATTAGCAACAATCTATCAAAGAGTGCTAAAGAGGCAACATAAATATTTCTCCCCCTCTTCAGTGGGAAGGGAGGGGCATTTGATGGGGACTAGAATCTAACTTATGAGGATTTCTCTTACAATTTTGCACAATGGTCCAAAGACCTTCCTCAATAAATTTTTTTACTTGATCCTCTTAATCTAATTTTTTCTTTTTAACCTCAGACTTAATTAAGAAACTACCATTGGGGATGAAACTGTTTTTTATACTAGTCTTGAGGACAACTTTTATTCTTCCAATGAAAAGAAACAAAGGATGAAGATACAATCAGAGTAGAAGAAGATGTTTCTTTACGATCTTGAAGTGAATATTTTGGGAGAAGGGCTGGGAAACAACTCTCATTTTTCTAAAAATGATGAAGACATGATTAGAGCTAAAGAAGATTTTTCTTTTTGACCTTGAAGTGAGTTCTTCGAGAGAAGGGCATATTTCCACAATGAAGCTTGTTTAATTGCTTTAATTTTGATGTGGCATGCTGCAACAACATGACCTATTTAAAAAGATCTCCTGCAATGAAAGGGTAGTCCTTCAGGGTCTAAAGATTGGTTCCAAACTTGATCAACTTTAAGAATTATGTTTGCAAGAATATCTCTACATATATATGTTTCCACTAAGATTTGAGAAAAAGTGGTATGAGAAAGATTAGAAGTATCTTTATCTACAGCCAAAAAGGTACCTAAAGAGTTTCCTATGGATTTAAAGAAGGAATAATCCAAAATTGAAGAGGAATATTTGGAAGATGAGCCCAAATTGGCATGATATTGAAGGATTCAAAGGAAAGACTAAAGTTTGAATGCCAATGTTTAATTAAAAGAGAGTGATGACCTTGTGACTAATGATGACCAAAAAGGATTGAATCTCAGTCATCAATAGAATTAAATATTACAATGAAGAATCCCTAGGACTGTGAATAAATTTCCATTTCATTTTTTAAAAGTGGTTCCCAATTTTCCTCAATCCAAATGTTTAGATCTAGAATTCATTGCTATAAATGGTTGAAGTGAAAAATCAAAGCATGTGCAGAAAAAAATATTCCTCTTTCAAAAATTCATCCACAAATTTTAAATAGGGGATTCCTTGGTACATATTAGGCGTTTAGAAAATTTGGAAGACTAGAAACCCTTACTAGAAAAAATAGGAATCCATGGTGTATTATCTTTTACCTTATAATTAGGAGAGGCCTCATCCATTTGAGATCCATTGCCTTTTGGTTTACAACCATTGAAAATGCCATATTGGGAAGTCACTTGGGATGCAAATCATTTTTTGACGTTGTTAAAACTTGACCCAAAAATAGTGCCATCTTCTTCATAGAGGAAATCAATAGTGGATATGGTTGAACCCTTGAATAATCCATCAGATATTGTAGATTTAGGAAACACCATCGATGCAACATTGAGAGAAGAGGATTTGTTGAATTTGTTGTAAGAGCCATTGGAGGAGTTGTTGCTAAAGAGGAAAATTTGTATGCACCACAATGATTCCAATCACCATTAACTAATCGACTATCATGGGCACCTCTTGGATGCACTATGGAGATCGAGGAAACCACTGAAGATCTCCAAGAAGGAAAAGATGGTATGAGATAAGAGGATTTACATTGAGTTCTTGCAAGTAGCCATTAGGTTGATTCCATCATGTCCAATCGGTTCAAAAATAATTTTTTAAAGATAATAGTTAATTGGTACCACCCATAATAATTAAAAATAAAAGACAAAGGAAATTAATTTAAATGTTGGAAAAACTGCCTTAACAATAGAGAAATATTAACAATTAAAAATAACGAAAATTATAATATGACATAATACTTAATGCAACAAATTATAAGGTACTAAATAACCTAGAAAATTCCAATTCCAAAACAAGGAGCAAAATAAGTATGAATTAAGCCTATCATGTTTAGAACCAAAAATAAAATAACTAAAAAGTACATTGGAGAGGGGTTAGATCATGAGGAAGAAGATGATGACATCATAATGATATCAATATATGAATATTGTAAGATGCCTCAAACTATTCGTGCACATTAGATAATTCTAAAATTGCTTTTAGATACTTGTAAGTCACCTTTGTAGTACCCCTACCCTGTTCAGACCCTTTTTGACCTTGTTGACCAAGGTTGAATTTTCAGTGGCTTATGTGGATGGTTGATTTATTGTGATTGTGATGTTTTATTTTGTTATGAAGCTTTGGAGTGCGATTTGGTGAATATGATTATATACTATTGCTTAGTGATGAGTAGTTGTAAACTCTGCTTCTGCATTGTGTCTTATTAATGATGAGATGTTAAGTTTATTTATGTGTTACTAACGATGGACTAACACATTTTCTTCATGCGCAAGTTTCTTTATGTATATTTCTTCATGTTGTGTGGAAGTGTATGGTGTGCGACGAGATGATTTTCTGTCACTCATTTTGGTGAGACACAGAAAGTCACAATTCTCCTTCACTGGTGTGTTTACTATGTTTGTATATATATGTATGCATGGTTCGGTGATGCAAGAAATTGCAGGTACAAGGTACTGCTCCACCTGGCTCCATAGGTCTAAGCGTACATAATTAACTCGATGGAAGTGGAGGAGATGGTTCTAAGGCCCTAATGTCATCCTAGCCTTGCTCGATTGTGAGCCTCGTCAGTCCTTTGTCTACCCTGTTGGATCGCCAAGTAGGTCATCGTTCTGATGTTGGTATGTGGGTCATGTCTCTGTTTTGTTAAAGTTAAGTTTTGCGTGTTATGCATTTTGTGACTTATTTATTCTTCTAGTGTTGTTTTATGTGAATTATGTTTATAGATTAAATGGGGATAAATTATTAGTTATGTGAGTTCTGGTTTTAAAAATTTGCAAGTTGGTTGCTTGATTTTCTTGCTTTGTTCTGGTTTTCAAAAAAAACCTTCTTGTGATTGTTTTGCCTCTTCCTTGGTGTGGTTGAAAGAATTTGTTTTGGAGAAATTCTCTGAGTTTTCTACCAAATTAAGTGAATTGGAAGAATTTTACTCCTTCCCTGTTTGGGTGAAATGGGTTCTTGGGGTTTTGAGTTTTCTTGTCATATTCTTGTTTGGGAAAAAAATATTGGACTATGAAATGTTTTTTTATTTTGAATTTCTGTTATTTGAATTTTGGATCAGACTATTAATTTAGTATTTGAATGATCTACCAGTCCATTTGTGGGCAAATGTCCATACCCTGTTTCTGGGAGGACTGTTGTTTTCATCTGTTGCTGGAAACTTTAGTTTGTAATTTCATGTTGAGATTTTGTCTTAAAAAAAATTAAAAATATATATATTGTTCTGTGAAATTTTACAAGAGGAGTAACTAAAAAAAAATTAAAAAATAAAATATGAAATGGGGGGGCATGGACCCCAAAGTCCATGGCGTGGGGAGAGGGCACCACATCTGTGGTGTGCCCTCACCACAGTCGTGGGGGGGAATCCCCTTCCACCACGTTGTGGATGGGGGGGCGGGGTAAACTCATCCCCACAAGGGTTACATGCTATGGTCTTTGCAGTTTGAATTCTTTTGTTAAAACGCAGTCAATATTAATTTATGTGATTATATATATATATATATATATATATATATATATATATATATATATATATATATATATATATATTTGTAATTTTAATTTGAATGTGGTGTTTAGAGGTATCTTGGTTCGGAAAAAGATTATCAGTTTCGAATTTAATATATAAATAAATGTGTGTGTGTGTGTGTGTGTACTATGTATTTTGAATTAGCAATATGAAGAAAATGTTAAATTTGATTGGATATAATCATAAATGATTTTGTGAAAACAAAGGCTATATGAATAACCATCAATTATGTTTGGTCGATAGGGTTTTAAATTGGAAAGATTTATTTTGATTTAAATAATGATTTTAGTTTTAAATGAATTTAATTGATATTTTTATTAATTAGAAATTTGGAAGGCAAATGGAAATTGTTTTAGCCAAATTGGCTTTAATCGAAAAGATTTATATTTGCTTTAAATGATGGCTTATTTAGCTTATGAGTTGCTTTTATACTTGTAAAGGGTGTATGGTTTTTAAATCAAGTATCGAGCAAGTTTATTTGGGTGTATGTTTACTTAGACCATCTTTATGCGTTATTCCCTATTGTGGTGTTCTTATCATGAAAGAGTCGGTTATTGAAAGAGTTGTGATTAGAGAACATTAGCTTTTAATTATATTTTGAATAATTGTTATGATTCCTTAACATGGATGTGTTTAGAGTGCAAGTGTACCCTTTTGAGTGTTTACTCTGATTGATGAATTTTGGTGTTGATTGAAAGAGTCTTTCTCATGTCATGATGGCATGTTATTGAATGTAAGTCTATCATGCAAGTTGATTTGGTTAAGTTGTGATTGTGGTCGTACTTGCATTATTTTGGTTTTAGCCTTGTCTTGTGAATAGACCAGTTGTTCGTTTCACACCTTCAGTGGTTTAACCTTGGTAGAAGGTTTGTATAATAAAATTGTTCTCCAGTGTTGTTTTTGAACTCCATGTGTTAGTTGTCTTTTGTGTTTTGCCTTGGGGTTCTTTGGAGGTTGTGTAGTGTCATAAGGAAGAGTGGCTTCTAAGTGGGGGTCGGGGCCCAAAGTGGTTGCCAGGATAACCCCTTGAAAGTTGTGTAATAAGTGATAACTTAATTAATAAACTGGGTTTGGGTTTCAAACATTAATCAAGATTAATTGTGCCTCACTCATGGTTGAGTGCTAGTATAGACTCGGGATGCAATGGGAAGGCCTGAAATGGAAAACCAACTACCTTGTCCTCACGAAAGGTTTGTTGGGTCCGCATGAGTCATGGATGGGGGTCGAGGGTTCAAGAGAGGCTACCAGGATAACCCAGGATGGGGGCCGGGGCCTATGGAGGCCTACCAGGATAACCCATACCAGCTATGTGATGATACTCTTCCCTTATGTTCACTAGTCTGTAGTCATGTGTTGGTTCTTCTTGGAGCACTGTTGTGAGAGTCATATATGTATGCTTATTGCTTATGTGAGTACCTGCTTATGGCTTGTGTGAGTACTTGATGTGCATGTTAGACCATGTGATGCTTTGTTGTGGCTTGCTTGGGGGCCTTAGTCCTATCTCCTAACATGGAGGGGTGGTTCATTTTTGGGCCACATGGTCGGGTGGTAGTGCTACTTTCCATTGGGTATTTGGTTCGTGCCTTCTTGCGAGAGGTAGCATCGCAGGTGCTCCAGATGTTCTCTTGAATTTGTTTCATTCCATTGTACCACTTGGATCCTTCTTATTCTTCTTGATTCATATTTGTATCTCTTGGACCTCTTGTGGTTAGTTGTATCATATGTTATATGCATGCCTTAATGCCAGTTGTAAAGTGATGTAATCATTATTTAATTTTGTATGAGACTTGATGGATAATTGCAATTGTAATACTAAATTATCCTTGCAATGTAAAATAAATGTACTATGATGTGAGTTAGATGTTAAGATTTCTATCTTTAATTATATCATTGTTGTAATGAAATTGAATGCGTTAACATGAGTGAACTATAATAATGTTATTGTTATCTCGTGCAAAGTATAAACAATCATTGATTAGTGTAATTAAGATTCTAATGGTTAAATGTATTTCTTAAATGGATCAATTGACCTTAAGGAAAGATTACTTTAATTAAGTAATTCACGTTGGGAAACCCTTTAAGAGTTTGAGTTAAGTCTTCTGCATGTGCAACTTCAATTATAAGGTTTATCTTTTACGTTAATGTGTTCTAATTATTTATTAAAAAAAATATTTTGCACTATTTTTGAGTATTTGTAGTTGTTTCCTTTAGGGTTTCTTGGTGGGGCATTACAGCCTTCATAATTGAAAATTACTATTTCAAAAGTTGAAACAATTCATGATAGGGAGGCTGGAGCAACAAATTAAGAGGTGACACTACCAAAATTGGTAAATAAGGGAGTAGTCAACCACTATTGGTTGAAACCATTAGTGACGTAATCTAGAAAGTTATGCAAGACATTAATGGTCGACACAACACCATTTTGCATCAATTTATTTTATTTTTTTCCTACAAATCATACAAAATTTTAGACTATATAGCCCACCATATGGTACAAGAATTTTTTTTTACCTCAAATTCTCCTAACACTCAACCTAGGAAATTTTTATATGAATATGCGTTTTGGGGGGCTTTCTAGATTCAATGGTAGGGATTGTTTGGTATGAAAATGCTCTAAAAATAATTTGCTTGCTAAATTCAATAGTTAAACTCTTATTTGTAGGTGAGTGTCTTGATCTTCAATTTTAGTGAAATAAAAGTCAATCTTGTCATGCTTGGGCCTTTTGGACATTGAGGTGAGATCAAAATTGTTCCATTAAGCTCCAAAATTCACATGTAAGAAAGTTAAAAAGAGAATCCCCCATTATTGATAGAATTAAATTCTAAAATTATAGAAATGAACTAACTTTAGGACATTGTGGCTCTAATAACACGTCCAATTTTGTATAAACAAAAATTCTACAAAAGATCAAATTTCTAATAGCTAATCACAAAACAAGAATTTAAATATTTAATATATAAACTGATATCAAAATTATTAATTCAATGGAAGGAAAGAGTTATGATATATAGCCTCGAGATTCTAAATTCAATGAGGATGAACAAGGGATTTGTTTGACTATGTTTCCAAATCTAAGAGGATAAGAAAAAAGGTAGAATCATACAAAAGAAGGAAATGACACATATTCAAGTATCCGTCTCTACATAAGTAATCAAAATAAATTGTACATAAGTATTTAATTCATAATAAGGTGCAATTAAGTAATCACATCAACACGAAATAATATAAATTCAATCAAAATTGATCCATCAACTCTAGGTCACTTTCATGTCAAGTCTTTATGTTGAATTGAAAAAAGAACCTACACAATTGAATTGTTTGTATTATACTCACAACACCTTGATTATAATTTGTGGTATTTGTGTCCCTTGTAATATGATGATTAGCAAGACAACGTGGATAACATTTCAATTAATCTAGTTTGTAGATGTTTTATTCCTTTATTTTCATTAGATTTTAAGATAATAATTGGTTATTGTTACCCACAAGGTTAGTTGAAACGCTCTATCGATTGCCTTATCATCAACAGATATAAGGAGAAGAAATACCATAAATTTTTAAATCAAGGCAATGTGATACTTAACATAATAATTGGTTACTGCCACCTATATAAAATAAATTGAAAGAACACTATATAAATAGCCAAAAGGGGACTATATGGATATATTGTTGATTGGATAGGTTTTATGTCAATAAAGATTACTTTAGCTTTGATCAAAATTGTGATGGAAGTAGGGTCAAGGTTACCCATTACTCCTTATTTGATAATCATCCTATTTGCTCCAAAATACATATTGTTAATGCTCCACTTAAAGACTGTGGTAAGTAAGGTAAATTTATTCTCAATGCCAATTTGTTAGAAGATGAAGATTTCAATAAAGCAATATTTACCCTAAGAGAGATCAATAGATGGATGTTAAAAGATAAAACTACCATTGAAAGATGGGATAACAACATTAAAATTTGGGCCACTAATTTTTATATTATGGGGGAAAAACAACATTAGATAATAGGAAAATAGAAAACAGTCTTCAGAAAGATCTTCTTAAACTGGAGAAGGAGCTTCAATATGATCCCAAGAACTAATGAGTAAATGAGGAATTAATCACAACAAAAAACAATTTGAGAAATATTCAAGCTAAAATATACAAGGATTAAGAGTTAGAGACAAATTGAATTGGCTTAACTATGAAGATAAGGGTTCCTAATTCTTCTCTAGGTATATCAAAAATAAGAATGTTAGAGAGAAAGTAGGCCATATTTGGTTTGATAACAATATACTTAGTGATCCTAAGGAAATAAAAAAAAACAATTTCAATGCTTTTATAAGACTCTTCTCCACTAAAGGGAATAACCCTTAAGGGCATAATGTTGGGGAACTATGTAAAAACTTAATTCCCAAGAAGATCTCCAATGATATTGTGAAAGACTAGATTTGTCAATATCTAAAGAAGAAATAGTAAATACAATTCAAGAGTTAAATAATGGCAATACCCCTAAAGCAAATTGCCTCCCAATATAATATAAAAATAATCTGGATTGCATAGCATATGATCTATTGCAAGTTTACTTTGAAACCATAAACAAAGGTTCCTTAGGACATGACATTAATAAAGGTATTATCAAGATGCTCCCTAAGGAAGGGGAAAAGACTCTAATAAAAATTTGTTGACCTATTGCACTCCTCAATATCTCTTATAAGATATTGGCTAGAATCTTGGCCTTTAGACTTATGGATATACTCCCCAAATTTATTGGCTCTACCCAAAAAAGATTCATTAAGGGTAGATACATTTTACAGAATCTCATTACTAGTTGGGAGGCCATGGAATGGGAAAGGACATCTAATCAAAATATTGGTATTCTTTTGCTATACTTTTAGAAGGCTTATGATAGATTGGAATGGTCATTTTTTTATGAAACTTGAACCATTTGGTTTCCCAAGTGATTTTTTCCAAAAGGTGAGAACATTTTTCAATGATGTTGTAGCTCGAGTAGATGTTAATGAATCCCAATCTAATCCTTTTTCTCTGTAACGATCAATTAGACAGGGTTGTCCTTTGGCTCCTACCATGTTTGTGTTAGCCTTTGATTCTATATTTTACCTTTGGCTCCTACCATGTTTGTGGTAGCCTCTAATGCTATATTTTACATACTTAGAGACAATAACTCATCTCCCAAACCTAGAGGAGTAGCTCTCCCCAATGAAGAAGACATACTAAATGTTCAATTTGTTGATGATATTGCAATTTTTGTTGATCTTGAAGAAAGAAATGTTGATTATCTTATGCACAAACTAAATCTATTTTGTGAAGCATCTGGAGCTAGAATATCAAAGGAAAAAACAATAATGTTTAGTTGGAATAGTCACCCCGCATATTGGTTCAATAAGTTTGAATTTCAATCGGGTCGTCCTAACAAACTAGTTACGTACCTAGGCATTCCTTTTGCAGTCAATCCATGTTTGAAAGAGATGTGGGAATGGATTAAGAGAAAAATAGATAATAAAAAAATGTTGTCAATGGAATAAATAATACCTCTTTAGTTGGTAAGTTTGAGGTGTGACAATTTTTTTTATCATCATACAACCTATTTTATTCCTCTATGTGGCTATTTAGTAGGTACAAGGTAAATGAAATTCAAAAAAGGATTAGGCAATTCCTCTAATAAGATGGGAGAGGTAATAAGAAAAAGCATGTTGTTTGCAAAGTCGATCACAATGTTTTTCTTGAGGGTCTCACATAGACTGAAGGAACTAAACTATCAAACTTAAAGCCTAAAATTATTTATAGATCACTAAATTCATCCCATGACCTCACTAATCATTTAAATAAATGCTAGAATCTTGACATTTCTACAAATCTTTGGTCAAATCTTTGGTCAAAATTATTTAAGATGTTGTGGAATAATGAGTAGAACCTAAAGTTGTTTGCTTTAAATGGTTATTCATATTACAAAAAATCATATTTGTTATTTCTTCCTCCATGGTTAATTTATGTTCTATTTGCAAATAACTTGAGAGCATTAGACATATCTTCTTTGATTGTTTCTTTGCAAAACAGATTTGGAATACGTTATTTATTGATTTGGTTGTGTGGGGAGATAAAGGTAAACTAATTTGGCAAGAGATTCTATTTGGTTCTATGGATGGTTTAAATCATTCTATAACTTGGTTTGGCTTACTTTGACTACTTATATCTTATGGGCAATCTAGAAGGCTAGAAATGGGGATATTTTCTAATGTACTAGGAGAGTACTTACCGAGTGTTTAAGAAATAATGTTTTACAATATTTTTGTGCAAGTACCAATTTCACAATGGAAATTTCAAAAACTAAATTTTAGAAGCTACTAAAAGAAGAAACAATGGAAGTCAACAAAACAAAGGTCAAATATGGAAGACATTAACCCTTCAATAAAGCTAATAGCATTTCATATATGAAGAGCTACCTTGAATCCCAAAAGAAATTAAGTACTCTGTTGAGACATTTGAGAATCTTAACTACCAAGTTGGTCTAAGGTTTCAAGTAAACCAAGGAGAAGACTTCATCATAGAAGGAGTTAGATCCAGTTACAGTATCTCTTAAGATTGTTCCACCTTGGAATGATAACAATAATGGAAGTGAAAGTAGATTTTTTTTTATCAATTTTTGTATAAAGGATTGATGAAAGTTAACTATTTATATCATGTCTATGTGTTTGGTTCTATGACTGGTCTGTAAATAGCAATCTAGTATGTAGAACAGTTTTTGTATATATAGTAAGTGAAAGGATATAGATATAAGTATATAGTACAATGTTTTGGCAAGACCTTGTGATCTAAATCAACTACTATTGAAACACTCATTTCTTCAGTTTAGTAGGATATTTTAGTTGAAGATCCTACATAGTATGGTAAAGAACTACTCATTCCTTCAGATGCTTATGTAACCTTTATGTCATCGATATCTAATACCAAAAAAATTGATTGACAAATTGTCTTTCCAATCAATAAACATAATGAATAGAAATATCACATATTCTAATCAAAGTGATGTGATACCTAACATAATAATTAGTTACTACTATCCATACAAACTAAAATGAAAGAAAGGCCAAATTAACTAAAATGTTAATGTACAAATTGTAAGAGATAAAAATACAACAAGTTTCAAATGAGATGATGTGACTTTGATAGATTGATCTTGAATCATTTTAATGTGGTCTTCATGATTGACTATTGATTTATATATCTATATATGTAAGATCTTTGTGTAGTTTCAATTGAGATGACGTGGATTTGATAGATTGATCTTGAATCATTTTAATATCGTCTTCATGATTGACTATTAATTTATATATCTATATATGTAAGATCTTTGTGTAGTTTCAATTGAGATGACGTGGATTTGATAGATTGATCTTGAATCATTTTAATATGGTCTTTATATTTGACTATTAATTTATATATCTATATATGTAAGATCTTTATGTAGACTAAAAAATATATGCTACATAATTAAATTTTAGATTTTCATATAATAATTAATTATTACCACCCATAAGGGAATAATTGAAATGTTTTACAAATTGTCTTACAATAGACAAATTTTAAGATCCAATCAAAGGCGACATAATACCTAACAAGACAGCTTATAATAGACAGATGGTCTAGTCAAGATGTGCCAACTTTTTCTACGAGAGGATGACGTCACTAATTGCTTGATATTATGCTTTTTATTATTTTCTATATACTTTTACTTTTGACAATTGATGCATGTGGGATAAATTACATTACTCAAATATTTTCTCGTGAAGTACAGCGTCTGATTTGGGGTCAGTGAAAAATGCATTAGCAGAGTGAAAAATTGATAATGGATTTGGGTATCAATACGAAACTGATGAAAAGTTGTGTAATAGTGAATAATGATTTTTTTTTAAGAAATTCAGATGCCCGTTTTGTCCTCTCCTCAGACAGATGTGATAAGATACTTTTTTCTATAGGAATGTTTTATGCCATTTTATTATGTTAGCCCCATCTCACTGTCCCCTCCTATGTAATGCAATCTTACTTTTCTCTTTTATACAACAATGATGTTTTTTTAGTCTAAAGGGGCGGCGCAGATGGTTAAGGGCATTGGATTGTCTCATGTTGATTCCCTTCAACAAGAAAAAAAAATGATGTTTTTTACAATTCTCTTTTCATACATTATTGTTTATAGCTGTATATATATTATTCTTTTCTCGAATGAATTTCAATAATATCATTTTGTTAGTATGCTTCAAGTTTGCTTGTTATTCTTCTGAATTCGACCGTGTAGATTTTGATGTTGCCAACGTTCCGGATCAAAAACCATGATCTCTCATTTGTTCTCTTGCTCTGATAATAGATCATAATGTTTGATCCGAAACGTTGGTAACATCAAAATCTACAGAATTGAATCCAAAAGAATAACAAACAAATTACTTTGAAATGTAAAAATTTCATGAATTCAATGCTTCACGTTGATTGTCGATCATTCTGAGTATACAGTCAGCCATGATAAGACCAGTTCGTACCTCTGAGTAATATGGACCGAGTTTTTTCTGATCACCTCAAAATCACACCTTTATGTCAGTTCACCCACCAGTAGTTGTGTTCTCCAAAAGTTGGGAATGCACAAAGAGTGGAGGTCATTTTTTCTAATTGTTTAATATTTATTCACCATCCTTGTCCATCTCCTGCCTGACAATATCTATCAACCATTGTGGATGCCTTTGATTGAAAAGAACATCCAGAATGCTGGACGCACACTAGCCCACCACCTTTGCTCCACTCGGGTGATACAGTGCTTATCGGAAATATATTAATTAAAAAAAGAAACGTGACACTTTTCAATTGGATGTATGGAGATTGTGCAATAGACATTAAGTTTTAGAGATATAAATCAACTGTTTCGGAGTTAGATTGTGTGTCAATTTCTGCATCAATATTTTGGATCACACTTCATGATCCATCATAAGATAAAAATAGATAAAGAGGAACAAAACATACACAATCTTATTTAAAAACAAAAGCAAATAAAATTATGAATTGTAAAAAACTATTATCTTTATAAACTCTCCAAAGAGACCTATGATCCAAAAAAGGTCAGAACAGAACAGCAACAGCATGCATGATTGTTGGTGCTTAGCTGAAGGAAGATAGAAGCAACAGTTAATATTTGGATGGCGAGGGAGCATTTTGATATGTAAATGGGGATTCAAGCACGGCTGAGAAAGTGGAAAGAGTCTGAGATTAGCTTAGAAAAGCAATTGGAGCTCTGATTAAGACTCATCAACAAGAGGTGCAAAGACTCATTACCCAATAGTGGTTTTGGAGATGAAAATGGAGAAAAAAAAAGAGAAGTTTGCTGCTGATGAAAATGTACAGAGAATGCTCATGAAGAAAAATGTAAAAGGTGCGCAGGGAGGGACATTGCAAAGAGAAAATTGGTATTCGAGTTTTTTTTAAAATAAGTGAGGTATTATGAGAGGTCTAGTTTTAGAGTTAGTCCTATGTATTGGCCCTAATCAATTTGTGAAGGTGAATTTTAGGGATACAATTTATGCCACCCATCATAGGGAATGAAACAGGAATTTTCTAGAAACCCTCATACACATGAGATTGTTCATATGGCCATTCAAGACAACACACTCATGCTGCAAATTAACCTTAACTAGATAGAATCTAGTCAAGAGGACAACATCAATAGCTTGAGGAGTTAAGTGTTTGAAAACATATTTGTGCACTATATTAGAAATGTATAACTAGAATTTTGAATGGAGAGGAAAATAAGATTGATCATAGAACACAAGTTTCATCCCCTCCTTCATAAGAAAGAAGAGTGTTTTATCAATTTCGGAAAATAGCATTTTTTTTTTATTCGGATATATATAAAATAAAAGAATATTCTATCAAATTAATAGATAAAATATTCGCAAGGTCGTGACATGCTAACAAAAGTTATGATCATTTCTTTGATGTGCAACAAAACTTCAACTTGTAAACTAAAAGCATAGAGCAAGAAAGTACAAGTGTCTCTCCATATTGCCTAAAAAATCTATAGCTCTACATAGAATTGCTCATCTTAATCAAGTTATTTTATTTTCAAGAGTTCAAGTTCCTCTCATATAAATAGTACATCTAATGATTGTGTTATTTCAATTAAAAAAAAAAAAAAACTGGGCTACTCAACCTTGTTCAGGTCAATTAATTTTCACTAAGAACCCACAAGAAATTTCTCAAGTTCTTTGGTGATTGTTCCCTTCACCTAAAATAAGCATCATATAGTAGGGTGAAAGTATAAATGTGTGTCCCATTTTTTTGCCTAAGTACAACAATCAAATAGACATTTTAAACCAAATTTTTACTTCATATCACTTAAAGAAAGAAAATCTTTGAGAATTTAAAGGAGACACATGAACTAGTGAATTTTGAGATTTCATGTACATCTATTCTAAATACAAAAATTTTAAGTTTGTTTGAAACAATTTAACTCATTAAACATTTGTTTTTAACTTATTTTTTATGCATTATAGTAGATTTACTTAGGGATATTTTTTAAAGATCCATCATAACCTTTTTTAGAAATAAAATCAATTCTTAATTTTTCAAACATGGATCATTAACACTGATATAGATAGTGCATGCATATATTGTTTTCAACTTTTAATACAAATAAATATAATTTAGAGTTCATAATTTTTTTGGTATATATCTAAATTATTATTATTGTTCGGATAAGGATACAATATAGAGTGTGATCATATTTTTCAAAAAATCACTTAAAAAAAAATTATGTGTATCAAAATAGAGATCTTTATTTTTTGTGATAAATTATGTTCACTAGAAAATAGAAAATAAATAAATAAAAAATTATTATAGATTATATATATTTTTAAACTACTCTGAAGGCTACAATTGTGAAAAATCTTGGATGTAAAAAATTTATTTGATTCTTAAAATTTTACCATATTTTTTATTTTTTTTGGTTAAAAACCATGTTAGTATAAGTTGAAGGTTGAGCTAGGAAACTTTAACTAAAGGGCATTCATTCCAAGGTACCTTTCATTGAATGCCCTTTCTAACAATAATTTTAAGTGTGCAACATTAAAATGGGAAAAGTATCTTTGTCTGAACATGCTAGCTTTTATTTGAAGGTACCTTCATTCAGGACCTATTTATATGTGACAAGTATTGTACCTTAAAATGAAAGTTCATTATTTGAATAAAAACCTCCATCAAATGTGTTTAATGTTTTTTTCCTTTTATGAATCATATTGTGAGATGTCCCACAAGTGGGGTAAGGTTTTATACTTTCACCCAACATTTATTATTGAATGATTATAATATAATTTGTGAAAAGTTTCCTAGATATAATTGAAAATATTTTTGTAACACATCCATTTGGATGTATCATGTAAACTAGAATAGTCTAAGAAAAGTTTTATTTTTATTTCAAACCCATTATAAAGGATGAATATGAACTTTTGATCAATGTTTTTTTTCACTTTCATCCTAATATATCACTTCTACCCAATATTTTTTGCCCAAACTAGATTACATTTTTTTACATTAAAGCCTCTGCCAATATCATGCCCTCTACGGTGTTTAAATAGTTAGTCTGATGCCATAAATCTATGTTGTTTCTCTTAGTAGAATCAAAGTATGTACCTCCGATTTTGCAAGGTTAAAAATGTAGTTATTGCTCTTGCTACATACCATAAGAAGAAGATATGGATGATCATCCTAGTTGATAATGTCTTGAAAATTACAATATGCTCATACACCAATATTTGAGAAATGATTGGTGAGATGTTATCTTCCTTAATCAATCATATGATCCATTAAGGCACCCCATGTATGTTGATGCCAATTTGTATAATTATAGGGTGTTAGTAAAGGAACCTTCGAATAATTCATATAAAAGAAGAGCACAAGCAAACAAATTGAAAGAACAAAGAGACCTGTTGACCCCATGTAAATCACTCGTTAAAGAATCCTCTTAAGAGTATGATTAGACACTTTATATGTAGTGAAATTGCAATGTCAAAGTTGGTTTCCAAAGTCTATAATGCCAAGATGGACCAAATATGAAAAAATACAATATTGTCTCAAAACAAGATCCTCAAATTAGAATTACAATTTCCCAAGATGAAATAAAATATATTTGGGGCTAAACCTGGAAAAAAGTGCATGGATGAATCTAAAGGACTCCTCAATACCTTTTTAATTCCATAAAAATCATAAAAATTTGATAAATAGGCAAAGAGTTATGAACTCAAAGGTCCAAACAAGAAGATACAACTTCAATCAAGAATAAAATTCACCTACAAAAAAATCTAGTAAAGTGGCATACAACACTACAAAGTGCTCAAAACTAGTTTTTTGACAATCTTGTTTACAAAAAAACTAACTCTTGGAAAAAAATTATGATAAAAAGAAGAAGAAAAAAGTTTCTTTACCAAGAAAAATTGAGCCTTAGTAGCCCTTGGTGGAAAATGCATGGGTAGAGGGCGGCAGTGGTAGTTCTCACCACTCACGAAGTGAAACTAAGGTGGTATCCTAGAGAAAAAATTTGGTCATGACACTCTTGTGGAGTTTTGAGGATTCTTCATGGTCGCCACTCCCTTTGGCTATGATGCTTTGGCAAGGATGGTTTTTAAGCTTAAGCTTCCCCCCTCACCCAAGGGTAGATTGAACTTTGGGCTTCAACCCCTTATAACCAATCCTTAAACAATCACCACAAAAATGGCATAGAAAAATTGTTATAGTAAAAAACTAATTTAAAATTACCCCTCATACCTAACACACCAATGCTAATGTTGGATTATGCAATTTAATTATACCAACTAATACAAGAAATAATCTCTACAAAATATGTTTTTGATTAAAATAGGCAGCAAAAAAAGGGTGATGGCCCTTTATACAAACAACTCGTAAGCAACGAAAAAGAAAGGCAACAAAACAAGGGTGCTAACCCATAACAATCCTAGGTCAAACATGCCTTTAACAACAAGCCAGAAGGCCATTGTTAAAATCATGTCAAACTAGCAACAACCCCAAAACTTGACTCAAGAGTGGGAAGATGGTGCAACAACACCTAGTCAAATTTTGTCAATTTGATGTAAATAGGAGTCAAGTGTGGGATTTTATGTGTCAAGTCACAATTTTGATGTAATAAGGTATATTCAGACCAATTTTTTTGGTTTTTTGAAGTCACATAGGGTCATGTTTTTCAAAAGGTGTCAATTTTGTAAATGTTGCAAAAGTTGCTTGCGCAACTTTGCATTTTGGTCATTCTTGGAAGGTGAACAATCAAAGTTCAAATGGCGGTTGGAGACTTTGGATTTCTATTGGATATGTTTAAATATGCCTCACAAACTTTGAGAAAGGTTCTGGAGTTGTTTTTGTGCACAAGAAATAAGAAAACTTCATTTTTTTATGTGCGTTCATTGAAATCTACTGCTATAGGCCTTGGTACAGATTCATACAGTCAATAAATGATATAATATGAATTGGGTTTGATGGTGGCATGAATCAAGAGTGTTTTGGTTTTGATTTGAGTTGATTTCATAAAGTTTGAAGTTTTTTAGAGCCAATTTACTGAGAATGGTATGAAAAACCTAAGCCAAGAGTGTTTGAACAAGAAAATGGCATATTAAACCATTCCACTCATGAAAACCTCTCCAAATCAGTGGAATGGCTTTAGTTAGGATGTTTTTCAGTTTGGCACTGATTGTAGATGCAAGGGATGGAGTTAGGGCCCTTTTTTGTGCAAGCCCTAGCCTAATATCACCATGTATTAGGCTTAGGACACTAGGTAGGTTTGTAATTTTGTGAAGCAGCAAATTTTTGATGAATTGTGGTGATGGAACCTACATAAAGGGAAGCTATGTGTTGTGTTAGAACCCCTAGAGTGGAGATTGGAAGTTTGGTGATTGAATTGCACATACTTGCTTTGGAAAAGAGGCTTAATTTGGCCTAGTTCAAGTGTAGCAGACCTATTTTGAGGTCTTTGTTTTGAAAAAACCCTAGTCACAAATCAGACATGTTAAAAAATAGCCTAATGGGTATCTGTGATGGTGTTTGGCTTCTGGGTTTGAGGCTTTCTCTAAACGATATGTTGAATAAATTAGGTTTGGAGACCTATAAGGAGAAATGAAGGTTTGTGTGAGAAACCACCAAAGTTATGGTTTTGAAACTTGCAAAGGTGTTCAATTGTGATTGTATTCTCTTACTCCACCTTGCTTTGCATCAAGTGGTATTAGAGCATAGGTTCTAATTGGGAAGAAGGAAAAGAGATTGAAAGTTTGAAAGAGCAAGATGCCTCCAAAGAGCAATCCAATCGCCAGAGAAGTCAGAGAATTGAAGGAGCAACATGCTAAGGGGTTGAGACAAGTTAAGGAGTCTCATTAAGCTGCCCTTGTTGGAATTGCATCACTGGAATATAACCAAAGGAGAGGTCTGGTCAATGGAGACCAAAGTGACCAATAGGAAGAGGGTGAAAGTGAAAACCCTCAAAGAGGAGTCCAATATAGTGAAGAAGAATTGGACCTTAAGGAAGCAAGAATGGTTAGGATGTTGAAGGCTGTGAAGGGAGACACTCCTAGGGTGCATATGTAATTGCCCCTGTATGGTGGGAAGATGGATAGTGAAGCGGTATTGGGTTGGATACATGCTCTTGACAATTACTTTGAGTATGAGGATGTAGTGGATGACAAGAAGGTGAAACTTACCAAAACCAAGTTTAAAGGCCTTTCCCTAACATGGTGGAACTATGTGCAATAGGAGAGAGTAAAGAAGGGCAAAACAATGAAAAGCTCATGGGGTAGAATGGTAGTTGAGTTGAAAGGACAATTTATGCTTGCAGACTATGTAATTCAGACCTTTAGAAGGCTGCAAAACCTGAAAAAAAAGGAGTTATATGTCATGGCATACACTGAGGAGTTCCATAAGTTGATTATTAGAGCAGGACATACTGAAGATGAAGTATAAAAGGTAGCAAGGTACCTAAATGGCTTGAGGTACAACATACAAGATGAAATCAGCCTCACAACTCCTAAGACAGTTGAAGAATATTTTCAAATGGTTGTCACAATAGAGGAAAGGATAGAAAGGAGACAAGAGCAGCAAGGAAGAGGTGGAGGAAAAAATTACAGAGGTAGAGGCAGCTTTCGAGGAAGATGAAAATCATAAAGGCGGCAAGGAAGAGGTGGAGGAAAAAATTTCAGAGGTAGAGGCAGCTTTCGAGGAAGAGGATAGTCATAAAGGCAGCAAGGAGAGTCAAGTAGCCATCATGAGCAAGGTGATGAATCAAGGGGTAATTTCAAAGGTAGAAGATCAAATCGTGGAGGTGGATTTTGTGGACAAGGGAGAGGGTCAAATACCTTCTCAGGCATATGCTATTAGTGCAACCAATTTGAGCATCAAACATGGAAGTTCCCAAAGAAACAACCTTCTGCATCACATGGTGATGAAAGGAGAGCACAATTGGTGCAAGAGGAAGATTGTGAGAGTGTCAACTCTCCTTCTCAACATGTCGCTCCTGGGGTTGGAGAAAATATGATGATGAGAAGGACACTCATTAAGGTGCCAACAGTCAAAGAGCCTCCACAAAGTAAGTCCTTGTTTAGAACCACCTGCAAATCTCAAGGAAAGGTATGTAAGGTAGTTGTTGATTTAGGTTCTACTAATAATTTAGTCTCTTTGGAGATGGTTGGAAAATTAAAGATGAAGAGGATCCCACACCCCACACCTTATAAGGTTTCTTGGCTGAATAAGGGTCAACAAGTCTTGGTTAATGAACAAACATGGGTTGAGTTTAACATTGGGGGGTATAAAGACAAAATTGTGTGTGGCATCATCCCTATGGATATGTCATTTGCTTCTAGGAAGACCCTAGCAGTATGATAGAAAAGAAAAGCATGATGGGCAGAAAAAAACATATGTGATTGAAAAAGATGGAGTTTCATTTACCCTCACCCGTTTGCAAGATGAAAATGTAGATACTCAAGTTGGATCTAGTGTCATGGTAGTTGGGGAGGAAGAATTCGTGAAAACTATGAAAGAGGAAGGTGGGCAAGGGTATGCAATCATAATCAAACCTAAATCTGCTTTGACAACAACTAAGATTGAAGGTATACCTAGGGAGGTTCAGACTTTGTTGAACAAATACAAGGATATTGCAGTCAATGAGATACCTAACTCTTTTCTGCCTATGAGAGGTGTAAGTCATCACATAGACCTTATACCTGTTGCAAATCTGCCAAATAAAGCTACCTATAAAATGACTCCAACACAAAATGAGGAAATTAGGAAACACGTTGAAGAGTTGCTTGAGAAAGGACTGATAAGGAAAAGTTTAAGTCTATGTATTGTCCCTTCTATTTTAGCACCCAAAAAAGATGGATATTGGAGAATGTGTGTAGACTCAAGGGCAATCAACAAAATCACCATTAGATATAGGTTTCCAATACCTATAATGGAGGATTTGATGGACTCTTTGGGGGGGGGGTGTGGTATTTCTCCGACATTGACTTAAAAAGTGGCGTTCATCAAATTATGATAAGAGAAGGGGATGAGTAGAAAACAACTTTTAAAACCAATGAGAGTTTGTATGAGTGGATGGTGATTCCATTTGGGCTTTGAAACGCCCAAGTACATTTATGAGACTAATGAATGGGGTCTTGAAACCTTTCATAGGCAAATTTGTAGTTGCATACTTGGATGACATACTTGTCTTTAGTAAGACCAAAGCATAACACTTGCAACATCTTGATATGGTTTTGAGGAGGTTGAATCAAGAGAAGTTGATAATCAATCTAAAGAATGTGAATTCGTGAAAGAGGAACTAGTCTAGCTTGGTTTTGTGATATCTAAGGGTTCATTGAAGATGGCTTCCACCAAAGTAGAAGCAATCCTCAGTTGGCCAACTCCAAAATCAGTAGGTGAGGTCAGAGGCTTTCATGGTCTTACTAGTTTCTATAAGAAAATTATAAAGAATTTCAGTCATACCTTCTCTCCCATCATTGATACCATCAAAGGGGATAAAAGGAAGAGGTTTATATGGACTGATGAGGCAGAAAGAAGCTTTCAATATCTGAAAAATAGAGTATCACAACAACTTATCTTAGCATTGCCCGATTTCAACAAATTTTACACAATAGAATGTGATGCAAACGGGTTTGCAATTGGAACAATCTTGAGCCAAGAAGGTAGACCAATGGCTTTCTTTAGTGAGAACCTTAATGAAGCAAAAAAGAAGTACTCTTCCTATGATTTGGAGTTATATGCAATGGTATAGACCCTAAAGAAATCGATGCACTATCTTTTACCTAAGGAATTCATTGTTTTCATCGGCAACCATGCTTTGTAGTTCTTAAACAATCAAGACAAGATGAGCCACAGACATGTGAAGTGGGTAGAATACCTACAAAGTTATACCTTCACAATCAAACACAAAAAAGGGCAGGCCAATAAGGTAGCAGATGCTTTAAGCAAAAGGTCAACGTTGGTGCAAGAAATTCAACTTCAAAGTGTGGGAATAGATGCCTTGAAATGTATGTATGAAGGAGATGATGAATTCAAAGAGGTATATGTTGTTTGTGATCAGTTTAAGGGTTCTTTTCATGATGAATATTTTGATTCTATTGCAAGATAGATTGTTGTTTAAAGGTGCTCAGTTGTGTATGAACCAAAGTGCTCCATGAGAACTAACTTGATAAAAGAGAAACATTTTGACAGCTTAGGGGGTCATTTTGGTGTGGATAAAACCTTGGAACAAGTAAGGAGGTATTACTACTGGCCTAAAATGCAAGTTGACATCAGTAAATTTGTGGAAACTTGTGTAATTTGCCAAAGAGCCAAGGGTTCTAGTTCAAATGCATGCCTTTAATAGCCCTTACCAATATCTCATAGACCATGGGAGTCTCTCAGTATGGATCGTGTGAGATTTGCCAAAAACTCAAAGAGGGTATGACAGTGTGTTTCTTGAGGTAGACCAGTTCAATAAAATGGCAAATTTCATAGCATGTAGAAGAACAAATGATGCCTCACACATTGCAGGCTTGTTTTTCAGAGAGGTAGTCAAGATTCATGGGCTACCATTCACTATTGTGTCAGATAGGGACTCAAAGTTTATAAGTCACTTTTGGAGGACCCTTCGGAGAAAATTGGGTACAAACTTGACCTTCAGTACTGCCTATCATCCACAAACAGATGGGCAGACTGAAGTAGTTAATAAATCACTTGGAAATCTTCTAAGATGCCTCACAAAGGAGCATGGACAACAATGGGATATGATCCTTCCACAGACTGAATATGCCTACAATGACTCTGTCAATAGAAGCATTAAGAAAAGCCCATTTGAAGTGGTGTATGGACTAAAACCTAGAGGTGTGTTTGAGCTCAAGGATTTGAGTGGAATGGAGAAAAGGAGTGTAGAGAGAGCAGAGTTTGTAGTGGCTATGAGGGAAGTGCATCAACAAGTTAGAGAAAATCTTCAAAAGACTGTTCAAAAATACAAACACCATGCATATTTCAAGAGAAGAGATATTCAATTCAAGGTGGGAGACTTAGTACTTGCACACTTGAGGAAGGAAAGGCTGCCAAAAGGAAAGTAAACAAAGTTGCAGATGAAGAAAATTGGGCCATGCAGGGTGGTCCACAAATTTGGTGCAAATGCCTATGAGATAGAACTCCCTCCTGAAGTGGCGAGCTCTCCAATTTTTTAAGTTGCTGACCTATATCCTTTCAAGGGATCTGTGATTGTAGGTACAGGTGTTGATACTAATGTTGTTGATGAAGATTGGGTCAAGGATTTACCACCTACTGAGCCATTGAAGCTTGAAAGCATTTTGGACACAAAGGAAGCAAAGAGGACAAAGCATAAAGTACATACAATGAATATCTAGTGAAATGGCGAGGTCTACCTAATGAAGGTGCAACATGGATGATAGAAGATTATATCAAGAATCATGGCACAACAATTCAAGAGTTGAACTTGGGTGGGACTTGAGATTCCTCTCTCCCCAGGTGTGTGGTGCAGGAGCACCTAGTCAAATTTTGTCAATTTGATGTAAATAGGAGTCAAGTATGAGATTTTATGTGTCAAGTCACAATTTTGATGTAATAAGGTCTACTTAGACCATTATTTTTGGTGTTTTGAGGTCACATAGGGTCATGTTTTTCAAAAGGTTAATTTTGTAAATGTTGCAAAATTTCCTTGTGCAACTTTGCATTTTGGTCATTCTTGGAAGGTGAGCGATCATAAGTTCAAATGGTGGTTGGTGACCATTAGTTTTAAGTTGGATATGTTTAAATATTCCTCACAAACTTTGAGGAAAGGTCCTAGAGTTTTTTTTGTGCACAAGCAATAAGAAAATTTCATTTTTTGGTGTGTATTCACTAAAATCTGTTGTTACAAGCGTTTGTACAGTTCTATACAATCAGTAAATGATATAATGTGAATTGGATTTGATGGTGGAATGAATCAAGAGTGTTTGGGTTTTGATTTGAGTTGATTCATAAAGTTTGAAGGTTTTTATAGCCAATTTATTGAGAACGGTACGAAAACCCTAAGTAAAGAGGGTTTGAACAAGAAAATGGCATATTAAACCATTCCACCCATGAAAACCTCTGTAAATCAGTGGAATGGCTTTAGTTAGGATTTTTTTCAATTTGGTAGTGATTGTAGATGCAATAGATGCATTTAGGGCCCTGTTTATGCAATCCCTAGCCTAATATCACCATGTATTAGGCTTAAGAGACTAGGTAGGTTTGTAATTTTGTGAAGCAGCAAATTTTTGATGAATTGTGGTGATGGTACGTACATAAAGGGACCCTATGTGATGTGTTAGAACCCCTGGAGTGGATATTATAAGTTTGGTGATTGAATTGCACATACTTTCTTTGGAAAAGAGGTCTAATTTGGCCCAAACAAAAACAACAGTCCAAGCAATACTACTATTATGAACATTAGAAGAAGGATCAAGCAAGGAGATCCCTACAGAGGTTTTGTCCATAGTAGGAGCAAACTGTTGTTGTAGAACAACATCGGGAGCATATTGATGATGTAGAGTAGGAGCAACAGGTGTAGAAGCCTTTGTGCTAGAGGAAGCCACATTAGTAGTGACGAGAGGGCCAGTAGAGGCATCGACAGCAATAAGAGGCACAACCTCATCCTGGGAGGGGTCATCATCCTCCTGTGAGGAGTCATTAGAAACATCAGAATCAATAGCCCGGATAGTCAAGTGATCATCAATAGTGTTTTTCCACCAGGTAGCAGTACCTATGTGGCATGATAGAGAACAATTTGAAGCTAAGTGACTCGTTGAGAAGCATCTCCGACAATGAAAGGGGAGGTGCTCATAATCCAACGATTAAGTCCATGGCCTATCCCCAACCATGAAAAACCACATCCCCAAGGAGAGGCATAGAGATGTCAATGTCAATTAAAATGTGGGAAAAGTCAGAATGTTCCATGGTAGATGAGGAATCATCAACCTTCAAGAATCGCCCTATAGAGTTTCCAATAGCCTCAAAACAAGAATGCTCCAAGAAATGAAGGGGAAGATTAGGAAGGCGAACCCATACAAGACACACATTGAGTGGTTTGATAAGAGGGTTAAAAGAAGTTGTCCAAGGTTTGATAGAGAGAGAGTTAACTCCCTAAGCACACAACTTGCCTAGCACCAAGTCGCGATCTTGAGAGAAGCAAAGGAAGTAATAAAAAACCCTTTAGCACAAGGGTAAAGCTCAATGCTACCAGCAACCAAAGGCTTCCAAGAATCACTCACCCAATAAAGGAGGTCAGGGAGAGAAGGCCAAAGTCCAGCAAATCTACACACTAACGCACAACATTGGTAGAAACCGACATTTTCCACCACATCCTAGCCACAAACCACCTCAAGGGAGGTCTCTGAATAACGGAGAGGATGATTCCCCTTGGGAGGATGAGCAATAGGTTTGGCCACACGAGAAAAGCTTCACCCACCAGCAAAGAAAGAAGGTTTGGGAGGGACTTTAGAACCCGCATTATTCCTAACAGGGCCACCATCCCCAACAGAGGCAAAAATGACCTCACCAGATAGAGCAACAGCATCCGGACCACCACCAACCCCCACAACAACAATCGGTTGGGTGGGAGACACAAGCGAAACAGTCCGCAAGGAATCAACACCAACCTATCTACAAAATATGTTGAATGTAATTTTGCAACCCAATTTGACAATGTTATATGATATGAATATGGATCCTTGTTGTACAAATAAATTCCTATAGATTTTATCAAACCCTTCAAAAATGTCCAAAAATATTTTCACCCAAACATCAAATGTTATATTAAATAGGGGGTTTGGAATCTTTTGGACTTAATGGTGAGGTCCATTTTGTCTCAAAATGTCCTCAACAAAAAATCATGCCTGAATCACCCTCAAATATGAGAAAGAAATTTGCAAATTTGAAGCTCTAATACCATTTTTGAGTCACTCAAGGACTCAAGCTCCCAAAATAACCTTGTGAAACCAAAATATATTTCTACAAAAGAGAAAAATAAGCATAAATTTACTATCAATGAATTAAAAAATGATATTAAATCAAATGTAATCAATTAGTCTGTACATACATGCAAAATGCACATATGATATCTTAATTATATGAGCAAGGTTGAGAGATAGGACTAAGATGATGACAAAGCCCTTAATCATATGTCATATGACAACTAGGGGATAAGATCACATGTGTACAAGAATATTCTAGAAATATTCCAACCCCTAAATAAACCTAGTATGTGAACATGTTCGAATAGGACCTAACTAATAACTAGCTAGATAATATGCCTTTTTCACAATACAAAGAGGGAAACCAAATAAGAAATGCTTGTTCACACTAATAAAAAATATTATCAATGAGATTTGCACCTTGTTGAACTTGAAGAGTTCAACAACCTCTTGGAACATGGAAATGATCTCAAGGTGTAGGTATCTTATGTGAGATCAAAACTTCAGGTTAAAGGGTTGACTCCCTTCAAAACTTACTCTAAAAACTACTAACTTTTCTGAAGAAAAGGGATAGAATTGCTAAGAAAAAAAACCTACTCTATATATTTGGTGATACACCTAGCTAGAACACACTACAACTTGTTGTTAAGATTCACAAGGACTCAATAAAACTCATTTATATGCACAACCTATGATTTGACATCACTCACATCAATGTTTCCTAAAAACAACATGTAGCAACATTGTTTTAAAGGAAAAGAAAGAAATTTTCACAACAAAACAACCCCGAAAACTCAACCATTGTTTATAAGCTGCTTGTGATTGTTCTAAAATTGTTTATGCATGCTTGTGTCATCATATTTTTAAGGTTTTGAAACTTAAAACACAGAAAAATATGACTGAAAAACACCAAAACATAACATGGAGAGGTATATAGAAGGCAAATTTTTGAAAATAAATGATTCATACCATGCAGAATGACGCCTTACACAAAAAAGAAAGAACTCATCAGATGTTTCAATAGGTACCCCCTGTTTATTTAAGAAGTGAATATGGAGATTTTGCATCTTGTATTGTTGCACGAAATATCTAATTTGAATGGGTAACAAGTGTGTTTAGTGAAGCATTTATTTGAGTAGCATGGACTCTTACGTTTTCTTGCATCGACACTATAATGGTGAGGTAAGGACTCCTAAGTTCGAATAACAAATGAGTTGTTGAGTAGCATGGACTCTTACGTTTTCTTGCATCGACACTATAATGGTGAGGTGAGGACTCCTAAGTTCGGATAACAAATGAGTTGTTGAGAATCAAATAATGTTGTTCAAGTGCAATGTAAATTTTTATCTCTAATACAAATAGAATGGGAATCATATATAACTACTTTCAATGCCATGATTGTTGTCATTGAAAGTATGAAAGGAGTTGGTATGATGTAGAATCATATTCTTTCAAGGCTTGAGTAATGAAAAATACATCTTTTGATTGTAACTAATGGCTAAATTAGTTGGGAAACAAGAAGAGTGTGACAGTCTAGAGTGCTGATGCCACAATCATCACTACTATGATATTTTTGAATAATTTTGTGTCTGCTATATTGGAGTAAAGGATAATAGGAGTAAGTATCTAAAGACAACAAAGGTAAGTCACATTTTAGTCACAACAGGCATAAACGACAGTCATGAAGTTGCAGCATTTTGACAGAGGATTGCTTCTTAAAAATTAGTTCACATTAAGAAAGAGTTCATGACAGAGCTTTCACATGATCATCAAGTTGAGGTATTAACAAAAGGTTATGAGAATATTAGAGGTTATTTTTAGATTTGCAGAACCCTTTTTAGATATAGTTTGTTGCAACAAGTTCTGATATCCTTCCTTCATTACTGATTTGAGTGCTTTTGTTATGATAAGTATGGTGAAAACTTATGAATTTACCTTGTGAGTTTGATATTGTGTTGCATGTTAGTGAATGGAAAAATATTGTTACCATGGAATGCAAGGAATTTATTAAGCCAAGATATAAGAAAAGAGCATTCTAAATGATGTTGAGGTTTGTTGTTAGTTTCAGTTAGGAGAAAAGAAGTCAACAAAAATATTAAACAAGCACATAGGTGGTTCCAAGAGACTTAAGAAATGACAATTCAAGGTAGGTATACCATGATGATGGGTTTAAAGAGCTGTCATAAGGGTATCTCATAAAAGCATGGAAGATGGCTCTTTAGTTGCAAAGGTCACAATTAAACTTGAGCTATGACTTATGAGGCATGTTCATTTGAATCTTGCTTGTCATGAGAAGAGAAATAGTGGTAGAAAAAGTCATATGGACAGTAGAAAAGGAATGAACAAAGATGACAATTGCATTAAGAGGAGGCCTACAGGTGTAAGGAAGAATTCGTGTGAACTTAAGAAAATAAGGTTGCTTTAAACCTTAAGGAAGGTTTTAAGATGTAGTTACATTCCATGATGTAAGGGAAGATTCTTCACACTCTTAGTCCTAGTTAGAATGGTTGCAAGAGTAGAGGAGATGTGTCCTATATTCATGCAAGAAGCAGTTTGAGAAGATTTATAACCATCAAGGACAGATATAAAAAAATGGAAAACTTTTCTATTGAATTAGTCAATCAACATCATTCCCATGCCTTATTGGAAAGCGTGTTGAAGATTCTTTGAAGCATTTATGGAGGTCTTTATGGCAAAGGGGTAGATCTAGGAGTAGTATGACCAAGTTCCAATAACATTCCAAGGAGGTAGCAGCAGTTTGAGACCTTTTCCAAGACATTTCCAGGCATGTAGGAGTAGATTGAGCAACCTTGCTAATAGGGGGATTAATGTTGAAGACTTCTCTTCATACAACAATCATTTTGAAGAACTTTTAGAGGCCTTTAGTAACCATTTTTAGGTTCATTTGACCCAAAATAAGTTAAAGACTTTTTCAAACATAGTTGTACATGTTGCAAACTTTCTAGAGATGTTTCTTAGGCTACTTAAGCTCATTTAGAACTCAAGTTTGGTTCAGTTCTTTCTTTTTCTCTTGCTTAGCATTGTACCTATCTCAAGCTCTTTTTGGCAACAAGATCAAACTTGTAACTCATTTTCAATCACTTGATGACTATTGTAGCTTTGTACGTTTCAAATTTCAAGAAAAGAAAACCATCTTCAAATCTGTACTGATGCATGAATCCTTTATTCAATAAAGTTCAAAAGTTTGTCTTCCATATGGTTGTCCATGTTATGTTTTGGTGATTTTCAGGCATATATTTTTGTGTTTTAAGTTTCAAAACCTTTAAAATATGATGACACGAGCATGGATAAACAGTTTTAGAACAATCACAAGAAAGTTATAAACTATGGTTGAGTTTTCAAGATTGTTTTATTGTTAAAATGTATTTCTTTTCCTTTAAAACAACATTGTTACATGTCCTTTTTATGAAATATTGATGTGAGTGATCTCAAATCATAGGTTGTGCATATAAATGAGTTTAATTGAGTCATTGTGAATCTTAATAGCAAGTTGAAGTATGTTCCAACTAGGTGTATCACCAACAATATAGAGTAGGTTTTGTTTCTAAGAAATTATATCACGTTAATAGTTAGGAGTAGTTTTTAGAGTAAGTTTTGAAGGGAGCCAACCCTTTAACCTAGAGGTTTGCTCTCACATAAGGTAACCACACCTTGAGATCATTACCATGTTTCAAGAGATTGATGAACTCTTTAACTTCAGCAGGGTGCAAATCTCATTGATAATAATAACATTAAAGGAGAAACACTCTTTCTTTTATTAGATGGGTTAAAAAGGTTTCGAAGGGGCCCTAGAATCATTTACAACAAACATCAACCAACACAAAAATCAAACAACAAAAATGCAACCAAGCTTCCCCATACAAAATCCAATAGGCTAAACAACACCAGGCCCTCACCTCACAACACACACACCCAAAATGTGTATTAGAAAGTGAACCATGTTAGGGAAGAAATCTCTTCCTTCTTTGGACAATCATTTAGGATGCAATGTTTTCTAAATTTTTGGATCAAGGGGAAATGAGAGTTGAATCCTCTATCATTGTCTCAACCTAGTCTATCATCTATGGAGAAGAAGAGCATCTAACCAAAGAGGACACAAGGCGCACATACTCCAAAGGTGTAGAAGGAACAACACCAACTCACTAAAAGAACTGGGTTTTGTAAAAGAAACAACTGAAATGAAACCAAGAAAATGTGTTCCATTAGGAGAAGGCATCAAGTTAGCACCAACCAAGGAAACACCTGCATAGAAATCCTATCACGAAATGGAAAAACCTAGAAGCCCATAATCCTCAAAGTGAAAAAAATCACCAATAAATAAGTGTTTGGAACAAGCATTATGTCACTAAGTATCTAAACCCACCAATATACAATGAAAGTAAGAGCAATTGAACAGAAGGTGTCCAATATTCCAACAAATGAAAGAGCCTTGTAATCAAGCATCTGAGTCCAAAGCCCATCCTCCACCATAAACTTAATTTCCCTAGGAGAGCCTTGGAAATATCAATGTTGATCAAAATATGAGCATTCGTGGTGTGACCAAAAATTGTAGAAGTGTAGTAACTCTAAGAAAACGATCAATCACATTACCAATATCTTCAAGGAAAGAAATGCAACCAAAATGGAGAGTGAGATTAGGTAGTCCAACCCAAACAATACAATATTAGGAGGCCTAGAGAGAGGGTTGAAAGAGGAGAAACAAGGCTTCAACAAAAGGGAGTCTTGACCCCACATACACAACCTACCATCCAACACTACTTCCTTATCCTCGACAATTGAAAAGTCACAATGAAAACACCTCTAGCGCAAGGATAGAACTTGATTGTGTCCTCTATGAGAGGCCTCCAAAAATCTAACCCCCATTGATTCAACTCAAGAAGAGAGGGCCATAATCAATAGAATTTGTCGATTAAGCCATTATGAGTAAAAATGATTGTCTTCAATTACACCTTATTCAAAGATGAGGAAAGGTGGCAATTTTAAACAAGTCAAAAGAATCTTAGAATAGACAAGGCCAAAAATAGATAAGACTCCATACCAACCATGACAACAAACAACACTTGAGAGACAAGCACACAAACACTCAAGGAAAACTCTAGTTATTTCTCTACATATTGCTATTTTCTTCTTTAAAGTACACGATTTACAATGATTTACTTGATAAAAAACTATTGTATGTATGTGCATATTCTATACATTCCACTATATGTGAAATTCCCACTAGTTTTAAATAAAAGATTCCTCCCCACGAATAGAGGAGGGAGTTAGTTGTTGGAATCATTTGCCATTACGGCAAAAAGCTCGAACTGTCAACACTCAATACAAACGCTAGATTTAACCCTACCCATAGGAGGCGATTAAGCCATGTCACGAGTCCCTAAGGAGGTGCTAACCACCAAGTCAACAATCTCCCCATTGGCATTGACTGAGCCTTCAACACCCATTGAAGGGACACTAGAACCTTTGACCCAAGGCTTTAATACCAATTGGTGGAATCGTTTGTCATTGTGCCAAAAGCTCAAACTATCAACACTCGATAAAAACACCATATTTAACCCGACCCACCAGAGGCGGTAAAGCCATGCCACGAGTCTCGAAGGAGGTGTTGACCACCAAGTCAACATTAGTCCCAATTGCTTCCACCAAACAATTTGATTGGTCAAATTTTGGAAACAATTTGTAAGACTGAAGTCACTAATTTGTACTTTAAATAGGTTTTTCTAATAATTTCTCAAATAGATAACACTATCATGTTCATAATGCTCCCATTGTTTTAAAGTACTAGTTTGCTAAATCCATCTAGCACTATATCCATTCTAGCATCTATCTCTAATGGATTTCTAGTCTTAACTTACTAAACTAGCATTTCCACATGTACACTTCTATCCACCAATAACTTCACTGAACTAGTTAGATGGGTGAAATGCCTTCTCTAGGAAACAAGTTGATCATCTTTATGAAACCTTACAATTCACCAACAAATTCTCTCTAATTAATGAAAATCTCACCATATGCTTGTACTTATTTTCTTACAACTTTAGGGTTGGCAAAACCTTTTCTTTAATAGATCTTAGCAACTAAGTAGCTACTTTAATTGATTCATTTTCATTTTTGTGGTCTATATAATTTGCATTTCATATATTGTTTTTGTATATATATATATATATATAATTTCAAGAGGTGGTAACCCTTGGTCCTTCCTTTGTATTTATTTGATTACAAGAACATTAGATTGGAACATTTTAGCTTCAATAACAATTATTTAGGCAAACTGTGGAAGTGTTGTTATCATATTTACATCTCACCAGTTGCTACTTTAATTGATTCGTTTTCATTTTTGTAGTCTATATAATTTGTATTTCATATATTATTTTTGTATATATATATAATAATTTCAAGAGGTGGTGACCCTTAGTCCTTCCTTCGTATTTGCGTGATTACAAGAACATTAGATTGGATCATTTTAGTTTTAAAAAAAATAAAAATTAGGCAAACTTTAGAAGTGTTGTTACTATATTTACATCTCACCCCTTTATTTTGTCATTGCCTTTCTAGAACTAGGTTGTGAGACTCTATCATATGTGTAATGCATTTATATTTTTGTGCTAATTTGGCAATTCAATGCAATGTAATTGATTTCTCCACAAGTAGCATAATATGAGTTGGTTGGTTTATTTGGCAATTGTCTCCTTAGTTGTCATCCATTTTGTTTGTGGCTAACCCATGCATAGGTAGATAGCCTCCATATGGAATAAACTCCTTGTGATTGTGGAAATCCAAAACTAGTCAATGTGGCCTATCGAATTTACCCTCATATTGATTGCTTCCATCCACCCTAATTCTTTCAATATTTGTTCTTTTGTGGTGATGGTTGTCGAGCAAGTGCGACATTTCATTTACCTAACTAGTATTGGTTTTTTGCCCAAATTGCAATACATTTCTTGTAGTTTCTTTCCTCATATTTTGTATAGACCTAGAGATTTACATAAGCTACACATCACTTCTTGTGTTTGGTGCATCTTCTCAATAAAGGGCATCTCAATGCGAGGTGATCCTATGCTCCAAACATATCACAATACTCAACCTTAGAATTATAAGCACTATTATTCTAAACCCAACCAATCATGGACATTCACTTTATTAAATTCGCTTCTTTCCTATTTCCTAAACACAACTCACAACTATAATTTTGAAGTTTTTAGCCAACCCTTCTCTAGAAACTTAATACTCCCCAATCTTATTATCGTGTATTTAACATTATCTGGGTTATTTGAGTTGTGCTTGTGCTAAAGAAGATATTATTTTGGTATAAAGCCCCTATGCAAACTATGCAACCTTATCTTTCCCATTAGATTTAAGAAATATATTCATTACTCTAGAGAATCTAGTCATAACCCAAAATTCTTCACCTGTCTCATTGAGTTATTGTTTCAATTTACTCCTACATCACCCACATTGATATTTTCTCCTTTGAATTCATGAATGTATTATAAATTCTCACTAATATTTTGAATTCATGAATGTATTATAAATTGTCTCACTTATATTTACATCAATTTGTGCATCTTTTTTATTACAAGAAAAATATAAGTTATTCAAATATAGACATGTCATATGGAGCTAATTTATAAGGACTGGAATTACTAGTCATGCCATGTTTACTTGCGACATTGTGCTTGTTCCTCTTTTAAATATTTGTATTCGTCCCCTTAGTAAATATGCCAAATATTATCTTATATACTTTCCACATTTCGACCCTAGGTACTAAGCTCACTAATGATGCATATGTTTATTTTCATCCATATATTCTTCTCTCCGAACTTAACTTTACAAAATAAATATTATAATATAAAAACATAAAAACTAAAATATATGTAAATACACATTTTTAATGCTACCCACTTAACATTTATAAATAATTGAAAAATGTACTTCTCTAATTTCCGTATCTAACCATATTTATATTAGAGGGTCTTGAAATGCTGCCATTTCAATATCTGATATCATATCCATTTTCATGCAGCTATGGACTTCCAGATAATGAACAAGAAAGCACTTGCAATCAAGTGGAAAAAGAACATTACATATCGAATAGGATCATTGAAGCAAACACCTGATGCCAATTTAATTGCCTTCTGAATATATAATTACAAATGGAGGATGGTCATCCACATACAGCACACCTCATTTCCACTCCATGCAGGTGTACTCAATATTGTTTGCACGTAAGATAATCCCATTGGACACGACGAAGTTCCCTTGGCTTCAGATTTAGGTGGTGTTCAAGATCCAGATTGGTATACAAAGTAATACAGTTGCAACGACAACGAGCAAGATACAAGAGTCACCACAATCTTGAAAAGCTTGACTTTGCTCTGCTATGACATGTAACATATTGTAGGCTGCAAAATTGGAAACCAAGAGACTCCTGCTAGCGGATCCAGACACTTAAACAGATTGCTATCTCCTCAAAGATCCCCAATTTCGACTAACCTGACAGTTACATCAGGGTTACAACAACAATAGACAAGGCTTCTGATATTAAATTAGATTCACATGTTAAATAGAATTTTACCTGGGGAGTAGCAGTTTTTGTTATTGGTTCATTGTTATCATTCTCGTCTTCATCATCATCAATGAACATCTGTCTGACTACAGAATTTCCTGACTTCCTTCCCCTTTTGGCCGTGGAGCTTGCAGCTCGTCCCTTTCCCCTCCCCTGTGGGGCAGGTCTCTTCCGTCCTCTTGCACTTTTGGGGGTTTCATCAGGTTCCTGAAAATATTCACATAAGTTCAGGTTGGTTATAAGTACGCAGTAAAATATCATCGCAGACTATACAATATTTATTTTTAACTCCATAAAAGATTCCATTAATATTTTACTCCCACAAACTGGAAATAAAATAGAAGTTCAGAAATATCTTACTGAGCCATTCTCTGGTTCATCTAATTCATCTTTTCCGATTTCATCACTCGAAGGTGAATCTACATCCTCTACATCATCAATAACACTATGAAGAGCTGCTGATGCCGCAGCAGATGCACTCCTGAGACAGCAACATATAGTATAATATGAAAACGGGCAATGATGTGAAGAGAATGTGTAGTTTAATCAAACAGATTCCACAATTCCATTAATAATATGCCTCCATTGCATACTGAACAACAATGGAAGAAAAAGAACTAATAATCTTTAGGAATGCATTCACCCTCTTCAGGGAGCTTAGTTTTTGAAAAGATGCATATTGGTGAATATGTTTTACCACAGTAAAACAAGGAAAGGAACTTGAAGAATATTTAATTGGTCAGCTAAACTTAAAGAATAAATGAGTCAAAATTGGGAGTCGAGAGAATGGGATAGAAAATTGAAAGGACCTGCACCTGTAGAATTTTAACAAAAAACTTTGCAGTCGTTTATTGCCATACACTCACCTCTCTGAGTGACGTTTTCCCAAAGTAACATCCAAGGTAGTTTGCTTAAGACTACGTGAGCCTCTTCCTCTACCTCTGCCACGTGTTCCTCTTCCCCTACTGTCTGCTACATCAGTTGCTACTGTAGAAACCTGTGAGGATTTTGTTTTCTGTCCCCAAACTACAGTTTTTGACTTGGTAACCTTTACGTGTTCATCTTCTTCATCACTGAATGCATTTTGGCTGGCTAATTGTGATGATTTTTTAGTTTTTGTTACCTGCATTATTTAAATCTTTAAATTAGGAACTGATAAGCAAAGAATGAATTAAAGTCGGTTAATATGCCTATATAAAACGGGTCCCAGTCTATCATATATAAATTAGAAGTAATCTGACTGAAAATAATAAGCGATTCAAACATGCTGATGTAACTGTTTGGTCTCGGGAGAGTTCTACTAGTAACTGAATCCGAAGGCGAATAAATTTAACTGAACTAATGAGAATGATGAATTATAATGCTGTGCTATAAGTTGATTACCTGTGAAGTCTGAGATCCTAATCCACCAGAAAAGCCTGTTTTTGGATGTAATGCTCGGTCTCTTTCACGTTCCTAGATTAAGCGAATAAACAAGCTAGCATCAAATATAGCTCCATATTGCTGATTACCTATAAAAAATAATAAAAAATTGTAGACCGGCCAAAATTCTACCCAAATCATTTGCAGACTATTCAAAACTAATGGAACTTTACCAGTATTCAACACACCTGCATACATTGACCCACTTTGAGGACGACATCATCCTCCTCTTTGATTTGCAGTACTTCTGCTTCTTTGACGAGCTTATTCTGAAAAAAACAGCCAGAAGATGTATGATCAAACTTTAATAACCTGAACAAATTCAATGGAAGATTCAACTTCAGATTTATCAAACTGTAAAGTTACCCGTGTCTCCTCAAGATTTTGCTGTACACAAGTAGAGAAAGCCAGTTTATCATCCTTATTAACAAATTCATGCAATGCAACATCTAGATCATTAACTGGAAGGATCTCCATTTTCTGCAATTGCATAAATATATTAGAAGGATGGTAATGCGAGCTGGAAATTTTTTAAATATAAAGAAATTTCAAATATTCGTATGACAACATTGATAAAGCATTCATGATAGACATTATAGAACCTTAATATATAACATTAGAGTAGAGTTGAGATTCCACATGACAATTGACAAACAAATTAACCAAATTTAATTGCTTTCAATATCAATATGCATATATATTATGTAAGAATTACAACAAAATGCCTAAAGGCTGTAAGTTTCAACAACAAGATGACAAAAACATAGAAAATATATAGCTGTTCCTAATCAGGATCTGCCTCTAATAGGTTCACATCAGAATCAGAGTCCAAGTCCAAGTCACTGCCACTGAGGAGCTGCCTCATTCAATGGAACCCCAACCAATTAAAAATCATAACATTGAACTTTCAGAACAAGAACATAGGTAAAGTTTAACATTAACTTTAAAGTTTAAACACACAAATGTCAAAGAGTCGAAGAGTTCATCCATATTTGATATTGCATATTGAAATTCAGAAATGTTGATTTGTTTCTTTTTCTTTTCATATGGAAACTCGTTGAAATGTAGGGTTTTTTTGTATTAAAAAAAAAAAAAATATTAAGTAAACATCGGCAAGACGTTTCCAATGAGTTTCCGGTACAGAGAAATGTATCCCAATATTCAAGACGTGTCCCAAGGGGTCAGAGACACGTCTCCATGCAACTATGGAACAAACCTAGCATCCTTGACTATGAAATTTAAAGAGTCACTCAACACATTTCTTGCATCCCCAATCCTCTCTATTGCATTCAATTCATCATCACCTAGTGCAACAAAATTTGTAAAACTAAAAGCAATAAATTTGACATACTGGTCGCTATGGCAAAAAAATGATGCGGTGCACCAAAATCAAATAACTAACAACTAGTTGCTTCACTATCATCTCAAGTAGATACCATGAAACCATAATCCTCAATTTATTGAACTCCCTATGCCCATGACTCGTGAATAGGTCATATTGATGTTTTTGACACTCTCATTGGATAAGAACAATTTATGATAATATCATAATAGTAACACTTGCCTGTGTTTGAAATGTGCATCAAAACTCAACAGTATTCTTTATTTGCCTTTATAATATGCAACAAGTGCACAGTATAAATTTATGATAATAGTAACACCTGACTTTGTCATGCCGCCACCATAGGACAGATATCAATGCCCCAGAAAATGGTCTTATTAATAAGACTTCACCATTTTCTGCTTTTCCTAAAACTGTATCAAGGCATAAATACTGTTGGTTGTAATTAGGGATGGTGGATTCCAATTGCCTTGGGCAACATTGGAATCCGCCTAAGGGGGCCAGCCCCTTCTCCAACACATAAGGGCTGGGCCCTATACCTCACGCCATCTCCATGCTACATCTCCACGCTACACTAAAGCCAAACACGCCATCATGATAGGGCCAACCCTATCCTAAACATTTCGCATTAAATAAATTAAAAGGTTTTAATTTATTTGGCAAGCCGACATGTTTAAGGGGTTTGCTCCACATATAAATAAGCATAAAACCCACATCACAACTCACTCATTTCAGTTTTCACTTCATGCGAAATACATGACTGGATAATGCGAACTTCAGGGAGAAAGACTACATCTGCATCTACAGCAATTACCTCTGCTACATCAGCAATTTAGATCTGCTAGTTGAGGTGTGAAATCCATCATTAGTAGTCAGCGAACTTGATGAATATAGAGCGAATTCCTTGAAGGTCTGCAATCTGGGTTAAAGGAGCAGCAACCATCACACATGTGACAGCAAACTAATCTGTCATTCTTCCTATGACAGCAACATCTGCCTCTACAAGTTCTTGAGATAAGTGTTGTAATGATTACATAACTATAATCCATAATCAGATCTGAGGATCTTTTCTAGCTGGGTTTTCCCAGGGTAACTATGTCTTGTGCTCAATTTGTTCATTTCTATGTTGTCACTAAATCCAAATTCTTTTAGCTAATCAAACTAATTAGAAACTAAATATAAATTCTGAGTTTATATCAATCTGAAAGTGTTAAAATTAACATGGTTTCAGAGCTATAGGCTAGATCAACTTTCAGAATTTAGTGCTCCTTTACTTCCAGATTGTTGTCTCATTTGTAGGTCAGGTCAATGGAGCTGAAAGTTGAAGATAGGCTTGATGGGAATCTCAATTTTACTGCATGGAAGGTTTGAATCAGGTTTGCTCTAGAGGAAGATCATCTTCTTCAATTCATAGAAGCAAAAGAGCTAACTAAACCTACGGATGCAACTGAACTAAAACAATTCAAAAAGGATGTTGTCAAGGCCAGAAAGATTCTCATTGATTCAGTCAAAGACCACCTAGTCACCTCTATTGCCTCATTTACTACTGCAATGGAAATGTTCAGCCATCTACAAGGTACATATGAAATTAACAATTTCAGTAGGGCAATTACTTTAAGACAGCAACTACTTATTATCAAAATGGCAAAAGACGATTCTGTTATTTCCTACTTTATGAGAATTTCAGAACTAAAGAATCAACTAGGTTTAATTGGACATAACATGGAAGACAAAGACCTTGTCATGATTGCTCTAAATGGTTTACCTCACTCATGGGAGTCCTTTATTCAAACCATAAGTGGTAGAACTGAGTTACCTACCCTTGATCACCTTAAGAATGATTGCATTCAAGAAGTGTCTCGCCTGATCACAAGAGGGCAAACCAAAAGTCCTCATGTTGATGACCAACACATGCTTGCTGCCCAATGCAAGAAAGGAGGAAATTGGAAGAAGCTTTATCCAAAGAGAAATAGGGAATTCAGACCATCTAGCTCTTTGCACTCTTGGAAGAAACCAAGAGATATATCTCGGGTTCGATGTTTCAGATGTGACAAATTTGGTTACTATGCTAAAGAATGTCAGAATGATCCTACTCAAAGAGAAGCCAACCTAAATGAAGTCTCAAAACAAAACGATGACTTCTTATTTATCTCTGCCCTGTCAAGCAGTATACCTACAGACTGTAATATGTGGCTGATTGACAGTGGTGCTTCCAGACACATCACAGACTACAGTGATCATCTTTCAGACTTAATAGAAAAAGACTCCAACCTCCACGTGGTAATTGGTGATGATGCGCGATATTCGGTAAGAGGTTCTGGCACTACTTTAAATTTAGACTCTAGTATTTCACTGCACCTTAGTGACATCTTGTTTGTTCCTGGAATTAAAAGAAACTTAATTTCCATTTCTGCTCTAGAAGATAAAGGTTATCAAATTGCATTTTCTGAGGGAAAAGTACTTGTTTGGCCTAAGAAATCTAGTTTTAAATTTGCTTGTGTAATCGGTAATAGAGATGATAGTCTTTATAAGCTCTCTACTAACCCTATTCAAGCCCTCATTAATGAGGCTCCCGAATCCTGTGAGCTATGGCATAGAAGACTTGGACACCTACACTATCAAGCTCTTCCCTCTCTTGAAAAGTTACTCAAAGGTATGCCTAAACTCAGTCAAATTCATGATAATACTTGCAAAGGTTGTGCTATAAGTAAAAATGTTAAAAGTCCTTTTCATAAAAGTGAAAATAGAGCTAAAGAAAAATTAGAACTTGTTCACTCTAATTTATGTGGTCCTATGTCTATAGCATCTCCTAATGGATTTCTTTACTACGTAATCTTCATAGATGATTTCTCTAGGAAAACTTGTATTTACTTCTTGAAATCTAAAGAATCTGATGAAGTCTTAAGTAAATTTAAAGAGTTTAAGGCATTAACTGAAAACTCCTCTGGTAAAAGAATTAAATGTTTAAGATCTGACAATGGAGGTGAGTACACCTCTGGTAACTTTTATGATTTTTGTATTGAGTCAAGAATTAAGAGGGAGTTTTGTGTTCCATACAACCCTCAGCAAAATGGAGTTGCTGAAAGAAAGAATAGGACTATTGTTGAGGCTGCAAAGGTTATGATTCATGAAGCTTCTAGAACAGCCGTATATATCCAAAATAGATGTCCTCACCGTGTTCTAAAGAACATGACCCTTGAAGAAGCCTTCACAGGATCCAAACCGGATATCAGTCACCTCAGAATTTTTGGAAGTCCTGTTTATGTTCATGTGCCCAAAGAAAAGAGAACCAAGTTGGACCCTCCGAGAAGAAAGGCATGCTAGTCGGATACAATGAATCCTCCAAGGCCTTCAGGATCTATATCCCTGGTCAAAGGTATGTCGAGGTAAGTAGGGATATTACATTTGAAGAAGATATTGCTTTTAAGAAATCAAAAGGTTCTTGTGTTATTGATGAAGCTAATGGCAATCAAGATATGAATGTTGATACTAACCCTGAGATTCAAAGGGAGCCTGTTGAACCTCCACCTTAAGAAGAACATAATGATCCACCAGAGCCCATGAATCCCATTGATATTCCTAGTGACATTGTCGTTACCAAAAAGAGGCCTCTTTGGGTAAGAAACACCATTCAAGAAGCCGAAAGATTTGCAGCTCCCAGTGGCACCTTCCATGAAACTAAGAAACCTCAAGTATTCTCCAACTACGTTGCATTGATGTGCAATCTCATTGAAATTGAACCTTGCAATGTTGAAGAAGCCTTGAATCATCAAGCCTGGAAGCTTGCTATGGATGAAGAGTATCAATCAATCATCAAGAATGATGTTTGAGATATTGTACCCAAACCCAAAGGTAAATCTGTTGTTTCCTCTAAATGGTTATTTAAAATTAAACATAATGCAGATGGTAGTATTGAAAAATATAAGGCTAGATTTGTAGCTCGTGGTTTTTCTCAAAAGGAAGGCATAGACTATGTAGAAACATTTGCTCCTGTTGCTAGATATACTTCTACTAGAACGATAATAGCTATTAGTGCTGCTAGAGGTTGGAAGCTACATCAGATGGATGTTAAGACTGCCTTCCTTAATGGTGTCATTGAGGAAAAGATCTATATTGAACAAACTGGGGGTTATGAGATTCAAGATAGATTAACTCATGTGTGCAGGTTGAAGAAAGCTCCGTATGGCCTTAAACAGGCTCCTCGCGCTTGGTATGAAAGAATTGATAAATACTTGTTAAGTCTAGGTTTTTGTAAAAATGATGTTGACTCTAACATCTACTTTAAGTTATCTAATGATAAAATGCTAATTCTAGTTCTGTATGTGGATGATTTATTTCTTACTGGTAAAGATGAACTTATCAATAGATGCAAGAAAAAACTAGCTTCAAAATTTGAAATGAAAGACTTAGGTCTAATGCATTATTTTCTAGGTCTAGAAGTATGGCAAAGATCTAACGAAATTTTTCTAAGTCAAGGAAAATATACTATTGATATTTTCAAAAGATTTAGAATGATGGATTGTAAACCTATGTCTACTCCTATGGAATCTAACTTAAAGAAGTTAAGTGTTTCTGCAGCTAACTCTGATTTAGCAGATCCATCAGAGTACCGGCAGTTGATTGGATCACTGACGTATCTAGTTAACACTAGACCAGACATATGTTTTGCTGTGAATGCTTTCAGCCAGTTTATGAGCATGCCCAAACATGTTCATCTTGTTGCAGCCAAGCACATCCTAAGATACTTGCAAGGCACAGTTGGTTTTGGGCTGAAGTATCCACTTAACACTTCAATAACCTTGGAAGGTTATTCAGATGCAGACTGGGCTAGAAGCGTCAAAGACAGGAAAAGCAGCTCCAGTATTTGTTTCAGCTTGGGATCCGCAGTGATCCCTTGGGCTTGCAGAAAACAATCCTCAGTCGCATTGAGTACTGCTGAAGCTGAGTATATTGCAGCAAGTGTAACTTCTAGAGAAGCAGTGTGGCTTCGTAAGCTTCTTGCTGGGCTGTTTGGTCAGCCTTGGAATCCTACAGTTATTAATTGTGATAATCAGAGTTGCATCAAAATGTCTATCAATCCAATGTTTCATGACAGGTCAAAACATGTGGAAACTCATTATCACATTATTTGAGATATGGTGCAAAGAGGCGCCATTCAGCTGAAGCATGCCAGCATTGATGAGCAGGTTGCAGATATTCTCACCAAGTCTCTGTCCAAAGTGAAGTTTGTGTACTTCAAGGATAGACTCGATGTTGTGGAAAATGAAACCCTGATTGAGAGGGAGTCTCAACCTCAGTAATACATTGTGTTGTATCAAACCACCCTCTGCGAGCAATGTAAGGTGGTATTGTGTGATACATGGTGTTGTATCAAACCACCCTCTACGGGCAATGTAAGGTGGTATTGTAATCTTCTCAGGGAGAAGTGTAATTGTTAACCATCCTCTGCGGGCAATGTAAGATGGTAGAAAAGATCCTCTCCACCCTCTGCGGGCAATGTAAGGTGGATCCGATCTATGCTTGTGTGCGAGCTAAAAGATTATATTATGTAGTTCCATTATATGCTTGTGTGCAAGATGGAAGACTACAGTATTCTGATTATGTAATCCATTCTTTGCGTGTGTGCAAGATGGAAGATTATGGTTATGTTCTCCCTAATTAAGAGGGAGTGTTGGTTGTAATTAGGGATGGCGGATTCCAATTGCCTTGGGCAACATTGGAATCCGCCTAAGGGGGCCAGCCCCTTCTCCAACGCATAAGGGCTGGGCCCTATACCTCACGCCATCTCCATGCTACATCTCCACGCTACACTAAAGCCAAACACGCCATCATGATAGGGCCAACCCTATCCTAAACATTTCGCATTAAATAAATTAAAAGGTTTTAATTTGTTTGGCAAGCCGACATGTTTAAGGGGTTTGCTCCACATATAAATAAGCATAAAACCCACATCACAACTCACTCATTTCAGTTTTTACTTCATGCGAAATACATATGACTGGATAATGCGAACTTCAGGGAGAAAGACTACATCTGCACCTACAGCAATTACCTCTGCTACATCAGCAATTTAGATCTACTAGTTGAGGTGTGAAATCCATCATTGGGAGTCAGGGAACTTGATGAATATAGAGCGAATTCCTTGAAGGTCTGCAATCTGGGTTAAAGGAGCAGCAACCATCACACATGTGACAGCAAACTAATCTGTCATTCTTCCTGTGACAGCAACATCTGCCTTTACAAGTTCTTGAGATAAGTGTTGTAACGATTACATAACTATAATCCATAATCAGATCTGAAGATCTTTTCTGGCTGGGTTTTTCCTCCTAGGAGGTTTTCCCAAGGTAACTATGTCTTGTGCTCAATTTGTTCATTTCTATGTTGTCACTAATTCCAAATTCTTTTAGCTAATCAAACTAATTAGAAACTAAATATAAATTCTGAGTTTATATCAATCTGAAAGTGTTAAAATTAACAAATACACAACTACCCATATGCAGATCAACTGGGCAACGAATAAACTAAGAATGCTTAAGGATTGGACTACATTAGCACATGTCACCAACAGTTAGTAATAAGGTGCGATTTCACCAACAGCCGCAGGTTATGAGTAAAAAGGGCACGGGTGGTAATTTCATTAAGATAGCTAACGATGATTAAGGCAGCAAAAGGGCAACAGTCACAATAAGAAGAGACGCCACCTTTTCAAAGTGAAACATGGTAGAAAGGACGTGACTCTCCAACACCAAGGAGAGATATATAATGCAGATCGACATTCAGAGAAGAGGGGGGATAGAAAAAGGATCATTGACTTGATATTTTATAAGATATAAAATACTCAGCAGTTCGACTGAAAGGTATTTATAAACCAAAAGGAAATCGAATCACAAGGAAAGCAATAATATTCAGCAGTGCAATTTATATATTGGTTGTGGTATGGATTTCAATACATAATGTAATAATTCTGTGTATATCTGGATACTTCTGAATTAATATGCATTGCTATTTATGATTATCTGTCATAGCAAAATGAATATATTGCTGATTCATGGTGTGTTACTATCTATGACTGGTTTAATATATGGATATAGGAAATATGTGATTATGATATAAGATGTAATGCATATTTATTCTGTCTGACTACTGTAACCAGCCATGGTAGAGAAATAGGTGAGTTACAAGTAGGGGAACCGCGATGGGGTCATCTTCTAGGTACACCACCTCATGGTATAAGACTGGGGAGTCCCATGGGGCCAAAGGGGTACAAGGGTACTGCCTTTGGACTTTAGAAAGGATGGACTTCCGGGGCACCCTATTTTGAATGCTCCTCATGCTCTCTATCATGGTAAATGAATGCATTAAGAATGTTCAATCATGGGAAGTGTTGTGACGTTTTCACACATCGCCCCATTGCAAATGGAGACCCCCTACTTTTTAGGCCCTTCCTGTCTTTTGGCTTTGTTTTTTGGGTCTTTTCGCAGCAGTCTTGTTAGTCTGTCTGCTTTGCAAGTGTTTCGGGGTCATATTGATTAAGTCTGTCTTTTGTATGAGCAAATTTGGTTAAGTCTAGGACTCGTTTTGTCAATTTTAGGGTTTCTGCCTTTAGTCCTAGCTTTTAGGGGTTTCCTTTAGGGTTTTGGAAAAACTAAACATATAACTGGAATCAGGACCCTTCAAGGAACCTCCCAGTAAAATTTGGGCGAATTCTGAGCACTTACTATTTTTAGTAAGTGCTTTCCTGACCTATTTTGTCCAAACCCTAACATTTTGAAACACTTACTATTTGGGAAAATCTATTTTTGGCAGGTTCTTCACAAGAAAACACTGAAAATTGAATATCCCTGAAGAGCTGAAGACTAAACATTCCTAAAGATCATTTCTAAATCTGGAAGAGTCAGAAGGCAGACAAGTTGGATCAAAAAATGGTTAATTATGGAACTCCTATTCCAGATAGGAAAGCATGCAAAATCATACAAGTCTAGAAACTCACATCAATCCACCAATGTCATCCTGATCCGAAAATGGCCTGAAATTTGACTATCTAAAAATTTGAAAGATCTTCCAAAATCCAGAGTTTGCATTATGATTCCTAGGCACCTAAAACCACTCTCAAAACATCCTGCCAATATATATGAAATATAACTGGAAGTATAAGTGGCATTTTCAATATGACATGTCCTGAATTGGTAGAAAACATCAAATTCCTTCCTCAAGCAAGAATGCCGCCAAAGCACTCAGGAGGGCACCAAACTGGAGGAGCCATGGAGGATTCAAAAACCACAATATTCCATGACACATGCAAAATGCCGCCCTAGGGTGATGAAGGGCGCTAAAATCAATAAGTCTTGGAATTCATAGCAAATCAATGAATTCCTTCCCTTAGTCAAAATTGCACCTTGGAAAGTGATAGGGCGCCAAAATGGAAGGTCCATGGAATTCATGAAGTGGTTGGAGTTCCATGTTCAATGCAAAATGGCGCCTTAGATGAGGGTTGGGCACAAAACCAAGGGAAGCAAGGAAAATCCTCAAAATTGCCAAATTCCTCCTCACCATCAAAAATCCGACCTACTCCCCAAGAAGGCGCCAAATTGGAAGGGTCAAGGAAGGATAGACAAAATCATGAATTCCTCCTCCATGAAGAATTTCCACCCTAAGACAAGGAAGGGTGCTATAATGAGGTATGCAAGGAGAGATGAAGAAGTGCATGAATCCTTCACCAATGCAAAACTCCACCCAACACTCAGGTAGGGCGCTAAAATGAATGATGCATGGAAAAGACTAAAAATTTATTCCTCCTTGAACAAGTGAGAATTCCGCCCTAGGCCAATGGAGGCCGCTAAAATTAAGCTACCATGGAATTCACAAAAAAACATCAAAATTCCTCTTTCCTTGGAAGGGCGCCAAAAAGAGATATCCATGGAAAAGGTTGAAAGACTAAAAATTCCTTCACAAGTGAAGAATTGTGCCCTAACCAAGGAAAGGATGTTGAAATGGCTAAGTCAGGAAAAAATCAAGGATAAAATGATGAATTCCACCATGAAGAGTGAATTCCACGCCTAAGTTGGAAAACTGAAAATTTGTCTGAGGCACGCAAAAATCCAGAGATCAAGGATGAATGCTTCAAGATGAAATTTCCTCCATCAAGGTCAAAATTCCATGCCCAGTCAGGAAGTTGAAGAGAAATTTTCTGAGGCATAGAAATAATGAAATTCCTTCACCAAGCTGGATTCCACGTTCAAGTTAAAGAATGAAGAGAAATTATCCAAGGCATGACAATCCAAGGATCAAGGAATGGAATGAAGAAGCAGGAAATCCCCTCGGGAAATTTTTACAAAAATCCATTTTTAGATACCAAATCTTGTTCGAATTTCAAATTTTTTGTAGATTTGGAATCGCGAGAGAATTTTCTCTCTTGGACCCGGTTCCTAAATAATAGGAAATGTGGCAAAGTGGTCAAAAAGCTCCCTGCGGATGTGATGAATTCAAAGAGCACAAAAAAATTCCTTCCTCGAGAAAGAATTGCGCCCAAGAAGAAGAAATTCCAAGGAAGTGAAAAAAATTGACTAAGTGATGGAAATTCGTTCCTTCACTACAAAATTCTTGGAAAAGGTTAAAATTTGGCTAAGTGATGGAAATTTCTTCCTTCATCACAAAATTCCAAGAAAATTGAAAAATTGTTAAGTATTGGAAATTCCTTCCTTTGGGACATAGTTCTTGGAAATCATGAAAATTGGCTAAGGCATGAAGAATTTCCTTCCTCGAGGGTAAGGAACAAATTTCTTTCCAAAGGAGAATTCCTTCACAACATGAATTCCACATCAGGATGAATTGAAGGTGAAAAAAACAATTTCTAAGGCAAGGAAGAAATCAAGGATGAATTGAACAAGAAATTTCCCCCGAGAAAAATTTTGAAAACTCCATCTTGTGGGCATCAAATCACATCCAAATTTCAAAATTCTTTCAGATTTGGATTTGTCGAAGAATTCTCTCTCCTGGAACCTAGAACCCTATTTTTGGAAAGTTCCTAAAAAATAGGAGATAGTGGAAAGTCATTAAAAATCTCCTCCAGAGCAAGGAAAGTTCGAGAAACTTCAAGAAAATTCTTCATGGATCAAATTCTTCTCTCCTGAAGTTTTCCCTCTCCAAGGGTTTCTTGCCAAGTGGCAGCCGAGTCAACGCATGAAGAATTAATGGAGCATCTTTTGCATGTAGTCGTCACATTTGAGGCAATATGGCAGAATCCTTTTGCATGCAGTCGTCGCATGTGGAGATGATGGTGCATTTATGGCTTCATGAGCAATTTTTGCATGAGGGTACATTCATTGCATAGTGGACACTTTTTGAATGTAATTAATTGTATATGGGCTTAATGGGTGTTAAATGTTGATTCCCACCTTGTTGCATCTTGAGTGGAGAATCTTTTAGGGAAAACCCTAATTAGAGTTTGCATGTAGCCAAGGCCAAAAGCCTATATAAAGGGGTGACCCCCTCATTTGTTGGAGGGAGCTTTGTATAAAATTGTTGCGATAAGTTTTTGAGAAAATAATAGTGAAACATTGTTCTCTGATGGTGTCCACTTAAGTTATTTTTTCAAAACTTGCATGGTTTCACCTTCCTCGCTTAGAGAAGAATTTTATTTTCTTAGTTGTCAGATAAAGTGCTTGGATTTCAATGGAGAATGTAATGGTGTTTGATGAATTTCCATGGTTCATATTTTTTGCATCTTGTTGAATGTAAGTTGCAATGTAAAGTTAGCCTGAACCCCCAAATTTGTGCTAAGTTTGATTGTGAATGGTCATTTGGATTGCACCGTGTTGGGTATTCAAATGCACTTTCTCAATATGAAAATTCTTCGGCATCCTCAAAAGATAACACCGGTTCTTGCGGAGTTGTAGTTTATCTTGGCAACGCAGAGCTAGGTTTATTTGGAATTTGTCCACCAAAGCACTATTCATTGTTATCACTGCCCTTAGGAGTAGATTTAGATCCTTCTAAACCCTTTCCCTTTTACTTTCAGTTCATTTAGGTCCATTCGAAGCAGCAGCATCACTGCATTGCCATATCCGATGATGGAGTTCCAGCCACAACAAAGAAGTGAAAGAATGATGCAAACGTAAGGCCCCTTGGATTACCAACAATCACATCAGCCAACTGAGTCACGTTTGTAGCATAAAGGAACCTTGGAATCGATTGTTTGAACTTCTTGCAATCTTAGCATGCAATCGCACTTTGATCAAGAGAGAGTGAAGTGATCGTTAGGCAGCTTCATTCTGTGTTCGACATAGTCATAAAACACACGTCAACAGGAAGTAGGATAGGGGTGGCAAGATTGAGGGAAACGGTTATAGGACACTTCACTAGGTACTCCACCTCATATGATGAGGCCAAGGGGGATAGTGTTCTGCCCTTGGGCCTAGGGTAAAGGATCTCTAGGGCACCTATCAAGTCACCCTAGCTTAGCTCTTCTATGGTTGAGCCTTCTCAAACTGATTTAAGCGATCTTGTGATTAGATCTATACTTCTAATATATGCTTGATGATTTCTAATCAGAGAGATCTATTTCATGAATCATGATTGTGACTGAATCGTAACTTGTTTATAGGGTCTCAGTCAAAGTTAAAGGTATCTCTAACCCTACTTTGTTGCAATTAGAAATTGTGATCTAGGGCAAAATTCGGGTATTTATGATTTGGGGACATTACAAACTTTGCATTTGAAATGTGCATCAAAACTGAAAGTTTTCTTTAATTTGCCTTTGTACCATGCAACAATCACACTCTCAGATTGCCTATAGCTAGACTCTGCCATTCGCATTTGTTCATTTTTAATTGAGTATGTTGCATATTCTAGTTTGAACGCTAGTATGAGCTCACAGACTTGATTTGTGGATCCAGTAAAAATGTTTGGGGCGTTGGGTGCATTTTTTGTGATATATATATGTGTGTGCGTGTGTATCAAAGAAGCAAACATTTGTGATCAGTCGCGATTAGTCACAACTAATTGCCAATCACCAAAACAACCAATTTTTTCCCTTAAATAGGGTCAAAAAATCATTGACCGATGGTCGTCAATTTTTTTCTAGATTAAACATGATCTATGTTACCCCGAGTTTCCAGGACAGGTACGACAAGGGACGATGAGACGAGTTTCCGAGACAACAAAAAAATTTCGCCAATTTTGGTGACGACGGGGAGACGGCAAGGGGATGGCTATACGAAGTATAGAGAAATTTTAAATGTTCATGTGAAAAATAGATAAAGCATGTATATATACATTATATGTTGGATATTAGAGTTGTTGGAATGTGTTGTTGCCATTGATGTCAACATATTCCTGTGTTGCAGAGAGTTGAGTTGGTTTGGTTGCAGATGTGCTGATGCAGATTAATGGGTTTTGAGATACTTATCTCTAGTTGTTTCAGTATGAGTTTTAGCGTTTCGGAAGATGATTTGATCGTTTTATGTGATCCGGTGTGGTGATTGGTTTTTCTGTTGGTTTTGTATTGCAAAGAGTTGTGATTTCTGGATTGTATTATTCCGGAATTGATTCATTATGTTGTGCGGATTTTGGAGAGTGTTTGGGACGTTCACGTGTGTGCCGGTGGATCATGATTTGGAACTTCACAAGCGTATCTTTCAGTTTGTTGTTGGTGTTCTTTAACTCCAGTGATGTTGAGGTTATTGCGGTGGAATTCACGTTGCTTTTTAATGTTCTATGATCGTGTTCTATGCGTCTTGGTGGTCCACGTTGATCATGGTGCGCGTTATTGAAGATTTTATTGGTCCGGTGGTATTCTTTGTGTTATGCGACATATTCGATGGTCTAGCATGTAGCAAATGATCTTGGTGAATTATTTGGTGGTGTTGAATGTTCGAGGATTTGATTTGGGTCCATGCTATGTCCTTGCCAACATTGTATTGGTCCGGTTATTGATTTATGTATCATGTGATGTAATTTTGTAATTAGGTCTTATGTGTTGAGCCGACCTTGAGGTTAAGGTTGATGATTTGTATAAATAAGTGTTGTGATCATGTAAGATGTATGTCTGCGGTTGTATCTACGATCTGTGAGAGTATTGTATGTGTGAACAAGCGAATTTATCATTTGGTAGTGGAGAAGAGCAGAGAAGTGTTGTTGTGCAGACAGTGTGCTTAACAAGAAGTGTGATCAAGCATTTGGAGATGCTATTCTTTCAATTCATGTAAACCGGATTGTTCTCTAATCTTTGTAAGGCAGTGAGCCTACCCAAGGTTGTTGCCCTTTGTTGTATTTGAGCAATGAACTCTAGGTTGTGTGCCTGAATGCATGTGCATTCCTCATTGTAATATTTACACATACTACTGCAGAGTATCATCATATTGTGGGTAGGTTCCCACCGTGGTTTTTCCCTTGACCGAGTTTTCCACGTCAAAAATCCATGTGTTATGTGTGTTGTTGATGTGGTGTTTATCTTTGCTCTTGTTGTTCCTAATCAGATCTAAAGTTGAGATTAATTTGTTTGAGCTTGGTGAAAACTGATTCACCCCCCCTCTCAGTTTTCCTGCATTTTTGCTGCCAATATTATATTCATATGAAAACATGGATAAAGCATGTATATGTACATAATAGAACCTTAACATACCACATTTGTTTTCAGAATTCATTGTCAATACTCAATATGCATTCATAATTCATAATTCTTTGTCAATACTCGATATGCATTTATAATTCAGAATTCATTGTCAATATGCCAGCACTTGTTTGCATGTATTTCATTGTTTCTTTCTGGTTAGAAGATATTTTGATAGTATTCCATTACTATTATGACCTACAACCACTTCTTTATGCACTACCAAGTTTTGGGTGTTTCTGAAACTCATTACCAAGCTGTTATTCATATTTCTGAGTGCTTTTAGCTATGATTCAGACCTGTTTACCTTTCATATCAGTGAAAATTACTTAATCAATATTACCTTCCAAAAATTTATTAAATGTCTGATCTATAAATATAATGCAACATGCCTTCCAAAATGTGAGCAACCAATAGATTTGAATATGTAATAACTTATTTATTGAAACAAACTGAACAAAAATGGCAACCATCAATATTTCACTTTCAAAAATACAATTAATCCCTCATCCCGGAAATGTACTATTGCTGAGGTGTCGGGATCACAAAAGGAAATAATAAAATGTTTTTTAAGCATTTTAGCCTTTTTCTATTTTTTAATGTTTTGGGAAAAGCTGTCCCCGGGACAGTTAGGGGACATCACAGGCATCCCCAATCGTCCAGAGGACGGGTGAACGTCCCCTTTGAGAATCACTGCTGTCCCCAAGTTTCCAAGACATTTCCCACAAATTTTGCAATTTTGGGGATGTCGAGGGGACATCCCTTGGCTGTCCCCAAGTCCCCGAAACGACCCTGGTATGGGGACGGGGGATTTTAGCCCGGGAACGCGTCTCTAGGAAACGTAGATCACGCTTAATCCTGCAATAAAACCACTGTTTTAATCACAACTAATTGCACCAGAAATCACAAAAAAGGAGAGGCCGAAACCTTGAAAAAAAAAACCACGAAAAGACCCCTGAAACAGACCAAAAAAAAACATAAAAATAGGCACCACAACGCTGTGAGGAGGAAGGCTTCACCTGTTGCAAACTCGCAACATGAGGGAGGTCAGTTGAGTAGTCTGATTCAACTGTTGATTTTTCACCTTTCATTTGCTTGAAAGTTTCTTTAGCTTTAAATATGTTGCAAGTTATGCCCTCCCCGTCTTTGTCTCAGATTTCACACATTTAAGAGCAAGGAATTAGCAAAGTTTGATTTATTTGTGTGTCCAAAATGATTGTTAATTATTTATAAAATGAATAATTTATTGGAGCCTCCTCTTTAACCAGAATTCATTCTATCATCCTTCAAATTTTTCAGTTCTGGATTCTTTCGGAAGACAATACAGACTTAAATGGGACTTCCATTTTAACCAGGGAATGTAACACCACTATGATCAGTCTCAGATAAAAGTTGATATTTATACATGCATTACATTTAATTTTAGAAATTAAAATAAGTTGGTTTTAAACTATGTAGACCAAAACTTACAGCAAGAATACAACAATTAAATAGCAAAACAAATATCAAACCATAACTACACCATAAATAGATTTATGTCTCAAACCAACAAACTAAAGAGAGAAAACCACAACAAACAACAAAATATAATTAAAAGGCTCACAAAAACCTAAAATGCCCCTAAAAGAATCATATATTTTTTCTTTCAACATCTCTATGCTATGGAAATGCCCCTAAAAAAATCTTATACATTTGGTTTACTGATTTTTTCCCCAAAAGATATTCATTGTTCAAACTTCAAGTTCAATAGTAAAATAATAACATCAAATTCAACAATCAATTTTCAGCATCACTTGGGTTTTCTAAAGCATTAACATTATCATCATCATTGACATAAGATGATGTAAGAACATTTGAAGAACAAGAAGCAATGTCATTGCCACTTGCACTAAAAGTGTCTTCACTATTTAGTTCCTCAAATGTATCATGTTAGGAAGTGGAAGCATTCAAGGTATGCTCTTGCTCCATATCCCACAACCTTGAGTCCCCTTCCGTGTAGCCATGTCATTTGTACGAAATGAGGTGCAAGTTGAAATACTCTTACAATAAGTTATTTGTCCTTTTTTTGAGTTTAATCAGTTGCACTTTACTAAGTCGATGAAAAAGAATGTGCTCCAATTCCTCTTAAATGCTAATGGACTAGCAAGCTATTAAGCTTTACAGAAGATAGAGAGATGAAGATTCCAAAAATCAAAAATTACAAAGAATTTCAAAATTAAAACATAAAATTTTAAAATTGCTTGCGATAAAACTTTGATTACAAGACATTGTAGGTGTTGGAAGTTTTGGCCATGGAAGTACCACCAATTGTGAACATCCTTCTTAAAGGTATCATGAAGAACCTCAATACTTCGACCATTGGAGTGTACACAATCAATGGACTCTCATCACTACATCCTATAAATCAGGTTCAAGAAAGAGTCCATGAAATGCTAACCCTTCAATGACTTCATAGTCTCTCTATATAGGGCACTTCTTGTTCGCACAAAAAGAACCTCAACACTATAGTGTTTTGGACTAAATGCAAAAGCAAGAAAATATAACAAGGTGATTATTGCATTCCATCTCTCTTCAACAATTTTGAGCACTTGTTTGGAAAAAATTTCTTCAAGGTCTTGTTCTTTTTTATTTCTCATCGTCTTCATCTTCTCAATCAGTGATTCATTCCATCAAATATCTCTCCTAAGCAAGGTTTGTCCATGTTAGCATAACAAATCATAATCAAAAGGGGCTCGGTAAAACTAAGGAGATGTTCAAAAGAATCCCACCAAGAGTTGATTGGCAATGTACCCTTTTACTTTAAGGAGATAATCCAAACCCTTCAATCCATCGGGCCCTTGTACCCTTTTGGAACCATATAATTTTTTCTCACCATTTCTTTCTAATATGGTGAGCAAGCAACATTGAAAGCCAACCCATTTTCATTAATATAACTTGCTATGTGTCGATCGACATTGTCTTGAGACTCATTTTGAAGTATCATTTCCAAAAGCTCCTTTGGTCTCATATTTGTAAGAAGATTTTCTTTGGGGTTGGTAAAAAATGGGTGGCTCTTAACCACATGTAGAATTAGATGGTGCAATAAGGGGCTTCAATCCTTGAGATCTTCTCTTTGCTAAAACGTGACTTTCTCTACAACATGCTGCTCCATTTTCTTGCTCTTGCGCATTGATATTTGTTGTCACTTGCTTTAATGGCACAAGTGCACCAATCTTTCAAGGGCATGCTTTGATGCCTCGTACAAGAATTCCACACAAATGGGTTTTCAATCAACTAAATAAACTTGAATACTTGATGTCACACCCCTTGCAAATCCAAATGTACACCCCACAAGCAAGAACCAGTTATATCACATAAACATACATCTAAAGAGGAGAACCAAGTCTGTTTTGAATTTAGATTGCCTTGTAGAGCTAGAACTTGCTGCCATTGTAATTCCTATGGTAGCAAGATTTACAAACAACACATTCAAAACAATATATGCCTCCTTTCAAAAATATTCTTCTATGATCTGCTTGGCAGCTAAAAGACATTGCACGTGTGTAAGAATAGCAATGCAATCGCTTTAAAACCTTCAAGGTTCCATATTCAACTCTTTTGTTTTTGTGTGTACATACATACAAACATACACACACACACACACACACACACACACACACACATAAATTTATACACACACACATAGAGACATACATACATACACACACACACACATATATACACACAAACATACATACAAATATACACACAGACATACACACATACATACACACATACATGCATACATACACACATACATACACACATACAAACATACACGCATACATAAACACATACATACACACATACATACATACAGACAGACATGCACACACACACACACACACACACACACACACACACACACACACACACATACGTACACGCACACATACATACACACGGACATACATACATACATACATACATATTTACAGATAGACATACACAAATGCATACACGCACATAACACACACACACACATGATAAATATTATTAAATGTTCATTGTTCAAACTTCAAGTTCAATAGTAAAATAATAATATCAAATTCAGCAATCAATTTTCAGCATCATATGGATTTTCTAAAGCATTAACATTATCATCATTATTGGCATAAGATGATGTAAGAACATTTGAAGAACAAGCAATGTCATTGCCACTTGCACTAAAAGTGTTCTCACTATTTAGTTCCTCAAATGTACGATGTTGGGAAGTGGAAGCATTCAAGGCATGCCCTTGCTCCATATCCCACAACCTTTCCCTTCCCTATAGCCATGTCGTTTGTACATAATGAGGTGCAATTTGAAATACACATACAATTCGTTATATACCCTTTTTGAGTTTAATTAGTTGCACTTTGCTAAGTCGATGAAGAAACATGTGCTCCAATTCCTCTTAAATGCTAATGGACTAGCAAATTATTTAACTTTGGAGATATACGTTCCAAAAAATAAAAATTACAACAAAAAAAGTCAAAATTAAAAAATAAAATTTATTAAAATTACTTGCGATAAAACTTTGATTGCAAGACATTGTAGGTGTTGGAATTGTTGGCCATGGAAGTACCACCAATTGTGAGCATCCTTCTTGAAGTTATTATGAAGAGCCTCAATACTTTGACCATTTGGAGTGTACACAATCAATGGACTCTCATCACTACTTCCTATAAATCAAGTTCAAGGAAGAATCCATGAAATGCTAACCCTTCAATGTCTTCACAATCTCTCTATATAGGGCAGTTCTTGTTGGCACAAAAAGAACCTCAACACTATAGTATTTTGGACTCAATGCAAAAGCAAGAAGATATAGCAAGGTGATTATTGTGTTCCTTCTCTCTTCAACAATTTTGTGCACTTGTTCGAAAAAAGTTTCTTCAGGATCTTGTTGTTTTTCATTTATTATAGTCTTCATTTTCTCAATCAATGAATTAATGCCATCAAATATCTCTTCTAAGCAAGGTTTGTTCATGTTAGTATAACAAATGATACTGAAAAGGGGCTTAATAAAACTAAGGAGATATTCGAGAGAATCTCGCCAAGAGTAGATTGGCAATGTACCCTTTTTATTTTAAGGAGATATTCCACACCCTTCCATCCATTGGGCCCTTGTACCCTTTTGGAACCCATTTTACTTTAAGGAGAAGACCACAAATTCTAACTTCTTGCATTGTAGAACATTTTCTTTTAGTTGATTCCTTACCTCTTCCTCAATCCACTTGGCCTCTTCAATTTGCACCTTCAAGTCCATGATCACTTTTCCTTGTCCTCTTGACATTGTGATTTTAACCTTGAATTCCTCTTCATGAGTTTCTCAATCTTACGGTAGTCGTAATCAAGTTCCTCCTCAAGATTGACTTCTTCATCATCTTAGGCATAATCTTCTTCATATGTGTTGGATCCTTCTTTAAGCTTTCCATCAAAATGGGCTTCCTTTGTATCTGATTCATCATTTGAGCTATTGCTTGGATTATCTTCTTCTAACTCCATTTCAAGATTCTCTTCCCCTTTTATCTTTTCCTTTCTTTCACTCACAAGGTCATCTCCATTTGTCACGACATCATTTTCTATTACCATGTGTATTCCAAGTGCCATCTCATCACATCTACTAGCTTCTATGTTATCACTTGCATTTGGTGCTTTGTCATCAATATTTTGCTCAGTATTATCTTTTCCCTTATTTCCTTTTATTTTTCCCATATGTGCTCAAATGATCTACCTTCATGCGGTTAGGCTTTATAGAAAGACCCCTTCTGATACCAATTGAAGAGCACACAAATATATTGAGAGGGGGGTGAATCAGTATATCTATGAATTTTACTTTTTCAAACTTGATTAGATGCAATAGCAATACTTTATAAAGCTTAATCAACCACACATGCAAATAAGAACACAAAGGAACACAAGTTTTACGTGGAAACCCTAATGGGAGAAAACCACAAGAAATAAATGCTTTTATGTAATAATTCTTTTACAATGTTTGTAGGCACCAACCCCTACATTCACTTCATGACCACCAACTCAGTAGAAGCACCAACCCCTTATGCTAAGTTCCCATCTTGATAGTGTTGCTTCTACAACGGATGATGGATGATTTTGATCTTCACCAAATATGCAATAAACTTGCTCTTGTATTGCCTTCAAATCTGCCTCAAGTTCTCTTCTCAAACAGCTATAAAGTTGCTTTCAATCTGCCACAATAACTTACTTCATAATCTGTTTCTCAAATCTGAAATGATATTCTTATACAATGCTCATTCTCAATCTAGAGTGTATATCTTTTCTTGTCTTCACACTTACACAATACACTCTTTCTATAGTTGTCTCCATCTTTGGCTGATCAATGTCGATAATGAAACGGTTTGCACATAACCTCTACCTTAATATTAGTCAAAGACTCCTCTAAGAATTGCACATTTGATTCTTTACTAATTGCACCATTTAAGAATAAGTTCTTAATAAATCACTTGGTCTTCAACAGTAATTAGAGCACCTAGCTTGGTCTTTTATGAATCGTTGTTTACACCTTTTCATTAATGAGTCTCCATACAGATCGCTGATTATTTTAAATTGATTTAATAGTTTGGAAAACCTGCTACCATTTAGATAGATTGCTGTTATCATTCGTCATAAGGAGGATCGCTTGTTTGGAGGATCACTGATGTCTGAGAGTTGCTGCTTCTTAATATATATTAATTGCTACTTTTCAATATATACATGGGCCACTCCTTTCATTTACAGTTAACCAATGTCTTTTATCACATGCTTTTGGTAATCGCTGCCTTGGATTGCCTTAATCAATACTTATTGTTCCCTTGACAAATCACCACTATTGTTTAATGTTTGCTTGCCTCTTTCTTTTAGAACTAGTGTTGCACATAATGAATCTGCCATTGTCAACTTCATGCTTCCCAGTTACTAATCGCTGCTCTTATTCCTTGTTGAGAGTCGACCCAACAATATAATTTTGTTAACAGCACATAACACAAGAATTATATTCTTTCGCACCTTTTGATGTATTTGTTGTTTGCTTTTAACATATTAATTATGTTACTTAAATGATGGTAACAAACGCTGGTAAGTCTGCCAGCATTATGGATCACTATATTATGAAGTCGGCTTGTTCATTTGTTGTTTATAAAGTCGGCTATATTGAAGTTGCCCAGTTTGAGATTAATCGCCGCCTTTACATGATATATTATCTCTGCTTTCTATCTTATTTATCTTGGTCATAATTCCATTTAGATCAGTCTTGGTTGGCTAGAACCATTATGAGTGCTTCACTTCTATAATTATATTAGAGTCTTCTATAATTAATCTGCCCCATATCTAATTGCTGCTTATCATATTTGTTACTCTCTCCCTTGATTGATTAGAATGAATTTGGAATTAGAGAAATAGGGCAGCCATATCTTTAAGGAATCACACTTAATGCTGTCTTTACCTCTTAATAAATCACTGTTGTTTATTACTTGTTGTTTGCCCCAATCAACCTGCTGTATTGTCTTAATAATTTGCACCAGTATCATTAACAATCTAGTCGGCTAGCATATTTGTCTTTAAGTTATTTTTTCTTATGAAAAGTGGCACTTCTCTCATGAATGGAACCGGCCCTTAAAGGAGTTTATTACTAGCAACACGTTGGTACATAATGAAGTTCCCTTATCATTGCTTCAACCGCTGCATATCAGTTGTTATATAAAGTCGCTGACTTAAGATTTGTTGTTCATTAATTTACTGTTTCATTTCTTTACTCACTGCTGCCAAATAATGGTGATTACTGCATTTGATTATATCATCTTCATCACCAATAGTAGGTAATCTTGAAGAGCCTCTATCCATGCAATGTTTCGTGTCTTGAATATGATCGATGTTGTTCAAATCTTGTTCCAATTGTATCAGACTCATCTATATAGATAATACAAGGAGCTTTCTTGAGGCACAAACAAAACTATTTTGTCTTTTAAACTTATCGCTGCATATTGACATCAATGACAATATTTCCATTCTTGACATCAATGACAACCTTGTCTATAACATTGTCTTCTTACCTTTTTGACATCAATGACAACATTTCCAATAAGGAATGCTTCTCAACCAGTAAACCACTTTGGAACCTTCACTAATTAGTCTTCAACTTTATGAGTGCACTGGAATGCAATAATAAAAGTTCAGCAAGGATGAATGATATTTTTGTTTGCATTCACAATGAAGGAAAACACTTTGTTTCTGTCTGTATTTAAATTTTCATGGAATCCACATTTTAGGGTTAGGGGTGTTTTTAGGCATATAGTTGAAGTCCCAAAAAAGTGACAAGTCCATCCCAAACAAAACCCACAAGGCTTTAACGGGACCATAGACGGAACCCCGTACATACCGAACTTGGATCCAAATCTGAGACAAACTAGACCCAAACCAACAAGTTTAGGGGGCCAAACTGATAACTCAGCCGCTATCCCTCCACGATTCCCAAATTTGTGTTCATGGTCCCCCTATCCCTAGTGTCACCCCATCCCCAAAATTCTATGGAACTATGATCATTGAAACCTGAAGTGCAAATACAATAACATTAACATATTCAAACTTGGTGTACCTTAGATACATATGTCATGCAGAATTATCCAAAAGTAGTGTAAGCTACTGATACACATGAAAGCTTAATCAAAAATTGGATGTCACAATCTACTAGACAATAAAAAAAGAAAAAATAACACACCAGATTACTTTCTGCAACTAGCGCCTCAATATTTTGCTGGTTCAGTTCTTCAGGTCGAAGACGTTCAGCATCTTGAATCTTTTCTACACAAGGCCAATCATTTAATAATGATTTGGGTCAAAAGACTTTATGTTGACAAACGGCTATCTACAATCAAAGCAAAACTTCAAGGGCAAGGTTAGAGAGGATTGTGAAAAATCCTGTTCAAGAAATTGATATTCATTTGAAAAGGCAAAATAGAGTTTAAGAACTCTAGCTCCATGAGATTATAACACATATGCTTCCTATTGTTTAATAAATCTTAAATTAAGTTTGTCAATACCAAAGGTAAGCACTAAAGTTAATCAGTAAAGACCAATGACTAGTACAAATCTCCATTGAAACCAAAAAATATTATGTCATACAAGTACTGCATATTAATTTCCTTTCATCAACAAAATTTTGAAGCTGCTCAAAGTAATGTCTATTACAGTAAAGATTTGGAACTATTTTTGTTAAAATATCAACTGATTTTATTTTGCTTTTCATTTCTTTTGGGTTTATTATAGATTCTCTTATATATAACACGATGCCAAGTACACAAAATATATAGAGCAAGTACAAAATCCAAAAAAATATAATTTATCTAACCATAAATCTATATAAAAGCATCTTTACCATCAGGATTGAGTGTCAAAAATCAATTTATCAAGGGAGGCCTAAAGAGCCATCAATCTTATTTCTGCTCTTTTGGATCATCTTTTCAACCTTTGGAAATCCATCATTCGCCTGCTAATCACTCATGTTGTCTTAATCCAATTCATTTTTCTGTTGTACATATCAAATCTTATACTCTAATGTATATATCCTGTCCTTGTTTCATATCTTAAATCAAACTTATTTAAGAGGCAGGGTCTGCTTTACTCCCTGACATTTGAAGTTCTACATCTATTTAATGCTTTTCAAAGGTTAGCATCCAATTCTTCCTTTTCCTTCTATATATATTCATTTAATATCTTACAACAGTTTTCTTAAAAAATCTCATCCCTTTCATTCATAAATAATTTATCCTCAATTTTTTTTTATGTACTCATCCTTTTTGTTTGTTCTGAATTTTATTATAAATTAGCAAACCTTTTGAATTAATTAGACATGGCAAAAGAATTTTAAAGAAAATCAACAGGGAGTATTTGTGTTTTTTTTTTTCTCTTGATTTTGATCTGAAAAACTCGCCTGTTTCAGCCTTCATCTGATTACCTTATCCTTGGTCAATAAAACCCACAGGTTCTACACGGAAGGGGGTGAATATCTATATTCAAATTCTGTCTCACTCCCAAGAATATTCCAGAGATACTATATTCAGTGTTACAAGCAGAGATTTTCTGAATATAAGAGGCCATATTTCCCTCATATTTTAAGTTTGAAAATTGGACCTGCTTGCAAATCTATCTCAAATTTAAAGTCAGATAAAACTTCCTACCACCATTCCAATGATATTAGCAAGGTCACGCAAACAAATAATCTAAACGGAATAATACTGCACTACAACCTACATCCTGATGCTTCATAAGAAATACAACTCTACTGGGGAAGTAGAGCTCTTTCCCTCTGCCTCTCCCAATAATAAGGAATTGTTACCAATTCTTATTTATCCATTCATTGTATTTTTTCTGATGAGCACTGTCCCATGAATCTGCATCACTAGAGCATTTTATACAAGTACTAGTACCTTTTTTTCTTAAATACAGTTCCCTCCAAAGAAAAATAATGCGGTCAGGCCACAATGCCCAGTCAAAGGTAGCTTGGAATTTGCATAGAATTAGTGAATTACTATACTTCCTAGCTGCCGTTACAGTAATTCAGAAATTACAGCACAGAATCACCGTAAAGCAATTTCAAACTTCACCTGATACAGGCATACAGTCCATAAAATCACAATGTTTACAAGACTCGGAAAAAACATTGAGACCAGCATGAATGACTTTCACTTCTCACCAACCCATCTCTTTTCTTAATTTCAGTACATGGCATACTCTATCCACATTCCCCCATCCCTCTAGACCTCCTCGTTCTAAATTTTTATCAGAGACAATTGCCTGAATTGGACTCTAGCACCCAGCAGTTGATTCTGCTAGCATAACCCACCCAGCACCATTAACAGCCCCCCACCAGCACCTGCAGGGACAGGTAGGAGTTACACCTGCCAATAATAGTAATCAAAGGAAAAGATATCATACTGTCTACGAAGGGGTAACATAACTGCCACCAGCAATAAGAAAATAACGACCTCTTATCACACAAGAAACTGCCTGCATAGGAATAATGACAAAATATGTCTTTGGCAGATTGCAACAGGGAGTACTGCCAAACAGAATGTATCTTAAACATTCCAAAGGAGATAATGCTGTGTGGGCCCTGTTGTGACATTTTCACACATCACCCCATTGCAAATGGGGACCCCCACTTTTTGCTTGCGAGTCATAGTTAGGTTTGCTTTGTTTGGCAGCAGTTCAAGTCTTTAACCTTTGCATATGGGAGAGTTTGGTTTGGTCAATGGAGTGAATCCTAGGAGTGCAAGGTTCATCTTTGGGTATGTTTGAGTCAAATAGTGTTGTTCTGATCCTGGGATCAATTATCATGTGTTAAGATTAGGGATTGATGATGGAATTACAAAAAACTTGTCAAAGTTGCAATAATGTTGTCAGGACGAATTGTTGAAATGCAAGTTCAAATTTTAAGTGGAAAATTTACTTGCAATTCCGTTAGGAATTGCAAGTATTACATATGCAAGTCTTGCTTTACAAGGTTGAAAACACATACTAAAATTGTCAAAATGTGAAATGATGTCAATATTGTTGATATCTTGTCAACATTGTTGATTTGTTGTCAAAATGCAAGAAATGTTGTCAAAATTGTTGAGTGCGAAAAATGCAAGTTGAAATGTTACATTCAAGTGAAAAATTACTTGTGATTCCGTCAAGAATTGCAAGTGTTACATGCAACCTTGATATCAATTGTTTGAAATTTGTTTGGAACTGTTAAGAAAAAATCGTTGCAATTTATCAAGAAAAGTTGCATCTTTGTTACAAAATGATAACATTTTGAATTATCATTTTGCATTTCTAATTCAAAATGTTATAACGTTTTTGCAATTTTTGATCAAATTGTTGATGAGGGTTGAATCTACACTCAAAATTGTTAAACACCTATCCAACTCCACCGATTATTTCCCTCTTCAAATTCATACAAAAAAAATTGATGGACTTCAATTAAAGTCCGCCATTGAGTTGTCAAAATTAAGCAACTTGCCTCTAACTTAGCCATTGAGGAGGAAAATTGTTGTTGCACAGTGTTGAAAAATTGTTGAAGTGACTTCAAACTCCACCAATCATTGAGGCCTTCGAATGCTAAAATTGTTGATGACCCCTTGATCTTCGCCATTGAGGAGAAAAAAAATGTTGATGTTCTTCTCAAGTCCACCACTCATTGAAGGATTACAAGGCAAAAATGTTGTTCCATTTCACAAAAATGTTGATCACCATGTGAAGTGCGCCAATTTTGGTGAGTGAAATTGTTGAAAATGTTGTTGAAAGATCAAAGTCCTCCCATGATTTCTCTCTTCAATCTTGCACTAAGTAACATTAATGCGGGAGATCATCTCAACTACGCCATTCACCTTGATGCAATGCGGGACTTTACCCCAAGTGCCACTGATTTTTTATGTAAAATTCGCACTAAGTTAGTAGAATGTCGGACTTCACTCCAAGTCCGCCACTATATATTGAGCATAATGCAAGACTTTCATCTAAGTCTTGCCAGTAATGCAAGACTTTCACCAAAGTCCGCCAGTGATGAGACAAGAATAAGGCATTACAATATAAGGAGGATGAAGAGGCATATAACATCAGGAACAAGGCCACAATTGCACATTGGTCTTGCAATCTTGCCTTTAAGATATGAGAATCTCTTCCCAACATAAGAGTTGTGCTCAAGGATTGCAATCATCTAATCAAGGGATTCAAAAATCGTGGCCAAGAACTACAAGATGTACAAAGCAAAGAGCAAGACACTCAAAGTAAAGAAGGAAAAGGTAATTACAAATGAAGGATGGAGTACCTTAACAATGAAAGGAAAGAAGATGGCGAAGGAGGACAATATCTAAGTAAAGGATAGGGCGCTCTTGCACAAGGCATGTGCGATCCCACCCAAGTGAGGGTGTCATTTCCTTTCAACCATGCAATACTGCTCTAAGTGAGTGCAATTCCTTCACTTTTATGCAATTTCCACTATAGGGCGCTTATCCACTACACCCTTGCAATTTTGCCCTAGTCATGGAAATGTGGCTAAATTCAATGTAAAAGGAGGTATAGAGGATGATCAAGACAACAAATTCAAAGTTCATGGAGAGAATCGTTTCAGTGATTGAATGGTTGATGAAGATGAAGATAAGATAACATTCAATTTCTCCTCCAAGGATGAAAATTTCCCCATCAAGTGCAAATTGCAACCAAGCAAAATCCTTCTACATCATGAAATAGCGCTTTCAAAATTCCTTGTCAATATTGCAATTGCACTCCCAAAATCCTTGGCCACCATGGATTTGTGCCAAGGGAATTCCTCCTTCAACGGGCAATTGCGATCAACAAATTTCCTCAACAAGGAATCATTGCAAGAAAGAACGCAAGGGAGGTGAAGAGACAACATCAAGACAAAAGAACATTTCTCTATCAAAGAAGAAAGTCCAAGGATAACGTCAAGGAGTTCAAGAAGATAAAGGATGATGCAACAAGACTCAACAACATGAAGACTTCAAGTTAGCAATGCATAGAAGGGCAAGATTCACACTCCAAGAGTGACAAAGAAGATGATCAAGTTCAAGGTGTTCAAGTTCAACACACTACTCTACAATGAAGGATATTTTGTAACAATCTTGAATTTCCTCCAGAAATCCAAGATCACGGTTAGTACATCAAGGAAATTCCAAGACTAGATATACATTCCAAGGATCAAGGATTCAGGATCAAGGATTAAAATGCATCAAAAGGAGGTGTATTCCAAGTTAGAGGAAGGAAAAGTGAAATATGATCAAGGAAGTAGATTGTTTCTAAAGAGTTAATCAAAGTTAGAATCTTGATCACCAAGATGATAAAATTTGGGAATATGTCCCCATCATCATCACATCGAGTAGTTACATAATGTTGAGTATCAAGAGATATACCTCCATCCCAAACACTTTGTGATGATCTACATGGTAAGCTGAGATGGCATCCTACTCATCATCAACCACTCAAGTTGTGCCATATCAACGTGTCCAAGTGCACTAAACCTGATTCATCAACAATCACAACATGTGGTGGCACAAAGTTCCATGTACTTAACCTCATGTTTCATTGATTGACATTCAAAGAGGGGCAAGTGTCCAAATAATGTAATTATTTCATTGGCTAGAGGGAGTTAGTTGTAACTGACCCTAATTAGGGTTTTATTGTCATGTAATCTCGACTATTGATCTTGAGTCGATTTGAGCCTTTGAATTGTAATGGGATATCTATAAAAGGCCTAGCCTTTTCATTTGTAAAGGTTAAGAGTTGGTTAATAGCTAATAGTTAATAGCCAAATAGTTAGAAGTAGAGTAGAGTAGGAGGAAAGAAGAAATTGTTGCCAAGACTTGTTGAATTTAATACATGATCTTCATTGAAGCAAGGTGGATTTCTCTGTGTAATTCCTACATGTTGCATGGTTTCTTGTTACTTCTCAAATTTAGATAAAGTTCATTGATTATAGTGGAGAAATGCAATGGCATTTAATGGAATCCTAGTTCAAACTTTTTGTGGTTTGTTGATTGCAAGCTATAGTGGAAAGTTAGCCTTAACCTTGTTAAGCACAAGTTCAGTAATAGATCTTCATTTGAATTGCGCCAGTCTTGGCTATTTGATGAATGTCTACGATATGAAAATCCTTCGTTATCCTTTGGAGATTGCATCAGTTTTGTGTAGTTGTTCCCGCATGGCGAAGCAAAGCTTGATTATGGAATCCATCTATCAAAGTATCATCCTTTATTGTCATCGTCATTAGGATTAGATTAGATCTCTTAACCATTATCTCCTTTTATCTTTTATTTTCCAAGTGAGTGAGTTAGTTTCCACGTTCAAGTGGAGTTCATAAACATAAATCCCCTTGTGATTCCAGCAAATCACATCATAAACATTGAGTCTATCCCAAGCAATTAAGTCACATAGTTCGCATTGTAAACCTTGGAGTCATCTCATTTGATCACGTTGTATAGCATATGAGGTTTCTTTGTTCAAGAGAGGATAGAATACCTTGGTATTTTATTCTATGTTTGAGGTGCATAAAAAACACATCAACGGGCCCCAACGAAAATAATAAAAGATAACCAACCAACAGTAACTGCTTTCAATTTCATTGTCTTCACATTCAAACGGGATTTAAAGTCAGCACCACAATAGGGAACCTTAGTTGGCTCCCAACAAGGAACCAATGATCAGAAAAGAAAATTTCAAACAACAAAAGATAGGTTTGGAGGGTCGCCCCCACTCCATGCTATGCACTCCTTGAGGAATTGTTTTTGAGGATCGTGTCAAGACAAATGGGAGCACGGGTTCCATGAAATCTTCAACACCAGCAGTAAAAACCAGCTAGGAAGGTTCGCATCCAGCTATAGACAAGAAAATTTAAATAGTAATAAAGCCTATAATAGATAGAACATCAAAAAGAAAAAACAATAGGATAGAATAGTATTTTTGGTTGTGCAGAATTGCTACTGTAGACACCTAAAATTGACCATATCCTAACAATACATTGAACATAACCACTTTTGCCACTTTTGACCGGAGGTTTATGCCTAGCCTCTCACATAATTCCTGCAACACTCATACCCCTCCCCACAAATTATTTATATAAATTAAATTAATTAGAATTAAGAAATTAATATTCTCTCCATCATTAAATTAATTAAATAAATCATATTTATTAAAGTAAACTAATTTCCTACATCCCTCTCTACTAATTAATTAAATAATTTAATTATGTGATTAATTAGTAGAGAAGGATGTATCCTAATCTGATCCTCCACAATAGGACAATCATGTCCCATCCACAATTAAAAATTTAAAATAAATGCAAGTCATCAAATCCAAAATGGAGTTGATCCTAAATCCTATCCATCAAATCAATTAAACAAATCATAGCCACTTATTTCCAACTACCTTCTATCCCCCAAACATTCACCTAATCAGGTTAATCCTAGCCCTCCATTAACCAGCTACCATCATTTACCTCTCCCTCTCAAATTCAAAATTCCTCTCATGTGTAACCATCCACATTCAAAATCAATCATGACCCTCCATTTATCCTCATCAAATCTATAAATATCTCATCGCTCAAACCATTTCCAAGAATAGGAATTGAATGCAAGGCAAGGTTATGTTGTTGGATTGAGCAACCGCATTTCCTCTCAACCACAATGAACCATCTTCAGCAAATCACATGGTCAACAAGTTTTGTTTGGTGAGAAGTTTGTTCCCTTCTTGTCATTTGTTTTCATTACTTCGCTCAATTGAAAGTGTAGCTAGGTGTGAAACAAGACTCCCATTTTATGCATTGATTTACATTGTATTGCTCTACATATACAATGAGAGCCCCAGATGCTTCTACATCAGAAATGCTAGGTCAGTGACATGTTCCATGAGTTTGAGGCTCTTGAAGAATTTGTGAACTTTGAAATTGAGATCTCATGCTTGCTTCAAATCTAGAGTGTATCCTTGTCAATTTTCATTCCCCTCTCTATTAGACATTTGTTGACTATCTACTTACCCCATTGGTACCCTAAACTTGGAACACTTCCTTGGTGCCATGATTTGATCTTCCTTGTTATGATGCTTGAGTCCTTGTTGATTTATCTTGCGTCTCTTGGTGTTGATGTGTGAGTCCAGACCCTGGCAAATTTGATGTTGTGAAGCAGCTCATCTTGGATACTCAATCTTCCCAATATTGCAAAGTCTTATTTGTTTTCTCACGTCCTTAGGCTTGAACACCATAAGCTGATCTCCTGCATGTCCTTATCTCCTGTAAGTGATGAAAATCCTCCTCCCTTTGCCTTCATAACCTGAAAAGTAAATAAACCTTGATCAAGATATAGAAGAGAACAACTTCGTTCTTTAAATCAGAAATGAATTCCCTTTGTTTAATCTATAATTTTCACCTTTCAAGTTCTGATTCACTGATGTTCTAAAGTCTGATTTGTCATATTTTCAGTCTGAGACTTCACTTTTTATGGCTGATTCTTCACTGTTTCTGATTTTGAAATGTTTCAAGGTCTTAGTCTTCTGGGCATAAGCTTCTATCAGGTTTGATACTTTTGACCTGATTCCTACCTAGATACATGCATGGCCAGGCTTTTGATAGCCAACAGGAAGTGGTTGCGAGCTGGTCGGAGATTTAGGGTAGCACTGGCCATGCTTGTCAAGAAGTTCGGACTTTCCAGCGGTCACTGATAGTGGCAAAAGAAGATCAGACTTTTGGAGGAGCACTGGCTGGAAATGGTCAGACTTTTTGATAGGCACTGACAGTGCTTGGAATAATTTCGGGTTTTTGTATGAGCATTGACAGTGGCTTGCTTGTGTTCACAGCCCTTAGATGGAAGTGAAAGCTTCCAATCTCCATTTCATCCATGCCTTCAAACTTGGCTGAACATTCACTTGATCTCTCTTTCACCTTAGATCGGACTTTTTAGACCAGACTGACAAGTCGGACTTTTGAGACCCCACTGACAGTGAATGCAATCAGGTCAGGGTTTTGGATGGGCATAGGAAGTTCGTGGAATTTAGGGTGAAGTGGAAGTGAAAGCTTAGCATGAGTTCATCTTACTCACTCAGTCATTTCAACATGCTTCCATTTACATTTTACAACCTCATCCATTTTAAACATGGCTAGCTTCAAAATTCTAAAGCATTGACTTCGAAAACACTAATCTCACACAATTCATGAGTTTCTCAGCCTGATCGAACTTTAGGTAGGCAACTAGAAATGATCTCAAGGCAGATCAGAGATCTTACCACCGACTGACTGTGCCAGAAGAGGCAGGTCGAAGTTTTAAGAGGGCACTAACAGTTATACCAAGGAAATCAGGGATTTGGATGAGCACTGACTTGAAGTGGTCGGGGTTTTGACTCCTCACTGACAGTGATGCAATTAGTTCGGGTTTTTAGGAGGTCATTGACAGTGGAATGAAGTAGGTTAGACTTTTAGGGGGTCACCAACAATGACCCAAATGTGTCAACTTCACTTGTTCCATTAGCTGGTTTAAAGAATTTCAAGTCTTTGCTAGAAGGTTTCACCTAAGTCATTCATCATTACCTCCCAAAACATCAAGCATTTACCTCAATCAATGTTCATCTTGCCAAGTATAAGACTTCCACAGCTTGATCAGGCTTTCAGTGGATCACTGACAGTGACTCAACTTCGCCCAAATTTGAGAGTGGTAGCACTCACCTCATCGACTCTAGGAGTCTCTCACCATCATCTAAGTCTTCCATACTATTTAAGCCTTCATCCTGATTGACTTACATCTAGCCTCTCAATTCCTACTTGCACTCATTGTTTCTATCTCTGATGATAATGATCAAATGAAATGATCATTATATCGTTCATTGCCAAGCCTTGAGAGCTACCTAACCTCAATTCCACCTAAAGAGAGAAACATGACTTCATTACTTCCTAACAACCTGAGGCATCACACCTCTTACAAGTGAAAGGTTAATAGCTAAAGACACTACCAAGCCACTAAGCCCAAGACAGCTAACCTAGAAAGCGGAAAAAAAGTGGGAGTCCCCATTTGCAATGGGGTGATGTGTGAAATGGTCACAACACAAGGCATTACCTAAATTCTGCTTCTGTTGTCTCATTGACACATTTAAATGATACTGTTGCTGCAATGAAGGAAATTTACTCAGATTTGCCTACCAATTTCTCAAACATTCAAGTGCTGACAGTATTCTGTAGGGTAGATGGTAACACAATTCAGAATTCGGCAAGGGAACCTAGGTGGATGATCTAGCACCACTTCAAACAAGAAAATTATATGAACCATTATGGCATGGCCACTCCTTTCTCAAAAAGAAAATTATCTCAAAGCATTAGGAAAAGAAGCCACTTACAAAGCATGAAAATTAATCACTCGCTACACCATCCATCTTACCATCTACTCACATCAACACCCATCTTGTTAATTGAACATGCATTGGGAAGGAAAAGGATGGTACAAGGTCTCCAACATTTATAAAGATTGTTGGCATGGTAATTTCTAAGCTACCTCACTCATTAAACTTGTACTACAGATGCAAAGTCTTTTTTACTCAGGGATCTGAATGCAGTACATTCCTACCTAGAGGTCCAAATATTTTCTCTTCCTCAGCTATAAGTCTAAATAACACTAGGCGCTTGTAACCTAAATTACACATCTAATCACAACATTTGGCAAATTTCTTATATATGACCAACCTAAAGCCTTCTGCACTTTTATACTAAGATATTTAGCAATATGCTTCACCAAAGGTAGTTAATGATCCAAAAAATAGCCTGTATTTACTACTTGAAAACAAATTCTTCCTCTCTTTATAAAACTTGGGTTCAGTTATGAGCCACCTTCAACATGGTCTGATTTACAACTGGATCATATTCTTAAGATTTGTAGACCTGAACCACCCCCAAATGTACCCTATAATCATTACTCCTCAGCCTCCCCACATGTTTGCCAAAGTAATGGACTGCCTTAATGCAGTGTGGATTTGAACATGGGTCACACTCTTACAAGTGTCCCTCCATTACTGTTACAGTGCAACCCCTACAACCATTCTTTAGCAATATAATATGCACTTTGTATTCAAACTTCAGCCATTCTCAAATAATATCATATGCAATTCAATTGCATTAAAAATAAATCACTCAAAGAAGGAAAAATTATAGAAGTTGTAAAGCTAACAAGGAGAATGTCTTCAACAAAAGAATTAATAACTACTATTTAACATTTACCAAAGATCAAGAAATTTCAAGCGAAAATGCGAATTTCGACATTTTCTGCAACCAAATACGCTCCAACGCAGAGCGATGAGGAAGGAGAGTGGCGGTTGGTTCTGGGGAAAAAAGCTAAGAGGCGATGGAACTCACAGAGGATCCTTCCAGCTGCCATGGCTGCAAACAAGGGTGGACCTCTTCTGAGTGGCACTAAATATGCAAGTTTCCCGCCATCTCTCCCTAACTCATATGGCATCGCCGACAGCTCTGTGAGGAATGTCCGTAATTACAGAAAGATTCTGAATGATAAATGGCTAAGATCATAACATTCTGGTTTTCCTCCGTTCTGGTCAAACCCTCATTGGCAGGCACATAGACTATCGCAGGGCAGACGCAGTAGCCCTAGGGTTCTCTCCAACCCTCACAGGAATTCTCCTCCTACTCAACTATCTAAAACAGACAAATTTATATCGCCTCCGGTGGCAAGCACTTCTGGCCAAGATGCAATTCACAACAAGCAGCAGAATAAGAAGAGCATTAAGCTACCTTCGGATCCTCTGCTTGATTAATAAGATTATTTTTACAGCAAGGGCATCATCGCCTTCTGGAATGGGCAACATCGGATTTTCAATGATATGAAAGAATGGTGGAAAGAGGAATTCTCCAATCAGGTAAGTATTACCAACCTAGGTTCAAACTCTTTCCTTGTCACCTGCGCTAAATACAATATTAAAAAAGAAATTTTGGAGTGTGAAGTAAAATTGATAGAAAGATATGTATTTCAATGTTTTGATTGGATGCCAAATTTTAATCCTAAAACCTTTCAACCCAAGAAAGCTGTTAAATGGGTAAACATAGGTCCTTTGCTGGTAGAATTCCATTGCCCTAAAATTATGGAATTTTTAGGCTCACAATTAGGAGTTTTTTTAATAGTAGAAGGCCTGTATAAGGATTTGGCAAAAGATATAAAGCTCCTTATACAATTTGACACTGAAAATTCACTTTTGAGCCCAATCGAGTTAACTGGCGATCACACCTTGGGGTGCAATGGGTACACCGAAGAGGCTTGGAAGGTCAAATAAGGAATGTTTTGGTCTATTTGTTTGCATACAAGTGTTGTAATGTGGTCGATTAGTAGGGAGATATTATGGGTAAAAAGAGATGGATAAACAATGAGGTAGAGATAGAGGAAGATATGGACAAACAAATATGGAGAGGGGAGAGAGGGCTAAAGATGGATGGATAGAGAGAGGCAAACATGTCCAAAGATAGAGAAGGAGAGAGAGAGAGAGGGGAGAAGGGGGTGGGGGTAGATAGATGTAGAGATGAATATAAAGTGAGAGGGAAAGAGGGAGATGAATATATAAAGAGATAAGAGAGACACAGAGGGAGACATAAAGATAGAGACGGATAGGAAGTTTGAGAGAGAGACAAAGAGAGATATAGAGGAAGAGGGAGAGGGAGATAGATGGATAAATAGAGAGAGAAATAGAGACTAGACATAGAAATATAAAGGGGACAATAGAGAGGGCGATAAAAAGATATATGAAGAGAGAAAGGGAGATATTGGTAGTGATAGAGAGATAAGGGGACAAGAGGGATTAAGGTAACTTACATCATATGAGACTACTTCAGACTTTTATTTATAAGAGAGGAAAAACGCATTATATGCACCCTTCCCCTACAAAATTCAAACCTTTAACCTTTCTTTAAAAAATGAAATTTGGCAAATGGCAAATGAATATTTGTTTAAAATGCCTTTAAAAAACAGAGAGTAGAGACATGGGTCCTTATCAAAATAGTGGCAAAATTACCATTATTTGTAGTAGTCAAAGCATTGAGGGACGTAATTTGTTCGAAGTTAGAATATTTTAACCACAAAGCTCCAAAATTAGGAGGAGGACAGAGACAGATTAGGGTTTTAGTCCAATTTGGAACCAATGGTATGGCCCTCTAAAAGTAGACATAACCAATTGTTTATAAAGCCAAGCTTTCTGTGGTACATTTTCCAATTGAGCTTTCTAAAATAAAAGGACTTTAAGGATTAAACAGCAAAGGAAATTCCTTCACAGACAAAATATAGAGGAAGATATATATAGAGAAAGGGAGATATAGAGAGATAAAGAGGGATAGGGAAATAGATAAAGAGATAAATAGAGAAAGGAGCAGATAAAAAGAGATAGTGGGCAAAGAGAGAAAGATATATGGAGAGAGATACGGAGTGAATAAGAGATTGTGTGATATATAGAGAGATATAGACAAAGATTGGGAGATAGAGAACTAGAGAGATATTGATAGAGAGAGAGACCTAGAGAGATATTGATAGAGAGAGAGAGAGAGATACAGATACATGTGGAAAAAGTGAGAGAGAATGGTGATAGAAATGAGAAATAGAGAGAGAGGTATAGAGAGGGGGGAGATAGAGAGATAGAGATAGGGAGGGAGAAACAACAATCTGTGTACAAGTGATAGAGAAATATGGAGAGAGAGGGAGAGATATATAAAAATAAATCTAGAGAGGCGAGGGGGAAGAGAAATACAAAGAGGAGAGAGGAGTGGAGAGAGATATAGAAGGAGTGATTGGGAGAGAAGGATAGAAAAGGAGGAATAAGGATAGAAAGGAGAGATGGAGAGATATATAATTTGAGAAAGATAGAGGGGGCAAGAGAGAGATAGAAAAGGAGATGGAGAGATAGAAAGATAAAGATATAGAAAGCAATAGAGAGAGAGACATAGAGAGCAAAATATATAGAGAGAGAGGGGAGTCAAGAGTGAGAGATAAAGGAGGTGATAGGGACACAAAACAGAGATTGAGGAGAGAGATAAAGAGAGGGTGAAATAAAGAGATAGATATAGAGATAGGGAGGGAGAAACTGCAAATTTGTGTGAGTGAGAAAGATATATATATATATATAGAGAGAGAGAGAGAGGAAATTATATATTATAGATTTTTATATATTAATTTAATTTTATACTATATAAAAACATATTATATGGTATTTAATATTTTTTATTATAGAATCTAATACATAATAATAAAATAGAGTTATTAATCTACATTACATAAATACAATATATGATATTGATACAATTTATATCATATAAAATATTATATATAATACTAAATATAATTATGTTGTAAATGTTTATATATTATATTATATTTATATTTTAAAAAATTATTATAAAATATAATATATAAATTTAAATATTACTAAAATAGTATTTTTCAAATAAATATAAATTATATAAGATATAATAATAATATAAATTATATTTAAATAGATATAATTTGGAAATTACAAGCTTTTATTTAATTTTTCAAATGTGAGCCATGGATTAAATTTGTCAAATTGCACTCACAACCATTTTGGTATAGTTTTAGAGTTTATAGATTCCCATTAGATATTCAATGTCCTAAATATCTTTTACAAACCAAAAAAAGTAAAAATAACACAAAACTTAGAAAGGACATAATAGTGACAAGTGCAATATAATTCTTAAATAATTATATTACAAAAATCAAACATACATTTTTTATTTGATCCTTAAATAATCTAAAATAAATTAAATTCATATCTTTCATTTTTTTTAAATTAAATATTAATTACAAAATAAATTATATAAATTACTCTTAATTTCTTTTTCTTAAATATTTTTAACTAATACAAAATAAATGAAAAAATAAAAAATAAAAGAAATAATACCACTCCATGAAATGACCGATATTATTTTTATTTATCTTATATGAATATTGACAGATAAATTTAACAATAGCTCCATGATCTTTGCTCAAAAGAGAGACAAATAAATTTCCGTGAAATAAATTTTGAAAATGAATTTTCATTTTATATAATAATATAGGTTGTATTATATTAAATATATTTTCAAATAATAGAAACGTAGGTGATTTATATGTATTATGTATGCTAGTTAATATTCTTTTTATCGCATTGCATGGGACCCACCGCTCAAAGTCAAGTTGCCCCGCTTTACTACACCACACGCGCGGGCCCACCTTCACTACAACTTGCTCCTTGGGACTCACGCAAAATACATTTCATAGTACGAAAGCAAATATACGGCTCACGTGAAAAGAGGAGATGGAAAATTAAGTGGGAAACTAGTGGTTTTCATTAAAAACCTAAACAAATCTAACGGAGATGGGAAAAAAGTACCGATGAATGAAGGGCGAGAACAAAAACGATGATCTGACGGATCTAATGGACGAAACCATTTCAATGGTCTTGCATTTTGTGTAAAGCATTTTGCACCGTTGATATTTGAAGTAAGCTGCTCAACTTCATATAGGGTACACCTTCGATGTAATAACTGAGAAGGGCAATTGGTGTTTAACTCCTTCATTTTATGAGGGTGAAATCAACACCTCAAATATCTTCCTATGCAACCCCCAGGATTGTGAATAGGTCTCTGATAACAACGCCCCTGCCTCAAACTCAGACAATAGGGGAAAATCGAACTTGAATTATGTAGATTATCAATCGTCTTCTAGGGCTCCCTCAAAGGCAAACAAGGCAGTTGAGAATCGGAGCAAGTCCCAATCGAGGAGTAGGAGTCCAAGATGCCCCCAAATTAATAAAGCTCCCTCTGTGTACCCAAATGACATCCTCTCTCCAATGCCAGCTAAGTCACCTTCCTTAACAGGTAAGGATTCAGGACATGTAAATAGTGTTGCCGAGGTTTGCAACAGAAGCAAAAGTATTAACTCCTCTAAGAACATGTATAAGAGGCTAGTGGTCTTTGACAGCAAAGAAAAATTGCAAAAGTTGTTGATAGGCTAGTGGTCTTTGATAGGATGTGCAAGAGCAGTTGGGCTTATTGGAACAACATATAAAGCTAGAACAAAAAATAGTTAATTGCCCAACTCTGGATGAGTTTGGAGACCCTGGCTCTAGAGCTGAGTGCCTTTTTGATCAATTTACGGCTTTGGAAGGGGGTGAGGCAGTTTTGGTAGGGAATCAACTTCTTGAGGATGAGGGTGGAGACTTAGGTGCTAGTAAGTTGGGGTTAGGTGTCTGTTAAGGAGGTAAGGCTAAACCAGATTGTGGTTCATTCCAGAAAAAGAGAGGTAGGAAATCTATAGCCAAACTTAGAAACATGGATGGAGAAGCTGTTGGGCAAGCTAAAATAACCTCGATTCTGAATGCAGGGAAGGGGAAGTACCTTCCTACCCAGCCATGAAGATCATAACGTGGAATGTTAGGGGCCTAAATGTCCCTAACAAGCAACGCATTCTAAAGCGTTGCATCCTCACCTCAAAAGAAAAATTAACCTTAGTCCAGGAGACCAAGCTTAGTCAGTCTAAGATTGGATATTTCCAAAGTAAATTAGGCTACCTAGAGTGGGAAGCGATACCTGTCGTAGGAGCCTCACGGGGTTTGGGTATCATCTGGGATCCTAGAAGGGTTGCAATCAAACATATCTCTAGCAATAAGTTTTGGATGTGTTTCTCTGTCAAACATCTTAGTTGTAACATAAACTTTATCCTCTTCAATATTTATGGCCCCATACCCACACATGAGAAGCTAATAGTGTGGCATGAAGTTGGTCAATTGTTAACATCCCACCCGGAGTGGAATTGCTTTATAGGGGGGATTTCAATGCCATTGCTGACCTCTCAAAAAAATCGGAGGGATTGAGAAGAGAAACTCAAGCTCTGATAGATTTCAGGAATTAGATCAATTTCCATAATATGATAGATATCAGAACTGATAATGGCACCTTTACCTAGAATAATATAAGGTAGGGCTTCAACAATATTGCGGAAAGATTAGATAGGTTTCTCTTCAAAGGTAATATCTTGGAATTCAATTATCTTTTCAAGGCCTCCATCCTTCCCATCTCATGCTCAGACCACTTTCCGATCCAACTAACCATTGAGGAGGATTTAAAACCTAAGATATGCCCTTTCAAATTTGAGAATATGTGGATGAAAAGTGAATCCTTTTTGGAGAATGTAGAAAAATGGTGGAAAGAGGTGCATGTTTTGGGGTCAAAGCTTTATTGTTTTGTTACCAAAATTAAATATATTAAGAGAAAACTTCTCTAGTGGAAAAAGGATTGGTTTGGCAATATCTTTGTCTCTAAGGACATAGAAACTACCTTGACCCATCTGAATGATAAAGTCATTAAGGAAGGAATGGATCAATATAGTTTCTTATTAGAAAAGAGTTACTCCGTAAATATGAAGATATTCTGACAAAGGAGGAGATCTTTTGGATGCAGAAGTCCAGAGCTACTTGGATTTCTGAAGGAGACCAAAATACAAAATTCTTTCATGCTACTGCAAAATCCAAAAATGGGATTAACAAAATAACCCACATTAGGGGCGAGTCTGGGGTCATCCTAAATGATCCTGAGGATATAGCTACAGAAGCGGTGTCTTTCTTTCAAAATCTACTAAGTAAAGAAATGCTCTCTGATCTGACAGCACAAACCAGCCTGCTTAACAACATCCCCAAAATTATTAATGATAGTCAAAACCATCTTTTAAATCGGAAATTTTCCAAGCAGGAGATAGAAGAGGCCTTATTTCAGCTCCATCTGGATGAGGCCCCTGGTCCTGACGGATTCCCTACATGCTTCTTTCAGGCTTGTTGGCACTTAATAGGTGATGAGTTGGTAGAAGCTTTTGAAGGGGCAATATGAATGACAATATGAATGACCTTAGGCCCATATCACTCTACAACACTATCTATAAGATCTTTTCAAAAGCACTAGCCAACAGACTTAAGCCTTTGCTCCCAAGTATTATATCAGAGGAGCAATCTGGTTTCGTTCCAGGAAAATCCATTTTTGATGGAGTCATCATAGCACAGGAAGCTATACACTCTATCCAGCACAATCGTCAAGCCTGTATGCTCATGAAATTAGATATAAGGAAAGCATACGACATGGTAAACTGGAGATTCCTTTGTAAATGCTTAGAAGCTTTTGGTTTTAACAGGGCTTGGATTAATTTACTCTTTGAATGTATTTTAAGTCCCAAGGTCTCAGTTTTAGTCAATGGAACGCCTGAAGGCTTCTTTGAAATTTTGCGGGGTCTGCGGCAAGGAGACTCTTTATCTCCCTTTCTTTTCATCATCATGGCAGAGGCCTTAGGAAGGACCATTCAAAAAGCTCGGGAATTGGGTAACATCTCGAGGATAAAAGTCACCAGTAGTCTCCCTCCTGTCACCCATCAGCAATTCGTTGATGATATCTTACCGTTAGGGGAAAGCAATCTGATAGAAGCTAGAAATTTCAAACTCATCCTAGATTGGTTCTCTAGAGCATCTGGGCAAGTGGTCAATAAGAAGAAGTCAAACCTGCTCTTCTTTAACACAAATGCTAAGGTAGGAAAAGCTATTGCCAATATGTTAGGTTTTCAGATAGGATCTTTACCTTGCAAGTATTTAGGCCTCCCAGTGGATAAGGGTCAAAGATCTTCCAATCTCTAGGGACATATTCTATCCAAGCTTGATCAAAAACTCCAAAATTGGAAGGGCAAATGGTTGTTAGCGGCAGGTAGAGTAATCATGTTACGGTCAAAACTCACTGCCCTTCCCCAATATCAGATGACCTGTTTTCCTTTGCCGATGGGAGTCAAGAAGAAGCTTGATCAAAAAATCAGAACCTTTTTTTGGCATGGGCTGGTAAATAAGAAGAAATTCGCGCTAATAGCCTGGGAGAAGCTTTGCCGACCTAAAGAGAGGGGGATTAGGGCTTAGAAATCAAGCATTCCAAAATAAGGCTCTAGGGGCCAAATTAGTGTGGAAAATGTATCAAGAACTCTATAGGAGATGGGTGAAAGTCTTGTCAAGCAAATATCTAGACTCTAAGAATCCCACTAGCATTTTCAGAACCCTAAACCCGCCTAAAGATTCGAGAATCTAGAACTTCCTAGTCAACTGTAGGGATGTTCTCACCCATGATCTATCTTGGAATATAGGGAAAGGTGACCAAGCATTATTTTGGGATGTCTCGTGGGGTGGTTACCACCAATACATAAGGTACTAAATGGCCAGAATTTAAAAAATACTATGGAGACAAAAGTTGGTAAATTCGTGGCTGATTACATTGTTAGTCACCCGAAGGATCCAATGCTAGGCTGGAGGTGGAAATCTCCAGTCGAGCTGAATTTACCAAAAGAGGGTGATAACAAACTTAGAGAAATTTTAGATCGAAGGAAAATTACGCTCAGTAATAAAGATGATATCCTCATATGGTCCACCTCAACTACTGGAGAATACAAGGTCAAGGATGAGTATAACTCCTAATGTAATAGACACTTTCCTAACAAAACAAAGTTACCTATCTCCTTATGATGGGACAAACTATGCCTTCCGAAGGCAAGTCTCTTCTTATGGGCAGCAATGCAGAAGATAATTCTGACTACAGATTGGTTTAAGAAGTTAGGTTATGCTGGCCCTAGCAGGTGTCACCTTTGTTTATGTGTTGAAGAAACGGTGGACCATATGCTTCTCAACTGCAACTTCACTAATATATGTTGGTTGAAGTTGAATAACAAACTAAATCGGGTCAGCTCTCCCCAATCATCTGATAGAACTCTTGTTAGGATGGCCAACTTACCTTAGCTCAAATCTTTATGGTCTACTATGGATCATCCCCCCATCGATCCTCTTATGGGAAATATGGAAGGAAAGGAATAGGAGAATCTTTAAAGATAAGGCCATGCCTCCCAAACAACTTTGGAACAAAATTGAGGCCTCTATTATCGTAATAGCTAATGGCAAATTAAATAGTGGAAACTACAATAACTTCGCATTTACTCCAAGGGATGAAAAAATTAGGAAAAATTGGCCAGGACTCACTATTCCCCCCTTTTATGGCTTTGGAGGTAACAAATCGGCACATCTGAGGAAAATTTGCAAATGGTCTCCTGCAACCAAAGGCTAGTTTAAGCTCAACTTTGATAGGGCCGCGAGAGGCAACCCAGGTATTGCAGGGATAGGCGGTGTGATTCATTTGTGGGATGGATCGATTGTAGCAAGGTTTTCATAACCTATAGGGATCTCCACAAATAATGAGGCAGAATTAGAATCACTAACTGAAGGTCTTCTACTCTGCAAAGACTTAGGTATCAAGAGATTGGAGATTGAAGGAGACTTGGCAATAACTATCAATGCTCTAAGAATAGGTAAGACCCCCAATTGGAAATCGAATAATCTGGTTCTAAGAGTCACGAAGCTATTAAAACATTTCAAGTATACTACGGTTAATCACATCTACAAGGAAGGCAATATGACAGCAGCTTCCTTGGCTAATCAAGGAGCTGATGGTATTTGGGAAGAAAGAGTAGGCGATGGTTAGATTTATTAGTGACTCTTATGAAATGTCTCTTGAGGTCATTTTTAAATATGTAGCAAGGCTAGATTCCTCCCCACCCTTCTCTTACAACTACCGTTTAGCTAATGGAATCTCTCCAATTTATGTATTTATCTACACGGATGTATTGCCTTTCCTATCTACGCTCCTTTTATTGCCTTCGAAGTACTTAACCTTAGTATTTTATTTCCTGTCTCTGCATCCTCTCATCTATATATATATATATATATACGCATATTTACACAAAAACATATTTATTTATATTTACACATAAATGTATATACATATTCATATGTATATAGATGTATATATTGATTCATATTTATATATGTATAGCAATAAACATTAAATTTATATATATATACTTTAGGTATAGCTGCTATCACCCCTTGCATTTACGGACTTATGACGGCTTTATATCTGGATGTTTGCTCTTGCTTGCTCTTTATATATATATATATATATATATATAGAGAGAGAGAGAGAGAGAGAAATATATTCATAGATTATATATTGTATATATACTTATATTTTTAATTCTGCATTAGTGTCTCTAAATTTTACTTACTTTAGTATCAACCTACCCTCTTGCCTTGTTACCTTTAGCCCTTACCAACGATTTATGATTTAATAAACCTTTGTTTTCGAATAAATTTCAAGCAGCTCGACGGATTTGCCTTAGGTCAGGGGTCTATTTGCTCGCCTTTTTGTTTAATTATATGCACTTATCCCATGGACTTAAATTAGCTCTACTTGCTCTCGATCCTTGGTTAACGTGCACCTCACTAGCAACCTCTTAATGATTGTCATTTGTACCAAGAGCTTAGCTGGTAACAATTTTAGCCGCCGGATTAAATAGGAGTGATTTTGGAGGAAGATATCTTCATCATAAACCTAAGCATAGTCGCCTCGCACATCGATTCATCTGACACTTCGTTTTAAACTAGATGGGAAAGGACGAGCATTACACAGGGCTTTCTTGTGAAGTGGTAGCATTCTTGATGCTACATTTAGTTAGCATGTTCGTAGAGGCGGCGATTTTCTCTCAAATTATTCTATTTAAGAGGAAGATGGACTTTATTCCTAGCGAAATGTGAATTCTTTGAGCTTAGCTGAGTCTAGGTTATGTGTTTGACATTGAAATTGCAGTATGGATACACCATTGAAGTTGAAGGGTCTAAAGAGGCAAATGGCTTTCATAGGAGAAATTAAGGACGATAAGCTGAAGGGTATCCTTGTTTTTCCTCATGATCTGGTTATTAGGGCGGTTAGGAAGACTTTAGGGGAAGAGTATATCAAGAATGAAGATAGGACCAAGGCTAATTCGGATATAGCAGCTATGTTTCTAGTCGTGGCCATGCAGTTCGAGCAAGATAGAGAGGTGGTGAAAAAATTGTGTCGCAATGTTTTCAAGAAGGACCTTTTAGGAGAATTGGACAGAGTGGTAGTCAATGTGACAAATGATCTTATTGTGCCGAAGTCAAGGCATTATGATAGGTTTATGTTAAAAAATAAACCTATGCCGAGATTTTCAATTTTGGAGGTAGAACATGAGGATGCTTTTGCTGCAAGCAGGCCAATCATGCAACACAATCTCAACTTCTTGATGTGGCTTCTGCATATCAAACGGCCAGTTTGCAAGAAACAATTCGCTAACTACCTGGAGGAGGAAGGAATTGAAGCAATGTCTGGAGAGGAGGAGATCCCAAACACCTCCTCGTTTAGCCAAGGAGAACCCTCTGCTAATGTAGTAAGTGAGGAGGGCAAGCCTCGGAAGAAGGGGAAGTTCGCTTCCCCCGACTCCTAGGGCTTGAGTTAAGTTCTCATAATGGCTAGATGTTGTAGTTTGTTGCATATAGGAATCTAAATTTGAACTTATAGACTAAATCCTCTTCGATTTTTGGAGGTTTACTTAGGACAAACTCGTGTAATTAGCCCCTAAGTCGACAACAGAATCCTAAAGTCAGAACTCATTATAGTTTTTTTTGCTATGTGGTTAAACAAAATATGTTTCTATTTTAATGGTCGATATATAAGATTCTATTATGCTAAGTTGACCTGGTTCTTGCAGATTAATCTCCGAAGAAGGAAAGCGAAGATATTTTGCCTGACAAAGTGGTGGTTAGATTCTGTCTTTGGTATATTTGCTCTATTTTCCTGCCTTACCCTGTCTTAAGTGTGATGGCTTAGTTACTTATTTTCGCTTTGTCATGGTCACAAATATAGGTATATGCATATATAATTTAATAGTTCCGGTTAACATATATTGAGTGAGGTGTATATATATTTTATATCTATGTATATGTATATATATAAACATATATATACTAATATATACCTATTTAATTTAGATATATAGGCCTACAGGTGCATATAAACAACCGATATATATATTCTTGATATATATAGGTGCATATAAATAAATGATACTTATTTAGCATCATTTTTAGATTTAGGGGATTCGTTTTCGGTATCCCATATTCTTGCACCCTTGGCTAAGATATATATATATATGTATATATATACACATATATATACTAATATATACCTATTTAATTTAGATATATAGGCCTGCAAGTGCTTATAAACAACCAATATATATATTCTTGATATATATAGGTGCATATAAATAAATGATACTTATTTAGCATCATTTTTAGATTCAAGGGATTGGTTTTCGGTATCCCATATTCTTGCACCCTTGGCTAAGATATATATATTGATATATATTCATTATTTCATAATTTTTATTAATTTGTGTGTTTTGTGATTCTGGTGCTATTATGGCATTTCTACTATATATATATATATATATATATATATATATATATATATATATATATATATATATATATATATATATACACATACACATACATATATATATATATATATGTATATATGCATAGAGAAACGGATTCTTCTTTGTGGTGTACTTTTGGATTTTCTTCATGGCCTGTATCTTTGATAGATCCACGGCTATCATGGCCAATTTCTAATATCTATAAAGGTGGTATATCTAGCAATCAAGGTACATTTGTCAAGAAAGACCTGAGTTTACTGCTCTTCATCATAATTCATAGGCTATATTTTCCGCTTTTATCATATGTAATATGTTTTCGACTATTTAGGTGGACTTTGGAGTGATTTTGTATATAGCTATATACTTCAATATGTATTCCATTAACATATTTAAGATATAGCTATATACACACTCTTCGTTCATCCATGCTTTTACTGTTAAACAGAATGGCTTTGGACTTAATTTAGTTCTAGGTTAACATTGCACTATAGATGACTCGGATCCTCAATTGTTGTTTGAAATTTGGAAGACTGGTTAGGATGAATTTTATCCTCTGTTTCAATGTTGAGGAGATGGATATACCTTGTGATGCTTACGGATATGATCTCTAACCATACTACTATGAGATTAACAATTTGCAGGAGAATGGTTCTTTAAAGTGGTTTTGTAGGGTTATTAGGCTTACCGAGGAAGATCAGAATCTCGTCTATTAGAGAGCTTCTTCATTTCCCTCTTCCTCAAATCTCCGCCTTCATAAAGACAGGAAATTGCATTTCTAGCATAATGTGATTCGCAATTGTATTATAGTTGGATTGGCACCTTGTATATATGTAATTGCCACATGGCATATCCACAATATGGGTGGACCGATTGTAATGTATCGATGTAATCTCTCATTGTAATCAGCCAATGGCTAACTTGTGATATGTACTTAGTCCCCACAGGATAGGATGTAATTTTCCAGGATTGTATCCTTGAGCAAGACCAGAGGTTTTCTTAGTTCGGTTCTTTCCTACCAGTGCCCACATTGAACCGAACATGTAAAAAGCTTTTTTAAATTAATAAAATATATCATACGGCTACGGCCCATTATGGATCAAATAAAAACACAATTACCAAAGATCATCACATGCATCAAGCGATTGGAAATAGATATGTCTAGGAATTTATATTGAGAAATAGACTAACGCACCATCCACTGATTGTTGTCGTCTTGTAGACTTTGAAAATAAAAGTACATCATGAGGATTTGCAACCTGCAAAAAGATTAAATATTTTGTTATGTTAAGAGAAGAAATATATTTGGCCAAGTGTTTTTAACAATACCTCCATGACTCCATCTACTTTAAGCCCAAAATAAACAAAGCAAAGAAAGAGAAGTCAAACCTTTCCCACAAACTTTTGGCCAAACCTCTGAGGATTTATTGTTGTGAAACCTGTATAATCAACCTGAGAAATAAAAAGATCGTATGGACATTAGCAAAATCCATAACTTGAAACTCAATAAACATGCTTTCTCTATTTGGATTGCACATATTATACAACTTTTTTCTAGCAAATTTGTTTATTTACTTATTATCTATGTTCCACGGAGTTTCGGGGACAGGGACGGGGACGCCAGGACATGTTTCCGGTACAGGGGTACTTTTGGGTCAATTTCGAGGGGACGGCAAGGGATGGCTGTTAAATAAATAGGGGGGTTTTTACAAATATAGAGAAATTTCAAATATGCATATCATAACAATGGTAAAGCATTCATCATAGATATTAATAAATTGCATTAGACTTGAATTGAGATTTCACAAGAGAATTGACAAACATTTTACCAAAATTCAAATGCTTTTATCAATCATTGCCAACAAACATATGTCATAAACATCCATAACCATGAGATGACATAAACTATAAATAGAAAAGTTAAAACATAGAAGTCCATAATCAACTGTCTATCATAATGTCAAGACTGAGGATAAACTAAGAAAATATATGGCTGTCCATAATCAGCACATGGTAGGTCTAAGACTAAGAGTCTAAATCAAGATCCGAGCTAGAGTCTCTGTCTGAGTCACTATCAATATGAGGGGCTGCCTCCTCAACCAATGCAACCCCAAGCAATCCTTGAGGTGTATTGTCCTCCTCAACTTGCATAGCATCTTCAAGATTGACATCCCAACGTAAGGCTGGAGTCTGATGATACTCAAGAGTCCGGCGATCCTATAGCCGCAATGCACTGTGAACAGCCACTAACTTCTCTTATCGTCCAGAGGTAAGGTGGTTCCTCTTGACTAATTGGATGAAGCTATATGCGGACCAATTCCTTTTTGCAGCAGAGGAACTGGACCAATTCCTCTTTGCAGCAGAGGAACTGGACCAATTCCTCTTTCACCTTCTGTTCACTCCTTAACAAGCTGCTTCTTCTCTTCTTGCTGCTCTTTTCCTATTTTGCAAATGTCAAAATGAGTGTCTTTTTTCTTCCTTTTGTTTGTTTTATGCATTAGATTAGGGTTTTCCATATTTTAATGTTTATTTGGGGTCTTGGTGGGGCCAGCCAAACCTTTATTGTAAATTAAAAATGTGTTTTTTAATTTATTTTGGACTTATAAAAATTCTGGGCCATAGGGGACGGCCAGCTGTCCGCGAGGCCCTGCCGTCCCTGAAACATCCCATGTTTTTGCCAAAAAGGGGACGCTTAGGAAACGGCAAATTCCCATCCCCGCATCCTCATTTTGTCCCCAGTACGGGTACAAGGGAAAAAGGGCGGCAGGGGACGCGTCCCCGTGGAACATTATTGATGACTTTCTGATGTCAAATGGCATGATCCAAACAAAAGGACCAGACTTGAGAACTAAAACACAAGTCAAACATACATTTAAAATACATGCAGGCAAATAAGTTGCAGCCTATTGCACATAGCTTATTTAGGGTCCCAAAATTGCAAAAAAGTATAGTTAGTCATAGATAGTGAAACAGAAATCCAATTCTTGCTGTGAAAAGAATCTTGTGACGTTTAGAACCACAATATTGGTAGCAGCTGACAAGAAGCTATGTGAGGCAATAAAACATTGCATACAAGGAATGGAATGATAAAAAGCAGGTCCTTAACAGGAAGAGCATGTGGAGTAAACAGCTAGGAAAAAGCACATTAATCAAAGATGCAAACATCCGTTTTAAAAATAATTTTGTAAGCACGGGCATCAAATGGTACTCTACATAACAGATTGCATAAAAGGAAGAACATATGTAGTAAACAACTAACCCAAAGCACATTAACCCAGCATGCATCCATCCATTTAGAAAATAATTTTGTTAGCACAGTGATTAGTGGTACTCAAAATGAGAGATTGGTAGAACCATGTGCTAGAGCTGAACATGAGAATAAAAATTCTTCAATGATCTGAAGTTTCTGATATTGAATATAAAGAGCAATCAAGAATAGTAACCACCTTAATTCGAACTAAAGGTATCTTCAGGTCTGGGCGACTAACTACCCTCCCTTCAGCATGTACAATCATATCTCTGACCTGCAAGATTAATTTCTAAGATTTAATAAAATAGAAATGTGAAGATCCACAAAAAATTGTGTACTCTACAATGATAATCCTAGATATCAAAACCAGTTCTTTATGCATGAAAAGTTTACCAATTTATCTAGATATTCAAGAACTGCAGTTTGGTCATTGGGATCTAAGTCAGGGTCATCCCTTAGAACAACCTGCTAACAAAAAATTATGAATTTTAATCTCTTTTTGGATGAAAGAGCTTGTATGTAATCTAATGAAAAACCAGAAAACATCATCACCTCCTTATATTCAAAAGGCCTCACAGATTGCAATGGAATTTTAGTTGGTCGATATTGACTCCCCTGAAAAAATGCAATATTAATTATCCAAGATAAAACATCAAATTCTAGAATATATCATACCACAGTAGGCAAAGAATTGAAAAATAATAGTTTCCAGCAAACTCAGATATGATATTCTAGAAAAATGTACTTCTTTTGAGATATCTATAAGATATAAAACAGAAATTATCAAATTTACAAGAACAGTTCTTTGATACACAAGACAAACATGAAGATGCCCCACAACGAAAACTTGCCTTGTCCAAAAGTGTCCTCTTCAAATACCTTCAAAGTGTTAAGCAAGTATTCTTCAAATAAAAATCAGAGTTAACCATAAGACAAATGCAATTACCCCATCAACTGGTTTCTGAAGACTTATCTAAGGAGCTTACTTACAATGGACAGCTAGACATAAATAGCTGTTAAATGCTGGTTCTTCAGTACTTAATAGATCAGAAATTAGTGTTCCTTGAGGGCATGTCTCCAGGAACTAGGCATATGTCCCAAAAATCTGAGATACTTCGTGTCAAGGGGAGCTCTGACATGTTTTGTGTTAAGGAGAGCAGGGACAGGATATCCCATGTTTATATGAAGTTCAGTACACCCTGGCATCCCCGGGACAGACAGCACATCGTGATGTCCCTCGAGCGCCCTAGGGACACCAACGCATCCCTCCAAATTTAGAGCTACTATACTAGAATTGGAGGGGCTCAACAGATGTGGTTGACACTATGGGTAAAGGAGGTTCAATTTGGTAGGACATGAATAAAAGAGAAATATTGGAGCTGAGTAATTTGCATTGGTTCTATGCAGGAATAAGATTTTTATGATTATAACATATTTTTCTCAGCACATGATGCCCTGCTAGTAACAAGATCAAGTCCTGTTGAACCATTCTAAGCTCTACATATCAATAACTTAATGTACACATAGTAGTCCTTATGTTCCCTTGGGGTTTTACAGAAGTTGTAGGCCTAGGTACAATGATAAACAAGCACAAGAAAACGATTGCTGCAACAAAATACATGGATTGCATCACTCATGTGTCTTTGAATCTTTATTCTTTAGAATGTTGGGCAAAGTTTTAGCTAGAAGCCCAATTTGAAGGCCATATGTGTGTGATTAAGGTGGTTGCTAGAAGAAATTTCATGTGAAAATGATGAATTGTTTAGCTAGGTTGTTAAATTCTTTTTCTTTAGAAATTATTGAATGGGTTAGTGCTTTTGCATTGAATGGAATGTCAAGCAGCAACCTTAGGAGAAAATAAGATTCATATGGTTAGGAGGGGATGGAAATGAACTTCTACATTACTTTACCTTTCTTTGTTCCTCCAATTGAGATTTATGTAGAAAGTTTAGGGCAACATTGTAATCAAATAGAAGATGAATTTACGTAGTGGTTCATTGAGAAAATTTTGAATCTTTCAAAATTCTCAATTCTAGATCATTACAAAATTATTGAAAATAAAATTCATGACCACATGTTCATTGCCATTTGGGTAAAAAAAATTGAAGATAGATGAGAGATACCTGCAAACATTTTTCTTCCCATCTCTAACAAATTAACAATTACTCTTCAAATTTTCATTTTTTAGTTTGTTAAGTTATTTTTCATCATTGTTAATTATTTTGTATTTTAAAGCTTTCAGAGAAACAATGTCAAAAAGAATATTAAACATTTGCAAGCACCAAGCAATTAGTTGATCAAAAAATAAATTAATGGGAGATTGATCATTTCCTGCAATTCCAAGATAAATATTGGGAAAATCAGGGGAAATAGTTTTGTGCTTGGAAGCCAAGCTTGCCAATCTAGGTCCACAATGGTTCTCACATAAGCCTTTATAGTAAAAGCAAAAAAATATATTAAAAAACCTAACTAAACCTGATTGAAAATGATGATTATTATTGATTTTCTGTGTAGTTGCACTAATATCAACCATTTTGATTTATCTTCAACATTATGATTTGACAACACTCACTAAATCACCAATCATCAACCATGTTCTTAATTTTGTATTTATTTTGAGCATTTGAACAAATTATATACATGTAGATGTACATCTATATATGTATATGTATATGTATATGTATATGTACATGTGTATATATATATATATATATATATATATATATATATATATATATATATATATATATATATATATATATATATATATATATATATATATATATATGTATGTATGGAAAGAAAATAGAAAAGTCATTTCAATCAAGTACACTTAAAAAACAATAAGCTGTCTGCTCTACTTCTTGTGCAACTTCGGATCCTCCATCCGCCTTAGCTCCTTCACACAATGCCTTGCATGTTGGTGAGGATTATTTTGGTTCACGAAAGCCTGGTTTGGGCAACAAGGGTGTAAAACTTGGCGGTTTTGGGTGTGCCTCATTTGCTGTCAGCCATTCATCCATTCCTCACGTAGTTGCCTTAGACCAATTCCTGAACGGCATGCTAGATTGCGTGGGAGTTTGAATTCATTGCTTGGTGGGGGCAATGCTATGGTCCCTGTTGCTCTCACTTGTCCCTGTGGAAATATTTCAAACTCTAGATCCAACAGTTCTCCGTCCCTGCAAAGAAAGACTGTTTCACCACTCAATTTCAAAGCTACACTTCATCAGGATGCCCTAGGGCTGAATGGGGGCCATAAATTTTTTGGCACTTTTGCGCCACCTTGGGTTTCTATCTCTAACCCTCCTCTCCATTATTGTGCTTCTCAGAGTCCCCCTTTCTTTGTTCACCATTCCACATCCACACCAGAGATATGTTTGGACAGTTTCGCTTGTGATAGAGAAGACTATTTACAAGACAACACCCTTATATGCACATTTATGAAGGTATGGCCAAAGTTATGTGATTTCCTTTCCTAGATAAGCTCGAATTGGAAAGAATATTTGGAGGAAGAAATTAGTATTTGTCCTTGTGCAAAAGGGTTTTTCATCCTAGAATTTGAATCTTTGGATGACAAGGAACTGGTACTCAATACTGGGTTCTGGTTCTTCCAAGGAGATTTCTTATGTATGAAACCTTGGTTCCCCTCGTTCGACCTCCAAACAGAGACATCTACTTCAGCTTATTTATGGGTGCGTTTACCTTACCACCCCCTGCAATTTTGGGAAATTGATTGTTTGAAGGCGATTGGTAATGACCTAGGCAAATATAACAGCATTTTAAAGGAAATAATTAATTATGAAAATTCAACTTTTGCTTGCTTGTGCGTTGAAATGGATGTTTCAATAGGCCTTCCAACAAAGATTTTTCTCAAGATTGGAAACAGGCATTGGTGCCAACCAATAGATTACGAAAAATTTACCTTCGGGTGCAAAAATTGTTTTGCAACAGAACACATTACCACACAATGTGGAAGGAGACGCGTTGTTGAGAGGGCTAATGTTGCCCCTATCAGCAAGCCATCTTGATGGGATAGGGTTGAGTTCCACCATTATGTTATCTCTCCTATGGAGCAGAATGTTGTTGCCTATTCTTCTATACTTCAGGGAAAGGATACAACTTCAAGCACCCCCTGTCCAATTGATGTGCAAGACCATAATCATGAGATTGTGCCTGAAAAGAAGCCAAACAATGCTTTCACAAAGGCTTCTTCACTCTCTTTGGAGAAATCGAATGTGCAACACAAGAAAACTGAGATTTCATCTGTATCCTCAATTGCTCCAGCTGCCAACAATAACAGTGAAAATGTGAATGTGGAAATTAGAAATGGACTGCATCGCCCACCCCTCCTCCACCCCCCGCGAGACAAAACAAGAGGAAGAAAACACCATCATCAAAAAAAAAAACATCAATTAACTTGAAGATCCTCAAAGAAAGTACAAAATATAGATATGTAATATGAAGGCACACCCATTCTGGGGTTGATGTGTGTGAGAGTATATATATATATACGTGTGTGTGTGTGTGTGTGTGTATTCATACAAATATATGTGCGTATATGTATACATATATATCCAAGGTTACCCCAAATGTGCAGACATGTTTCCAGGATGCCGATTTTTCAAGCCAATTTTGGGGATGGCTATGGGACGGCAAAGGGGATGGCTATATAAAAATAGGGAAAATTGAAATATTCATATGAAAACATGGACAATGCATGCACCCATACATTATAGAACCTTAACATATAAGAACTAGCAGAATTCCTATGCCAAATTTGCTTTAAATTGAGAGTCAAAGTCATATAGCTCGTAGAATTCATTGTCAATAGGCAAAATTTATAGAGGCGTCCCCTATTATTGGGACGTCCCAGGAAGGCGGAGGCCTGAAAAAAAAAATGGCTCATCCCTAGGTAACATATACTTATATACATACACATACATATATACATATGCATATACATATACATATATGTATGTATGTATGTATGTATGTATCTATGTATGTATGTATGTATGTATGTATACATACCTACATACATGTATGTATATATGATTGTATATCTTCCCACAGAGTTTTGTAACGATTTACAAAAGAAAAATGCAGGTCCATTGCGGCAGAAGAAGGAAATATCCCAGAAATTTGTGACAGGTTTATCTGAGTTTGTCCCAGACGAACCCACAGTGATTTTTAAGGACCCTAGGAGGACCCCCCAATGAAACCAAACCGAGATCCATATCCAGGCCAGATCAGACATGAACCTATAGGTTCCAGGGGCGAACCAGTAACATAGTATAATACATCATCCTGAAATAAAATTGATAGTGTAAATGGCTGTATCCTTATTTCTCTTCCAATTTTTAATATTGTAAAAAAAATTACCTTCACTGGATAACTGAATTGCTTTAAAATATTTTGTTTTAAAAGAATGACTTTCTGAGGCATTTGAGAAGCATTGTGATATTGAGAACCATCTATATTGTTGAAAGTTAGTTTTCTGGACAAGCAAGTTTGCCTGCATAATTGCCTTTTTGTCATAACATGTATACATGTCCAATAACGATCACAGCATTATGTATATTTCTCAATTTAGATATTCTCATTTGTGTTTCTTCCAAAATCAAATCTCCACTTAGAAGTATTATACTGCCCTACCCACATTTCCTCAGATTGGATCTGGACAGCTCACCAAAAACACATGAACACTACTAATCTCGATTGCTCTTTAGAAACATGTCAAAATGTGTTGGAAACATTTCTTATAGAGTCTCGAAATCAAAATTACAGACAAAAATTCTAAGCAATCCACAAAGTTTCCTCACTTTCCAGTGAATGCCCGTTTCTGAAATGTTTCCAAAGCCAGAAAATTAGGTCCTCTGAGAAACATACTATCATGTTTGTGATACACGGATCATCAAACTATAACCAATGTGATTTTAAGGGGGTTTCTCTCCTACCATTTTTATCGTTTTATAAACTCATAAGAGAGAAAGAGATCGATAATCTTGTAATCTAATGCATCTCGATACTATAAATGTCCAACAAATTGGCCTTTCCATATGCAAAGAAAACAAAACAAACAGTTTATAGGTGATCAATGATTAACAGTTCTCAATAGGTAAAGGGAAAACCTTTATTTCCAAAAGAAGCACATGTTTGGGCTTTGCTTCACCATCAATGAGAGATGTAGCAACAGATGATCCTGGCTGTGTTAAATGAAATCCCATTCCAGATACTTCCTACAGCATAAATCCTATAAGTATCAATTAAAACCTTGAGCAAAACAGCTAATGTACAATTTATCTCAAATGTCTTTGCACAATAACGACTTAATCTTCAAAACCTGTGGATCAATCAGGCATTCATGTTCATGCCCCCAAATAACAAAATCCAGAAAGCGTGGAAGGAACTGCTCATTGATTGCATTCTTTGGATTTGTTTTGATCCTGTAGTGCAAAGTCAAGTTACAATTAACTGAACACTGTTTCAATATTATTGTTCACCTGAAACCCAAATGCATCTCTTAGATAGGCTTGGGAATTTAATGCAAAATTCATTAGCATTTAACCCAAGAAAGCAACAGAAATGCAGAAAATTACTGCTTTCGCCCAGTAAACAATAGAAAGTTTAAGCTAAACTAAGCTACCTGTTTTGGTGGAGTACCAAAATGTTGAACCAATCTGACATAGGGCATCCCTCCTGAGGTTCAGGTCGCATCCATTGAACAGCATGAGGTGTCTACAAGAGAAAAATTACAGTTCAATGAAGGACTTTTGTCTTGAGCATTACATCGAGTCAAAATGGATGATTTTTAAACTACCTGAAACATCCGATTAAGCCGCTCGTCACGTATATTTCCAAGGCCATAAAGAGCCACTGATGTAACATCCTGCTTAGAGCGATACAATATTTTATTTCTACCAGTACATAACACATGCACCATAATTGTACAAGGTTTCCTCATACTTTTTCCAATAAGAGGAATAATTCAAGGAATAAATATTTTAAATCGATGTATATATTAACAAGTTTATCATTGGAATTCTCTGGTGAGAAAGTAATTACCTTTCTTATGAGTATCGGATAAAGAGTGATCTGACCAACACCAGAGCCTCCAAGAACCATTTTTCCAAAGTAATTCACAAGATTACATGCAGAAAGAATATCGATTGCAGAAAGATTATCCTGTCACGAATATAGTAAATCAATTATATCTATATACTAATCCCAGCTGCTGAAAAAAAGTAATAAAATGAAAAAAATCAATATTAGCAGTGGGCTAACATCCAAGCAACAGTTATAGAAGTTTACATTATTGGAAACAAAACATTCAATTTATTTTGCCTTTGTCAGCTCAAAATTTTCTGCCACTACCTTATAGAAAAATTCAAATGAACACAATTGCAGCAGAAAGCTTTGCTGTTCTTTGATATAAATGTGTATATTCCATGAATTAGAATCTCGATAAAGCACTAAAAAGACATAAGTGCATGAGACATTAATCTTTATTTATAATACTGATCTATAAATTACATTAGATAGTCCATTAGGTACTTCATCACTTAAAGATTTAAGTAAAGAAAGAAATAATTAACTTGTCAGTTGTAAGAATTAAACTAGTAGAATAGAAATGAGAGCAATACCATACACACAAAAAAAAATAGAATTCACCCTCAAGAAACCCGTTTATGGGAGAAAACTCCAGCAAATGTGAGCTACCACTCAACCTCTCAATTCAAATGGCAATTACAGTCCTAGTCAATTGGCGCATAACCAATAATGAATCTCAAGAACTTCAGACCCTAAGGGCTAAGGCCACTAATAAGCTCCCTTGCGAGTCTATTCACCTTACGGGGACCAACTGTTGGCCTATATTTTTGGAACTCCCTTAAAAATCTCCAACAACAATCTTCCTAAGAACTAATTTTTCTATCCCCCAACTTTGAATATTTAACATGAACATAAACAGATGTACAGACCATCAAGAAATGCTCGAAAGTGAAGGAGCTGGAAGAGGACCCAGAAGCAATTTTTGATACATATGGACCATTACTCATACACACGACGAAACTGCTGCTTGTCATCAGTGGTGATGTTGAAACCAGTATAGCTGACAGCAAAACCACTGTTAACTAAGACCACCACTTGTCCTGCATGAAACCATCACTATCTAGGATGAAACCACCACCTTAAAGAAACCCATGTTTTCACACAAAACTACTTGAAACCTTCATTTTTCCTCAATTTTTCTCTGTCCTCTGCTCCACATGTTTCCAGAAAGCTGCATTGTACCTTGCCATGAAATCTGGAACACAAAACTGATCCTTTTACAGATCAAATACCTACCATAATGTTAGTAGAGCTACTACTGTCATAAAACAAAACTTCCTCAAAAGGGATGGTAATGCCCTGACAGTTATAGGTTAAACAAGATGAATTTTCCGGTTAGAGCTTATGCATCCCTAATGTCGGCCATTGCAGTAAGGGTTTGAATGAAAAATACAAGCTATTAATAATGATACAAGAAAATTGCCCCTCAATCTTAATTCTACCATATTCTAGACATATATTTCCTTTTTATCCAACACCTACATTGCTTACAGAATTATCGGTCAGAATAACAGAAGATAGAAAACATACTGAAGTCTCCAGAAGACCAAAATATGTCAGTGAAACTCAAAATTACAGGCATTAGACATAACTTGAAGGCACAAAAATTACAGGCTTTCCAAATAATTCATTTCCATACATCAGTTATTCCCTCAAATAAATTGTCAAACATAATTTCCTATAAATCTGTTTTCCTCTTCTTCATCATCAAATTCATCTCTTTGTTCTTTGTTTCACCCAAAGAGAACTGGGGAACTAAGAGTCCTTTTTCGTGTCTATCAAAGCGCAGACGGTTTACAGTCTCATTTGATTCATCCACTCAAATCATGATGGCTTCCTCTGCTCCCCCAAGTCCACACATCTCAAGTACATCCATGTCCTGAAAACTTGTACTTTTGGAGGTGGAACATGTCCCCATGGAACACTATAAAAAAAAAAGAAAATTTTAAAAAGCAAATTTTTAAAAAAAACTTGAAAATGACCTACATCACTTCTAAATGTTGTTCAGTTCATTTACAAGCACAAACAAAGAGAAAACAAAAGCATTTGAAGCTAAAATACTAAGTTGCAGGGTTCGCCGGGTTCAGGGCCTGGTACTGGTCCGGTCTACTTCAGGTTCGGGTCCTGGTCCAGTTTGCCTTTGGGTCCGGCCAGGATTCGTGCCCAGGCGAGCTGGTTTGTCTGGGGCAAACCTGTATGCCTGGGCACCCAAATTTACTATTTTTTTACAAAATTTTATAAAATTTATAGCAATGAGGATTTCTTGTTTGTAGAGATGTGTTTTAAACTTGCAGATTTGTGTGATTGTTTTGCAAGTTATTATGCAGGTTTAAGACTTCAAATTATTAAGAACAGCAATACACATTTGATAGATTTATTCGTTTGTCTGAAGCAAGGTAAAACAGAGCAGCAAACAATTGATTTCTGAGCTCTTACTTGTTAACCTACTGGAGCAGTGCTCAATCACAACAGCAGAATACCCATGCATTAGCTCATTCTGATTTACAATCCTCGGCTTATGAACAGCAACAGAAATATTCAATTTCCTGAGCTCACTTATGATTTACACACTTAAGCAGTTGGACTCACTGAATATAGAAATCCTTGAACTTGTATCAGACCTTACAATCTGAGATATAAACAATACTTTTAATAGAGTAGCTGATCTCCACACAGATTTAGAGTCCCAATCTTCTCCCAAAATAAACATAAGCTAAATTGCAATTAGCTTCTTATTCCCACGCCACTTTCATGATCATCAGTAGTTTGATATGATTTGTATACATTCAACACTTCTTCAATTGTAAGTCACAGACAAAATCTAACAAGTTTATGGTGGTTTTGTTGTTTATATGATGCTATGTGACATTCTAATCTTAATATATAATTTTTACATTGTTTTTGTACTAACGAACCCAAACCCCTTTTCAAAATTTTGTCAAACCAGCGAACCAGTGCCCAAACCCGAACCAGCAACTTAGCTAAAATACAATCCATTGAAACAAAAGCTGTCAAACAATGTTAAGGCCTAATTACTACTCTGTGGCTTCAATTATTCTAAGGGTTTTGAGTTTAGACTCTTGGGAGCTTGATTAAAAGGGATAAAACTATGAAAAATGGCATGTGCCACAAAGGTTTGTGTGGTTTAAAAGCCCTTAATTTAGGCTTGGTGGCAAGAGTTCTCCCCCTCAACCCCACTAGAAGCGTTACCCATAGACCACCACGAGATTTGCTAACCCTCAACCCCATTGGGGTTTCCTGCCCCTAAAAGCTCCACTCTAGCTTCAAAAAGCAAAAAACAAAAATTATTTTGTGCCATGCTGGATGGAAAAGCAACATTCTTTTATTCTCTAAATTGAATTACATTTATACTTTTGATTTGTTAACTTCATCCCAATCCTAATGAATGCTACTATGTCTATAGGAGCATTGCAAGTTTATTTGAGATACAAGCACAAGAACCCACAAAGAGCTAGTGATGTTGAGATTATTGAAATAGTCTCCTCACTACCATAGTTGTAATGTCACTAATGTTCCCAATAATAATAATAATAATAATAATGGTCAAAAGGCTATGAAATCAAGATTTCTGAATTTGACATATTCAGATTTATCAGGGCTGCTTTGTGGAGTTGCTTCAGCAGATATAATATTATATTCCATGAATATTCCATTATAACTTCTACTGATTTATTTGAGAACATTATATCCAAAGACATTGCTGCAATTTAACTATTAATACAAATGATCAAATGAATGAGCGGTACTGTATATTGCCAGCCATACACCTCTAAAAGGGAAAGAGGGTACAACTTCTGACAATATCTGACACAAATTTGTTTGTCTGATGTAATACCCCTACATAAAGACTTATTCGAATTAATAACGTTCTTATATTAATGTTAAATTGTATTATATATGTGCCCATCATATAATTAATCATTACCGTTAAGAATATGAAAGCAATCACTGCCGTCAAAATTAAATAACTAAAAATTACTATTAGAGGGCATCGTTTTATGATGGAAGGGCATCGTTCCAATAGCAAAACAAATCATTATGGAAAGGCACTTAAACAATGATTAGTTCGAGTTAGAAAGAAACATTACAATTGCGGTGAAAGGGTGTGACCCCCTTTGAAGGGATAGCCACATCTAAAGTATTTTCTCTCCTCAAAAGGAACATAAAGGTATAAAGTAGAGAAGACCAGATAGAAAAATTAGGCATGGAGGAAGTTAAGAAAAAAGAGGGATATAAAAAAATATATAAAACAAATAATACCAATAAAATCAGATCGGACCTGATATTGAGTTACAGGCAGTAACATTCTTGATCTGGGTAGTATGCATGGTATGCACTTAATATGTATGCTTATTGCTTAATATAAGAAGCCTGCTGATGTTCTTACAGAGGATTTAATACTATTATAAATATTAATGATATATATTATAATTATAATTATTATAATATTTTTTTGGAAACTACTCTGCATTAATATATATTATAATAACACCTGAAAGTAAATAAAAATATATAATATATATTTATAATGTCTTAATCAGACAAATAACATTACTTGATAATAAATCAGAAAGAGCTTATAACAGTAAGAAGAATTTGTTTATATATAATTCTTGTTACTACTGTCAGTATTTAAGAAGTTGGGAATTGAGATGTTTCCAAAGAGGGGCAGTCTAAATCCAGACAATAGGGTGACAATAGGGTGGGGATCAGCGTCCCGAGAACCTTGAGGGACAGGGTCCCAAGATAGGGTAAGGGCTTGGATCTGTAAACTTTGAGAGAACCTATTGTATTTGTATCTAATCACTTTGGTAACATTCACATCCTCTTCTTCCTTAAAACTAAAGTATTAACAAAGTTTGACACTTGCATTAAGAATCATGGATGTATAAAAGACGAGCAAGTTACTTATTAATAAATTAATTGATTGAACTATGGAATATCACTGATTTGATTCATGTTAAGATAGAATTGTCTCCTAATCAGTTTAGTTTAAGTCGTAAGTACATTGAAATAGGTTAAGTATGGTTAAAACAGGCCTAAACCTAGTAGGGGACATTACAATAGTTCATTTACTCCATGTGGTTTTTGTTTTTGATGCTAAAGATGTCATAATCCATGAGTTGTGTACAGCTAAAACACTTGAAAATGTTATGACCCATTAATTTCAAATCATTAGAGATGCTATTGAGGAGGTTGGCCCTAAGTATGTGGTGCAGATTGAAGAAACGCAGCCTATGTGTGGAAAGTAATGGGGACATATATGATGAGTTCCCTGTTGTGTACATGTCATTGCTAACCTTATTCAACGAAGAGATTTTTGGGACTTGTAGATACCAAATAAGTCTCATACTTCATTATCTTGGAGAGGATGCTTGAGTTGCAAGAGGCATTGCAATTAATATTCATGATACGAGAGTGGAATTAATAGCCTAAGTCTAAGTTAGAGAAAGGGAAGAGAATGAAGGAAAGCTAAAGTGCAACATTTTTTGTGCTGACGACATATACATTCTATTAATCGTATCTTTAATTTTGGAAGTCATTGGATATGGGTATGCTAATGCTCCAAACCTAAGAGAGGTGCATGAGTGCATTGACAACTTTCTTGGCCAAATGAAGGCTATCGTATAAATAAATTACCACACATTGCAATTCTGTAATTAACACATTTCGCCTATCATTCAACAAAAGTAAAAGAAGTTCAACAATTCTTTGCATGTGGCTGCTTATGCACTGAACCTGAAGTGGTATGTGCAAGGGCATGGCAAAGTTTCCCCTACGGTAGATGTTGAGATAAAGGCAATCTTCATGAATGCACACAATAGGGACCAAATTTGCCACAGTTAGGGGATGTCTTTAAGAGAAAATCTCAAATAGGTAGACTATGGCATAGGAGGACCCAAAATCTATGATGGACTCTGCATGGGCCTCATTCATTGACAAACTCACTAACCATTTGCCTCATCTCAAGTTTTGAGCTCTTCTACTCTTGAGAGAAATTGGTCTACATATAGCTTCAACCCCTATGTCAAAAAGAACAAACTTACCTCTAGGAGGGCGAAGATGATTGTAGTTGTACATGGTGCCTTACATCTAATTGATCATAACACACTTATTTACAAAGAGAATCCAACAACATGATGGGATGTAGAGCCAAAAGAGCTAGCACAAATTGACGACGATGCAACAGATATAGGGTTGGTTTGGAAGAGCTTTGAGCTGGATGGGTATAGCAATTCTGATGACAAGGAGTTTGCCACGACCTTTGGGGATCAAGTACATAAATGTATTTCAATTTTGATTGTGATCATCATATTGACCTTTTGAATATAATACTATATAAATATTTGACATTCTCATTGTGCAAAGCATTATGTTTTCTATTAGGCAGTTTACAATTTGATTTATTATTTCTTATACATTTTTTTATAACAAATTTTTCAAGTACTAAATAATATTTGCAACACCATCTTTTAGGTCCTTGGTTCCCCCATCCCCAAAAGCCATCCCTGCGTTACAAAACTTTATGGAACTATGGTTTATTAAGTCTCTATAATTTATTAAAGGGGTAAACACTTCAAATCATTATAAAATCTCTCTATTTCGTGGTTTTTAAATTTCCCAAGTCTGAGTCAAAAATCAGTCTGCCGGGTCCAAGTCTTGTAACTATGACTCCACATAGCATATTCACCATAAAAAAAAACTTTACTGAGTTGATATGGGTGCAAACTCAAGCCTAATCCAAGAGCAGTTTGGGTGCTATACTTGCCACAATAGTACTCCTGAATCCTATTCAATAGTTTGCCTGCCTCTGCCCCTCCCAAAAAAATGCAAACTCACTTGAGACTCAAAGGCCTTATCATAACTGATCTGTGATTCATTTTGCCACCAAATTAATCACTTTACTGTAACATATCAACATATCCCTGTGTCATCACATAACTGATGGATAGATAAATGGATAACAGATGAGTAAAAGGTGATGGATGATTAACGACTGTGTTAGGATATAGCTGGCATACCCACGCATAACTGATCTATTCGAACATAACAGATAATTACCCACAAAATTAATTTATTTCTGCATAAATGATTTATTTCTACAAAGCAGATATAATCCTGCACAACAATATAGAATTATTAATGTGTAACACAAGGGTGAATGAATCAAGTTTCATAACACAATTTCCTTTATAGAAAATTTGCATTGTTTAAGCTTTATTCATACACAAAGTGGTTAGATGGTGCATAACTTGTCTAAGACCCTAAAATGCTACCCACAACATCAAATACTTAGATCACTAACATAAATAATGACTAATATATAACTACTAATTTGAGTGTTATTACTCCAGAATTTTTAAAAGCATAACTGGCATTTATATTTTACCCCTATAATAATCCAAAAGGCTTATCAACCTAGAAGCAGACAAAGCTCAGTAATAAAACGATGCAATAATTAGATAACTATAAAGCTTGAATGAAATAGTCAAATCAGGAAATACATGTATGTTCAAGGATTTGCAGGTACACCTAAAGAACATGAGAATATTTATATATTTAGAACTGTTGTTTCCTTTATCTAGAATCCATTTTTGTAGTCATGTGATTGATGTATACTTGTATAGGTGATCAAAGTAGCTTCTTTTTTATAAGTCACTTGTGTCTTTAAAGTTTATTTATTGAAAGGTGTGTGACTAAAGCTTTAAATCCTTGACAATATCTATCTTTCATGGTTTTTTCAATTTGCCGATTCTTTGTTGAGTCTTGGCTGAGTCTGAGCATTGAGTCTCAGTCTCAGTCTCAGTCAAAAATCAGCTTGCCGACCATGTCCAAATCTTGTAACACTAATTCTGACTTCTCAGACATGTCCTAGGTGACAGATTCCTGAATAGCACATCAAGAACAGACTGCTATGCCACATAGGGCATATATATGTTCCTACTGAGAAGTGTCAGGAGATGGTCTTAGAAGCTCACTACAGTCAGAGGGCAGGTCAATTTGAACTATAGAATAAAGTGGGAATTTTTCACAAGTACTTCTATTGGCCCAAATTATGTCGTGATGTTCCTATATACATCAGTTCTTGCAGTCTATGCCATTGCAACCAACCAATCAAAAATAGGGTCTGTACAAACCACTGTCAATCCTTGACAACCTTGGCAGTCTGTTTCCATGGATTTCATGTCAAGTCTTCTCGTAAGCAGCAGAAATGGTCACAATTATGTACACGTTGTAGTTGACAAGTTCTCAAAATGGTTGTCCTACTCCCATTACCCTACAAGAAAGGGATATCTGCAGAAGACACTGCCAAGATATTCTTTAAAAAATGTATAGGTCCATTTCAGTATCAAATAGGGACAATAGGTTTCCCAAACTTTTTTGGTCTTCATTTTGTTCCATGATGAACAAAAAAAATTCAAAATCCACAACAATCCATCAACATAGAGATGGGCAAATACAGGTTGTCAACTGCAGGATTGTGCCCATTCTCTAAATATATCATTCCTTTTTTAATTTTCAGGTTCCTTTCTACAACTTCCAGATTTCTTGTGACCACTATTGGTAGTTTACATTCTTTCATGGCTTTAACCCTTTTGTTTGTTTTACCAGATTGCTCCTCTTTTGGCTTTCAACTCAAATGTGAGGATTCCTACATTTATTAGTAAAATATCTCAACAAGGGATAAAATCAATAGTCAGCAGTCTAAACCAAATTCAGCTTTACATCAGTGATAAATAGCATCCAATAAATTTTTGTTTTATGATAAAATTATGTAAAAATGCATTGTTCACAAACTTTGTAATCATAAACAAGTCTGTTAGGGGATTAATCAAAGCTTTTACATACTGATTTGTGCATTTTTCCCATTTGTCAAAGATCTACACAAGCCAAATCCCCTAAACAAGGGAAATTGCCTTGTACACAAGTCACACATTGGGGCAAGAAATGTTTTTAAATGGTTTAATTCCCACGGTACACTTTCGAGAGCTACAGAAAACCTTGAAGGCAAGTAGTTTCTTAAGTCATGAGAAGTTTGATATAAGAATTAAAATCCTAAAGCAATACAAAGTTTTGAATGTGAGATTCTTAACCCGAATGGCAAAATTCAAATAGTTGTCAGACTAGGTATTATAAAGGATTGACATACCACTCCTGCTGGATCATCATGATTTCCATGGATAGTGAATACTGGCAATCCAACATTGAAATTAGGATCCTCATAATTAACATGTCCAAATCTGCACCAGAACCATCATTTATTTTGTGTAAGATTCAGAAAATGTTTCAAACCTTGACAAGAAGTTCAAATAAAACGCATGGAATAATGCATTTCTGATTATTTGAGACTCACTCCAAATGGAATTAGACTCAAAAGGAAAAGAAAATGAGACGTGTTGTACAAAAATCTATTTTGAAATAGTCTACACTAAAAAAGTTATGTAATCTGTAACAAATCAAGCTCTCTACAATCTACATAGTAAGTATATATGCATCAAAATCCTTTCAAATCTCAATGACATAGCTTTACCTGAGTTTACCATTATTAATATTTGTAAAATTCCATAGTAAATGCAAGCTAAGTAGGAAACAAATGTGAAGTATTTCTTCTATGTATATGTATTTAGAGTCTTAGACACACTTCAAAGTGAGAAAATATGTCCTTATTCCATGAGGGTTGCAACAATATTGAAATGACTGTCTAGTACAGGAGTTTTAAAACCAGTTACCATACACATCTGATACTCAATGGAAAACAAGCCATTTTTCAGAGAATAAGGAGATTGCTGCAAGATTGGCCCTTACTATATCCCCAGAAGCACAAAAAAATAACTCCAGAACGTTGCATCCTCTCAACCAGTAATTAGACTGAGAGAACAATGGAGAATCAAATGATGGTGTTACAATCCACAAGAAAATGGAGTAAGTCATAATCACTTTTATTCAAGGTTGCATGGGTATGGGGGTACTTGGAGACTTTGGAGACTGGTGCTGGTACTGGTACGGCTATTTTTTCAAAATAGGAGACGTGGATACTTGGAGACGCCAATTTTTTTTAAATATAATTTAATAATTTATAGAAATTCTGAAAATATAATGACATTGAACATTAAATATAATATAATAATTTAGTAATGGTTGTTGCAACGTTTTAAGAAATCCCTGTGGCCTATGTTTGTTTTGAGCATTGTTTTTTTTCCATTTGTACTACATTTTGATTTTTTTGTTGCCTGTGTTTTGTTGTTTTTAACATTTTAAGGTTTCCTTTTCTTTTGTTTGGCTTGGAGACGGTGGGAGACGTGCAGATACATTAGCGAGAAGTCTCCTCTCTATGGAGACGTTTCCAACGAAGTTTCCAGTGCGGGAGACGCGTCCGAGTCTCCGGTACGAGTACCCAGTGGCTGGGTACGAGTACCCATGCAACCTTGCTTTTATTGTTTTGGAAAGACTAGAAAATGTTAGCCAGCATTTGGGATTATCTTGAGCGGGGAGATATTTATTTCTTTTATTGCTGATGGGATCTCACCTACACAATTTTACAGCCCCCAAAAGAAGAAAACACCTAAATAAAATTATAGCTCATGGATGTATGAAAACTTCTTTTTGAGCACAATATAAAAGTAGTTTGATATCTTTCAAACTTTAGATATAGTTTATTTTTCAGAAATGGCAACTAGGTGCAATTTGATAGGATGTCTATAGTCTATCTGTTGCCAAGGGAATGGAGTGAGAATAAATCAAAGAGAAAAATTCATTTTTCTTTTTCTACAAAAAACTTGAGTTGTGTTGTAACAAGGAAACGACATTCTACAATTTGTTGAGTCATGTAAGGGTCTTTATTTAAATAAAAAGAGGGAAGAGAGGGTAGGAAATAAAAGGGGAATTGAGAATTGTTGGTGTAAATAATTATTCATCTTGGATATTATTACACCTTACTTAAGTTTACTTAGGTACATGCATTTCATAGTAGTTTGGGTATGAGACACTTGGGTGTTTGTGGCACATTGGAATAGTGTGTGTAGGAGAATTTCCACCTTTTATGGTGTGATCTTGTTGTTACACTCCACATTCAATGGGCGATCCACCTCATGTGGACTATTATATTATTTCTCCTACCTACCCACACCCATTTCCTACCTACCCTTGTTTCTTATTGAGCCACATGTCATGTTTGTGTGCTCACATATCCGTATAGCCTTGCCTATATAAGCAGGCTCATATTCATTGTAACGATCGATTGATGATCCAGTTGATTAGTATTTTCATCTTGATAGAATACAGTTTATTTCTATCATCTATGTTTCTCTCTTATTTTTGCTTTCCATTGCCTCTTGATCTTGGCAAAATCTCACATGGTATCATACCCATTAGAGTGTCATTGGTTTGCTAATTGAGAGAAATTTGATGCTATTTGGGGTTGTGTATTTTGGAGTTTTCTATTGCAGGTTATTATTGAAGCTTGATTGTTCAAATCTGAGGTTACCATTGGATTGAGGAGGTCTAAGAAAGTCATTTTTGCTTTTTGTTTCATCCAAATCGGACTTCAGAGGCCAAATCTAGAGGCATTTGAAATTTGACGCTGCGGCAGAAATTTTCCAGAAATTATAATTTTGCAGGCATTTTTCAAATAGCGATATCTCATTCATCCAGACTCGTTTTTTCGAGCAATTTTTTTTGTTTTGGGGTAGAATTTCGTGTTATGTATAGTGGTCCAAGAGTTTTCTGATTTTTGGATACAAGTTTTTCAGAAATCATGAAATCCCAATTTTTACAACTTTGGAGGCTTCGTTTGGGCTCATATGGACTCATTTTCAAGTGCCATTTTTTTTGAAAGTGCATATTTTTTCATCTACTTTCATAATCTACCATCTATTTGCAGTGATTTTAAGTAGAAATTGTACTTTCAGTATTTGGCCATTTTTTGCATATTTGGTACTTGCATTTTGCTTGGATCTCAGTTTAGATCACTAGCAGTATTTGTTGAAGTCTCTTAGATCTCATTTTGAGAAGTTGTAAATTGAAATCAAAAGTCCACTTTGTCTTGTTTTGCAAGTGGCCCATTGTATACGCATTAAGTATAAAGTGCCAAAATCACTATTTTGGGGGGATTTCTTGATTGAGTATTTTGGGGGGGTGTCTTGTGTGATTGTGTCTCTCTCTATCTTGTGTTTTTTCATTTTGGTGCTATGGGTTCTCCTAAATTTCCACTTTTAACTCCTCATAATTATGCATCATGGAAAATTAAGGCATGGAGTAAACTAATGGAAAAATGACTCATTCATTATGTAAATGAAACTATTACAGCACCACCTGATCCTAAGGCTAATCCTAATGCTCAAATTGAATGGCTTACTAAGAATGTTGTGGCACTTGGAACTCTTAGAAAGTATGTATCAAATGACCTCATTTTTCACATTGATAAGTGTACAACAATTGAAGAGGCTTGGGATATTTTTAAGAAATTGTATGGTCAAGTTGATGAGATTGAGGGCTACAAGCTTGATAGTGAACTTACAACATTGGATCCCAAGGATTTTGATACAATCCAAGATTATGTCACAAAAGCAACTGAGTTAAGAGCAAAGCTAAAGGATTGTGGAATTGACAAAAAGGATGCTCAATTGGTTTATAACTTGTTGGACAAGCTTCCTTCAGAGTATGCAGCCTTTCTATCTAGCTTTCACACCCATAGGTTAGCTCAAGGTTCCTCATACACTTCTCCCTCATTTGATTCATTCACGGAGATGTTGATACTTGAGCAATCTAAGTTGACCATGATGGGGATTCTCAAATCTTCAAAGTCACAAGCTTTGGTGGCTAACAAAGGGAATCAAAGTAATCAAGGAAAAGGCAAGAATCAAAAGCAACCTAAGTCTAAACCACAACAAGATGGAGCACAATCTTCCTCTCCACAACAAGGTGATTCACCATTCTCACCTAAGAGGAAATCATATAAGGACAACCTTTTTTGTGGATATTGCAAGAAGTCAGGACATGATGAACATCATTGTTATAAGAAAGATATTGATGAGTTGAAGAATCTTCTTGAGAAGAATAGAATCTACCTACCTTCTAGAATGTCTACATCGGCTTCTTCTTCCAAGGATAAAGGAAATGATCACTCTTTTGGGACAGATAAAGGAAAGGGACAAGCTCATTGTGCTACTACAAGTCATGATTCAGGGAGATGGCTTCTAGATTCAGGGTCTTCTCATCATATGGCATCTTCGCAGTCTATGTTTTCTACATTTGAGCCTTGCCACATGCCGCAGATTTTGATGGGCAATCATACATACATGGATGTGATTGGGAAAGGATCTATTGCCATTGGGGATAATTCCTTCAATGATGTGTTGTGTGTACCCCACTTGACAAATAATCTTCTTTCCATCTATCAAATCACACATGGAGCAACTAGGAAAACTGTGGAGTTCACACCTGATTCAGTTATCATTAGAGACTTGGAGAGTGGAGCTATCATTGCGACTGGGGTGGTTGATCATGCATCTCGGTTGTACTCTTTTTCACATTTTGGTCCTATTGATGAGGTTGATTCTTCCTATGTTGATGATTCAGATTTTGAGGAGAACTTTGGGCATTTGAACTTAGGGATTCTCACATGTGACCTCGTTCTTGAGCCTTGCATTTCATCTCCTTCTCTTGATATCACATCACCTATTGCACCTGATGATGCAGATAGTGCGACAGTTTTTCCTTCATGTGATTCAGTGCAACAGGATATTCATTGTCTTCCAACTTCAGATTCATGGGATGATTACTTGACAGACATTGCAGGTTTGTTTGTGGAATCCTACATTGCAGGTTTGGGAGACATCATTGATGACATTCATCTTCTCTTTGATGAAAATGATCCTTCTTTGATTGTTGCGAGGGATCACTCTGACCCTCTTGTGCATTCTCTACATGATCAATCTTTAGAGGTTGACATGATTGTGGATACTTTTGTACAACACTTGGAGGAGGTCTCTTTATCTTTTGAGGAGACATGTGAGTCTTTGGGACATGTTCTACATCCATCTCCACTAGATCTTGGAGTGCCTTTTTCAGAAGTGTGGCACAGTTTACCACCTTTGGAGGGGGTACCTTTCAGCATCGACATGGGGACACTTGAGCAGTTTTCAGAGATTCCTTTCATCATGAGTATTTTTGTTTCATCTTCCCTTCATGGTTGGGGAGACTTCATGGATACATCTTTGGTTTTGTTTCTTCCTAAGGGGAGGAATGTTGTTCGACGTTCATGGAGCAGTTTCTTCATTCATCTTCGAGCTTCTATCATTGGTGCAGATTCAAGATTGAGGGGGGGCTTCCTAGTCTCTCTTCTTCTTCTCTCATATGGGGGGACTTTTTCCTCACATGGGGTTTTGTCCTTCACATACTTCTATGAGAGTTCTTTGTATCTAGTTTTCATCTCTCTTTTGGGGGAGGGTTTTTTCCCATTGGGTTTTTCTCTCTTTCCCCGCTTTGTGAGAGATTTACTTGCATTGGTTTTCATGCATTTGCATTTGTAGATGGGTACCTAACATGGCCTCGTAGTCGGGACCCATCTTGCATTGCTTAGTTGCATTGTAGACTTAAAGTGCATTCCCCTAAGTTGCACTTAAGGGGGGGTGTTGGTGTAAATAATTATTCATCTTGGATATTATTACACCTTACTTAAGTTTACTTAGGTACATGCATTTCATAGTAGTTTGGGTATGAGACACTTGGGTGTTTGTACCACATTGGGATAGTGTGTGTAGGAGAATTTCCACCTTTTATGGTGTGATCTTCTTGTTACACTCCACATTCAGTGGGTGATCCACCTCATGTGGACTATTATATTATTTCTCCTACCTACCCACACCTATTTCCTACCTACCCTTGTTTCTTATTGAGCCACGTGTCATGTTTGTGTGCTCACATATCCATATAGCCTTGCCTATATAAGCAGGCTCATATTCATTGTAACAATTGATTGATGATCCAGTGGATTAGTATTTTCATCTTGATAGAATACAGTTTATTTCTATCATCTATTTTGTTTCTCTCTTATTTTTGCTTTCCATTGCCTCTTGATCTTGGCAAAATCTCACAAGAATAATTAAATTGGAGGGGGGATGAATGTTGATGAATTGATCACCACATCCCCTTTCTGTATCTATGATGTGGGAGTGGATTTGTAAGTATTGGAACCAAGCTTTTGCCTCACACAAAGAGTAGAGGAACTAGGATGTCCCCTGCCCCTATTCTTGCCTGCTTTCTAGATGAGATAGTAATTCATGTAAGGAAAGTGTGAGGCTGCCCCTCGATGATTGATGTGACAATAAAGAAAGAAATTGTTCTATAGGTGATTTCTCTGAATCCATGGCCTACTAAGTTGCTGGTCTGGAGGATCATGCATTTTCCTCATACAATGACTAAGGAATGGAATCTGCATATAGGAGAAGATATCCTTTCCGTCTCTCTTTTTGTTTTGATACAGCGTTCCACGGAAACGTATTCCCCCCCCTTTTGAGCTGTGTTTTTGAGACGGGGACGTTTCCGAGACAGGGAAACGGGGACATGATGTCTCTCGCCGTCTCGCCACAGATGCTCCATCAGAGATGGGGAAACGTCTCCCAAGGAGACGTCGAGACACCCCCAAGTCTCTTTGGGAGACATCTCGGCGTCTCCACATCTCCTTGGGAGATGCCTAGGCGTTTCTCGAGGGGCGGGGAGACATCCAAATGTCTCCTATCGCCCAAACGTAAAAAGGCATGAAAAAATTAAATTTAAAAAAAAAAAGTGTTATTTTTGGGGGTTGAAAGTAGTTCCATAAGGAATTCGTCTATTAAAGCACTATCTATTATCTTCATTGTCCTTAGGTTCTCAGATTAGATTCTCTAACCCTTGTCCCTTTTGTCTTTTATTTGAAGTTTGAATCATTTTAGTATTCAAGTTCCAATTGCTTTGTAGAAGTGAAAAGTGTAAGTCCCTTTTTGTAAACAGTAAAATCAAATCATACACTACGTCTATCCATTGCATTGTCTAGATATAACATTTGTAAACCTTGGGGTAGCCTTATTTGATCACATTGTTTAGCATTTAAGGTTTCCTTGTTCAAGAGAGGATAGAATACTTGGTATTTTATTCTATGTTGGAGGGTGTCACAAAACATGCATCAACACAACCCTAGCACCAAAGCTCTAATACTATGTTAGAATGTGCAAAACAAACCATAACCCAAAATCTAAGCCAACGAAATAGAAACTATTAAATTTTAAATACAAATAACTATGAAATCAAATTAGCACTACAATGTTAGATTGTTGAAAGAGAAATGCTAATGCTCACAAAGCAAAAAAAGCATTAAGAAAGCTCACAACAGCACGAATTAATTAAGAGCTGGAAGAGGATGCATGAATCAAGGAGATGACAAGTCCAAAAGGCATGAGTTAGCTCTCAAGCACTATCAATCAAAGAGGTGAGTCAAATCAATCTAAATAAGACAAAGGTGGCCTTAAAAAAAAAAAGACAGTGCCTAACTACCGTCAATCAAGGGTTGATGAAATGGCACTCATGTACCTCAAGTCGAGGTGTACACATGTCACTATTAACTACCTAGGAGAAAATAATTAAATTTTCACATTATCCTGAATAAACTCGTTAAAAAGGTGCAATATAACACTTAGGATATTACACAGCCAAATTGAATTAAATATTACACCAACAAGACAAACCTTTGCCTATAGCCTACGTCTCCATCAACTTATCTTCTTTCACAATAAGGTCTTCCTCTCACATTGTGAGGCCCCTCCTTCAACTATAATCACTTTATGCTTTCATGATGTTTTATGATCTTGTTAGATGGTTCATGTTATTGGGTATAAACATTTGTGTGTGATCTTATGATCTTTTATTTGGATTTTGAGATAAATCTAGCATGTCCTATATCTTTCATTATGTTGCTTGTACTCCTCAGAAATATTGATAGTTGTGGTTTGCTCATCATATGACTATACTGATTCATATGTGGGAGTTGATTTATACTATATTACTTCTTGATACACTCTAGTAAATCAATGACGATTAAAGGGTATGAGATGACTTGTGGAGATGACACACATGTTGTCATTTCTAGCATGTTTAGATTTAACCCATTTTTAGATCAGCCCCAAGTTAGTTAGAATGCTTTCTTGGTGCACTTCGAGCATTTACTCTTTATAGGGTTTTTAAGATTTTAATTGTTCATTGTTGGCTGATATTGTTACCAAATCTATTGTTAAGTCCTATTGACCTTTTTTAATTATTCGCAAAGATTAATACAATTAACTTCTTTCTTAAGTGCTTCATTCCTTCTTTGATCCCCACCTACTTCATTTTGAATTTATTACCTTTTTTACACTTTTAGTATTTTTTAGATATAATCTTTCTCTATTAAAGGATATCATGTGGATTTCATCACCACAAAAATCAAGTCTGAACTAAAATATGTATAAAACACCACGGATACATGAAAAAACATGGAAAATCAGAAGTTGACCTTTCAGATGTTTCCAGCAAGTTTCTGGGGTGTTTTGAATTGCAGAATGGGGAATAACTAATAAGGCCCCCCTGAGACTTTCCTGTGACATAGTTTATCACAAAAAATACTCCCTTCACATCCTTATATGCCCATACAGGTAGCATTTTACAATGGCCGAATAAGAGATTCCATTCAACAAATGAAAAATGAAAATTTCAATCATGGATTCTTCAATCTAGTGATATACTTGAAGAGAAAAACGAAAACTTCATATATTTAATGACTTGACAGGGATCCTTGATTTAAATCAAGACACATAAACACCCCAAAGCCAAATTTGGAGAAAAATGCCATGTCTTTATTGGCATGGATTTATATAAACTTTCAAGTCTGTCTCAAACCACGTTCCACTTCATGACTTCTATAATTTGAAACCTGAATTTATTAACTTGTTTAACAGATTTAAAGCATCATATTGAAAGAAGATAAAGACAAACTAATAAATTTAGGAAAAATTGATCAGCAAAATAATAAATTTAGAAAAGTTGCACCAGAATGTTGCCCTTGAGAAAGAAAGAAAGAAATTATGTATATGTCCATAAATGACCGAAAGTAGGCCAAATGGACTCACAGACTATATTCAATATAACTTAAAATATAAAATAAAGTGCTAGGATAAAGATACCATAGATTATGAAAAATTAGCTTATCTTAGATTATGAAAAAGTAACTATGCACAAAACATTAAATAAATATATGCATAATGATGGGATAAACCTACAACAGTTAATCTCCAAATTATAATAGCTGAGACCATATAGACCTGTGAGGGTCGTATTCCTCAAGAAAGCGTGAGACTTGGTAGTCATATAATATATACAATATCCAGGATTGACACAAAATTAACCATACTATACATGCATCTAGCTATTATCTATATAACTTTAAGGATGAATCCACTGTATCATGTCATGATTTCAAAAAAGTGAATAAATTCCTTCAAAATTTTGTTTATTTAATGACAGTAGGCGATCCATAGATAGTACAAAAACATTTGAATGGCTCATCCACTCATTTCAAGAGGAGGTTGGGTGGGCTTGAATCTTTTGTTGGGTAAGTCAACCTATTTCATCCACTCATTCATGCTTTGTAGCTACATGCAAATTTCAACAGAAATTATCAGACAGAAAGATATTCTCTCAATGCACTTCAGAAAAGCCTCTAATAACAAACTCACAAAATAACTTGTTCGTAGCCTCATAAGTTTCCTTAGAACATTATGCATTGTCATTCTGTCTGTTCAATCTCTTATATATTTCAGTTTTTGAATGTTATCTAACAATGGTTATCTTGTCACTTGAACAAAGTTGCAATGACCAAAGAGAATATCTTTAGAGTTCATCTAGGAATATCTGTCTTAAATGTTAAACAAGGCAACAAAGACCAAAGAGAATATCTTACACATTTGCAAAATTTATAGTTTGATCACTGACAACTTGAAACTGTACTGGCCGATCATTGAGGCAGTAACGCCGCAAAATTTCTATTGTTTTTATTAGAGTTGTCCTTGATGGCTTGTTTTCATGGAAAAGATCACCACCAAGAAGCACAAAATCTACCTGTCATTAGGATTGGAAAAATAAGACATTAGATTTAGAATTGGTAGGGTAGAAAATCAATACGAAGAAACAAAATATTTGGTAGATAGTGAGATATTAAATAAAGTTGGATTTAGAAGCACAAATTATTCATAATATCCCACTGTGCAGATGAACGATTTTCACTAATACGATTATCAATTTGACCTAATATACCAATTTCAGATTGAAACAATACTCCCATAAACTACCATCAACGATACAGATGATAGTATTAAGTAATTAGAGCTCTCATGGTCAGTTTCAATTAGATTTTTTATCCTGGTGGGACTTTGACCCATTTATATTTAATTCATCTCTACAATACACAGTTTCGATAAGACTATGAGTAGTCATTACTTTATGGACTAACTTGTTGTCTGTTGGTAATAATCACAAGACAAGGGACACACAAGGCACACAAGCACCTCAAAGCATTTGTCATGGACAGTGATTATTAGAAAATCCATGGCATTTAGAAAATGCTATTAATTCAACCAAATATCTTTTCAGTTTTATATAAAATCACATTGGCAAACAAAAACAGCTTTGTAGATGATAGCAAAGTCATATGACTTCTTTTGTACTTGCAATTACTCATAAGTCAAACCCCTCAGGTTGAAAACAAGTCAAAGTTAACCAGTCCCTCAAGGTGAATTCAAATGAAGAATTTTATTTTAATATTTCTGATATATATAAATATATACTGCCATTAATACTTAATTCCTTCCAAGGAATACAATACTTAAGAACATTAACATTTAGATAACAACTTAGAAATTCTTACTAGAAGCTAAATAGTGGAAGATGAAGAGTTGTACTTAAAATTCCACATCCTAATGCGACTTTGGGGATTTGAACTTGGATCTCCACAAAATGAGAATCCAACACTTGAAAACCACAAATCACAAATCATTTGACCAAATGAAAATTTATAATCAAAATCTTGTTCACTGAATTTCTTAATAGGCTTTCCATTTAGATAACTAGAAATCTGTTGAACATTTAAATAACTTACAAATTCTTACTAGAAGCTAAATAGTGTTAGATGAAGAGTCGACACTTAAAATTTCACATCCTAGATGCAACTTTAGGGATTTTAATTTGGGTTTCCACAATGAGGGTTTCCACAATGAGAATCCAACACTTAAACAACGATCTCAAATCTTTTGACCAAATGAAAATTTGTAATCAAAAATTTGTTATACTAAATTTCTTAATAGGTTTTCCATTACATTTTCCATGGGGACCAATTTTTGGTTTTTCAAAGACTTCCCCTATCCAATAGCATCACCAAAGACCCATGCAAATGAAAATTTGCAGTAATTAACAAGTTGTATGGCACATTTGAAATGTTTTGTAAGAATAAAGGAATTTTGAAAGAATACCAATGTGCCCTACCTTCTGAACTTCTGCAAGTAATGTAACTAGATTTGTTATATGGTCTAGTTCTTCCCCATATTTGTAGAAGTAACAGCCATTTCTTGGTCAAGATCCCGATAAACATAAAAATGGAGATAGAAAAGGAAACTATTTGGGCAAACTAAAACCATGGCAAGTATCAAGTAATATAAAGTTCTAATTTTCAATTAAAGAATCAATGGAGGTACAACAACACCTTGTTTTTGAGGTTGTGGCCTCCTTCTAAGCACAATCTTATGCCACATGCAAGATGTTGAGGTTGCTGGAGTCATGGAGCTCATTTTCCCTTTTTGGCCATCTTCCTATCTCATCATCAAATTTTTGCACTTAATTTAGATATGTCCCCATATCTCTTGATGAGATATGGTTGCCAAAATCCCAACATTAAGAGAAGAAAAAGAATGGACAACGGATACGCAAGGTGTAAACCTAAGAAAGATAAGTGTCAAATTGCTACTGCAGAAGTCTTCAAAAGGATTTAGAAAGTGTGATCCATTCATCCCCATATCTCTTGATGAGATATGGTTGCCAAAATCCCAACATTAAGAGAAGAAAAAGAATGGACAATGGATACGCAAGGTGCAAACCTAAGAAAGATAAGTGTCAAATTGCTACTGCAGAAGTCTTCAAAAGGTTTTAAAAAGTGTGATCCATTCAGCTTCAATAGGCAAATATGAACACTTTAGTATGGCCAAATCTTTTGAATGTAGGACCAAGGGTCTAAAGTGTCTCAATTCTGCAATTTGCCTATCCTTATCAACTATTTGTGTGTCTCTATCTTTTTGAGCAATGATCGTTTCCTTGTCTACCCCATTTAATTTCTAATTTCTAGAACTCGGTAAGGAGTATTTGTTAGGGCCACTAAGCCTGACACATCTAACTTTGATCATCCAACTCTTGTCTTAGCTTTTGAGAAATGCACGTGGACTCCTCAATGCAAGCTTCGATGCTCTGGCGAGTACCTATTTCTCTCTATAGAAGGAGATATAAGGAGTAAAATTTAGACTCAATGGAGTATAGGGCTCCCAATACTTGGTCATCAAAGCCTCCAAAGGAAGGGGCTATCGATGTAAGATGCCAAGATTGTGTTATCTCGGATGTCTCAATCGTGGGTCAACCCTGAGAGAAAAATAATTTGCTAAACTCTTCATGGCACCCTCACTCAATAAAGCACTAAATCCGTTGAGCTTCCTATAAGACCAAGGGAGAATTAGTATTGTCCAATTTGCAAGCCATATCCGCCACATTGCTCATGATGTATGTCATCGGCTCCAAGTCCTAGATGTTTCATTTATAGTCCCCAAAGGATCACCTGGATCAGGTTTAGAGAGTTGTCTAGTAATCTCCTCATCACTCTATTGATGTTGAGTCAAGCTAGGTGACTCATGCAATTGTGGTTCCATCTGCAATTTGGGGAACTACCTTGTAGTAATGGTGCAATATTTGCCTCTAATGCTATTCTCAAGTACCGAATCTCTAGGTCCCATTCCCCATTACTTTTTCATTTGCTAGTTTATCTACTTGCTCAGAGACATTGATCCACACTTCATCGAGTAAGTGTCTTGCTATCTCTTGCCACTCCTTACTCCTATGATTTCTTGTGGAGGAAATGATTTTATTTTCTAGCTTGAAGTTCCATCTCTGGCTTGCACTCTGACCTTTACTTATGCTCTAACTACATTCTCAAGGACTCCAATTTGGGAATCATACAATAGTATTTTCCTAAGTGTTTCTCATAATTTTCTGCTATACCCCTAACCCTATAGTGTGTATTGGGTTATGATTAATCAAATTGTGGCTACCTCAACTCTTAATTAAGCCATATTATCATTATTATACTATTATTTAGTTATTTAGGTCAGCCTAGAGCCTATATGTTGTTATCTAAGTTGGCTTGGATGATGTCCTTGGCATAAGTATGGTATATATGGGAGGTATGGGTTGGTTATTATCATCATGTCGAGTATTGTGTTCTTGGCGAAGACTATTGGAGGTATCACCCTTCAAGCCGATTAGGAGGTAGCCCCCTCAAAGTGCATATTATTACCAAGTATTTGCACCATAATTACTATTATATTCTTGTCTTCTACAAGTCATTTCATAACAAAAAGTATCAAAGCGTGTTGTTGGCACTATAAAGGCAAGGTATTTTTTCTATTTTGGAGGTAATTTGGGAAGTAGATATCTCTCAAATTTTGGTTTGATTTTCAAAGGGTTTTTGAAAGACAAATTGAAGCATATGCAGTCCAAATTTCAAAGGAATTGAAGCAGTATTGAGGGATTTATTACCCAATTAGGTTTTTAGAAAAATATTTATGGGAAGACTATACCTCTTAAGATCTAGAGAATTTTCTTCTTGATTATTAAATGGTTTCTCATGAATTAATTGAAGCATATACAATTTAATTTTGGAGGAATTGGAGCAAAAATAAGCGATTTATTGCAAAATTAGGGTTTTACAATAATTTGTTGTCAAGACTAAAAATCAGGTAATTTCTTATAGATATTTTTGGGTAATTGCAACCTAGACCCTGATAACTTACAATACAAATTTCAAATTATTTTGATTTCATTTGTGTGACTTATTGCAAAGTTATTTTTCTAGAACTTCTTCACAACAAGATGTAGCAAAAGAAGAAGATAAAGAAAACGAACAAAAACAAGAAGCAAGTAGTAAAAGAACAAGAACAAAAGGTCGAAGAATAAGAACAAAAGAAAGAACAAGAAAGAAGAGCAAAAAAATGAGCAAGAGCAAGAACAAGAAGAACAAGCAAAAGCAAAAAAAGGAGATAAAGAAGAAAAAGAAAAAAGATTAGTATTGAGGACAATGCTTTTGTAAAGAGGGGTGGAATGTTATGCCCCTAACCATATAGTGTGTATTGGGTTATAAGTAGTCGACTTGTGGCTACTTTAACTCTTAATTGAGTCATGTTATCATTATTACATTGTTATTTAGCAGTGTTCCACGGGGACGCGTCCCCCACCTTTTTGGGCGCGTCCCCCCGTCAGAGACGTCTCGGGGATAGGGGGACGGGGACGCAACGTCCCCCGCCGTCCCGCCACCGCCACCCAAACGCCGCCGGGACGTGGAGAGGTCCCCGCGTCTCCCAAGGAGACGTTGGGAGACGCCCAGGCGTCTCCCGCGTTCCCACGCGAAAAAAGACAATTTTTTGATTTTTTTAAGTTTTTTTAAAACATGTGCCTTTTGGGGGGGGTTAAGGGGTAACCCTAATTGGACGTGGGCCCCACCCTACCCCCCAAAACAACACAAAAGCATGTTTATTTTGGATTTCACTCTCATTTTGGAAAACTGATTTTTTTTCCAGCAACTTGAAGAGGAGGAAATGCTTGAAGAAGATTGATTGAAGGGGTGAGAAAAGTGACTGCAAGCGTGATAGGAGCAAGAAGAAGCAAGAAGAAGAGGAAGAAGAAGATTCTTCTACATTTTGGAGAGATTTTTCAAGCACAAGGTAGGGTTTTTCAACTTCTTCTTGTTTTTTTTTTGTTTTACTTTCTGATTTTCATTGTTCTATGTCATTTTTGGTTTTTTTTTCCCTATTCATCTCAAGACTCAAAATGAGATTTGATGTTGAATCTTGAGGGCATCATTTTGCCCTCAAGATTCAAAATCAAATCTCATTTTGAGATGAATAGGAAAAAAATTTAAAAATATATTGTTAAACAAGGCTGATTTTATTTTTATTTTTATTTTGTGAAATGCAGTGTCAATTTCACAATGAGCTCCCAAGGCACGAGTGAAGATGACATGGAAATCCATTCTCATAGTGAGAATGATTCAGAATATGAACCTGAAAATGAGGGGGGTGACCATGGGGCTGATCTTGGAGCCCAATCTAGTTCTATGGCAAGTGCACCAGCTAGTACAGGTTGCCCTTCAGAGTTGTTGGCACCATATGTTGGCACCATATGCTAGGGGTCATTTTGATCCTAAGTCTCCTCTAAAACAGTTTGCTTCACAAATATCAGTACAAGGCACTACATCACATTCAAGTGGGGGAACAAGGAAGTGGAAGTGCATTATTTGTGACAGAGAATGGTTCGGTAGCATTAGCAGGGTGAATGCACACTTTCTGTTTTGGAGAGGAAAAGGCGTGAAACATTGTAAGTTTTTGGAGGAACCCAAAAATATACAGTACAGAATTGAGTTTAACAGGCTTTGGGGGGTTCCAGATGACACAAATATTTCAATGCCTACTACTTTGTCTGCTAGGGCATCACTTCACGACAACCAGAATGTGCCAGTGCCACATACTTCTCATGCTTCGCAGGCGGGAGGAATGATGTTTGGATCTCCATCTACTTCCACTTCTACTGCTGCCAAGGCTGGGAAACGTAGGTTGCATACACCACAGAGCAACCCCATTGCTGATATGTTTAATGTGCAGCTAAGAGATGAGATAGATGAATCCATTGGCAATTTCTTCTTTGCCAATGGCATTCCATTTCATGTTACACCGTCTCCTTATTATAGGAAGATGATGGATATGGTGGCCAAGGGAGGACCATCTTATGTGCCACCAGGGGAGACGAAAATGAGGACCTCGATCTTGGATAAAAGCTATTCCAAGATCAATATTTTGATGGAGAAGATGAAGGCATGTTGGGCGGCATTGGGGTGCAGCATAGTTATGGATGGGTGGACGAACATTAGCCATCGTCCACTCATCAATGTCATGGTCACATGTGCAGAGGGCCCATACTTCCTTAGAGCAGTTGATTGTACAGGGCATCGTAAAGATGCTGATTTCCAGTTTCAAGTCCTCAGGGAGGCTATTGAGGAGGTTGGGCCACAAAATGTGGTCCAAGTAGTGACAGATGCAGCCTATGTGTGTAGAGCAGCAGGGAGACTCGTTGAGGCAGCCTATAGACACATTTGGTGGACCCCATGTTGTGTGCATGCCATGAACAATGCACTCAAGGACATGGGGAAGATTGACTGGATTAGAGGAGTGGTCACCGATGCGAGATATGTGCAGATGTTTATCTGCAACCACCACACTTCACATGCACTCTTCAGGACCTTCGCGAAGGAGGAGTTCTTGAAACCAGTTGAGACTAGATATGCATCCTATTTCATTCTCTTGGAGAGAATGATTGAGTTGCAAGAGGCATTGCAACTCATGGTTATGACTAATGAGTGGAATAGGTGGGTTGAGGCCAAGACAGAGCAGGGGAGCAGGGGAGAAGGGTGAAGGAGATAGTGAAGAGTGATGTGTTTTGGACTGATGCGAAATACATTGTCTCCATCATTTCTCCAGTATTCCAGGTGATCAGATATGGGGATGGGGATGCACCTAACCTTGGAGAGGTGTATGAGTGCATTGACTCTATGCTTGACCAGATGAGGGATGCTGTGCGAGTGAAGGACCCCTCTCTAGCATTCTACAATGAGCAAATCCGGCCTATCATTCAGAGTAGATGGGACAAGTTGAACACTCCTTTGCATATGGCTGCCTTTGCCTTGAATCCTAAGTGGTACAAGGCTAGACCGGGTAGAATGACACCGATTGAGGATGATGAGGTGAAGGCGGGTTTCTTTAGGTGCATAGAGAAGATGTTTGATTCCAGAGATGCCGGCACAATGCGCACTGAGTGGGGAAGATTTGCCACTCTTAGAGGTTATTCAGATGCGGCAAAGATGGATATAGACACTATGGCACAGGAGGACCCACTTTTGTGGTGGACTTGTCATGGCCCGAAATCTTTGACCACCACTCTAGCCATCCATCTGCTATCCCAGGTTTCCAGTTCTTCAGCTGCTGAGAGGAACTGGTCTACATATAGCTTCATCCACTCTCTTAAGAGGAACAAACTTGCCTCTAAGAGAGCAGAGAAGCTTGTGGCTGTACACAGTGCTTTGCGTCTCATAGACCGCAAGACACTCGTGTACAAGGAGAGTCCAACGGCACGATGGGATGTAGAGCCAGAGGAGCCTTCACAGATTGATGAGGATGATCCTACCACTTCAAATACAGGGCTAGTTGGTGTGAGCTTGAGGGACCTTGATCTTCAAGAGTCCAACAGTTCTAGTGAGGAGGAGTTCGCAGATGATTAGAGGCCTCCATTAGCTACATTTTGAGTTTTGTCATTTTGTCTTTGACTCTAGTCTCTTTTGTAATGCTATTGCTACACGTATTTGTATTTGGCTACTCATTGTAATGATGAATTATGTAATCATCTTTATTATTATAGACTTTGCAATGGCATCAGATATTCGTATTTTCGTTTTCCTTTTTCGATATTCATATGATAGAAATGAGGAATCTCCAATTTGACAATTTCATTTGTCAAATTTTATTTAGCATTTAGCAATTAGTATTACTAATCTAAGTAATCTTGGTATTTCCTATAGTTTCATTTGAAATCTAATTCTTATACTGTTATACTGTTATACATCTTTTCAAAACTAGTTTTTCAAGTACTATATGTAGATATATGAGCACCACCACCCCGCCACCCCCCCGCCGTCCCCAAATTTAGGCCCTTGGTCCCCCCATCCCGGAAACGCGTCCCCCTCGTCCCCCCGTCCCCCCATCCCCAACGCCCGTGGAACACTGTTATTTAGTCATTTAGGTCAGCCTAGGGCCTATATGTTGTTATCTAAATTGACCTAGGTGATATCCTTGGCATAAGTATAGTATAATAGGAGGTATGGGTTAGTTATTATGATCATGTTGAATAGTGTGTTCTTTGTGAAGACTATAAGAGGTATCCCCCTCGAAGTGGATTAGGAGGTTGCACCCTTGAAATGGCATATTATCATCAAATATTTCCAACATATTTACTATTATATACTTCATTACATTTACTCCTTTCTGTTTGCTCTAAGATCCTCAAGGAACGCCTTGTTTCATTTTTGGGGGGCTGCTTTTTGATATATTTTGTTTTTTGTTCGAGCATAAGGGCATTAATTTTGGAAGATGCGACGTTGCTCTACGTTACTCTATTCTTCTTTTTGGCTTTTGTCTTCTTAGCGCTGCCTTATCTGTTGTCTTTGCATTTTGGACTCAAGTTCCACATAGGTCTCAAAGGATTATCAAGTGTCTTATGAGTCACCATGGCATATGATAAAAAATTATGTCTATTTCCTTGCTTACCTAAGATTATCGCAGATAACCTCTTGTGGGATTTGCCTTCGCTCAACTTCTTCTTGTCTATACCCTTTGATTGATATATCCCACAATCTCAGTAGGTGTTGGGTGATTTGTCTTGTCTTTGTTGGATAGTCTCGACAAGTTCTTCAACCATCCCATTATTTTGTCCTCTCTTTCCTTTGCTCTACTACTTGCCATGTCAGCACCCTCCTAGTCTTTGATATAATCCCATTATGTGTTAAAATAGAAACTCTTTTTTATTCAATCTTGGACAAACTTTTATTCTCAGCTCAAGAATAGAACACGAGAGAGCTTTCACTCAAATATACAAGCCCTTACATCCATTCCCATACTCATTACAACACCAACAATAATCTCCACCACCAAGAAGTTGTTCAATCATGGTTGTATGTCGCCAAAGAGGTGATGCTGCATCAAGCTATCTACAAATGGGGCAAACTAATAAACTAAAAATACCAACTATATTGTACAAATACACAATGCAAAAAAAATACAAATTTACAACACTGTGTATTTTTTTTAAAAAGCATTAAACCCCTATATTATGCATAAATAGATTTTTAAAATATCTAGAACAATTTTTTAGAACTTTAAAAAAAAAAACAGGATTCACTCACCCTTGATAGATCTATCTTCCTCATGCAACTTTTTCTCTCCTATTGGTATAGGTCTTTCACAATCATAGTGTTGACCTTCAAAGAAAAATGTAGAAACCTTCAAAATTCAACAATGCAGATTGGAGGCAAAAATGCAATTTGGCTCATTTGTGTTTGTAAATGAGGCAAAACATGTTATAAGCCCTCACTTTAGGGAGAAATCAGGAGTAGAGGGAGTTCTTTATTCTAAAAAATGCCTTTTTTTTGGGGGGGGGGGCGCATACAACCACTATTCATTTGAGGTTCACCTAGGTTCCCTACAAGTTCTTCAAAGCCTGAGGCGGACCTTGCAAACCTAGATTGTATCCAAGCCTGTACTAGGCCCCATACCAAACCTATACAAGGACCAGAGATGATTCAAGAGAACCCAGTAACAAAGATCCACAAGGAAGCCATAAGGACCCAAGTGAAGTTACTCTATCATTAGTTTCATAAGCATAAAAATTAACAAGAGAAGTAAAGCATTCAGAATTAAAAAGCTAGAAAGAAAATACAAACTTTTAACTAATGGGGAGCCCTTAGGCATCAATTGCACTATATACTCCCAAATAAAAGAAGCACATCCCAAGCACACCAAAACCTAGTGATCCAAGGGCCAACAAAAAATTAATAAAATATTATTAAACATGAGGGTACTTAACCTATAACAAAATGATTCGTCTCAAGGCCTTAACGTCAGGATTACCCAAAAGCTATCTTCCAAAAACTGGTTTGTCCTATTATTTTTTTGTTTCTTGCTATAAGTTTCACTTATTCTTTATTAGTCCCGAAAAACATAATAACCTCACATACCTGATCTTGTAATGATAGGTTGGCATCATGGTTGGGGATTGAGCATCCCTAGAATCATTACCCAAATGTGTGAAGTTATGAGTGGGAGCCTGAAGCAAGACTAGGTTGGTTCTTAAATAGCAACGAGTGAGAGTATTTATCTTACATCCAAGTGGAGAATGCTTGGCTTGTACCTTTTGTGTATGCATTTGTTGTTCAGTGCCAGCATGTCTTTCTCTTTTTGCCTTGTTATCAGATTCCGGTGGCACCTTCTGCAAAGAAGGTAAAGGGAGTGGGTGTGGATATAGAGGTCCATGTGGGATTATTTCTGTTGTTGTTTCAAGATCTGTGTCAATAATGAGAGGCAGCTGGGAAAAAGGCAAAAGCTGAATTGGCTTTAAAACTTTTTAATTGCTTAGTGGAAGTTTTTTTAATATTCAACTTTTTAATTGTTAAAAAAAAGGAATTGTCTCAACTGTCAAATTAAGCTCGGCTGTTTAGTTTTAAGTCCTTGATGGCTAGGGCGCAACCTGGAGTCGGGTTTCTGGCAAGTGGAGGTGTTGGATACAGGTTGGGGAGCTTATTCCGCCTATCCGTTCATTTGAATGCTGGAGTGTTACCTCAGACAAAGAAGATTGGCGAACAGAGGCATACATTGGCTGGGAAGCTTTGAAGGACTTTCCACAGGGGAAAGAAAAGGAGCAGGATGAGGCCGACAATGAAGCAGTGCAGAAGGGCAACAAGCGGCCAAAATTTGTTCCAAGTGATTATTGGATGAATGGCCCCCATTAAACCTGTGAAAAAAGAATGAAGATATGGCTTCTGTTCAATTTTGCTTTTTTGTCTAAATGTATGCAGTAGAACTGTTGTTTGGTGTTTCTTTTATGAACAATGGGTGTAGTATGATGACTAGGGTTTACACTGAAAAAGTAATTCAGTTTTTGTATAGTGTATACTTGTAAAAAGCTGTAATGCAGATGGATAGGTTGGCAATAGTGTGGTTGAGTCATGGCTAGGGTCTGGCAGAATGGTTATCTCTGCAATTTTTGTGTATCGGATGATTTATGCAGAATTAGTGTTGAAGGTGGAAGGGTAATTTAGGGTTTGGTTTTGAAATGATTCAAAGAACATGCTGTAAGCTTTTACTTTATATTAATAAAAAAACCATTATTACCAATAAAAAAAAAACTGTCAAATTAAGCTCCAAATAAATTAATACCAGAATGGATGATGCACTGCAAATTACAAATAATGGTCCTTATTGTGAATTTACCAACTTGTTTTGGATGCATCAGAACACTACAAGTCCAACAGACCACACATTAGGCCAACACTATTTATCTCTATTAGAAAGCAGTTTTTCCACAATGCAGAAAGAAAATAGAAGAGAAAACCTAATAGCACCCTTGCACTCGAGATTCTCATTAGAACGTATCTGTGGATTGATGATAAAATCAGTCGCAAAATATTCATAAATTGAGATTTTGGTTATAGAACCTTTACTAGTAAAATGTTGCTAAAAAATCAGTTTCTTTCTACTAAAACATCTTAAATGCAATACCTGTTTTTGCTCAGCTATTGAGCAGATCTCCTCAAATGCATAAAATGAATCATGGCGTCGAATTTCATCCTTTTCCATATAACCAAGGTGGCAATCTGTAGCAACAAGGATCCGCAAAGTACTAATATCATCTTCCCTGAAATTTAGTCAAGAAACAAGATGAAGGAACCCATCAGCAGCAAAACCAACAGAATAATGAATGTAATTGTCGTCAAAAATTTATCCACTTCAGAAGAAACTGAAATGTCAATTTTATTATGTATAGAAATTTTAATAACACAATAGATCCACTACATTTTGAAGTATCTCATATATTTGAGCAAAAACATCAATAGGCTCCAATATAAAGTAGAAGTCAAAAGAGCAACCAAGATCTACAGGAAACTAGACATAGGGTTTGATGAGAGCCATGAAGGAGAAACAGGAACTAGAAATTACGTATATACAGACACCTTTACAGTAATAGATAACAAGAAAATGTAAACCTTCATGTTTTTCACAGCCTGAAATTCGAAATTAAAGTTCTTAATAGATCCACATACAGCCAATGCACTTAGCAGGCCCACATACAGCCAATCAGTCAGCAAATGCATGCTGTTACTGCTGAAAATTCAACTGTAATGTACTTAGCAGATTCACACAGCCAATGTATATACCAGATAGATTATAGATAAAGCTAATCAGTCTGCCATATGATGCATAACACTATGGATCTAATAAAAAGACACCATATATTGAAAAGGAAACCCCTCTAAGAAGGCAGAAAACCTACAAGAAGGATACAAAGGCAGGCCAAGATAAATGAAATGAGGTAAGAAAACAAATAAAGGGAACCAACATTGATGCCATCCCATATAAACAATTCTTCCTCTACCATAATTATGTGTTTGTTGTTACAGCACTAATGAAATGGCCCCAACAGGTCATTAATTTGGTAGGTTATGTAAGAACCCTGCTGGTTCTAACTCTCCTGAAATACTACTGCTGATTTGTTTTTGGATTTTCAAGGGTTTTGAACAATTTTAAATAAAAAAATAACAAGTGCACCAGGCAAGAATTGCTCATAAAACTGAATAGATACTAAATATAGGGCAATTGAATCTATATTATGAATTAGATAACTGCTGCAAATGAAACTAATACATAATGATAAAACATACCCGTAAGTCAGTTCATGCAAACTGCGATGTCGCTGCATGTGGCTCCGTGGGCTAGGGTTCCTGTGGGGCATGGTGGATTTCCTCCCGATTGGGGCAATGTCAGTTGGGCGTCCGTGGTGAAGCGCGGAGATGGCAGAGAGCGAAGCCATGGCAGATTTGGGTCCCCAAACGAGCGACAGGGTTTTAGGGCATTCGCTCCAAATGCCCATGACAGCCGTGTGTCTGGCTTCCGCCCCCATTCTCGACCCCGTGCAATGCCTGAACAGAGGGCAGGTTCGCTGCCAAATGGGTGGAGGTCTCCCCATGGTAGAGATATTTGGGGCCCATCGACTTCGAATGCGGCTGTCCCGGCCATGCCGACTATTGTATCTTTGTCAGAGGCGGTGGAGAAAGAGGTTGATCATAATGAGCTCATTTTTTCGACATTAGGGCTTATTGGGCGGTTTAGGGGTTTTTGGCCTAGTCTTGGTGCTCTGCATAAATGGATATCTGATCATTGGGAGCCCATTGTGGATGACAATGTGCAGATTTACCCTCATGCTCGAGGGTTTTTTGTTGTGGTGTTTCAAATTGTGGAGGATAGAAATCAAATCCTTGGTGGTAGCCAATGGTGCTGGGAGGACAGTAATCCTTTGATGCTTAAACCGTGGCATCCGACTTTCAACCCTGAGTCAGAATCTTTTGATCGCGCTCCTATGTGGATTAGACTTCCAAACCTTCCGTTGCAATACTGGTTTGACTCATGTTTTGAAGCTATTGGAAACTCCCTCGGTAAGTTTTTATTGACTAATGATGGCTCTCTCAATTTACTACATACAACTTTTGCTCGTGTCTTGGTGGAGATGGATACGTCCATGGATCTCCCTTCGGAGATCTCTATTTCTACTTCAAAGGGAAGTTGGCTTCAGTCGGTGGATTATGAAGGGATTCATTTTAGGTGTAGGAGATGCTTTAAGACTAGACATAATGTTGAATCTTGTGCTAAGCGTAGGGTGAAGAGTCTAGCTTCATGGTGGAAGGATGTTACCCCCCAATCTTACACGGTGGAGAAGGTGGCTGGGAATCTGAAATCCCACCAGGATGTTGGGGGATTGATCAATGATTCTATTGTGAAGGATCCAGAACTTTCAAATGATGGGCAAGGGATGGCTGGTGGTTTGGTTGGCGCGAGTGAGGGAGGTTTTCCTAAGGGTTGCAGCTCCTTTCAGGATGCTATTGGAGGTGTACAGATGATGGAGGATGGTCCTAGCTCTCAAAAGGGTTTAAATGCAAGCATGGATGAGGAGAATCATTCTGAGAATCATTGCTGCGATAGTAAGGGGTTGTTTGGAATGGAAATTCAAAATCTGAAATCGTTGGAGGATGCCAAATCTTATGGATGGATAGAGGTGAAGCGAAAAAAGGGTAAGTGGGGTAAGGATGGGAATAGTTGTAATGACCCCCCTCTTAAAGGGGGAGATGGATCTGGGGAGGTGGCTCCCTAACTGTAGCACCACTTGGTTCAGGCCAGTACAAAATCCTGAGTAATTAATAAAAATCACTATTACCGACCAAAAAAAAACATACCCGTAAGTCCTCAGCTTATTTTAAATAAAGAATTTTGGAGTTTGCCAGCCAAAACTGGGAAACAGACCAAAATAGACGTACAAGTCCAGAGTACAATTTCTCCAGGCCAAAAATGTGATGAAACCACCTGAATATGTTGGGCGTTGGGAATGGTGCAACCAATTTGCAAAATAGGAAGGTATTTCAACCTCCCAGACAAAACGTCCTTTTCCTGGACCCCATGTGCCAAGCCTAAATTGTACAGCTAGCAACTGGAAACTGTACGGCTGCTTATTGAAATGAAATATGCTGCTAAAAGGGGCATCTAGCCTAATTTGCCCTTTCCTTATTGAAAAATCTGCAATAATTGAATAAAAGAATCTCCGTTGAAGCACAATAAGACTCTTGAATGAAGCCTTCACAATTGCAATAATTCAACTGGTCTTCCACAACCTCACAATCACAGATCCACGAAGAATTTCCATTCTCCAATGGCCAAACCTCTGAAACCCTTGTCAAAGAATTCCACATAGCAAAATAACAAGCAATGTCAAATAATCAATAATAGAGACTGAATTGCTTGCTTTGCCTTAATAAACCCAAAAAGGCACAATTTCCAAGAAGTATGCCCAAATGCCTTCTAAATACATTAAAATATATTTAATTATCTTTGCACAGTTTATTAATCAACTTGGGCGCCCAAATTCACTTAAGTGATTTAATAAAAATCACTTTATAATATTTAAGTGGCTTTTAATTTAATAAAGTCACTTTATGACTTTATAATAACCATATAAGTTAATTAAATAACTTAACCACTAAAATATTAATATCTCCTTCATTATTCAGTCTTTTGATGTGTCGTCTGAAGCTGGAGTCAACACTGAATAACCCCCATGTGTCCAGGTGCCCTAACTAAAAATAGCACAACTACTAGATTGACTTATTATAAATAGTAAGTCCCTCAACTAAGCCCACACATTGACTACTAAGGCCTTGGAACTGAGCCCAAGACTGAACTGAAGAAGTGAAACTGCCACTAATACACTCTATCCAAACATGTTAGCCTACGAGAGTCCAAATAATAGGCTAACCCATCAATAACTGATACTGACTAGAGTGGGGACATTACAGGTTATAAGTATGCAGCTTGACTCAAAGTGGGATAAATTGCATAAGGTGACTTCAGAACCCTTGTAAATTGCCTTGAGAGGGAAGCAATCAAGTTTTGAGATATCTTCCATATTCCTTTACACTACCATCCTTTATTTTTACCCACGTAGTTACAGTAATATGCATAGGCACCAAGAAGCTCCAATATAGAGATAAGGACTGCATCCCTAGCCACATACCAACGTATTCTGGTGATTATATTTATACGCAATTTAAGCAATACACCTCTTCATTTGATCATGTACATTGATGATAGGCATCCTGGTCCATGTACCTATGCCCCTAAGTCTCCAAGTGACTACACTTTTTATGTGATATTAAGAGGAGGATGACCTGCATAAGATGCATGTTAAGGCAGATCTGTGTGTCATCTTCAAATAATATTTACTTACTCATTATTTCTCCAAATTAAGCGCTACTAACTATTGAAAGAACCAGCTCAATTTGTAGCTTCCAATAGAAATGGGTCGCATCATGTTTTATTGGTATTATTAGTTCTTTATTTTTTGTCTTTTACCCCTCTTTCACCTTCTTTGGTTTCATTGTCTTTAATTTTTCCGTTTAATTTAATTATTAATTTATTTAGGTTTTTGTGCCTTTGACATTGATTTCCAAATTCCCACATCTATTTAGACTCCTTGGGCTTTTGCTCTCTTCTCATGCTTTCTTGCCCTAATGATGGATCAAGAGTTTGATCTGAAACGTTGGTACTAAAAAAATCTACAAAGTTGAATCCAGAAGAATCTGTGTAGTATGACCTTCCTAAAGAAGGAATCAACATGAGAAATGGATTGACTAAAAAATGTTACAGAAATGATAGACTTGAATTTTGACAGTGGTCATTTTGTAATATTCCTTCATTAATGTTTAATTAAATAACAATGTTCTCATAATATTAATATTATCATTCTTTTCTTTTCCTTAACATTTGATATACATATTAATAATAAATTACATTATTTAAGGAGATTCATTATCATTATTAGGATATGAAGTAATCACAGCATTCATGTATGCCAATAAAGATATGTTAAGGCGATGTCATTAGACAGCAAATACGTTCGACAGCAGTTTGTGAGAAATATGTTAATGCGATGTCATTAGACAGCAAATATGATTATTAACAAACTACTTGAGAATGAAATGAAACAGTAAAAGATATGGGCACCACTCCTAAGAAAACTTTACCCGAAGGGAAAGACATGACTTTCCAAATATGAAGTGACACGTCCCAATGGGATATGCCTCCTAGACACATCGGATCATTTGGGGAGACATATAAGAAGGAGATCCATATTGCTTCAGCAGAGGGAAGAAGGTTAGAAAGGAATATTGATGGAAATTATCGACTGCTAAGGAAGCACTGATAATTGCAGCCTGGTACGCTGAACTACCACTAAATATTTACAATATTATTTCTTCTGACTAATAATTTGATAATAATTCTCTGGATCAAGTTAGTAATATAAATTAAAGAAGATCTTGGTTCTAAAATAAATGATGAATCAATAACAGTATCATTAGCAGATTACATAACATTAAAGAATTCTTAAATCATTTAAATACTAAGAAGAACTTACATAAATCTGATTCAATCCCTGTTACTTCTGATAGTACCGATGGATAAGGGGTCTGATTTGCACACAGGGAGAGGCGGTCTAATTCCAACCAATTAGGTGGTCCCGAGATGGGGTAAGGACCAGTGTTCCGTAAACCTTAAGGGTATGATCCCGAGATGGGGTAAGGGCCTGTACCCGTAAACCTTGAGGGAGCCTGTTGTAGTTTGGTTTCTCAGGGCCCTTGTAACATAATTACCCCCCTTCTCCCTTAGGAATAGGAAGTAACAAGGGATGATCAATAAATTACAAATTATGGATCATAGATTATAGAATTAATAGTAAAATATGTTGAATTGGTAATGCATTAGTATTGTTTGATAAATTATTGGTAACTAAGACAGCCTGCTTCAAATAGGAGACATCACACATTTTAGGCCAAATAAGAGAGCAATACTGCTTGCATACTGCTTTCTTCAGGTTTATATGCTGTAGCTGAATTCAAATACGTATATACTTAACTTTATCTCCTACATTTTGTGAGTAGTTTATTTATGTTTAAATGATGCCCAATACTAATGGTTGAGTTATTATCAATAAATGATATTTTATTCTGGAAATCCTATTACAGTGATGAATATAAAGTGGCATAGATGCATTCACAAGTCATAGAGCCCTTCACCTCAGGACAATAGTCACACATATACTATAATAATGAGATGAAATGATGTTGATATAACAAAATTTTCCATTAACATATGTTTATGTCATTTGTCGTATGAAGAAGATAATTTTGCACCATACCTTAATCTTGCAACACTTTGTATAAATATGTAACTTCATTCACAAGCGATGAAAGTAAATCCACACTCAATTCAAGAGTTATAGCGATGATATTATCTATCATGCATTGAGAAAAAGTGCTGCACAAGAACTGTGCTAGAACTAATGTCATCTCCTAGTTGATTAGGGGTCAATTGTGTCACAGGATACAGTGATTTTCATGGATGAGGTTTGAATTTAATCGAATTTCCTCTATAAAGCACTGTTATCCGCCTCTAAACACAACTCAGCTGGTCGTGGGTATTCTTTGTATATGTTTTGTATCTATTGGGTCATGGGTGTCTGCAACTGTTGGGTCGCCCTCGGATTTTCTCCAACAAGGGTCGCTATTCTGATAATTTATTAGAAGTATACATATATTTAAAAATAAACAAAATTATAGGAGGCGAATTTTATACGAATTTTTTTTCGAATTTTTCCCTTGTCGAATTTCATCCGAATTTCATGGCTGTCGAATTCGAATTTGAATTCGAACCTTGTGACTTAGGGGGTCAATATGGTAGAATGACACTTTTGGTCTAATAGTGAGCAAAGCTAAAACAGACAAAAGAAATGACTTCTAAAAAAATGATGTATGTAACCAATTCTTTACTGGTACTCATTTTAGGATGAAACCACCATGATGACAAGAGTGACTCCACATAATAAAACAGCTACCAAAGGAGATGTATGCAGCTATGTATTAAAGCCAATGGAGCACATGGTCAAGAATCCATGGTAGCCAGCAATAGATATTGATGAAACTGTGCGCATTTCAACTTTCCTTTACTCTCAATTCTCACCACCATAAAGATAATAAACTATAAATCTATCAGCAAAAAGACGCTTACAAAGAAATCAGAAGTATCCCTTCAACCATATCTATGTTTTCTTCAAACAGCAAACTACAAATAGATATGCAACATCTACAACATACCACTTTAAGCAACAAACCAGAAAAATAGAGATCTGACAGAATATAATCTCATAATAGTCGACAGAAAATGATACACTGATAGTTTCTCAATTCAGTATTAGTGAGAAAAAATTAAATGAAATACCCTATACAACTTACAATTTCAACTAAATAATCAAGAAACAGTTGGTCCATGACTTTTTGCCTGGATTTGATATAGGAAATTAAATTGTTATTATGATTCGGTTCATATCCTTCTCTATTTTCTATGGCATTGTTGACTTTATATATGTAAGACCAATAAATGCAATTCCTCTATCTTGAATTGAAGGAACAACTCCATGCCTACAACACTTGAGTATTTGACAAACAGTTTGCATGTGGAATACTTAGATTCCAATTAATATCCAAGAAGAAAATCTAGTACTATTTTGATACCTGTATAGTTTGTAACCAAAGCTATTTATTAGCTTCAATCAATATTTTTCTTACATGTAATTCATCTCCATTAGATCATGAGGCAATTTGAACTGGATCGTTGAACCCACTCAAATAGTTCATGCACCTGATTCAAACTGTAAACCAAATGGATTTACAACACAAACTCAAATCTGTTTATGCTTCACACGCATACCTGGATATAAAATTCCCCTTGCTTGTCATGCATGACATTGTTGTATTAAGAAGGAAGATTATAAATCTACCAAATAAGTCTGCAAGAAACACCTAAGGCCAGAAACCCAAGGAAGAAATGCCCTTGCATCATAGAAGAAAATATCTTTCTCAGGAATAATTTGGCAAACTAAAAGATAAAGATATTTTTAGCTTCTCAAGGTATTATCGTGAATAAACCAAGAAAATATCATGAACCCAAAAAAAACAGTAAAATAAAATTAACAGTGAGAAAGTGAAAGTGAGAGCATACACCATGAATATTGCAATTATAGATTTATTAATTTTGAGAACACTGATTAAAGTGGACACTGCATAGAGCATTGCGATATTGTTTGACTTCAAAATTCAAATCCTCGAAATGAATTAAACTCTACAAACTACAAAAGTCAAGCAACAAAGTACCACAAAGCAGGCAGAGCCAATGAAGCTAGCTGCTCTGAAGTACAATCAACTATAGGGGTGCAGGTCCTGATGTTTTTGCAATGGGTTATACTGTTATACATAATGAAGTCATGCTAGATCATCAAGGTAAATAGATTAGATAGTTTTATACTAGCTGAATGAGATCATATGCAATATAAACCGAATTGCTTATGATCACTAAGTTCAATCAAGCACCGACTAATAACACTATTCACTGCTAAATAATACAATGCAAAAGTCTGCATCCTCCCATCTGATGTAAAGCCAGTACAAAGGGATCTGTTGATGTTTGCTTGATCCTCATGTTAGGGTAAAACAGTGGATAGGAGAAATAGCAAGGTACCATGTTTCTCATGCAGACCAAACACATCACCATCTTCATAACCTAAACCATTGCTTACAACAGAGACCTGGTTTCTATAGTGCTCAGAACATTCTATATTGCCACTATCATAACACTGTTCCCAAGAGATGTGCAGGGGTACCGATATTGCTTACATATTCTTACTTCCACTGACAACATCAGAATCTGAACTCAAAAGATTAAGAGAGTCAAAGGAACAATGGCTATATGTCCTCCCAAATTGAGATATCATCCTACTCCCAATCATGAATTCTAACAAAGCAATTAATAAACACCATTACGCCTTTCCAAGAAATGTGCAGGGGTACTAACATTGCTTAAACATTCTTACTTCCACTGAGAACGCAGAATCTGCACTCAAAACTTTAAGCGAGCCAAAGGAACTATAGCTGTATGTCCTCCCTAACAGAGATATCTTCCTATTCCCAATCGTGAATTAACAAACCAACCAAAAACACCATCATATCCTATATTACCACCATCATAGCACCTCTCCCAAGAGATGTTCAGGTGTATTGACATTGCTCACACATTCTTATTTCCACTGAGAACATCAGAATCTGCACACAAAAGTTTAAGGGAATCGAACGAACTGTGGCTATATCTTCCCAAATAGAGATATCTTCCTAATCCCAGTCATATATTCTAACAAAGCAATGAATGAACAGAGGTGCCCTTAATATCACCATAATTCAAGATGCATTGTTTACAAAGAGTAAAAATAAGTCTCAAAAAGGAATACAATATAGTTCCTGATGTTGAACCTCATATTATAAATTGGGAAGCCCTGATTGAATCTATCACTTACGATATTTATGACAGGTTTTTCCTTGATTAAATCTGTCACTTAGACATTTGTGATGGATTTGCCCCAGGTCAAATGTCTAACCCTAGCCAAAACTGTCAATCTTTGCCAATTACTTTAAGGCTGATCATTATGCTAGTTGTCGTTAGTGTTTGACAATTATTTTATGACTTATGATATTGGTCTGAATTTTAATGGTAATTAGAATCTGCATATCAGGCAGTTATGGGATAGTGACCAATCTTGGGCTCCTTGTACCTAGCTATGATGTTAGCGGTCTGAATTTTTATGATAGTTTAAATCTCAGTATCGGATAGTAATGGGATAGTGCCTGTTTTGGGATAACTACTTCTCTGATATTAGTATACTACTCTACTCAGCTTTTAGGTGAAAAACTGCAATGTTATTTTTGATGATATAATATTGGTCCCTTTTTGCCCTTTTTGAGAACACAATAAATAGAAATTCTGTTTTGTCAAGCATGGCATGGTCTAGATGCAAAGAGGAATTGTTGCCCTTACAGTGACCCATGTTGAAACCTGTATGGGAGTCAAAAGGTTTATTAAGATCAATGGTGCAATCTCCTACAGTTGCTCAGTCCAAAGATGTCCTAATCTTAATGTTGCATCAACACATTCCAACATGTCTTCTAAAGTTCTAAGTCAATAGGTGTTCTTAACTTAGTAATGCTTCTACTGTTTCCAGATGATGGATCTCTGAGTGTGATCTGAAACATCGATGCAAAAACACAAACAGTTAAATCCAAAATCATTCTTACAGTAACTTCATGGACTGTGGAAAACTCATGCCTAAAAGTGAAGTGAGTGTTAGCTACCAGGCAATTTAAAAATTACACGCTAAAAACAAGCAATTCCATTTTAACTAACCATAGGATCTTTGAGCTGGGCCAACAAGAAGGCATTTATGTTCAAACTCAAATTGTGTCTGGATGATTCAATTCATTTGATTTGTTTGTGAAGTCAGAAACTCACTTAAGAACAATCTGTGGTATCTGACCAATATGTTATTCTTTATTACCATTTCTATAGATCATAGAGCTGAAGTATTTGAATTGAATTGTATAAAATCCTCCAAAATCAACTATTTTTATTTTATAGATAATGCAATTAAAGTTCCACAATCACTTCAAGACGATGGTAGCCCCCCTCCAATTGCCCTACTATTCTAATGGGGAAGCAGGGTGGGAGGAAATATAAAGAACCAATTGTCTTGCTCCGGAATCCCCCCATCTCCAACCTATACCACCATAACCAATCTTGATCCATTCACACCTGCCCAAGCAGACCATCCCTACGAGATAGAGAGAAGGGACCGGCTTGAGTCAAGCATCCATCCATTTGTCATGACCTCTCCCTACTGAGATGAAGCCCTTCTTTATGCCATTTCCATAGTATCAAAGTAAATGAATAAAGGTATGACTATATTACATATAAATATAGTCATCACAATATGTGGGTCCAGGACAGTTGGGTCCTCATCACTGTACTGAAGTTCCCTGGCCACTACAATTTTATGAACTAAATATCATGCATTCTCCCAAGAGCAACAATAGTTAGTAAGATGCTGATGGTAATAATAATAGACAAGGCCTAGTTCTTTCTTATATTGCCAGTTGCTGCTCTGCTTCTGAAGCTATTTGCACGTGATCATATTAACTGATGTCCCATTTCATATTGGTAAGTTAGTTGCCAATATCAGCATCTTGAGAAATATGGCATTTAATGTTCATGTTACTATCACTAGATGAAATGAAATTATATAAATATCAACAAATGACCTAACTAGATCAACAGGACCTGACATGCATGCATTTACAATAGAAAATGTGATAGGGTAGAAAAACCTTGGGATCTGAAAATTAACTTAAAGCTAGAACATGAGAACAATGTAGACATGTATCAATTCCTAGGAGGTAAACCCCAGCAGTTAAACCTCAAAAATGTTCATTATCTGTTTAGGAGTTTGTAGTGTAGGAGTAAAGACTAATTTGCACCTCTCTAATAATAGAGGTGCAATTGATAATTGAAATCCTGCAGGCTTCTTCCTCAGACTACATGGATTTTTGACTCCATGAAATGCTTTCATTCTCTAAAAACAGTTGTTTACAAGGCATCATTCACACCCTAAGGTGGACACATTATAATCCTCCCTCTCTCTAGCACTAACATTAGCAGCGGTTTTGGTGTCATTCCTAGTGGGCCTTCTGTAGGTTGTTGTCACAGCTTATTGAATACTGTGGCATTTCCCTCTGATGGGATCTTGTGGCACACTAATAATCTCTTTCTGATGGTTTGGGAGGCAGTAGACTGACAGGATGTATCTCCAACTTCCAAGTTAGCAAATTATAAATTGACAAAATTCGTTTAGCCCATATAATAATATAACAATGTCCTATGTTGTGGTGTAATGGTTGAAAATGGCAGATTCTTCATATGATACAAGTTATAACCAACGAATGCCAATAAGATAGCCCATGACTTGAAGAAAATGTGCCCATTTAGTAGCCCCATGTCCACAACCGGCACCTGTTCCTCCACAAATCACGCTAGGACCATTCCTAGTTATCATAAAACATAAGAAAATAATAATACTGGCAGTGATATCAAAAAAGCATTCATAATAAAACTAAAACTAACGACATCAATAACAATAATAATAGCATGTCACAATAAGTGTTTTAGCAGTGTATCAAATTAAGTGATGATATATTGGAATTCAACAACAAAGTTTTGAGTCAGTCTTCATTGACCCATATACCATGAGTAAAAGTTCACAAGAACTCATCTCTTATGACCATGAATGATTCACTTAATAAGCATTGCATCTAGATGGTGCTAATCCTCAAAGGTCATTCACCCTTGTTTTATACTCATTGCACATAGGTGATGCACATAAGGGTCAAGCATAGGGAATTCCCCAAGAGTCAGCGAATGATTTGCCTTATGAACCATCATCAACCTCTATTTCATTAGTGGACTAGCAGTTCACAAGAACTTGTCTCTCATGACCAAAAATGGTCCACTTAACACTCTTTGCATCTAGGTGATATTCAAAGGACTGAAACACAAGGAATTCCTGAAAGATCACCCATCTCAATACTACTCCAGCTCAAGCATGCTAACCATAGAGTTTCCACCACAATTAAATCTACTAAGCTTACTACCTGATTTACAAAACATTACTTTCATGAAAATGAATGAGTTAGGGAGCCTTACAATGAATGTTTCATATGACACAATACTTGCTGAAGGTTTTGCAAATGGGACAGCAAGCTAAAAGGGTTTGATTGTGGGGGAAACCCCATAGGTGCACTTCAACCAAAGTAGTTATAAAATAGATGACCTCCCAATAAGTCTCAGTACTTCACCTTTGTGAGCATCACCTACATGCATTATATACTAAATGGACCCGCTCATGACCATAAGAAATGGGTTCTTGTATTGCATTACTTATAAAATATAGGTCAACAAAAGTTGACTCAAAAAGATGCCAATGAATCTTAATAAATCATTGCATAAGACATGAAAATAAATGAAGGAACTTTATTCAAAGTTTTATAAATGGTACGGTACATTAAGAGGGTGCATTATGGGGAAAACCCATAGTTAGGTGCACTTAAATCAGAGTAGTTCTTGGATGGCTAATATTCCAGGAATTAGCATCACCTGCATGTAGTGCATGCTAAATGGGCCATTTATAGCCCTAAGAAATGAGTTCTTGTGAAACATTTACTTATGAAAATATGGGTCAACAAAAATTGACTCGACTATGTAGTTCAATCCTATGAAATCATCGCATAATATTAGTAGTAGTTTTTGGATTATCTGCTTATAATGAGGACTCGAATGCTGGGGGGATTTGAGCTCAAACGGCATGCCAAACAAAGCATCGGTGCCTCTTTTGAATACTAGTTGTACTTAACAGAAAATGACCTTATAATTAAATCTTCTACTTTAGTCTGAAGGAAATTCAACCTGCTAATTTTTTTATTCGATTTCCCGGACTGAAAATGGAGGGAGCGAAGAACTTTTCAAAAAATTAAGATTTTTGAAGACCGAAACAACTGTGTATATAAAGTTTTTAAACCTGTGAAAAAAAGCCTGAAAATAAGTAAAGCACGGTAACATTCATAGCCATAATATCAAACCCTGACATCTGCAATTTATTGCTGAAAGTAGCACATGCAACGAAACCTAAAAAAGAGGAAAAGCGAACTGGAATGTTATAGTATCAGTCAAGTGTGGTGAGTACTATAAATTTACTTACATTGTTCAAAGAAGGTATATAATTGAGAGCAGTTCGGGTTACCCTGTTTATCAGAACAAAATTTTATGCATGAAGGCGCCAAATATTAGTGGCTTCCTAGAGAAGAACGGGCAATTTCTTTACTTTTCCAATTGAAAATTTTAGATTATGCAAATTTTGCTTCCCTCCACCGCCTAATAGGCGTGGGTGTTTCTTCAGCTTTCCTTTTTTTTTAAATAAAAAATAAAAAGAAATTTTTTTCATTTAATTGGTTGCTTTGGGGTTTCCTCTTTGGAGGTCACCGGGTATAAGAAAGAAAAAGGAAAGAATAGAAGATAAGATTTTGAATTAAATGGTTTTAATAACTTTATGAGATCGAGCGATCTAAGGGATCAAGAGAGCCAACATTAATCCACTTTCGTATTTCTTTTCATGTTGACTCTTCTATTATGTATCTTGATTAAAAAACTTGCCATAGTGTGAAGTCTGGTCTCCTCAAAAATCTCATTCAAACTTTTCACCTATAAAACACTTCCAAACCGATTGCAAATCAATTCAACTAGGTCAAAGATAGTATATGGGATAGCAAAGCCTTCTCTTTTGCATTGTGAAGTACAATCTTTTGCAATTTAGTTTAATAACAAGTTCTCGCATTCTTCATCATCGCCTTGCAAATGAAATGGACAAAATTACAAAAGTCATTTTGATCAAATGGGTTGTCCCATAGACGATTGTTAGTCTCATGGACGTTAAATTTATTTATTTCTTTATTTCTTCATTGAATAAATCTTGTAAAGAAGTCATCGTTGAATTCTTAATATAGCCAACCCTAATGTTATTATACACCTTGCAATCTAAAGTAAAGTGGTTTTCAATTTCCACGACCCCCATCCTGCACGAGATACAAATCATCTTTCCAATCCTCTTTTGGCCTTTTTGAACTCTTTGTTTCACACCAAAGACAATGAGTAATCTTTAGTTGAGTAATGAGAATCTTTGACCTTCGAGGGATATTGGCCTCTATATAGGCCTTTTGGGAAATGAAAGGCCTTTGAGTAATGAGGAACCTATGCATTAGTGTAGAGAAATAATTGTTTCATATATTAAGGTAAAATTTATTTGGTAGTTATTTTTATAAAGTAAATTGAGATAATAATTTAAATGGTCAAAATGGAGAAAGATTATATGATTTAAAGTGTAAGGTTGAATTCGATCACTTCAACTAACAAAAATATTGTAATACAAAATTAGAAACAATAAACTTGAACTAAATTGACTATAATGGATTTGTGACAAATTAATCTAATATTTATAAGGCCTTGGACTAAATCATACCCCCAGTTCTATCTTTGGACACTTTCCTTTCGCATATCTAGTCCACTATTTATTTAACCTTTAGGATCTATAAAACAAGTTTTCTATGATTGTGCTTGTGCTTGAGAAGTTAATGGTGTTCAAAAGCATCTTTGGGTATACTATAGGTAGAGGATAGACTATTAACTTCCTTAATAGTAGTCAAGTCTTGTGAATGATGTAAAAAGATTGAAAAGGCACCAAACAAATAGTAGAAATGTCAATGTACTAAGCCTAAGTTGAGATTGTGACTAAGTCTTAGTTCTTCTACAAATAAATGTGAATTAAAGATGCTAAAAATTTAACATTCAAAAACCCTATTATATTGCCCTGAAATACAGAACCTAAACACATGACTCAAGACCTTTAGCACCCTAGTAGAGGTTTAACAATCATATTCCTCAAAATTCAACTTAAAAAGTAGGAGATTTGGATTTTAATTTAAGAGGATTGGATTGCATGCATAATTCTTTCTAGGAGACAAAACCATGTGAGCAAGTTAGTTCAGGGAGGTGAAAACCCTAGAAAATTGGCTAGTATTGGTTTGGAGTGATGGATTTAGCAAAAGAGAATGAGGATTCAAAATTATGGTTAGATAGTGCACCATGAGAGATAAATTTGGTGCGAAGACCCTGCAATATTGGTATTCACGCAAAGTGGTGTAAAACGAATGGGTGAAGGTATAAGGTATACACTTGTATCCTGTACATGTAGATAAAATGTTCAAAATGTAATGATTTAGTTTTTAGTGTATAACCTTTTTTTAAAAATAATTTTTGTTAGTTAATTAGTTTTATAGGGTTAAATTGTGTGTTTCATTACGTCTCATGTGTGAGATTAAATTAAATAGTTATATTCCAAAAATACAAATTCATTAAGTCATATATAAATGGTTAGTTATAGAATTTAAACTCCCAAAAGTATACAACTAAACATAAGTTTCACAGAGTCACGGGTAGACCAATAACTAGAGATCCAATACCTTCAAGAAACATAAATCTAGAAAACACTACTTGTATCTAATGCTTATAAAGACACCATGTATTTACATCTATTTTCTCATTTCAAAAAAAAATATTATTAAATTCTTTAATTGTATTTTTTCTTCTTTCTTTCATCTTCTTTCTTTCCAACTAGCATAAGAAAGGTCATGACTAGAAATAAAGACAGATTTGACAAGGCCAAGTCTCCTCGTCATTAAAATAAAAGTCACTACCTTTTTGATAGCTTGAAGAACAACTACGTGAAGAGTGGATCCTACCCACCTTAGGAGCCCTATCACCATCTCCATCAACAATGATACTTTTGACCTAAAATATTCATAGTGAAAATTCCCTTATTTGGTAGCCATTAAATTATATTCATTTAGGCTCTACACTATGTAACTTCATTTATGATATCCAACCTTACTTCTTACTACACAAATTTTGTCTCTTTGGTGTATTTCATTATAAAACAATTTACAAAAGAATATCAGTTCTTCACTCCCATCATGCATGATTTGGTTCTCTTAACGCATCTTATATTTCATCTATATTGCCCTAGCTGGCACACCCAAGTCAAAACTTGATAAAACATTTTTTTCTTAGAATAAGAACAAAATGTTGAAGATGTGACCACAACATCTTGCACTTGATCAATAACACGTGCACGAGTGTCATGTGAATCACAGCAAAATAAGGAAAATAATGACACAAATAACCTCACCATTAATATAAGAAAGGTGGAACCAACAAAAGACTTAGTCATCATGGGATATATCCACCATAATGGACCTATGAGAGAGATATGACACCTAAACAATGATTGATTACAACCCCATGATTGTTCTCTCGCAACATGGAATTAGGATAGGATGAGAGAATCATCAACCCCAAATATGCACATGTAAGAACTCTTACAACACCCACAAAAATATACACAGACAATAGAGTGACTAGGAGCTAACAACACTCAATTAGATGACAAACTACCAAATTCTGGAATGGAAGGAGTAAGAAGAGAGTACATTCACTTTAAATCCACTCAACAACAACCTTATATAACACTAAACACAAGGACCAACCTTCACAGGACGTTGCCTAACCAAGGGGTACAAACCTCCCACCAATTAGAACAAGAATGGGTCACTTGCAACAAATATATGCTTTCCAAGGCAAGGAGAGCCATAAATCTTTATATATGATACTTGTGGATGAAACAATACGGGAATACTCTTAAGGTGAGTGTGAAAAGCTTTCATAGAAAGGGTTTTCTAAAGAAGTGATTGAAAGATCCTTCAAATGATGAACCAAGGAAAATAGAGCACTTGAGGACACCAACGCCTAGATGAGACAATAGCAATCAAATAGGACACCAAGGATAGTACTCGTGTGTCATACTCTAGCATTGGAGCCCTATTTTAGTGTTAGAACTTGGTTCTAGCATTGGAGTCCAGTCCTAGCACTAGAGTCTTTATCACACGTCACAATCTTGGGTAATTGTTGGCATACTAACTAGTGAGAAAAATCAAGCTAAGTTTTGCTCCCTAGGTCATGTAAAATGCCTTGGGACTACCTAGGAAATCACATGACAAAATTTGAACCTAGGAACATTAAAAGTGTCTTGAGTCAAAATTGGGATTCTATCTCCTAGGCATAAAACACCTATTATGTGCATTTTGTAGGGGTATTATGACCTCCTCAAGGCTCCAAAATATTGGCTTGAGAAAATAATATAGGGGGGAGGTGGATTCAACACTTTCATCAACTTACATGATCACACAGGGGAACCCAAAATGGTCCTAAGACGAGTCAATTCCCTAAGAAGGGATCCCTACAAATTGAATAGCCACTAAAGACTTACAACATACCATTGAATAATTTTCTAAACATGTTATTAATTTCAAAACCCTGTTGAATATGAATAATTTCATTTTAAAACCAAAAGCATGAAAGCATAAAAAACATACATTATGCATACATGTCTAACTCCATTGTCAAGGCACATAACAAGATACATCACCGATGCCACTTAGGTGGAATAATACAATTCATCCCATCAAGCGAGGTATAACAATGTACAATCACATTATAGAACTCGGGGACTCAAATATCATTTATAACCAAGTACATCATATATACAAAGTTAATAAAACATGAAGGAACATTTACCAATTTGATGTCATCTTCAATTCCATCCACAATATTTGTTCCCTAATGGTGGTTTTTGTGTCACCAACCTCTTGGAATCCACTCCTACCATGCCACGAGATGGTCATAATCCCAAACACGCTCACATAATACACATGCAAGTAGGCTTTGACTCACACTATACACAAAGCATACACACACATGCACGTTATGCAAGATTGCCACAAACAACCTCATAAGAGGGATCCAAATACAATCCTCATTGGTGACAAACACCAATGGAATAACCAAGTTACTCACTTTATGCACACTCACTAATAGGAAAAAATAGGAAATCATCAAAGGCAACTCAAGGCCAAAGAGGACTAGATCCTAGAGAGGGGTTAGGGAGTGGCATCGCAATAGCCTCAAGACTCGGTTAATTGAAATTGAGCACACGTCTAACAATAGATGAGGTTGCTCAACCATACAAGTCCCAATGCTCCCAAGTAGACATGTCTTCCACACTCATTCTAAGCCTTTACAAGTGGTCCAAGCATGACAAAGCATCATTGTCCTGGTTCATTTTAATTCCCATGTGCTTCATCAGTTATCACTAATTACAAGATTTGTGAGATATCCCAGCGACCCTTTTGTGCTTCAACAAACATTAGAAGCCACTCTCATACTTCTCTCGAATACCTACATCTTAGATTCAGCATGTTCATCAAAATTTGAATGCGGCATAAAAATTAATTCATAAACTCGACTCGATAAAAAATTTCACAACATCGTAAAATGCATAAAATAAATTATCATTATGAAGACCTTAAAATCCCCCATTCCAAAACATTTGAAATCCAGATTTTACTTTTCCGACCATAAACCAACAAATACAAATAACACCATTAAAATAGCTTGAAATTTTACATTTTTCAAAAATCAAAATGTTAAAAGAAAATGAAGAGCACCCTTTTCGCTTAAAATGTGAACAACAATCATTTCCAACTATCAATTTCATTTATCGGACGTTTTTAAAACTTGGGCATCATGAGGCCTCAAATTGGACAAAATTGAAATGTTCATGAACAATTAATTCCTATTCAAATTCTAAAGCTTTAAAATGTAAGGTAAAAGATCCTATGCTCCTCTAATATTAAGAATAGTATGAGATCACAAAACGAATAAACAAAAGGGAGAAACTAACAATTACGTCAATTTTGTTTGCATAAAAATATCACGTATAACTTGCAAAAATTCATGTGAGAGAATGAATTCACACATTCCAAGCACTTCCCAAATGCACCCAAAATTCAAATTTTAAAAAATGGCAAGGAGAGGGTTTTGAGAGCCCATTTTCTAAAAAGAAAAACAATTGCAAATAATGATTTTTTCCCCTTTTGAGCCCCATTTCACTTTCCATTATTTTATTGAATTCAAAAGATCAATTTAAAATTATTCAAATCCATTTAACCCAATGCACTCTTTTGTAATTTAAAACCAAATTAAACATTTTAACCCGTTCTAATTTCACAATCTAAATTACAAATAAATCACATCTAATCACAACTCATAAGATAGTTTTTTTTCTTTTTTTAAATATGAAATTTAAAAAACCATTTAAATCACACCTTCATTAGTATTTCATGACGTATAAGGATTTGAAATCACTCTTGATTCAAAATCGAGCTAACAATGATTAAATATGTATAAATCATACGCAAGTCGAATACAATCGGGTATAGCAAGGAAGGATGACCTAATGTGACATCTCTTATATAACCATCGCTGAAGAATAACTTGGACCCATGTAGCAAATTGTGAAATAACCCTATACATGTAACCACTCAACACACATGTCAAGGTACTTGCTCAATGTATGTATAGCTAAAGCATAACATAATCATTCAATGGGGTATAAAATTATAAACATGTAAATGAATGGGTCAAAACATCATATAAAACACACCTATAATCATGGCAATAATAAACTAAAACATGAATAACATTACACGCATTCATGAACTAAAGTATTTGAATAACCTATGCATATAAATATACAAAACACCAACAACTGCCATGTTAAGGAACCACGTCTCAAAACATGAAGGTAGTCAAAACACACCAATCACAACAAAAAAAAGAGCCATGGTCAAGGGTATTATGATTCCCTAGGGGGATTATCATTCCAAAGCAACCACCGGAGGCTATGGGGACCACATCCATACAACTGTAGGGCATTGATTAATTAAGGGTTGGCCCCTACTATTTGCCATAGATAGTTGGGCGGGGGGGAATGACATGTTACATATAGAATTGAGCCCTACTATTCTATGGGGGTCTAGCCAAATAGTGAGTGGTGCATAGGGAATAATTGTTGTAGGCATGTTACGTCTAGAATTGTTATCCCCAGAACCAACTAACTAACCAACTAACTAACTAACTAACTAACTACAATGGGAACTAAAATTAGGCCCTCCCACCCTTATGCTAGATTATTCTAGTGGGCTAATTAATTTACTGATTAATTAACACCACCTCTCCCACCCATCCCGATTTTAGGATGTTCTGGAAGTCCAATCTTTATGCAACTATAGAACAACCGATCTGATCGACAAAAAAGGGGGGCCCACCTCCCACTCCCTCCCCAATCACCACTCTCCCCTCCCAATGCCCGGGCATCCATCCAATGCATTCCGATACAGTAGGCATTGAATTGATTGAACCTACAATGGCATCTACCTCCACTAGAATCTCTCCTCCCACCCCCCCTACTATTTGAAGGGGCCTAAAAATAATAAAATTGAACATCGATATTCACTCAAATTAATTAGCACAATTATGGCCTATGCATCCCTTGATACATTGTCAAAGAATGATGTCAAGATCCAAACATCTCAAGGCTATAGATGGGTAGGCATTACATCCTCCTCCACTAAGATTAGGTGTACTCCTAGAAGCTTGGAAAAAGAAAGGATAGGGTACACCTAGTACTTGATCCTTCAAACACAATGAAAATTATTGGACTCACCTCTTGACTATCACTAAGTTTAGGCATGAACACACAAAACACACATCTCTCAAGGTGCACAATCAAATCGACCTCTAGCCACTAAATGTCCACAACCTTAGAGATCACAACACTACTTCATCCAACAACCATTGTAGTTAAGGGCAAGGACCATTATAATGTCAAACAATTCACAAGCCAGTAAAGGCCTATTCAAGATTGACATAATTGCTATGAAACCACATCTAGAAACTAACTTAGCCAAGGAAGAGGCACTTAATCCATCAAAACCCATAACTCCAAGTGAGTAACAACTACAAGATTTTCCTTCCTATGGTCTTGTACCAAGGCCTTAACCTCGAAGATAGAACCCAAAATCTAGAGAAAAACCATCCCATAAGGCCAGAGGAAACAATACCTCATTACTATGCTCTCCAAGAGCATTCCTCACTTATAATTGTGGTACATTTCACGAGGTCCTCCCTTGAAACCACTTGAAAAAGTGAGTATTTGCTTAACCCACAATTCTCTCAATACAAAATTGGGCACAACTTAGGGTTTCTTAGAAGTAAGAATCCAAGTTATCACCTCTGCAAAGAATAAACACTCTCACAAGCTAGGATTAGCAAACCCCAAAACTTAGAAGGAAGCAACAAAGGAGGCAACTAAATGCTGAGCAGAGAGGCAAAAATCACATTTACATCACAAAACTGCTCAACTATGTCTTGCCTAAGGGTTAAACACCCAACAAGACTATGAAAACATGATCAAGAAGAAAACACACAACTAATGCAAGCCTCAAACACTAAGTACTCCATAAGTGAGAATTCATAAGATAGACAATTCATCCTTGTAGAACTACATCCTCTTCCAACACTACATTAGGAACACCACAAAACTAACAAGGAGGTGCACTTAAAACTACCAAAACAACCTCAAATGACAGCATAATAATGAATATGCATATAGATATTGTGTATGGTGAAAATGGATAACAATAACAACAATATTGAAAGGCTAAAATGAATCCAACCACTAAACCCTAGCCTAACAATGAACAAAGATCCACCATAACATATGAAGATAACCTAAGACAATGCAAAATAACTCAAAATCACAAAGATTATACCATCACATGTCCAATAGGGTTTTGATCTCCATTCTTCCTATCTCCATTGATCTTGCTTGATATATTTGCTCTCAGATTTTTATATGCACAAGAGCTCAACAAAGAACGGAATGTGGTTGTAAGTGGAATTGTAGTGTAGCCAAGTACTCCAAAATCAGTCATTAGTCATTAGTCATTAGGCTGAGTGATTAGGGTTTGATAATGAAGGAAGCATCTCCTTATATAGAAGACACTATATGAAATGGAGGGATAAGATTGAGAGGTGTAAAAAGGAGGTCGGCTATGATTAGAGGGTAGGTAAAAGAAATAATAAAATAATGAGAGGGGTAGGTAGTGTATGAATTAAGAGATGAATGACATGTGTCATGTGTAGAAAAAGATAATGAATTAATTAAATAAATAAAGATTTATTTAATTAATAGAAGAAATAAGACAATTAAATAAATAAAATATTTATTTAATTTAGGAAAGGGATAATTTAAATAAATAAATGTATTTATTTAAATGAGAAATAAGGCTAGAAGAGGATAAATGAATGAATTAAATAAATAAAAATTTATTTAATTAATAGAAGAATTAGGCTTAGATAATTAAATAAATAAAATATTTATTTAATTAGACATGACAATTTTGAGTGTCTACAGATATAATACAATTACACCAATAATATGTATTATATTGGTGTAATTTGGAATTGGGATGTCAATCAAGATAATAAAACCACTAATAAGCCAAATTAGCCAACACATCGAAAGAGAGGTGAATCCAATAGATCTAGCCACAATCTAAATAGGAAAAGGTTTTAAATTCTAATTAGATTCACTGGTTATTGATAGTCACCCTCTTTCTTGGTTGAAATTGGAAGGTAATTGGTCAAAAACAGACTGCTATAGATATCCCACGAAGCCACAAACTAAGATCTAGGCAAAAGAAGATGTTTAGAACCTGTTCCCAGAAGTTCGACATGATTTTTCAAGACTGGGTAGTACAAATTCACCCTGGTTCTCTGAATTTCACTTTGTCAAAAGTCGAACTTGTTCATCGCCATAAACTCTATTGGAATCCTCGAGTACAACTCCTGAGCCTGTTCCATGCACACAAAAAGAGGGGAAAGATGTTATGGATATGGGTTTTCTTTAGGTCAAACCCCAAATTGGGAGTTAACCTTGAAATTGAAATGGAAACTATAACAAGATGCTTTATTTTTTAGGGAAAGGCTAGATCTAAAACAAAATGCTTGTAATTAAAATGTATACCTCGATGACGTTTCGTTTGGATCCTCATGCAAGGGTTTTAATATGTCTTGTAGAATGTCTTCATAAAAAGTTGATCATGGATGCCATCTTGAATGCTTGATCTTGACTTTACTTCTTCTCCAATGCTTGATGAATGCTTAATTGCTTGCCCACTTGAATTGAGTTTATGATTAGGATCATAGAGTTGTTTGATTAGGTTCGCTAGGTTTTCAAATGAGAGGGTTAGACTACCTGTATACTTGACTAGTTGAAAATTAATTGAATTTCTAAAGTAGGCCAACACGAGATCGAATTTCCCTCTCATTTGAGATGACCGTTGTGAGGACCAAAAATGGGTCCTAATTGAGAATACCAAGGCGCCTAGTGCCCTAGTCTTGACAATTAGGACTCAAGCTTGGAGGGAAGGTAGGGAAGAAGGTGGAAAATGCAAAGTTTGTAGGTGGTGTGAGCAAAATCAGAACAGGCATCAGGCATCGAAAGCCAAAGCATCAAGGTGAGGTCTAAGTTGTTGTGCCTATTTTTTAAAGTTCCATATCAACTCTTTTATTTCCTTTTCCAGATGCCCTCAAGTTTCTATTTATGTCAATTGTCATTATGTGAGCCTATCTTAAATTTTGAGGGCTCTTTCCCCTCAAAAGGTAGCCTAGTTTTGAATTAGACACTCCACGATAAAGAACAAGGCACGTATGATCATTTTTACTTACTTGGGGAGGCACTTTTCTCTTTTTCATTACAAACCTATTATTGAAACAAGTAACCACTTAGTTAATCCATTTATTGATGGTAGTGAGCTCATGGATTACAAAATTTGGATCCACTCTATCATTGTATAATAATTTGAAAACTCTCATGAACTCATCCCATGAGTCTATGCTACTATCTGATAAACTTAAATACGATTATTTGGCACTCTCTTCTAGTGGATTCATGAACAATTTCATCACGAAATCTTCATTCTCAAATTCATACTCATCCATGATATCAATAAAGTTTCTTAAGAGGTCCCCAACAAGAACAACATTGTTACCTTGAAATTTTGGCACATTTCCTCTAATCTCATTTGGAATAGGATTAGGATAACCAAAATTCCATAAAGTTACAACTATTTATATCTTTCTGATACTAATGACTATCTCATTGGGAAAAATATGCGATCTTGTCTTTTGGGATTAATACCCATATTTTCTATTATATTTTTTTGCTAGGGGTTCGGCTAGTTTCATTGCAAATCTAGTACCTAATGATTTGGAATAACACATGCATGATTCTAATTTACATTTCATTTTCGAGGAATGTTGTGATTCAAATTTTGCTTTAGAGAAGCATTTTGATTTTTGTTTATTTATTGAGTCTGTTGAGAAAATTGAGGCAATTGTTTAATGCAATTTATGTTTTTATCTTACACTATCTTTGTTTGAGGTTGTCAATAAGATCTATGTCCTAATCAAAGTCCATTTAACTACAATCGTTCTCTAACAAAAAACCTAGATCAACATCATGGAAAATGGTTTCTGCCTCTTCATTAGTTCCTTGAAATGAAGCATGATAAGTGTTATATTGATTTCTCATTTGATTCCTTAGACGTGAGGGTAGAGGTAAATTAATGTTTGCATTTTCAATATGTAAATTATAGGATGCATCTATATCTTTTGTATCAATACGTGTCTCAATCCTAGGTCCATCATAATCAGTGTAAAGAATCTCCCACTATTTGTGATTTTCATGTGGGAAATATGAACCTTGCGTTGGGAATAAAAACAAAGATCTTATTCCCTCACTATTTCCACATCCATTATTTGCTTCACTGGGGAGTTAATAACAAGGTTCCACTTGAGTCCAAAAGGAGAGATGAACACTTTGATTAATCATTCCCTTTTTGAAGGTTGTGTTTGATATGATATGAATTGATATGAATATGCAATGTTTGGGTAAAATGATAGGAAATCAACAACATGAACAACATAAATAGAAAGATGCAGAATTGGAAATCCATGCAAAAGTATAGATTTAGGAATGAGATGTAGAGGGAAACCTGTAGTTACAATTTGGATTAAAAGTGTTGGACTACGGAGATAGGCACCGTAGTTTGAAGGTGTCTTCATCAATAGAAAGATTTGGATTTTGGACTAGGTGGCTTTGTACACCTTTCCCTCAAAAAATTAACCTAAAAGTGTCATACATGTGAGTTAATCAACATAGTCCATGGGTTTTCATTTATTCGAAGTCTAGGACTCTCCATCTCAGTCTGCTCTACATAATTTTGCAATTTTTTGATGGTATGATAAAAGAATAAGTATCCGGTAGAATACTGAGAGGGGGGGGTGAATCAGTATATTAAAAAACTGATACAAAGTTCCCAAACTCAAACTCAATCACACAAAGTAAACATATCTCAGTCAAGATCAATATTCATAAGAATACTTGACATCAACTGGTTTAACTGTTATGACAACTTAACAATAAACAACTTCAGTCTTGTAAACATCAACAATGGTTAATCATAACTCAACATGTTCATCTTTCAATGCTTCTACTTATCATGCCTTATCAGAAGTTAACCAAATCAACAAATAATATCATAACCACAAAAGCATTCACCACTTGACACAAATGTTTATACGTGGAAAACCCAAATAGGTAAAAACCATGGTGAGATGGGACTCACAAGGATAGCTATTTGAAATCTTTTGAAGTTCACCCTGTTAGGAGCCAAGCTTGTTAAAGCTTTATAATACGTCCTGTTAAGAACTAATTCCGGTTAGGAATCACCCGGTTAAGGGATTTACAAATATGCCTTGATGAAAAGCACAATATCCTGTTAGGAGTAACCTCACTGGAGGATTTGAGAATCCAAGCTAATGGACCACCTTGTTAGAGGATTTAATGAGTAACCAAGCTTGTTAGAGCTTACCCGGTTAAGGGATTTCACCACTGCTGTAATTGTTAGAAAACAAGAAGTTTTCTTGATCTGTCTAAGTAGCACTACATTTGTTTGATCAGATCCTTCTAAGCTTCAAGCTGCCTTCACTCAAAGTGCAGATCCATTCACCGGTTAAGCAACTACACACTCAACAGGTTTCAATCAATCTTGCCAACAACCTTTACAAATAACTTCATCGACCTAAAATACAAATCAATTAGGTCGGTAACACAACCAAAAACCTAATTCTCATCATCAAGATTACAAACAAGTTGGTACAATCTTCACTGTTAGAAATCATGACAATATGCAAAATGCCAACAAACTCAACGTGCCAACACTTTCAACTATTGAATATACACTCTCACATATGAAAGATGGGAAAAATGGTTGTGTTGTATAGGGGCTTGCCTAAGTCAAACCCCATATTGTTGTTCCCACCTCCAAAACAACAACAATGATAGTTTTCTTTTTTCTTTTAGTATGATTGTGTATGTTTTTTTGCATTCTTGACATTTGTGATCCAATCCCAATACTTTCATTTGACTATTGGAAGTTGGCCTAAATTAGGAAATAACTTGAGAACCTTCTATAAGGCAATCATTTATCATTCACGAAAAATCTTGCAATTCAATTCCAAGTTCTAAAGATCAAGAATTCATATTCATTCAAGATCATATTTGAGTACAAAGAGTGACAACTTACAACTTACCTTCAAGTATAATTTCATGATGGATTATGTTATAATTTTTCATGTTATTGCATCTCCACTTGGAGGACTTGTCTAAAGAGAATTGCATAACCGTCGTTATCATTACTAAGGTATAATCTTATCAATTCAACATTTCAATTATGATTTAGCCATTGACGCAATTATACCCAGAAAGAACAACTAACTACATTATGGATTGTATAAAATTGATATCTCTGAACAACAATGATGTAATAGGAGAGATTACCGTTGGTAAGGCAGAGGTATCGACCTAGACCTAGTGCTCCTCACTATAATACCATACCAAGTGGTCCATATACAAGCTATAATTATATCCATCCTTCATATGAACACATCTATGATCAATACCATCCATATATGCATTATATCCCTCCTCCTCTGTTCGATGGCTCAAGCATGAGACTGGCTCAAAGAGAAAAGACACCACCCAAGAATGACTTGCAACAACAGATAAAGGACTTACAAAGGCAAATGGCAGACATGAATACACCAAAGCAACAATACACAATGAGAGACACATGTCCTTACCCATTTGATAGAAGCATTCCAATGCCTCCATTCCCTCCATATTTTGTAACACCAAAGTTTGATAAATACAAAGGCAAAGGGGATCCTAAGGCACACATAAGACAAATTTTCACAACTTGAATTGAGGTAGCAATAGAAGAAACATACTTAATGATATTGTTTTCAAAAACATTAGGTGAACAAGCTATAGAATGGCTCTCCCAACTTCCACCTGGAATTAAGTCATGGGGTGATCTAGTAGAGAATTTCATACAACATTGAAATAGATGTGTCGGCATCCACCTTATGCAATACTAAGCAGAAACATGGGGAATATTTTGCTTCATTTTTACAATGATGGAGAGATCTTGCTAGTCCATGCTCTTGTGTTATACCACAAAAAAAAATGGTAGAAATGTTCACTCAAAACTTTAACAAGGATATTGGATATGAGCTAAGAAAAGCATGTTTGTCTACCTTCAAAGAGGTTATTGAGAAAGGAATGGCGATAGAAAAAGTCCTTATTGAACAAGGTATCATCAAGATATTCAAAGAAAATAAAGAGGAATCAAATGGGAAAGACAAACCCCACTTTTGGAACAAGGATAAGAACACAGTCAATGACGGGGTAGTAGACGCAAATATTGTGAAACCTAAGATAACTTTCCCTAGTACAAGCTCTCCTAGCTCGAATGATCAAGTGAAAAATCAAAGGCAATCAAAACCTCGAAGAAAATACACCCCATTGGGAGAACTAATTGAAACAACATTCAAGAAGTTAGTGGCAAACAAGCTCATAAAACTACCAGATAATCCACCATATGAGCCAAAAGTGAAACCAAATTGGTAGAATGATGATGAATATTGTGAATATCACAAGAGTAAAGGGCATTTAACTAGCAACTGCCACAGATTGAATAATATCATACAGGATCTCATTGACAGAGGTGACATAGAAGTGGATGGTTACACCTCCAATGAAGAGCATGTGATGTTCAAGGAGCCATTTCCTAAACATGACAAGGGAAAAGCCAAAAATACCGATAATCAAGCTAATTATACAAAGATGCCCTATGGCTATGATTCCACTATTAATCATATCTCAATAGATAATCATGTTTCTGCTATCATCATAAAGGACAAAGCTCTTGAGAGTTCTACCCAAAGGAGCAAAGTTGTTTTAAAAGGCATTGGACCATCTTCGTCATCTTCTAAAAATGAAACCTTCAGATGTAATGTCACAACCTGTCATATCATCAATATGTCAAGTTCCCACACAATGGAGTTGAAGTGAGCATCAAAGGTGATCTGAATCCATTCATAAATTGCAATAACCTATGAGAAAGATCAGAACTAACAATCCCAGTCAATCAAGAAGCAACTCCATCATCAACGTATGTGGATCCAAAATCCTTAAAATGTTCTAAATTAAAGCAAGGAGAGCTCAAAGAAAAATTTAAGGTTAAAGACATGGGTTGTGGTGAGTATATCTTTCATGTTGATCTACTCTCACTATCTCCTAAGGCATTTAGTCGACAATAACACCCTGCAAACAATTTACAATATCAAGGAATTGGGTGCGAACCACCTAGTGTTACGGCTACTAAGTCTGAATGCAAATCTCCTCTAGTGGTGCAAGCAACTCTTGATATCAATAGTCCTAAGAGTGGTTCCAGCGAAGAATCTATTGAGTGGATCACCAGCCCTCTTGAGAACTCACGTAGCTTTACAATTTCATCTATTCATTCCATTTCCACTTTGTTCCTAGACTTGGATCAACAAGAATCGCAAAAGCCCATACTTATTGGAGATAAAAAATCAAGCTATGAAAAGAAAAATCTAAAAGTCAAAAATAAAGAAAAGGCCTTTAGTCCAAATCAAAATCAAAAGCTATTGGACTCTGCAATAATCAAAGTCAACGATAAAAATCCTATGAAGAAAAAAGAGCAAGAGTTGATCTCCCCTAATACCAAAATAACCGAGGGCAAAATTTCTACAATTTTAAGTCCAAAAGCATACTTGTTGATCCTTAGTCTCCATCACAGTATCCTACTTTCACTTATTTTCACGATCATAAGCCTTCATCACTCATCCACTTGTTCTGCACATCCTTTCCCTTTTGGCGATACATCACATCAATGGACCTTTAATGGATATTCCTCTAAGGACTTTGTTGTCAGGGATGCCCCAACTTCTTTGGGTGGCACACATACAAGCCTGTGTAGTCCACACGTTAGTAATTCTATCTCAGTTCCTTTATCAAGGAAGACAATCACTCGAGCTACACATCATTCAGTCAAGGAACAATGCAGTTAAAATTATAAGGTAAAGCCTCGCACATTTGAGGTGGGTGACCTAGTTCTCAGAGAAAATTCTAAGAATAAACAAGACAGAGAGAAGAAGGACAAGTTCAAACCAAATTGGCTTGGTCCTTACGTCATCACAACAGTCTTGTAAAGCGGAAAAATCGAACCCTAGTTGTTCTCCCCTCCCCAACTCCAAGGAGAGAGAAGGGAGGTCACTAGGGTTGATGGTTTTCACTTAGGAGAGACTTTACATTCAAAAGAGGGGTTGAAACCCACAAGATCCAATCCCACACAATGCAGGATTGGATTCTAAATGAGTTTCAAGGGTTAAGACATCAAGGATACCCTCTTTTGTAAAGAATGTAGATAGAATGATTGAACTAGGAATGCATGTAAAGTAGGAAAGATTCACTTATAAACAGAGATAGGGATACGGGATGAAGTTGCGGACCTAGAACTAGCAGTAAAATGTCGAGACGGCACTGTTCTGCAAATTTGAGCGAAAGTTGATGGGACGATGGCGCCTGGTGTGCACACAATCCTCCGAAAAATCCGCGAAACGAAGGGGGATCTGTTCGTCTCTGCACAAGGATTCCAGATCTTCAATTACAGCTGCGTAACCTACACACAGAAAAGAGAGGACGATTGGGGGGTTAGGGATTAGGGGTTTGCCTTTAGGTCAAACCCCGATTTTGGAATTAACCAAGAAATGAGAATGCTGTAAATGTAAATGTTTTTAATGTAAACAAGTACTGATACCTTGTTGTAAGAATGTTTGTATTCTTACATGCGAAGGTGTAATGTATGTAGTATGTTGTATGTTGTATGTGATCTCCTCTTCAATGGTTGAATCCTTGTCTTGAATGCAACACTTAGCCTTGAATGGAGACTTAGAATGCTCAATTGCTTGAAGGAATGCTTGAATGCTTGAATGTTTGAATATCGCTTCCGCATCTTCCTCTTGCTTATTTCCTTCCTCCCTTTCTAGGAGAGGAAAAGTAGTTTATATACTTGTCAATTAGGGTTGAGAGACTGATTTTCCCGACCTTAGGCCGACTTAGAAATAATATTTTCCAATTTGCAAACTTAAAGACCCGATGCCCAACAAGAGACCGGGCCCAAAATAGGGCTAGGGACCAGGGCGTTGGGCGCCATGGTCCCACCTCCCGGGGCAGTAGGGTGCAAGGAGGGATCAGGCCAAGGTGCAGAAAAATGCAGTTTTTGGTGTCACAAGCAGGTTTCGGGGTCTCCATTCAGGTTCAACGTTGCGTCGCCATCGTGAAGACCCAAATGCAGTCGAAATTGCAAGTGTTGCAATTTTAGGACGCTACAAGTCTATGGGTCAAGTGCATATCAGCTCTCAACACCAGATGGAGAACCTTTGGAAGATCCAATCAACAACATGCACCTTCGTAGGTTTTACACATAGCTCTTTAGAATATCCTAATTCAAAAATACAAAAAAAAAACTCATAAAAAAAAATCATTACTCGGTGAAAACCTGGCAAACAGGTGCCCTGTGACATAAATTTTTTTAAAAAAAATTTGAAAAAAGTAAAGAGAAATAAATTCGTCCAATGGTGAAAACCACTTCAGTGGAGCCCTGGGCAAGTACCATGGTGAAAACTGAGTTATCGACACCATTTGTAGAGACATTGCTCCTCCCTCCTTCAGGATTCAATCCCATCCTTTCACTTTTGCACACACTCACAGCCTATCCATCCATAATAAAATTACCGATTCCCATCATGGCTTGTTATTGATCTACCTAAGATTGGTTAGCCATTCATAATAACCCTTCCATTTTAACCCTTTCCTTCCATAATAAATTAGGTCCAATCTGCAATTGGGGCAAAATCCTAAGTCTAGTGGTGGAAGTGGTATCTTGAGCATCGCATGTTCTGAGGAGCGTCATCTTTTCATTCCACCTTCTTTTCGCGCACACTCTGTAATAAAAGAAGTCATTTGCATCGCCAATCTGCAATAAAGTTCCATTCTTCTTCATAATAAAGTATCAATTTCATAGATTCAGTCAGTTTTAGATGAGACACAAGCAACAGTGGGCTTTCAACAAATCAAATCTTTCACCAAACTTTTGCAACAACATTATTTTTCAGTATAATCGGTCCTTTATTAGGATAACAACATTGTGACCAAATCAAAAATGTTAGCATATGTGGCAAGAAACACAAATAACTTGAATATTTCATTGTGTGTCGGTGTGAAGTCTTGGTTATCTTTTGGTGACATGTCTTTTAGCTTTTATGGGATGTCTCTGACTAGACATTATATCTCCAGGATGTCTTTGACTAGAAAGGTGAGGATGGGATATGTTCACTTATTATTTTGTTATCTGTGGATTGTCTCTCGGTAATGCTATGACTTGTCCAGGGATATGAGGACGCTGCGAGTCTAGTATGCACTGGGGCATCCTTGTTTGCGACTGTCTGATCTCCATGCAAACGGGTACAATGACTTTCTGGGTCGAACCTATTCCTCGATTGTCATAACCTATTTGTCATAATAAAGCTCAATGATGATAAAACACAAGAAGAACTTTCACTTCCATATCTTCTACCTTCCATCCCTCTTTCGTGATTGACCTGCATCATCCTTCCTTGAGTCCATGTAGCCCGCTATCACATGACTGAGTATAATGACATGCAAAAAATATCTATATTTCATGTAGTTTCCACTTGCATCATCACATGATACCATATCTCATTTCATACATACATATAGATATCACAATCACATCACATCTTGCATGTATCATTGACTAGTATCTTCATCTTCATATAAAACATAAAAGAACAAAAATATATTGCATTTCATCATGTACATATTTGCATCCATATCACAAGTATCATAACATCGTCATAAAGCATATAGAAACATAAACACATATAACACATGCATATAGTTGCCGCAAGGATGGATCATCTCATCTCATATATATCAAAATAATAAAGTGTCATGATACAATGATGTCAAAATTTCATATGGCTACAAAATCACCCAAAGGTGTCTACATCATCATACAAAAACTGATACAAAATGGGATCCAAGAGAGCTATGATCGAATCTAAGCTCCCGAAGGACCAACCCCTGGATCATCTCATATGTCCCCTCTTGTAGACCCTGTGGGACCATCTTTTCACCAAAAGTAGTTAACAATCTTATTTTTGCCCAAATCTCAGGCATAATGTATCTCAATCCCATCACCTTGATCGTGGCGTGGTCCTTGACAGACAAATCTGTTTGTAACTGTTGTGTCATAGGAAATCGCTCTCTAGACTCGATCTAGGGTAAGTACTCCTACATCCAACCAAATCAATCGTGTCAATCCTAGTGGTACTCATGTTCATCACATAGTGTTGCTTATCTTATCCTATCCTAGCATAGTGGTACCTATGTCCATCACATGGTGTCGCCCACCAGGCTCTATCCTAGAGCTTATGTCTATCACATGGTGCTGCATCCTAGTGTATATGTTTGTCACCTTGCACTATATCCTATTTTGCTAGAGCACTTGCTGGATTTTATCAATTCGATGACTTATCCTACACTTAGCTTAGCAAACCTACCTATTTTAGGGCACCTATTGAGTGAATCCTCTCAGCAACTTATCCAATTGGCAATGCATGTTTATCACAAAATTATCAAATCTAGCCTTGTTTTTCAGTTGTCTTCCCTAGGGCACCAGTTGGGTGAATCCTCTCAGCAACTTATCCAATTGATAGTGTATGTTTATCACAAAACTATCAGTTTTGGCCTTTTAAGACATATACATGATTTTGTTGATTCCTCTCAGAGTCAATCTTTTCCTGCGTGACATTGTCACCCTATCTTGTCAATCCTTTCTAGACTTTATTTCTTATCGAGAGACTGTCTGCAACCCTTTTAGTCATTTTCATCCAATCTCTCAAGGGGGCATATCATTCCCATCATGGGGTAACTTTGTATCAGTTTATCTTATCTTCTTTGAGCCAACGCGGCAAGTTGCATTGTCTCAAAGAGGGGAAAAATGTAGACACCTAAAATTGTTCTGTCTAATTAAATAAATATTTTTATTTATTTAATTATTATATCCTAAGTCTTCTATTAATTAAATAAATATTTATTTAATTCATTCATTCATTTATCATCTTCTAAGGCTTTCCTCTTTTAAATAAATACTTTTATTTATTTAAATTGTCCTTTTTCTAAATTAAATAAATATTTTATTTATTTAATTGATCTCATTTCCTCTATTAATTAAATAAATATTTATTTATTTAATTAATTCATTAGCCTTTTCTACCCATGACACATGACATTCATCTCTTAATTCTTCTCTTATCTACCCCCTTTATCATTTTTATTATTTCTTCTACCTACCCTCTAATCCTAGCCAACCATTTATCTTTATACCTCTTAATCTTATCCCTCCATTTCCTACAATGTCTTATATATAAGAGGATACTCTCCTTCATTATTAACCCTAATGAGTACCCTAATCAGCTAATGAGCACACTAATCATGCAATCAAGCCTTTTATCAACCACATTTTCGTTATTTGTTGAGCCCTTGTGCACACATAAATCCGAGAGCAAATATATCAAGCAAGATCAATGGAGATAGGAAGACAATGGAGATTGAAACCCTACTAGACATGTGAATGGTAATATCGCTTTATTTTGTTGATTTACATGATCTTAGGCATCTCTATTGGTATTGGTGAATGTTTCATTGTAAGACTTAGATTATTTGTGGTTGAATCTTTATGGTTTTACAATAGTTTGTCATCACTTTTCACCATATACACATTGCAACAACATCTTGTTGTACTTAGGTTACGTGGATGAAACAAATTCTTAAATATATCAAAGTGGTATATGATGAAGTTATTCTTATTATGTGTGATAATACTAGTGTTATAATTATTTCAAGGAATCCAGTAATGCATTTAAGAACTAAACATATCTCAATCCGTTATCATTTCTTAAGGGAGAAGGTTGTATAAAAGGAAGTCAAATTGGTCTACAAAAGAATAGGTTGCAGACATTTTAAATAAGGAATTGGCTAAGGATACCTTTGAGTATCTCGGACATAAACTAGGGGTTATTGCCCCTCCTTTTTTAAACTATATGTATTGTAATGGTGCATCTTTCTAGGGAGAGATTCAAAGATTATCTTTTTTTTTTATCTCCCAGATTGATGTTGTTGCTACTCTTAGGGAAGTAGTGGAGTATGTTTTGTTTTTTCCCTTTGTCTTTGATGTCAAAGGGGGAGATAACTTGTTGATAGGAGAGAAATGATTTGATGTGCTCAAGTGTTGCCATCGATGACAAAGGGGGATATTGTTGGAAATATGAGTTTGTATGGTTATCATTAATGTCAAAATTAGTTGTCTATATAGATTATGGTACGGGTATGTTCATATTGTTGTAGTTGAGTATGATATTTTGGCATTGGTTGTGGCATTTTGGTTCTAGTTTGCAGAAACTTGTTTCTATTCTCTGACAGTAAGAGTGTATGTTAGACAGGTCTGCAAAGTCTTTAGTGGCCTCAAAATATGTTGTAGTCAGTGTTGCGGTTTAGTGGACATGATTTTGTGGCTTCTATAGTATTCTCAGTCTGCTTTTCTAGTGAACTTTTTGTTTTGCAAGTGAGTTGAGTGGATTTGTGTTTGGAATATTCAACTATCTTTTGGTTTAGTGTGTCTGAATAGATTATCTTGATTGGATCACGTTCTTTGGTTCACATATGCATTGGAGAATGATTTATAATATTTTAATGGGTGTCACCATTGTGTGTGAAGATTTGTGTGACATAATTTGCATTAGAAGATGCCTTTTGACCAACTTTTTGATGAGTTTTGTTGCCTATCTACATGTTACATTTTATGGTGACTTTGGAGGATGTGTTAGCATGTGTGAATTGTTGGATTCATCTTGGAAGAATGTGTTATGATGCATTTGGGTCCCCTCCTTCTCCTCGAGTGGATTGCTTTGAGTATTTTTGGTCTAGGTGGCTTATTTTGTGCAATATTATTTATTCTGATTGTGGCCAACCCTAAATTAGGTTTATGATGATCTATCTTATATTTAAGGAGTTGAGTTGTAAGAGTTGAGTGTGGAATATGTGTGAATTGATAAGAAGTTCATTTGAATGATATACGAGCAAATTTAGAAGTGTAGGTGTGCAGAAGTCAGTAAAGAGATTTGAAGGTGATATTTTATGTGAGACAATGCTAGTGGTCAAAGATGTTTGCCATGATACTGGTCACTTTATACTAATTTTCAAGAATAATTTCATGTTTAGAAGATCCTTCTCATATTGGTTATGTTATTTCTTCTATTGTTGAATGACAGTGGGTCCTTTAGCAATATTTTGTATCTTGCCCTGAAGCAGTGTGCCTCAACTATGGAAGTCCATGTATCTTGCCCTAAGGTAGTGTGCCTTAGCTTTGCAAGTCCTCCAGGTGTTATTTCTCCTTCGTACTAAGCCTAAAACATTGTAATAATTTATATTCATATTATGAATTTGATTCTCACCATGGTTTTTTCTAGTTTGGGTTTTCCATGTAAATTTGGTGTTCATGTGTTAATGGTTGATGTGTTTTTAGTATTGTTGTTCAATGGTTAGACTTTGTTTATAATTAATTTGTTTTGAAGTCCCAAACTAAACCCCCTTTCCTCCCCCCATCCCCCTCTTAGTCTTTCCTTGGGTTCAATACCTCTTTGGGTGGAGTTTTAGATTTCCCCTACCACAAAGAAAGGCATATCTCTTGTTTGTTATAATTTAATTTTCTTTGCAACCTTAAAATTTTATACTGGATTTCCCACTATAAAGCTTTGTGATTTATTGATGTAGATCATAAATCCTTACATTGGTGGAGTTAGTGTTCAATCAAGATTACCATCTAAGGCACATTTTCCATGTGACATCACCACCCAAATTGTGTGTCAATAGTCACTGAAATTTTCGTCGACTTTGGAAATTTTCGATAATCTCTAGAAGTAAGTTATGGATGAACTATAGTCTAACTTTAGCATTGAGACTTGAGAAGTGTATTCTTGGAAGCCTTGTTCTTTATTTTCCTTATTCCAATATGTCATTTGGACGAAGTTCTATAGGATTCATTATCCATTTTCCAACCTAGTTCTCACACTCAATTCTTCATAACTATAATATCTTTGGTTTCTTGCTCAAGCTATCAATATTTAAGAACTTGATTCATATTTGTTTTCCATTCCAAATTTAGGAATAAATTATAATTTTTATTAGTAGATAAACTAGGCCAACAATTGGTGAGTTGACAATTTGATATGACCAATTTTTTTTATTTTTTTTATTTTTTGATTAGTAATGGGCCAAAGTCGATAAAGTGTACATACCCTACCCCCTTGTGGGATTTGAACTTGTGACCTCTCTTTCAAGCGCACAAGTTCTCCACCACTAACTCAGGTTGTACAATTACCAAAAATTGGTTTATTTAACAAGAATGACATGGTTTATTAACTTTGATTTGATTGATGATAATTTTTACAAGGCACCAACAATTGGCTCTTTCTAGGGACCATGTGATAAAATAGCATAAGAGAACTTTGATTTTTTAAGAAAATAAGTGAGGATTAGTTTATTGGTGGGTAACATAATTGAGCTTACACATTTATTGGAATTATAATCTAACACATTTATTAGAATTATTTTATGTATGGTTAATTTGATGTGGACCCAGACCTATGGTTATCTATGTTTCCTTGATGTGTCTTACGTTTCTTTGACCATATCTTTGTATTTTCCCTCTATAGCACGATTTTGAAAGTCAATAGAGTGGAAGGCAAAGAGAGTAACACACATTCATCAAGTTGCACATTTGTATAGTATGGACCATGTCAGTTATTGTGTTTTAATGTTTCACAATACGTCCTACTAACATACAAGTGATAGCATTTAAATATTCATGACTTTTTCCCTCACAATTATGATGTCTAATTGATCTAAACACCTAAATGATTATTTTACAATTTCAAAAAATATTTTGCAAAAATAAAGGAAATGACTATTATTTTTGAATGGTCCTCCTCTTACGTAGGTGACCTAAAGATTTGAATTAACTCTCGTTATTAATATTTCTTCAATTTATATTACATTTTGTAAACAAGTTGATTGGTTTCCAAAATTCATATTATTTTATTTTAAAATCAATTGTTATATTTCTCTACATGACATTGTAGAATATAACAATATACTTAAATTGCCTACTAAAATAACTATGAAATGAAAGCAATAAAGTTATATATGACAAACAACATTATATTTAATAGTGGAGCATATGAATTTGTAAATAATTTTAAAGAAAACTATTGTGTTGGATTTTCTATTAATTTCATGCCTAATGTAATTCATCACTATAATCTACAAAAACAACTTTAATAAATTTGGAAAAGCATTCATGAATTGAGTTTGTTCGAATCACGTGACCAAGTATTAGTGTGCAACTTCTCATTATTTATAGTGAATTCAAATGAATGTCTTAATACAATCTAAACAAAACAATAGATGGGAAAGAGAAAGAAAGACATCGATAGCTCGAATGACAAACTTTTCTAGTTTACAATTAATAAAATATGATCAAAATAACAAAAATCCCAAAGAGAAAAAAAAATGTTGGTACCTCCAAAAAGATGTTGAGGATGCTTGTTGGAATGTTTTAAGGATATTAATATTTTCAATGTAGGATAGTTCATGCAACAATACATGGAAGGAAAAGGCAATTTAAAGGACAATCACCAATATAGTTTTAAATAATTATCAAAAGGTTAAAAATAATAATAATTTTTTTTTTAACATGAACAAAACCATCAACAAGTATTAAATAAAATTATCTTTAAAGTATGTATGTTTGAGTTAAACTATGCTATAGCAATTGAAAATAATGAGATATTCAAAAGTCTAAGCTATATGTGCCTTGAAATCAAAATAATTTAAGACAATGAGTTAAATTTGTTCTCAAATCTAAATAATTACAAGCCTTGATTGATTTTATCCCAAAACTAAAATATCTATACATCTAATTTGTTCTCATGTAGAGAATGAACAAGAGGTTCAGAGTGTTCCCTCGCAACAATCGAAGAAGGATCATCTTCATCAAAGAGAGGATGAATATCATCAATGATGTCTCCCAACTATGCAATGTAGGATTCCACAAACAAACCTACAATGTCTATAAAGAAGTCATCCCAATGAACTAAAGCTGGAAGACAAGATATATCCTATTGCGCTGAATCATAAGAAGGCAAAACTGTCACATCATCTGCATCAATGGGTGCAATAGGCGATGTGATATCAATGGGAGGAGATGAAATGCAAGGCTCAAGAATGGGGTCACATGTGAGAATCCCCAAGTTCAAGTACCCAAAGTTCTCCTCAAAATATGAATCATCACAAGAAGTATGATCATCATATGTAAAATAATCCTCATCAATAGGAAAAAAATCTGAAAAGGAATATAACTAAGATGCATGATCCACCACCCGAGGTTCAAGGATGGCTCTACTCTCCAAGTCTCTAATGATAACCGACTCAGGTGTGAACTCCACAATTTTCTTTGATGCCCCATGTGTGATTTGATAGTTGGAAAGAAGATTGTTTGTCAAATGGGGTACACACAACACATCATTGAAGGAGTTATCCCTGATGGCAATAGATCCTTTACCAATCACATTAATGTATGTATGATTGCCCATCAAAATTTGCGGCATGGTGCAAGGCTCAAATGTAGAAAACATAGATTGCATAGATACCATATGATGAGAAGCCCCTAAATCTAGAAGCCATCTCCCTGAATCATAACTTGTAGTAGCACGCAAAGCTTGTCCTTTTCTTGTCCCAAAAGAGTGAGTCTTCCCACTTGTTGCTGCCATAAATGCTTGTCCTTTCCCTTTTGATTGTGAGGAAGTGGAAGGTGACGAATCCTCCTTCTTGTAGGCATTAGGCAAATCGGTGTTGTGCTTTTTGAGGATATGAAGGAGCTCATCAATCTTCTTAGAATGACAACGACGCTTCTCATGACCAACCTTTTTACAATAGGCACAAGTAGGTCTCTCCTTCTTTGGGGAATTGTCCTTCTTGGAAGAGGATGAATCTCCTTGTTGTGAAGAAGGTGGTGCTTTTTCCTTAGGCTTTGATTTCCCTTTCTTCTTGTTTGAGTTGTCCTTTCCTTGATTTCCCTTGTTCCCTCGAGTTGCCACATATGCTTGAGACTTAGAAGTCTTAAGAATGTCCATGCTTATCAACTTAGTTTGTTCCATCATCAACATGTCGGTGAAAGCATCAAATGTAGGCATTGTGTAGCTTGAACCCATTGTCATCCTATGGGTTTGGATACTAGAAACAAATATTTTATATTATTGTGGAAGCTTGCCCATCAAATTGAAGATCAATTGACTATCATTCTTATCAATGCCACAATCCTTGAGTTGTGCCCTCAACTCTTTTGCCTTAGTGACATAATCTTATATTGTATCAAAGTTCTTGGGATCTAACATAGCGAGATCACTATCAATTTGATATCCCCTAATCTCATCAACTGGACGATAGAAGTCTTGAAACTTTTGCCAAGCATCCTTAATTAAAGTACATTTCTTAATATGAAAGATGAGATCTTTTGATACATACTTTCTTAAGGTACCAATTGCCATGATGTTTGTGCGAGCCAATCCAAGTGACCATTGGGATCAACCTTAGGATCAACATGAGCAACGATAGTTCCATCAATGTAATGAGTTAATCCTTTTTCCATTAGTTTACTCCATGCATCAATTTTCCAAGTAGCATAATTATGTGGAGTTAAGAGAGAAAACTTAGAAGAACCCACATCAGCAAAAAGGAAAGAACACAAGAGAAGAACAGCACAAGAGCGCCTCCCCCTCCGCACCCCCCCCCCCCACCCCCCAATCCACTCAATCAAAGTACCCCCTCCAAAAAGATGATTTTGGCACTTTAGATGTAGTGCGTATATAATAGGCCACTTGCAAACAATGACAAAGTGAACTTCTAGTTTTGTTTTACAACTGCCCCAATAGGCTTAGAACTACAATGCAAAAGACCAAAAGTGTAGATCTATGCAATACAAGTGCCAAATTGGCCAAAAAAGACCATATGATGAAACTGCAATTTCCACTCAAAATCATTGCAAACTGATAGCAGATTATGAAAGTAGACAAAAAATCATCCACTTTAAAAAAAATGGCACCTAAAAAGGAGTTTGTATTAGCCCAAACGAAGTCCAGAAGTTGCAAAAACGAGGATTGGACAGGTACAGTCACCAAAAACTGAATTTTTTGAAAAATCTGTCCACCCAAATTAGAATATAACACCACCATGTGAAAGTACACGAAAAATGAGCCAATTTGAAAAAAATTGCACTAAAAAAGGAGCCAAAACAAGCAAGATGTGGGCCTTCAAAGTTGGGCCAAAAATTAAAACTGCTCAATGGAGAGGGGTTGATAATTTTTTTTTTTTAAATGATGACGTAAGTAAAACACTTGATTAAATTTGATGGTCGTATGGCCATCACCAAAACTCCACCTTCCTGCCTGTGTTGACGTCTGTACAGTATAGATTGCTGACGTGGCAAAACCAACTCCTAACACGTGTCATACTGAATGTGATGTGGCCAGTGACTAGGATGTTGATGTGGATGTACACGTGGCGGATGATGTGGCCACATGGGTAAATCAAAACTAACCATGTGTCTCCCGGGTATGAGTTGATTGTGATTTTCGTACGATGAGGCGACTAATCAGAGATCGCCATATGTCAATCTGTATGACGACTGTGCATTGTGTGGTGGTACAAACAATTGTGTGGAAGAATGATGTGGCACTGGTCAGACGCTTAGGTGGCATCGTGTCAACACCCGCGTGGCAGGGGCAGGTTTGCATTGCACTCTGCTAAGCAATCTGGACTGATAGCAGGGCCCCAAGTGTATAATGAGTTGCTACTCTTTGCAAATCATGAGGCGCCACATGGCGCAATTGTTGGAGTCCGTGCAAGGAGCAGAAGCGATTGGTGAGCAGGTAGTTGCCGGGCGGAAGTGCAACCCGAAACAAAGAAAAGGGACGGGCAGTGGCGGGAGGAGCTAAGTGGCAATGTGTGGCAGCAACCAGAAAACTGCTCAAGTGGAGAGGGGGTGGGCTGAGGTGAAGCCTCGAGTTGTCAAAAAGCTGTCGGCTGAAGGCAGCGAGAGACGACGGTCGATAGAAGAGGTTGCTGGGTGGCGACGCTTGGTGGTACGACTTCTGTAGTCAAACCCTGGAGAAAAGCAGGGACAGTATGAAGGGGGTGGGGTCTATAGTACCCCCCCTTGAAAAAACAATAATATGTATATTTATTTTTTTGACTTTTTTTATTTTTAAATAAAACTTACATATATATAAAAACCGCGAAAATACAAAGTAAGAAATTTTTAAAATTTCGCATAAAATACAAAATATATTTTTATTTATTTGAAAAATCATACCGTACCGCCCAAATTGGGCAAAATTTTTCCTTCAAGCCCCAAAATTCACTTTTCACCAAAATAGGTTGAATTTATACTCAAAATTCATGGAAATGACCACCTGAATGTAATGGTGAGGTCAGATCTAGTCTAGGATGCCTTAATAAGATGCTTCTCCTCAGATCTGCCTTTTGACCTCTTTCAAAGATGCAATAAAATCTCTCCAAAGGCTATGCAATGACGCTCCAACTGCTCTGATACCATGTGAGATTATGCTTGAAGCAACCAAGATCAAAGAGACCAAAAGATAGCACAATGACAAGAGAGATAAAATATTTCAAGAATAAGTTGTATTTCTATCAAGACGCAAAAGAGATCAACAGGATCATCATTACATACAATGTATGATAAGTCTGCTTATAAAGGCAAGGCTAAGAGACAAGAGAGCACATAATGAGGACATGTGGCTCAATGAGATGCAAGGGTAGGTAGGAGAAATAGTAAAATATTCCATATGAGGTGGATCACCCACCAAAGGTGGAATGCAACAACAAAATCACACCATAAAAGGTGGAAATTCTCCTACATACACACTCCCAATGTATGCACATCTCCCTAAGTGTCTCATATGCAAACTACAATGTGGTGCATGTACCTAAGTAAAGTGTAATTATATCCAAGACGAATAAATAATTGCATCAACAAAAATAATAGTTGGCTTTAAAAGTTAAGGCTTAAATTCATATGCATTTAATAATGAAGCCAAAATTGACAATGAGGCATTGAAGTAAGAATTAGAAGCATTAAATACCAAATGAAATGAAAGTAGAGAATTATGGATTTTGAATGAAAATAAATGAGTTTATATAAACTTCACCACATTTAGCCACACAGATATGACAACTCAATCATTATACAAACTTAAGCCACTAAGACAAATCACCTAGTCAAACTTGTACAAAAGTGATAAGACCTATATTTTCACCACTTGGTGGTAAAAAATAATAAAATAATAGTTGGTTGTAATAGTTAAGGCCACAATAATATGGTTCTAAAATATATTGATTCATTGTCAATCAAGCTCATGGGAACTTCTTTATGAGAATGAATTTTGCTTGTACTTCTACAATTCAACTCATGTCAATCTTCCAATTTTTTCAATGATATACATGATGCATCTCCTTCAAAAATAAAATTATAATATTTTCAATGTTTACACACACAATTAAAAGGACCACAAACACAAAATATTGATAAAAGCTTCTTGCTTGATAATTTGTCCAACTTATGATTTCAGACATCAACAATCTTCGATAGAGACACTCACATCAACAATTTATTAGTAAATTTTGCCATGGGATTAAAAATTTAAGAAAAACATCATGGCAAAAAGTGTAAATGCATTTCATATATCATGAGATTAAAAAGGCAATATGATAAACTACCCATTTCAACCATTTAGTTGTGACCAAAGAACAACTTTAGTTCTAACATGTCCATTGAAGAGTAGAGGGGACATTCTTTCACTTGCTATGTATTTAGATGACTCATTACAAATAATATATTCAATTACATTGGTCAATTGTATGTTATAAATTACACCTTCCAGGACATATATTAATCATTGTACAAATGCAATGTTTTTTTTTTTTGATTGACATCCTTGATAGAAGAATACAATTTGTGCATAATATTTAGGTAAGTCACTCGCCATGGTTCCAATAAGGCTTTTATGTAGTCATCTAGATCAATTTCAATTGTGCAACTTTTCATTCTAAAAATATTCTATTGTTATCTTTAAATGAAGGCATTGGATTCTATAGCTTTATCTAGCTGATTATTCTAGCTACATATTTAATGGCTCTTAGATGTCTATTGTTCAACTATCACTTATCAAAGCCATGAAAGATAATCTAGGGGATCGTGTGAGTTTTAAGATGGACGATTTATTAGGTAAGCATTTTAGCAGTAAAGAGTTAGCATATGAATCAAACAATGATTAGATAGATTCATTCAAAGTACAAAATTATAATTATATATATATATATATATATATATATATATATATATATATATATATATATATATATATATATATATATATATATATATATATATATATATATATATATACGAATTAAAAAAAAGTAAATTTTCTTTTTTTGAGAATTTGTAATGTTGGAGGGTTGTATTTCTATATGTGCCCAATCAGGTGAATACACTATTTAAATAATTTTTAAAATTTTGTAGGTCTCGTAAATCATGCAAGGAAAATATAAATAATAATGTTAAGGGAAGCAACACATTTTCCTTTTTCAAATGTATAGTTGTAGATGCAACATTTTTGTAAAGCGGAAAATCGCGATCGAACCCTAGTTGTTCTCCCCTCTTCCAACTCCGAGGAGAGAGAAGGGAGGTTTGCTAGGATTCGATGGTTTTCACTTAGGGGAGAGACTTTACATTCAAAAGAGGGGTTGAAACTCATAAGATCCAATCCCACACAATGTAAGATTGGATGCTAAATGAATTTCAAGGGTTAGGAAAGCAAGGCTACCCTCTTTTGTAAAGAATGTTGTTAAGGAAATTAAGCTAAGAATACACAGAAAGTCATAAAGATTCGCTTATAAACTGAGTTCGGGTTATAGGATGAAGCTGCGGACCTGGAATTAGCAGTAGAATGTCGATACGGCGCTGTCCTGCAAATTTGAGCAAAAGTTGTCGGGACGATGGCGCCCGGCGCCACGGTCCTCCGAAAAATCCGCGAAACGAAGGGGGATCTGTTCGTCTCTGCACAAGGATTCCAGATCTTCAATTTCAGCCGCGTACCTGCAACCTACACACAAAAAAGCGAAGACGATTGGGGGGTTAGGGATTAGGGGTTTGCCTTTAGGTCAAACCCCGGTTTTGGAATTAACCAAGAAATGAGCAAGAGCTGTAAATGTAAATGACTGTAAAACAAGTACTAATACCTTGTTCTAAGGATGTTTGTATCCTTATGTGCGAAGGTTTAGATGTTGTATGTTGTATGTTGTAGCATGTAGTATGTGATCTCCTCTTCAATGGTTGAATCCTTGACTTGAATGCAACACTTAGCCTTGAATGGAGACTTGAAATGATCAATTGCTTGAAGGAATGCTTGAATGCTTGAATGCTTGAATGTTTGAGTATAGTTTCCACGCTTTTTCCCTCATTCATCTGTTATCTTTAAATGAGAGAGGAAAATGTAGTTTATATACTTGTCATTTAGGGTTGATAGACTGATTTTCCCGACCTTAGGCCGACCAGGAAAGTTAATTTCCAATTTGCAAACAAAAAGACCCGAGCCCCTTAGGAGACCGGGCCCAAAATAGGACCCAGGGACCAGGGCGCTGGGCGCCATGGTCCTGGGGACCAGGGCGCTGGGCGCTCTGGTCCCACCTCCCGGGACAGCAGGGTGCAAGGAGGTTCAGGCCAGGGTGCTTGAAAAATGCAGTTTTCAGTGTCGTGAGCAAGTTTTGGGGTCTCCATTCAGGTTGCGTGTTGCGTCGCCATCGTGAAGACCGAAATGCAGTCGAAATTGCAAGTGTCGCAATTTTAGGACGCTACAATTTTTTCTTTTCAAAAAGTATTAAGAGAACATGTAGGCATTTAGGTGGGCAACATGGACATACAACATTTATATTGGGTAACAACTACATGCTACACAATTACAATGCCAATTTGCTTCCCTAAATGTAGCCCATGCCATTTGTGGAAATCGTAGCATTATACAATTTAAATAAAATCATATTTAATTCATTTAAGTCATTTTGTCCTTTTATGTCAATATAACTAAATGAGTAGTTTAACTTTTGCTGCACTTGAAGAGAAATTCCAATCGTCACTCTCAATATAGTCGAATGTTATATTGCCAAATTGCTTATGGTGGTCATTACCACAATTTGCCCACAATAGTGATGTAGTGATAATAGCGTGCTGCATGAATGGAGAAAGGGGAAGCAAATTGAGCAAGGTGGTTTTGGTGTGTGGTAGGAGGCGCTAATGGATTTGGCAATAGTAGCAATTGCATAAAGAGAATGTAAAGATATGTTGATGCCCATAAAAGCATTTGGGGTTGCATCTCTATATTGAGTAGCTACTTGTGCTCATGGAAGAGGTCTCCATCACTCCAAGATTGATTAGGCATACTTTTCCTTAACCCTTTATTTCTCCATTCTTTACCTAGGTTGAGCCGGTTGTGGCTCTATTCTTCACATAGTTTGTTGCTATTTATATCAGTTTCATTATTTTATGGAGTACAGATACGTTCAATGGTTTGGGGTGTACGCTTCAGGATTTTGGGTGGGAGACATGGTTCAACTTAGAAAAAGTACGAGAATAAGATTAGGTGTTCCTCCTCAAAGTCAATATATCAATTTTAAAGATCTAAATTCTTTATACGCCAAATGGTTTTTTCTCCTATGAGTATCAATATACATGAGAAAAAAATTGGTAGAGTCTGTAGGAAAGTATTGTGGATTCTTCGAATTCTAATCACTACAATGTCCTTTGAGTAGTCTACTTCAATTATTATATTGTAACTTTTGGGTTTTTTTTCATTGTATTCATTCTATTTGTAGACACATTGGGCGGTGATGTACATATAATGCATTAATGTTTTTACAAGCAGCATATAATGCATTAAAAGAAAATTTGTGGCAATTCAAAGCATATTAGATATTTCTTATGAGTTATTTAATTTGAAGGAACATTTGATATATCTATATGTATGTGTGTGCATGTGCGCTGAGCGATAATCTTCAATACACTTGCTATATGCAAAGAATGCATTATCAACTAAAAATATGACATTTGAACTAATATGACATGTGATATATCCTATCAACTAACTCTATAATGTAGGACTATCAGTAGTAAACAAAATCCACCAAGCATGATACTCTACATTCGTTCGACCAGCATTTGATGTAATTATTTAAATGCATAGATAAGCTTTAGCTTTTCTGCTATAAAGTTTTACATTTAATTGAAAACATTTGTGCTATAAAATTTTACATTTTCTTGAAAACATTTATTCATTTTGTGATAAATTTTTGTAATTTACTACCCAAACTTATTTTTGACGGAAACTCTACACTATATATATGACTAATACAAAACTTAATTATATAAAACCAACTATCCTTAATAAAATTTTAGAGTAATTATAGTGAAAAACACTACCCATTGAACTGATGTTTACCATTCATTTGGAAGAACAAAAAGCTTGGTAATAATTCTCTCCACCTTTACACTTTGAATGATCAAACATCATTATTAAAGAAATGGAAATACAAGAATGTACTGTACCTAGCAAATAATCGAAGGAGCACTCTAGTTGGTGTCAACCGGGCAATTGCACCATAGACGACCCTGAAATTAACAGCAATGGCCTCTCCAATCATGAAAAGCTACTTGGCCATTTGGGTTTCAAAAAGACAGACAAAAGGCCACATCAACGGTGAAAAATATATACTTATTGTTAAATTCTGTTCATCTTAATACACAAGATTGTTGATATTTCTGTATCTTTCTCTAAAGTCAACGTGTGTGCTGGTTAAGTTTGGATCATCTATGGCGGGTCCCCTATGCTTTTGGTACGATATATAGAGAGGGCCAGTCAATCTTCTCATTCCCATCATTTGAGTCAGTTCCTCCAATCCAGGAATCTCTCTCTCTGTGTTTTCTGCAAAAGTTTTTTTTCTTCTTCTGGTTTTTCACTGAAATCATGGCGGCTGTAATGAGGGCCTCTGTATTTGTGTCATGGGTGCTGTTCAGTTCTTATTTCATTGCTTCAGCCATGGCAGGAGTTAGTTTCTCTACCCTGCCCAGAACCCTGGTGCTCACATCAGCCATCAGTAGCCAGGATAAATCAGCCTCCAACGGTAAAAATTTTCTGTTTCTTTTTGTGTTTCTATGTTTTTTTTTGATTTTGTGTGGTAATGATTTGTTTGGCAAAGGATTTTATATCATTTATAAAAAGTTTTTTTGTTACTTGATATGGATATGGGAACATGAGCTTTTAGATTGAAACCTCTTCAACTAAGAGTCAAAGATTGAGAATCCATGTCCGGAACACAATCCTGACCTCTATCTCTTGTATGTTTGAGTTGGTCTAATGATGGAGAAGATGTACTCATGAAAAATAGGCCACAAGTTCAAATCCTGAAGGGATAGGGTATGTATACCTCTTTGTAGTACAATTAGGTGCCTCTCCATGGAGTATGGGTATGTCTAAATTGGCCTATTGATAGACAACTTGTACTCTTGAAATAAAGGTCACAAGTTCAAATCCTTAAGGTAGTAAGTAGGGTATGTATGCCTAGTCTATGGTACAATTAGGTGCCTCTCCATGGAGTATGAGTACACTTGAATCAGCCTATTGATAGAGAACTTATCATCTAGAAAAATAGGTCACAAGTTCAAATCCTCAATTTAGTAGGAAATGTACATCTTGTTTGTAGCACAATTAAGTGCCTCTACATAGAGTATGAGGTAGTTCCATATTACTATAAGCCATCTCTAACCCAAAAACTGATAGCCTCAAATCGTTTTCCACTTCCATTTCCATTTCACTTATGTTTTGTGCATATATTTTGACAGTTGCTAGGGCAGGGGAAGATGACCTGGTGGTCACATGGAGGCTGAACGAGTCCTTGGCAGGAGGGGAGGTGGATTCAAAGTACAAGAGCGTGATAGTGAAGCTGTGCTTTGCCCCTGTGAGTCAAGTTGAGAGAGGGTGGAGGAAAACAAACGATGACCTTAAGAAGGACAAGACCTGCCAATTCAAGATCACAGAGCAGCCCTACTCTTCTAATTCTAACAACACGGTCACATGGACAGTAGAGAAAGATGTGCCGGGGGCTGTTTACTTTGTGAGGGCTTATGCACTGGATGTGTCTGGATCTCAGCTGGCTTATGGTCAAACCACCAATAAAAACAAGACCACCAATTTGTTTGTGGTGGAGCCAATCTCCGGGAGACATGTGTCCCTGGACATTGCCGCCGGCGTGTTCTCTGCCTTCTCTGTTGTCTCACTCTTTGGTTTCTTTGCTGTGGAAAAACTGAGAGCCAAGAAATGATGGAGATATGCCGTAATAAGGCTTCTTCTTTTGTATTTGCAGTAGTATAAGTCTTTTTAAGTTTGTTTGTTGAAGGCTATAAAATACAATTTGGTTGGATAGAAATGTATTCTATAGGTTTTTTTTTATGATCTATGTATGTAATCTGATTTGTATTATTCAATTAAAGTTAAAGTTTTATTATAAGAAAAAGATCACGTTTCAATAATCGAAATATTTTATATGTATTAATAGTTCAATGATAAGAGATTTCCACAATCTATAATATTTTTATCAGTTGTATATATTATCATTATATAATATAATAATTATATTGTAATAAGGGATGAAAATATAGATAATATATATTTTTTAGTCTTTTTTTTCAACTTGAGATACAAGTAAGAGATGAATTAATTAGTTAATTAATTAATATTTATTCAATTAATGACTAGGATAGAATAAAGTCAAATGTAGTTGAGCATGGACAAATCTACATGTTTGCATTTTACCCTCTTTGAAATGGTATCATGACTATAAGAAGCCACATTGTATTACATAAAAATAAAACATAATGGGTACAAAGATATGAGGACTAGTGGCATGATGCCTCTATCACTAGAAGTATGAGGATGGGTCACAAGGAGGGAGTTTGGTATGTCCTCTTGAGATGATACAAAGGCTTGAAGAACACCTTTTCTCTCAAAATGATGGATAGATTAGAGCATGGAAGAATAGAAGGATAGAAAGAGCTATGGATAATGGAGAGATGGATAAAGAGGAAGGATGAATGATTATGGTTATGTTTTAGTGGTGTCAACAACTTGAATTTGATATTGTACTTAACATTATGCACCAAGGTATAAGAAACTAGGGTGATGATGTTTCGAGTATGTGATCAAAAGGTCAATATCCAACATATGCTTTAAGATACCATGATGCCCTTGTTGCAATATAGATCAAACAACATGATAGATGCAAATGATTAAAATACGCACAATCAACAAGCAAGCGTGTACAACAAACCAAATATAAACTAGGATTTTGCCCATAATAAATCTTAGAATTGATTGAGTGATTGATAGATTGATGATGATGAGGATATAAATGTTAATAATAAGAAGAATGCATATCCTATGACTATGTTGCTAAAAATAAGAACAACATAAAGATTGGGAATGATTCATTGGTGTATCCCTATGATGATAATTAGATTGAAGTGGATAAATGGATTGCCAGCTAGCTTGGGATTGAGGTCATTGGATGCTTTTGGATGATGCACTAGTTGCATGATGAACAACATAAATTAGGATTGATTGCATTAGTATGGAGGGGTTTTGGGATGTTTGGATTGGAGGGATATAGAGATGATAAATGAATTGAATGACATGGGATTACATGGAGGATTAGGTATAATTAAATATAGTTGATTGGATGATTAGGGTAATGGAATGGATGAGAATCAATAACAAAGAGAGCCAAGGCTTGGGAAAAGGATGAACGAATCCAAAGGGGTTTCTTAGGTCAGAGATGGAGGATTTAATGGATGGATGGTGATAGGATATAGGAGGATAGTAGATGGAGGATAGGAGGATGGAGCTCTAGGGACTATGTTACAAAACAATAAGATACCCCACACTAGATGTGGTGCAATTAAGGTTTGAAAATGGTAAAGGATTCATGAGATGGGAGGATGATGTACAAGAGGAGTGGATGCTAGAGGAAGTAAGGTTTGCATTTTCTAAAGTATGTGTGGATATTTTACCCCTAGCATTATCAATATGAAAGGTGGAAAAGGAGGGAGATATGACAAAGGATATTGGATGAAGGATATTGGAGGATATGGATAAGATGTGGAAGGTAGGATAGTGTAGATGAAGCTTTCCCCGAGTGTAAAGTTCAAGAGGATGGATGAGTATACATGATCCATGTTTGTTAGGATTTATTCATGGTACTTGCTTAAGGTGCCAAAAGAATAAGTTTTTGCCATTAGATGAATTACTATTTGTCTTTACCTTTTCTTTTTCTCTTTTGAGATTTTTAAAACATGGTATAGATGGAGGGTGAGGATAAGGATGTGAGATAGATGATAGGTGGATGGGGAAGATAGTAGATGATTGATAGAGAGATGGAGGAGGGACTTGACAATTTAGTTCCTATTGATGTTGGTGTTAGAACAACCAACTCTAAGTAAACAAAATATCACTTAATCTCTTGAAAAGGAAGAGATCATATTTTGAAGTTCTTTTATAGTCAAATTTTCATCGTGTTTGGTAGCTAAGTGGTCTATGTGATCAATTCAATAAGGGGCCTTTTTCGATGAATTAAAATCCAAATTTGTATAACTTAGATGCAATTTTAGATTCAATCAATTTAGAGGTCCTAGAAGTAAAGATCCATTTAATGGTGCATCTCATTTAAACCAATTTTATTTCAAATCAATAACCTTTCTTCATGCATACCATAGAATTTAGGTAGATATAAATATTTAACTTGCTCTTGGTAATTTAAAGCTATTTAAGTGGATTAATTTAAAGAAAATACAAAAGGATAGGGTAACAAAATTCACAAACAATAGACAAAAATAGATTTCACTCCGTTTATTAGATTTGAAAGATTAAGAAAAACTATTAATCTAATGCCATGATGATCACCAATCACACAATCATACACACCATAAATACATGAACCGAAGAAAATTTAGAACATAATATTTCTCAAGTTGCATCAAATCAAATCATCAAAGTCATGCAATATTTTGAGATGAGACTCTATGTCAACACAATATCAAATTGTTTATTTTACTAGTTTTCTCAATTTAGACAGACAAAATAAAATATAGGTCATCACCATGATTAGAATACCTTTGACAAAGTAGGTGTAATCCTTTGATAAAATTATAGCAAAATTTTACAAAATGTAGTACAACATTCACCTTGAAAATTTTATCTATTTCTTTTTGTCTTGGTGTTGAAAATGGTTTATAATCCCTCAAAAAAGAATCGAAAAATATATAAATAAGATCACAACCCTCCTTGATTTTGTGGATAGATAAAAATCTTCAACTGGAACTACAACTTAAGCGACTCAAAAAATAAACTAAAACTTACTAGCAATTACAAGGTGGCTGAATATCATTCCAATACCACCTTCAACATATCATCATTTGGCTGATTTTTTGCATGAATTTAAATAAATAAGGAATACATTAAATAAAAATTAAATGCCTAAATCAACCACAAGTTCTAGAAAAATATAAAAAAAAATTGATAACTTTATTCAAGTTGCTTATATCTGGTCTCATGATATTGTAGCTTGATTCTCTAAGAGATATTAGGTTTTTCCATCTTTTCCTGTAACTCATCAAAATTAGTCAACTCCTCTTGAAATTTTTGAATGGGCATTTTATCTTGCATCAACTTATCTATCAAAACGTGGCATAATTTCAACAACTTTTCAAAAGGTAACCTGGGTCTAATGGGTGGGGGTAGGGTCATACGTGACTCAAGTGGCAACATGATCCTAGCTTACATGGCTAACCGTGGGGTTCAAACCTCAAGCTTTGTGGAGGTGGCAGTTGTTTATCATGAAATATTAATCTTTAAAGATAGAGGAAAGAAAAGGAAATGATTACTCTGAGCTAGGAAATGGTGATGAAGAATTCGATCTCTCTACATGCAATCTAGGAGGAGATAGAACCTAGGAAGGTGAAGAGAAAGAAATATATGGAGTCTCCTTTTGCGACATCGAACCCCCTCACCTTTGTTGTCAAGGCTACCTCAGATTTCATTACATTGCCCCTTGGGAAAGATTATAACAAAAAGCTATCTTTTTATGAGAAAGTTAAAGTTTTATACCATGAATGACTAGATGATAATGCCCCCACTCAATAGACCATTCCTTCGTCTCTTTGGTGGGTGGTTGGTTGTTTGGTCTATTTTTGTCCCTCCAGAGTCCATATAGTGGTTGTCCTAGTTGTCTATGAGTTTTTTGCATTTTTTGGTCTTACTCATAGTTTTTTGGTTGGCTGTGCACTCTTCAAGCACCTCAAGTAGGTTCTCTCAAGTGTTTATGTGAAAGGTTTGGGCCTATCCTACTTTAATTAATAAGAACTTATCTATTCTCTTAAGTCACTAGCTTGTACAAGTGGTCATCAAACTCCTCCATTATCTTAATAAGTGATTACCAATAATGTACCCAAATGATCTAATATGAATGCTTTGATCTTACTCATTTCTAGGTTAGCTCAACTTTTTTTGTTGATGCGTTCGTCTTTACATTGATATTGTTGAGCATTCATGTTGGAGATGACACCCCTCATATTTGGCCTCACCAGTCACAATCATTTATCCTTTTTTAAAAGTATAGATTTTCTAATTGAAAGACTCATTCAAATGATATAATAATGAAGCTTCATATGACAACATCATATCACAAAGAAATCAAGCTTATGGTTAATCTTTAGATAGGGTGAGATTGGCTTAGGTAAATAAATATTTAGACTTAATTACCTAAGGTAGAATATAGAAAAGGATGATTAATTGGATAAGATGCCAGAAATAGAATCAAATAATAATACAATAATATTTAATTAGTTTTAGAAAGAAAAGAACATAATTAATCAAATACAAATGATTAGTTATAAAAGAAAGACACATGATGAGTTGAAAGATGTTTAAATTTTAGTTGTCTAAATATACTTTTGTAAATTGTGAAGGAAATACTTAATTCTTAGAAAATATTCTTATGGCACAAAATATGGAGACACACTTACAACATTATATACCAAGTGATGGTGCAAAAAAGAACTCAAACCATTAATTCAATCCAATCATCTCACAAAAAGTTTTAGTAACACATACTAACCATTATAAAAGTGTGATAAAAAATATTAAAAATTTGAATAAGACTATTAGAACTATAATAACTTTCTCATTAGCGTTCTTTTGATTCAACATTTACTTGTAGCAATTCTATATTGTGTTACATATTCTTGACCATAATTGATTTTGATCTATTCATCTTTTTTTCTTTTCTTTGAAAAATATCCAAAGAAAATTGAATTTTTCCTTTTCTAACTTGTTGAGAAGGTATTAAATAAATTTTGGTATTAAATAAATTTTGATATATTTTGAATTATCACCTTTTTGTTTTGTTGAGAGTACCTCCTATGGGATGAATGAAGCTCTTTGTGTTCATTTACATGTACATTTTTCTATGTATTATTGTATTTATGTCACATAAATGTTGAGTTTATATGGTATTAGAAGTTTAAGAAATCATGCAAGTTTGTTTATTGTCAAATATAGTTGAATAATGAAATTCAATAATTTAGTGAAAATAAAATTGAATATAAATAATATGTTGATTTTGATAGAGTTTATTGTACTTTTGTCCAATATTCTTTGAGCACAACTAAATCTACATATGGAATTCTTGTCTTGCCTTATGCTTGACTATCTTCACGCCATGAATTAATTTAAAGATGAAGCCAAATTCATATGAAATATTTTTATTAATAAGGAAAAACATGAAAGCTTGACACTTTTTACCACATTGCCTACCTATTTAGAAAAGCAAAACAATAGAGAAATATTATAAATTTTGATTCAAAAACTTGTAAGTAACTAACTAAGCCAATACATAATTAATATGTAATGTTATTTTAGTTGTTCACAAACAAGAAAAATATTGGCTCAATTCTAAGAATTTAGCACAATTTATTATAATGGATAAAATAAACTTTAAACTTCAAATAATTTTCTTAAATTTGTTTTATATTTTACAAATATTTGTCTACTAAAAAAATCTTTTAATTTGTAAAAATCACAATTTTTAAAATGTTTGAATTAATTTAGATTTTTAAATAAATATCAGACTTTTATCAAATAAAAAATTCTAGAAAATAAAGCTTTTTTTTTCATTGTATTTCTGCATTTTATTTTTTAGCTTGCAATTTATAATAATTATTGATTCTAATGAAAGCTTCCAGACTAGCATTGCAAAGTAATTCTCAGAAACAAAATAAATATATGTATACACCGTTCTTAGCTATGGTTTGATTAAATACATGCATATATCCTCTTTGTGAAACGATGTGCCATGAGCTGCTAATAACATAGTAGAGCATGCGCATGGAAGTAGAGATCAAATAATTCTTTCCGAAGCTCTCATTTTGGCACAGGCAGGGACACATTTTCTGCATATCCTGCAATCACGTCATTCTACGCTACCACATTTTGCGCGCATGTCACTCAGAGCATATCCAACAGTTATAATGGACGTCCTTTCCTGGTTCGAAAGCTCCCATCTTGGCACAGGCTGCGTGAAAACGAGAGCTGCTCAGTTTAGAAACCTATTTGCTGCGGTTGGAAAACTTTGAGGCGGGAGAAAACAGTTTGAAAAATTAAACTTTGGGCGGGAGAAAACAGTTTGAAAAATTAAACTTTGGGCGGGATTAATGGGGTCAGGTTAAGGCGAACCAGATGGGTTTGAGGGGCCCACAACAGCCCTGGAAAGTTAACGGTGATTGTATTACAAACGGAAATGGACAGGAATGACCAATAGGGGCCCACAGCACACCTAAGCAGTCAAAGCTTAGTGTGTGCTGTTTAAGGCTAGCCTATAATATCAAGATATAGGTGTTTTTGGATTCAATTGTGTACAATTTTATTGCATCAATCTTTCGGATCACGCTCTCATGAAGAAATAGTTGTTCACTTATATATTTAGTAGTTAAAAAAATATATTTAATTGGTGGTGTTGTGCAACTTTATTGGTATTCATATTGGGGAAGAGCATCAGTTACCACCCATGTTCCAATTATTGTTCACTCCTTGCTCACCCAAGCACCCAATTACTAACTTTAAAGAAACAAAAATATGATAAGTAAAAGCCCATTAATAAATTTCACATGTTCAAATAACTACCCATTTACTTCCATAGTTAGAATTTTTGGATTTGAGTTGGAGTTATACAACTTTATTGGTACCCATTGCGCAAGACTATTGGAGCATTTGTGCATAAGTATTTGCCATTTTTGAGGTGGTTGTAGTTTACGGTTATTGGGGCACCTTTAAGTAGGTATTAGACGACACTTTGAAATGACCACTTTGTGACCCTTGTGTACATAATGGATCCCACAAAGTGGGTCATTACTACCCAACAGCGAGAACAATAGCTATAAGCAATTAAGTCACATACCAAGAACGAAAAAAAAAATCTATAGATGCACGAAGTTAGCTATAATGACTACTAGTACGCTTCTCCTACTTGAACATTTCTGCATAGATATTAACAAAACATTCATTAAAGGAAATACATATTGGATCACTTATACATTTTTTGTGGATGGTTAACAATACAATAGAGAACATCTATGAGATGTCACTTTGAAATGACCACTTTGCGACTTTTGTGTGCATAACGTATTTATCATAATTACCAAAACAAAAACTATAAGCTCTTAAATGAGATAAACAAATTAAAAAAATCATCAATATCCTTAAGATTGTGAAATTAAGATGTATGGGTACTTTACCCTTCCCTTTGTTAAGCTTTAACATCATGTTTGAAGTATTCTTATCAACTTTAAAAGTTGGCAAGATTTGAAACCTCAAGAAAACATTAAAATCTACCTTTTTTCAAAAAGAACACTGGATGCTTACTTTTTTGAAGTTTAATATGGTAGAATTGATGCTAAAGTATTGATAAAGGACAGACAGTACAAGCCAAATTATAAGATTTGGGGGATTCCATATAGTATATAATAATATCACAACATGTATATTGCATCTAGAATTTGTTCTTTATACCCACATTTTCCCAATGGGGCTGCGAATACATTTTACACTAGGAAGACGATTTTTTAGCTTTTTAATTTTAAAGTCCCCACTAGATAGGAAGGGATACTTTTAGCTAGTCTATTTTTGGATTACTTTATTAGTTCATGTCAAAGGTAGATATTATTGTATCTATGCAATCTAATTTTTTGATTATTTTAATCGATCAGGACAAAGAATTAAGATATTTAGACAAGAAAATTATATTATACATTTAATTTTTTTTTAAATAATAATAAAAATAATATTTATTATATTTTTATTGGTTTGTGTGGATAAAAAAATCAATTTTCCCACACAAAAATATACATAATTATGCATAGAGTATATTATTTATTACCATTGATATCATTGTACATCATATAATTACATCACATGTCAAAAACAAAATATTTGAGTGGCTACGAAAATCAAGGTATTGTGCGCAATTATAATGTCGTACAAGTCATGATGGAAATCTTTGTCGCTCCGTCAAAATCATTTCATTTCCTTTCCTAATGTAACCTTTATCCACGTCATGCAACACAATACCACAAAGGCACGTTATGCAGGACAATATCACAAAGGCAAATAATACCAACGAATAGTTTTTTCTTTAATTATTATTATGAAATGTTTTTTTTAATTAAAAAACTATGCTTGGTAAACTTTTTTAACATGGCCGATGATGTTTGCACAACACGTCCTCCAACTCCACGTGAAACGCTTTTGACCTGGAGCTATGAACCTGTGAGGCCACAAACGAGGGACCTCATCCCAATACTTCACTTGTTCAAACCCGCGAGCACAACAACCCAACAAAGACACAAGACATGCAAGCTCAATGGCCCAGCAAGGATTTGAACCCTCATAAATTTTATTGAATAATGTAATTAACATATAATACTCAAACACGATAAACAATGTTATTTGAAAATTTATTTCTTAATTTTATTTCTATATTTAAACTTGAATCTCACAATAAAGAACGTAACTAAATAGCAGAAATTCCACAACATTCCTTTTTTTTTTGGATCGGCAATGGGCACTTTTTAAGGTGTTGAAACACTATTGCTCTTCAAATCCACGAGAACACCAACCCAACGAAAGTACCAAGCCTACGAGCCTAGTGGCCCAGTGGGGATTTGAACCTTGGTGGTGGTTTAACCAAGCAAGTGTTTTAACCAGTGTACTACATGGGTCACCCCCATGCCACAACATTCCTTACCCCAATAGTGAATGTCTTTAAAAAACACTTGAGAAAAATATCTTCAACTCTTTTTATGCAAATATCTACAATATCACAATATATTTCAAATTATTTTATTACTAACAATAATTCTAGAATTTTGCACGTAAGTGAATCGGTTTCTTATAAAAAGACATCATACCAAATGCTTTTCTGATTTCTACTGTAAACTAACAAAGTATTGGCAGGAACTTGACACTTTGTGTCTAATATCTTCAGCTCTTTTTATGCAAATATCTACAATGTCACAATATATTTCAAATTATTTTATTACTAATAATAATTCTAAATTTTTGCATGTAAGTAAATTGGTTTCCTATAAAAAACATCATACCAAATGCTTTTTTGATTTCTACTCTAAACTAACAACACTATTGATAGGAACTTGACACATTGTATCTTTTGTTTTGAAAATTGAGTCATAGCTCAAAAAAAAAAAACATGATACGTTTGTTTATAATATATTTTTACTTAAAAAATATATGATTTTTTATGGGACATTTAGAATCTATTTGACGTATAAGGTAAATTGAATGATTGAAATCCTTCTCCTGTCATTGCTATTGTTTTCACTCTTTAATAAGTGTGTCTATGTTTTTATGATTCAAGTTGGGGGATGTTAAGGGTGTGACTATTTTCACACACCTTTTTTTCAATACGTGTGTAACACTATTTTATAAATTTGGTTATATAAACAATTTTTTTGGTTAGAGGAAAAAATATTAAAAGGGAGAAAATTTTAATTTCTATTACTTGAAAATAAGAAAGAAAAAGTTCATGTTAGCATAGGCATGTTGTGATGGTTAAGTTGTGGTGTTATTGTTCTTGATACCAAGGTTCAAACCCCCTTGGGGTGCCATTCTTGAATATTTAAATGGGGATCATTGTGTGTTGGTGTGAAGTCTTGGTTTTCTTTTGGTTTTATCTTTTGGTGACATGTCTTTTAGCTTTTATGGGATGTCTCTGACTAGACATTATATCTCCAGGATGTCTTTGACTAGAAAGGTGAGGATGGGATATGTTCACTTATTATTTTGTTGTCTGTGGATTGTCTCTCGGTAATGCTATGACTTGTCCAGGGATATGAGGACACTGCGAGTCTAGTATGCACTGGGGCATCCTTGTTTGCGACTGTCTGATCTCCATGCAAACGGGTACAATGACTTTCTGGGTTGAACCTATACCTCTATTGTCATAACCTATTTGTCATAATAAAGCTCAATGATGATAAAACACAAGAAGATCTTTCACTTCCATATCTTCTACCTTCCATCCCTCTTTCGTGATTGACTTGCATCGTCCTTCCTTGAGTCTATGTAGCCCGCTATCACATGACTGAGTATAATGACATGCAAAAAATATTTGCATTTCATGTAGTTTCCACTTGCATCATCACATGATAGCATATCTCATTTCATACCTACATATAGATATCACAATCACATCACATCTTGCATATATCATTGACTAGTATCTTCATCTTCATATAAAACATAAAAGAACAAAAATATATTGCATTTCATCATGTACATATTTGCATCCATATCACAAGTATCATAACATCATCGTAAAGCATATAGAAACATAAACACATATAACACATGCATATAGTTGCCGCAAGGATGGATCATCTCATCTCATATATATCAAAATAATAAAGTGTCATGATACAATGATGTCAAAATTTCATATGGCTACAAAATCACCCAAAGGTGTCTACATCATCATACAAAAATTGATACAAAATTGGATCCAAGAGAGCTATGATCGAATCTAAGCTCCCGAAGGACCAACCCCTAGATCATCTCATATGTCCCCTCTTGAGACCCTGCGGGACCATCTTTTCACCAAAAGTAGTTAACAATCTTATTTTTGCCCAAATCTCAGGCATAATGTATCTCAATCCCATCACCTTGATCGTATCGTGGTCCTCGACAGACAAATTTGTTTGTAATTGTTGTGTTATAGGAAATCGCTCTCTAGACTCAATCTAGGGTAAGTACTCCTACATCCAATCAAATCAATCGTGTCAATCCTAGTGGTACTCATGTTCATCACATAGTGTTGCTTATCTTATCCTATCCTAGCATAGTGGTACCTATGTCCATCACATGGTGTCACCCATCAGGCTCTATCCTAGTGCTTATGTCTATCACATGGTGTTGCATCCTAGTGTATATGTTTGTCACCTTGCACTATATCCTATTTTGCTAGAGCACTCACCGGATTTTATCAATTCGATGACTTATCCTACACTTAGCTTAGAAAACCTACCTATTTTAGGGCACCTATTGAGTGAATCCTCTCAACAACTTATCCAATTGGCAATGCATGTTTATCACAAAATTGTCAATTCTAGCCTTGTTTTTCAGTTGTCTTCCCTAGGGCACCAGTTGGGTGAATCCTCTCAGCAACTTATCCAATTGATAGCGTATGTTCATCACAAAACTATCAATTTTGGCCTTTTAAGACATATACACGATTCCGTTGATTCCTCTTGAGTCAATCTTTTCTTGCGTGACATTGTCACCCTATCTTGTCAGTCCTTTCTAGCCTTTATTTCTTATCGAGAGATTGTCTGCAACCCTTTTAGTCATTTTCATCCAATCTCTCGAGGGGGCATATCATTCCCATCATGGGGTAACTTTGTATCAGTTTATCTTATCTTCTTTGAGCCAACGTGACAAGTTGCATTGTCTCAAAGAGGGGAAAAATGTAGACACCTAAAATTGTTCTGTCTTATTTATTTAATTATTGTATCCTAAGTCTTTTATTAATTAAATAAATAAATAAATAATTAATTAATTCATTTATCCTCTTCTAAGCCTTTCCTCATTTAAATAAATACTTTTATTTATTTAAATTGTCCTTTTCCTAATTTAAATAAATATTTTATTTATTTAATTGATCTCATTTCCTCTATTAATTAAATAAATCTTTATTTATTTAATTAATTCATTAACCTTTTCTACCCATGACATATGACATTCATCTCTTAATTCTTCTCTTACCTACCCCCTTTATCATTTTTATTATTTCTTCTACCTACCCTCTAATCCTAGCCAACCATTTATCTTTATACCTCTTAATCTTATCCCTCCATTTCCTACAATGTCTTATATATAAGAGGATACTCTCCTTCTTTATTAACGCTAATGAACCCTAATCAGCTAATGAGCACACTGATCATGCAATCAAGCCTTCTATCAACCACATTTTTGTTATTTGTTGAGCCCTTGTGCACACATAAATCCGAGAGCAAATATATCAAGCAAGATCAATGGAGATAGGAAGACAATGGAGATTGAAACCCTACTAGACATGTGAATGGTAATATCGCTTTATTTTGTTGATTTACATGATCTTAGGCATCTCCATTGGTATTGGTGAATGTTTCATTGTAGGACTTAGATTATTTGTGGTTGAATCTTTATGGTTTTACAATAGTTTTGTCATCACTTTTCACCATATACACATTGCAACAACATCTTGTTGTACTTAGGTTACGTGGATGAAACAAATTCTTAAATATATCAAAGTGGTCTATGATGAAGCTATTCTTATTATGCGTGATAATACTAGTGCTATAATTATTTCAAAGAATCCAGTAATGCATTTAAGAACTAAACATATCTCAATCCGTTATCATTTCTTAAGGGAGAAGGTTGTATAAAAGGAAGTCAAATTGGTCTACAAAAGAATAGGTTGCAGACATTTTAAATAAGGAATTGGCTAAGGATACCTTTGACTATCTCAGACATAAACTAGGGGTTATTGCCCCTCCTTTTTAAAACTATATGTATTGTAATGGTGCATCTTTCTAGGGAGAGATTCAAAGATTATCTTTTTTTAAATCTCCCAGATTGATGTTGTTGCTACTCTTAGGGAAGTAGTGGAGTATGTTTTGTTTTTCCCATTGTCTTTGATGTCAAAGGGGGAGATAACTTGTTGATAAGAGAGAAATGATTTGATGTGCTCAAGTGTTGCCATCGATGACAAAAGGGGATATTGTTGGAAATACGAGTTTGTATGGTTATCATTGATGTCAAAATAAGTTGTCTAGATGGATTATGGTACGGGTATGTTCATATTGTTGCAGTTGAGTTTGATATTTTGGCATTGGTTGTGGCATTTTGGTTCTAGTTTGCAGAAACTTGTTTCTATTCTCTGACAGTAAGGGTGTATGTTAGACAGGTCTGCAAAGTCTTCAGTGGCCTCAAAATATGTTGTAGTCAGTGTTGCGGTTTAGTGGACATGATTTTGTGGCTTCTATAGTATTCTCAGTCTGCTTTTCTAGTGAACTTTTTGTTTTGCAAGTGAGTTGAGTGGATTTGTGTTTGGAATATTCAACTATCTTTTGGTTTAGTGTGTCTGAATAGATTATCTTGATTGGATCACGTTCTTTGGTTCACATATGCATTGGAGAATGATTTAGAATATTTTTATGGGTGTCACCATTGTGTGTGAAGATTTGTGTGACATAATTTGCATTAGAAGATGCCTTTTGACCAACTTTTTGATGAGTTTTGTTGCCTATCTACATGTTACATTTTATGGTGACTTTGGAGGATGTGTTAGCATGTGTGAATTGTTGGATTCATCTTGGAAGAATGTGTTATGATGCATTTGGGTCCCCTCCTTCTCCTCGAGTGGATTGCTGTGAGTATTTTTGGTCTAGGTGGCTTATTTTGTGCAATATTATTTATTCTGATTGTGGCCAACCCTCAATTAGGTTTTTGATGATCTATCTTATATTTAAGGAGTTGAGTTGTATGAGTTGAGTGTGGAATATGTGTGAATTGATACGAAGTTCATTTGAATGATATACGAGCAAATTTAGAAGTGTAGGTGTGCGGAAGTCAGTAAAGAGATTTGAAGGTGATATATTATGTGAGACAATGTTAGTGGTCAAAGATGTTTGCCATGATATTGGTCACTTTATACTAATTTTCAAGAATAATTTCATGTTTAGAAGATCCTTCTCATATTGGTTATGTTTTTTCTTCTATTGTTGAATGACAGTGGGTCCTTTAGCAATATTTTGTATCTTGCCCTGAAGCAGTGTGCCTCAACTGTGGAAGTCCATGAATCTTGCCCTAAGGTAGTGTGCCTTAGCTTTGCAAGTCCTCTAGATGTTATTTCTCCTTCGTAGTAAGCCTAAAACATTGTAATAATTTATATTCATATTGTGAATTTGATTCTCACCATGGTTTTTTCTAGTTTTTGTTTTCCATGTAAATATGGTGTTCATGTGTTAATGGTTGATGTGTTTTTAGTATTATTGTTGAATGGTTAGACTTTGTTTATAATTAATTTGTTTTGAAATCTCAAACTAAACCCCCCTTCCTCCCCCCCTCCCCCTTTTAGTATTTCCTTGGGTTCAATACCTCTTTGGGTGGAATTTTAGATTTCCCCTACCACAAAGAAAGGCATATCTCTTGTTTGTTATAATTTAATTTTCTTTGCAACCTTAAAATTTTATACTGGATTTCCCACTATAAAACTTTGTGATTTATTGATGTGGATCATAAATCCTTACATTGGTGGAGTTAGTGTTCAATCAAGATTACCATCTAAGGCACATTTTCCATGTGACATTACCACCCAAATTGTGTGTTAATAGTCACTGAAATTTTCGTCGACTTTGGAAAATTTCCATAATCTCTAGAAGTAACTTTAGCATTGAGACTTGAGAAGTGTATTCTTGGAAGCCTTGTTCTTTATTTTCCTTATTCCAATATGTCATTTGGATGAAGTTCTATAGGATTCATTATCCATTTTCCAACCTAGTTCTCACACTCAATTCTTCATAACTATAATATCTTTGGTTTCCTGCTCAAGCTATCAATATTTAAGAACTTGATTCATATTTGTTTTCCATTCCACATTTAGGAATAAATTATAATTTTTATTAGTAGATAAACTAGGCCAACAATTGGTGAGTTGACAATTTGATATGACCAATTTTTATTTATTTTTGATTGGTAATGGGCCAAAGCCGATAAAGTGTACATACCCTACCCCCTTGTGGGATTTGAACTTGTGACCTCTCTTTCAAGTGCACAAGTTCTCCACCACTAACTCAAGTTGTACAATTACCAAAAATTGGTTTATTTAACAAGAATGACATGGTTTATTAACTTTGATTTGATTGATGATAATTTTTACAAGGCACCAACAATTGGCTCTTTCTAGGGACCATGTGATAAAATAGCATAAGAGAACTTTTATTTTTTAAGAAAATAAGTGAGGATTAGTTTATTGGTGGGTAATATAATTGAGCTTACACATTTATTGGAATTATAATCTAACACATTTATTAGAATTATTTTATGTATGGTTAATTTGATGTGGACCTGGACCTATGATTATCTATGTTTCCTTGATGTGTCTTACATTACTTTGACCATATCTTTGTATTTTCCCTCTATAGCATGATTTTGAAAGTCAATAGAGTGGAAGGCAAAGAGAGTAACACACATTCATCAAGTTGCACATTTGTATAGTATGGATCATGTCAATTATTGTGTTTTAATGTTTCACAATACGTCCTACTAACATACAAGTGATAGCATTTAAATACTCATGACTTTTTCCCTCACATTTATGATGTCTAATTGATCTAAACACCTAAATGATTATTTTACAATTTCAAAAAATATTTTGCAAAAATAAAGGAAATGACTATTATTTTTTAATGGTCCTCCTCTTACGTAGGTGACCTAAAGAATTGAATTAACTCTCGTTATTAATATTTCTTCAATTTATATTACATTTTGTAAACAAGTTGATTGGTTTCCAAAATTCATATTATTTTATTTTAAAATCAATTGTTATATTTCTCTACATGACATTGTAGAATATAACAATATACTTAAATTGCCTACTAAAATAACTATGAAATGAAAGCAATAAAGTTATATATGACAAACAACATTATATTTAATAGTGGAGCATATGAATTTGTAAATAATTTTAAAGAAAACTATTGTGCTGGATTTTCTATTAATTTCATGCCTAATGTAATTCATCACTATAATCTACAAAAACAACTTTAGTAAATTTGGAAAAGCATTCATGAATTGAGTTAGTTCGAATCATGTGATCAAGTATTAGTGTGCAACTTCTCATTATTTATAGTGAATTCAAATGAATGTCTTAATACAATCTAAACAAAACAATAGGTGGGAAAGAGAAAGAAAGATATCGATAGCTCGAATGACAAACTTTTCTAGTTTACTATTAATAAAATATGATCAAAATAACAAACATCCCAAAGAGAAAAAAAAAAATGTTGGTAGCTCCAAAAAGATGGATGTTGAGGATGTTTGTTGGAATGTTTTAAGGATATTAATATTTTCAATGTAGGATAGTTCATACAACAATACATAGAAGGAAAAGGCAATTTAAAGGACAATCACCAATATAGTTTTAAATAATTATCAAAAGGTTAAAAATAATACAAAAAACATTTTTAACTTGAACAAAACCATCAACAAGTATTAAATAAAATTATCTTTAAAGTATGTATGTTTGAGTTAAACTATGCTATAGCAATTGAAAATAATGAGATATTCAAAAGACTAAGCTAAATGTGCCTTGAAATCAAAACAATTTAAGACAATGAGTTAAATTTGTTCTCAAACCTAAATAATTACAAGCCTTGATTGATTTTATCCCAAAACTAAAATATCTATACATCTGAGTTGAAATTTTGCTCATTTAAATAAAATTATACTCCAAACTTAGCTATATTTGCCCCTAAATTTTGTTTTGTATAAAATTATGAATATAAGCTAAAATTATTTTTATGGTAATAAAGCTTGAATACTATAGGGTGGAATGGGCATGCATATTTACAACTCTAAAATTATTGGACAACAAAAATAGTTACAAGTCGAAATCAAAATTATTCCATAGACAAAATATATAAGTGCTCCAATTGAAATTTTCACTATCTCAAAGTGTTTAAGTTGAAATTTACAACTTTAAAACTACTAAGGTTTTCTAAGTAAAATTAACCCCAAAAAAAAAATGTTCACAAACCTCCACTATTTTTTTTCTCTATATAATTATTTTTTATGAGTCCTGACTAAAATTAATGGAGTGAGAACTTAAGTTACCAAAGAAAACATACACAAGTTATTAACCACACAAAATAAAGCGATGTTTGAAAGTATGAGTTAATTTTTCTTGGCCAACAACACAAAGTCTCAAATAAAGTTATCCAAAACACATGAATATTTGAAAATAAAACTATCCATAAAAAAATGACTTACCTGTCTAAGCTAAATTTTCCCCTCAAGTAACAATATCAATGACGTGATGAAAAAAAGTGGATAGAGTTTGCTAAAAGAATATCATGGAAACCTATCAAAGCAAAAAAATGTTTAAGACAAGATGAACCAATATTGATCTCCCTATAGTTATTGCTTCAATCTATTTATAACAAGGTAAAAGTAAATATGAAAATATTGGATTCTTGAGTTGGAGACAGGATTTTTGAAGCATTTTAAATGAAAATATCAAGGTTGTGAGTTAAATTGATAGCCTATTGGAGATCCAATTTGATTCAAAAAATTTCATTTGATATGAATGCATAAATTACAAAGTTATTATAATTTTATCCTTCAATTCTTTATATTTTCTAGCTTGTTTTTTGGCAAAGTTTATTGGATAAAAGATAAATTTAGCAATGCGAGACAAGTTTTTAAGTAAAAACCCACATAAGATATCAAGATTGGGGACATTATAGTAAGACCCACCTTTTCATTACTTGATGGCAAAAACCAATAAGTAAAATTGTGAGATTATTCGTGAAGCAACTAAGATCAAAGAGACCAAAAGATAGCACAATGACAAGAGAGATAAAATATGACAAGAATAAACTATATTCCTATCAAGATGCAAACAAGATCAACTGGATCATCATTACATACAATGTATGATAAGCGTGCTTATAAAGGCAAGGCTAAGAGACAAGAGAGCACACAATGATGACATGTGGCTCAATGAAATACAAGGGTAGGTAGGCGTAGGTAGGAGAAATAGTAAAACATTCCACATGAGGTGGATCACCCACCGAAGGTGGAATTTAACAACAAGATCACACCATAAAAGGTGGAAATTCTCCTACATACACACTTCCAATGTATGCACATCTCCCTAAGTGTCTCATATACAAACTACAATGTGGTGCATGTACCTAAGTAAACTTAAGTAAAGTGTAATTATATCCAAGATGAATAAATAATTACACCAACATCCCCCCTTAAGTGCAACTGAGGGGAATGCACTCAAGTCTACAATGCAACTAAGCAATGCAAGATGGGTCCTGACTACAAGGCCGTGTTAGGTACCCATGTACAAATGCAAATGCAATCTCCGATAAAGCGGGGAAAGAGAGAAAAACCCAATGGGAAAAAACCCTCCCCCAAAAGAGAGATGAAAACTATACAAAGAACTCTAAAAAAAGAATGTGAAGGACAAAACCCCATGTGAGGAAACCCCCCCCCCCATATGAGAGAAGAAGAAGAAGAGAGACTAAGTGGCCCCCACTCAATGTAGAATCTGCACCAATGGTAGAAACTCAAAACTGAATGAAGAAACTGCTCCATGAACGTCGAACAACGTTCCTCCCCTTAGGAAGAAACAAAACCAAAGGTGAATCCATGAAGTCTCCCCAATCACGAAGGGAAGATGTAGGAAAAAAACTCATGATGTATGAAGTCTTTGAAAATTGATCAAGTGTCCCCATGTCGATGTTGAAAGTTACCCCCTCCAAAGGTGGCGAATTGCTCCACACTGCTGCAAAACACACTCCAAGATCTAGTGGAGATGAATGTAGAACAATTTCCAAAGACTCACATGTCTCCTCTAAAGATAAAGAGACCTCCTCCAACTGTTGTATATAAGTATCCACAATCATGTCAACCTCTAAAGAATGATCATGTAGAGAATGAACAAGAGGTTCAGAGTGTTCCCTCGCAACAATCAAAGAAGGATCATCTTCATCAAAGAGAGGATGAATATCATCAATGATGTCTCCCAAATATGCAATGTAGGATTCCACAAACAAACCTGCAATGTCTGTCAAGTAGTTATCCCAATGAACTAAAGATGGAAGACAAGATATATCCTATTGCATTGAATCATAAGAAGGCAAAACTGTCACATCATCTGCATCATCGGGTACAATAGGCGATGTGATATCAATAGGAGGAGATGAAATGCAAGGCTCAAGAACAGGGTCACATGTGAGAATCCCCAAGTTCAAGTACCCAAAGTTCTCCTCAAAATATGATCATCACAAGAAGTATGATCATCATATGTAAAATAATCCTCATCAATAGGAAAAAAATCTGAAAAGGAATATAACTAAGATGCATGATCCACCACCCGAGGTTCAAGGATGGCTCTACTCTCCAAGTCTCTAATGATAACCGACTCAGGTGTGAACTCCACAATTTTCTTTGATGCCCCATGTGTGATTTGATAGGTGGAAAGAAGATTGTTTGTCAAATGGGGTACACACAACACATCATTGAAGGAGTTATCCCTGATGGCAATAGATCCTTTACCAATCACATTAATTTATGTATGATTGCCCATCAAAATCTGCGGCATGGTGCAAGGCTCAAATGTAGAAAACATAGATTGCGAAGATACCATATGATGAGAAGCCCCTAAATCTAGAAGCCATCTCCCTGAATCATAACTTGTAGTAGCACATAAAGCTTGTCCTTTTCTTGTCCCAAAAGTGTGAGTCTTCCCACTTGTTGCTGCCATAAATGCGTGTCCTTTCCCTTTTGATTGTGAGGAAGTGGAAGGTGACGAATCCTCCTTCTTGTAGGCATTAGGCAAATCGGTGTTGTGCTTTTTGAGGATATGAAGGAGCTCATCAATCTTCTTAGAATGACAACGACACTTCTCATGACCAACCTTTTTACAATAGGCACAAGTAGGTCTCTCCTTCTTTGGGGAATTGTCCTTCTTGGAAGAGGATGAATCTCCTTGTTGTGAAGAAGGTGGTGCTTTTTCCTTAGGCTTTGATTTCCCTTTCTTCTTGTTTGAGTTGTCCTTTCCTTGATTTCCCTTGTTCCCTCGAGTTGCCACATATGCTTGAGACTTAGAAGTCTTAAGAATGTCCATGCTTATCAACTTAGTTTGTTCCATCATCAACATGTCGGTGAAAGCATCAAATGTAGGCATTGTGTAGCTTGAACCCATTGTCATCCTATGGGTTTGGATACTAGAAACAAATATTTTATATTCTTGTGGAAGCTTGCCCATCAAATTGAAGATCAATTGAGTATCATTCTTATCAATGCAACAATCCTTGAGTTGTGCCCTCAACTCTTTTGCCTTAGTGACATAATCTTATATTGTATCAAATTTCTTGGGATCTAACATAGTGAGATCACTATCAATTTGATATCCCCTAATCTCATCAACTCGACGATAGAAGTCTTGAAACTTTTGCCAAGTATCCTTAATTAAAGTACATTTCTTAATATGAAAGATGAGATCTTTTGATACATACTTTCTTAAGGTACCAATTGCCATGATGTTTGTGTGAGCCAATCCAAGTGACCATTGGGATCAACCTTAGGATCAACATGAGCAACAATAGTTCCATCAATGTAATGAGTTAATCCTTTTTCCATTAGTTTACTCCATGCATCAATTTTCCAAGTAGCATAATTATGTGGAGTTAAGAGAGGAAACTTAGAAGAACCCATATCAGCAAAAAGGAAAGAACACAAGAGAAAAAGAGCACAAGAGCCCTCCCCCTCCCCCCCCAATCCACTCAATCAAAGTACCCCCTCCAAAAAGATTATTTTGGCACTTTAGATGTAGTGCGTATACAATAGGCCACTTGCAAACAACGACAAAGTGAACTTCTAATTTTGTTTTACAACTACCCCAATAGGCTTAGAACTACAATGCAAAATACCAAAAGTGTAGATCTATGCAATACAAGTGCCAAATTGGCCAAAAAAGACCATATGATGAAACTGCAATTTCCACTCAAAATCATTGCAAACTGATAGCATATTATGAAAGTAGACAAAAAATCATGCACTTTGAAAAAAATGGCACCTAAAAAGGAGTTTGTATGAGCCCAAACGGAGTCCAGAAGTTGCAAAAATGAGGATTGGACAGGTACAGTCACCAAAAACTAAATTTTCTGAAAAATCTATCCACCCAAATCAGAAAATAACACCACCATGTGCAAGTACACAAAAAATGAGCCCATTTCAAAAAAATTGCACTAAAAAAGGAGCCAAAACAAGCAAGATGTGGGCCTTCAAAGTTGGGGCAAAAATTAAAACTACTCAACGGAGAGGGGTTGATAATTTTTTATAAAAATGATGACGTGAGAAAAACACTCGATTAAATTTGATGGTCGTATGGCTATCGCCAAAACTCCACCTTCCTGCCTGCGTTGACGTCCGTACAGTATAGATTGATGACATGGCAAAACTGACTCCTGACATGTGTCATACTGAATGTGATGTGGCCAATGACTGGGATGTTGATGTGGATGTACACGTGGTGGATGATGTGGCCGCATGGGTAAATCAAAACTAACCACGTGTCTCCCGGGTATGAGTTGATTGTGATTTTCGTACGATGAGGCGACTAATTAGAGATCGCCATGTGTCAGTTTGTATGATGACTGTGTGTTGTGTGGTGGTACAAACAGTTGCGTGGCAAAATGATGTGGCACTAGTCAGATGCTTAGGTGGCACCATGTCAATACCCACGTGGCAGGTGCAGGTTTGCGTTGCACTCTGCTGAGCAATCTGGACTGATAGCAGGGCCCCAAGTGTACAATGAGTTGCCGCTCTCTGCAAATCATGAGGCACCACATGGCGCAATTGGTGGAGTCTGTGCAAGGAGCACAAGTGACTGGTGAGCAGGTAGTTGCCGGGCAGAAGTGCAATCGGGAACAAAGAAAAGGGACAGGCAGTGGCGAGAGGAGCTAAGTGGCAATGTGTGGCAGTAGCTAGAAAACTGCTTAGGTGGAGAGGGGGCGGGCTGAGGTGAAGCCTCGAGTTGTCAAAAAGCTGTCGGCTGAAGGTAGCAAGAGACGGCGGCTAATAGAAGAGGTTGTTGGGTGGCGACACTTGGTGGTACGACTTTTGTAGTCAAACCCTGGAGAAAAGCAGGGACAGTATGAAGGGGGTGGGGTCTATAGTACCCCCCCTTGAAAAAACAATAATATGTATATTTATTTTTTTGACATTTTTTTTATTTTTAAGTAAAACTTACATATATATAAAAACTGCGAAAATACAAAGTACGAAATTTTTAAAATTTCGCAAAAAATACAAAATATATTTTTATTTATTTGAAAAATCGTACCGTACCGCCCAAATTGGGCAAAATTTTTCCTTCAAGCTCCGAAATTCACTTTTCACCAAAATAGGCTAAATTTATACTCAAAATTCATGGAAATGACCACCCGGATGTAATGGTTTGGTCAGATCTAGTCTAGGATGCCTTAATAAGATGCTTCTCCTCAGATCTGCCTTTTGACCTCTTTCAAAGATGTAATAAAATCTCTCCAAAGGCTATGCAATGACGCTCCAACCGCTCTGATACCATGTGAGATTATGCTTGAAGCAACCAAGATCAAAGAGACCAAAACATAGCACAATGACAAGAGAGATAAAATATTCCAAGAATAAGCTGTATTTCTATCAAGATGCAAAAGAGATCAACTGGATCATTATTACATACAATGTATGATAAGTCTGCTTATAAAGGCAAGGCTAAGAGACAAGAGAGCACACAATGAGGACATGTGGCTCAATGAGATGCAAGGGTATGTAGGGGTGGGTAGGAGAAATAGTAAAATATTCCACATGAGGTGGATCACCCACCGAAGGTGGAATGCAACAACAAAATCACACCATAAAAGGTGGAAATTCTCCTACATACACACTCCCAATGTATGCACATCTCCCTAAGTGTCTCATATGCAAACTACAATATGGTGCATGTACCTAAGTAAACTTAAGTAAAGTGTAATTATATGCAAGACGAATAAATAATTGCATCAACAAAAATAATAGTTGGCTTTAAAAGTTAAGGCTTAAATTCATATGCATTTAATAATGAAGCCAAAATTGACAATGAGGCATTGAAGTAAGAATTAGAAGCATTAAATACCAAATGAAATGAAAGTAGAGAATTATGGGTTTTGAACGAAAATAAATGAGTTTATATAAACTTCACCACATTTAGCCACACAGATATCACAACTCAATCATTATACAAACTTAAGCCACTAAGATAAATCACCTAGTCAAACTTGTACAAAAGTGATAAGACCTATATTTTCACCACTTGGTGGTAAACAATAATAAAATAATAGTTGGTTGTAATAGTTAAGGCCACAATAATATGGTTCTAAAATATATTGATTCATTGTCAATCAAGCTCATGGGGCCTTCTTTATGAGAATGAATTTTGCTTGTACTCCTACGATTCAACTCATGTCAATCTTCCAATTTTATACATGAAGCATCTCCTTCAAAAATAAAATTATAATAATTTCAATGTCTACACACAATTAAAAGGACCACAAACACAAAATATTGATAAAAGCTTCTTGCTTGATAATTTGTCCAACTTATGATTTCAGACATCAACAATCTTCGATAGAGACACTCACATCAACAATTTATTAGTAAATTTTGCCATGGGATTAAAAATTTAAGAAAAACATCATGGCAAAAAGTGTAAATGCATTTCATATATCATGAGATTAAAAAGGCAATATGATAAACTACCAATTTCAACCATTTAGTTGTGACCAAAGAACAACTTTAGTTCTAACATGTCCATTGAAGAGTAGAGGGGACATTCTTTCACTTGCTATGTATTTAGATGACTCATTACAAATAATATATTCAATCACATTGGTCAATTGTATGTTATAAATTACACCTTCCAGGACATATATTAATCATTGTACAAATGCAATGTTTTTTTTTTTTGATTGACATCCTTGATAGAAGAGTACAATTTGTGCATAATATTTAGGTAAGTCACTCGCCATGGTTCCAATGAGGCTTTTATGTAGTCAACTAGATCAATTTCAATTGTGCAACTTTTCATTCTAAAAATATTCTATTGTTATCTTTAAATGAAGGCATTGGATTCTATAGCTTTATCTAGCTGATTATTCTAGCTACATATTTAATGGCTCTTAGATGTCTATTGTTCAACTATCACTTATCAAAGCCATGAAAGATAATCTAGGGGATCTTGTGAGTTTTAAGATGGACGATTTATTAGGTAAGCATTTTAGCAGTAAAGAGTTAGTATATGAATCAAACAATGATTAGATAGATTCATTCAAAGTGTATATGGTGAAAATGGAAAACAATAATAACAATATTGAAAGGCTAAATGAATTCAACCACAAAACCCTAGCCTAACAATCAACAAAGATCCACCATAACATATGAAGATTACCTAAGACAATGCAATCAAACGAAATCACAAAGATTATACCATCACATGCCCAATAGGGTTTTGATCTCCATTCTTCCTATCTCCATTGATCTTGCTTGATATATTTGCTCTCAGATTTATTGTGCACAAGAGCTCAACAAAGAACGGAATGTGGTTGCAAGTAGGATCGTAGTGTAGTCAATTGATCAAGTAGTTAGCTTATTAGGTCATTAGGGTTTGATAATGAAGGAAGCATCTCCTTATATAGAAGACACTATATGAAATGGAGGGATAAGATTAAGAGGTGTAAAAGGAGGCCGGCTATGATTAGAGGGTAGGTAAAAGAAATAATAAAATAATGAAAGGGGTAGGTAGTGTATGAATTAAGAGATGAATGACATGTGTCATGGGCAGAAAAGGCTAATGAATTAATTAAATAAATAAAGATTTCTTTAATTAATAGAAGAAGTAGGATAATTAAATAAATAAGAATATTTATTTAATTTAGGAAAATGATAATTTAAATAAATAAATGTATTTATTTAAATGAGAAATAAGGCTAGAAGAGGATAAATGAATTAATTAAATAAATAAGGATTTATTTAATTAATAGAAGAATTAAGCTTAGATAATTAAATAAATAAAATATTTATTTAATTAGACTGGACAATTTTGGGTGTCTACACAAAGTACAAAATTATATATATATATATATTTTTTCGAATAAAAAAAAAGTAAATTTTCTTTTTTTGAGAATTTGTAATGTTGGAGGGTTGTATTTCTATATGTGCCCAATCAGGTGAATACACTATTTAAATAATTTTTAAAATTTTGTAGGTGTCGTAAATCATGCAAGGAAAATATAAAGAAAGGTTAGAATGGATTGACCGGATAAAGTGACAAAGTCACGGGATAATGAAGACTGACTCGGGAAATGAAGGCTAGGGGTAGTCTATAAGATAGACCACGGGGGAAAATACATCCTCATTGTCATCTACACATCCACAAGAGCATATTGCAGAGCGAAAATAGAGTAGGAGCAGTCAGCAACGATGGCTTTCACTCACAGATTCGACCGTGTTCGCCGATTCCAGAGGCCAGTAGAGGCAGGAGAGCCGGTAAGTACCACCAAACCTCCTCGTACTTTGACGCATTTAATTTTGTCATTAATGCATGTCGAATAGGGTAATAAATGCTCTTAGACTAGGGTCCAAAAGTGTCAAAAAAATGTTTAGGCGCGTCTGTGTTTGTGCCAGACGCGTCTATGTCTGGACCCGCGTCTGTGTCAAATGTGGTCGCGTCTGTGCTGTTCAGGTGCGTTTGTGCCAAGAAGGCACGTCTATGTCAACTAGGCGCGTCTATGCAGAGCATAGGCACGTTTGTGTCAGGAAGGCGCGTCTATGTTGTTCAGGCGCATCTATGCAGTCTTTGAGCGCGTTTATGTCATGTAAGCGCGTTTGCGTTTGAAAAGTATGAATTTGCATCTTCTAGGTCAAATCGACATTTTTGTGATGAACATACGCTGTCGATTGGATAAGCTGCTGAGAGGATACACTCAAGCAGGTCCTCTAGGAAGACTAAGATAGATCAAGGTACTTTGTGATGAACAGTGAGTACCAAGATAGAGTACTTTGTGATGAACAGGAAGTACTGAAATATGAGCAGCACTTTGTGATGAACAGGGAGTACTGAAATATGAGCAACACTTTGTGATGAACAGGGAGTGCAAATGTGAGTAACACTTTGTGATGAACAGGGAGTGTCACACACGTAGTACTTTGTGATGAACAGTGAGTACCACTAGGATAAATAGCAACACTTTGTGATGAAAAGTGAGTGTCACTAGGGTAGATAGCCATATGCATTTAGATAGCGAGTAGCATTTTGTGATAAACAGTGAATGCCACTATAACTGACATGATTGAGTTGTTTGACTGCAGGAGTATTTGCTGATGCTAGAGTCACGGGAGAGATTCCCATCGACTCAGAGGTTGCGACCTGAGTTGACGGCCGAGGACAGAGCCGCTATCGAGGAGATGGGTTTGAGACATGTGCTGTATGTGCCTGAGTTTCGGGAAAACATGGGTTTGCTAACTGCGCTGGCTGAGAGATGGCACTCTGAGACGTGCACGTTTCATCTGCCGATGGGTGAGATGACAGTCACCCTGGAGGATGTATATAGGATTATGCGGATACCGATTGATGGGGAGTTGATTCCGTATGATCGAGACGGAGACAGGGATGCCCTTATACAAGTGTTCTAGGATCCAAGACTAGAGATGAGGGTGGGACACGTGGCATGGGATACCATGACATGGATAGGATTAGCACTACCAATAGTGTTGGCAGGAGTGATCAGTGAGTTCCTCTGTATCAGTTTTGTACCATTTTGTATAATGATGTAGACACTTGCGAGTGATTGTAGCCATATGATTTTGACATCATTGTATTATGACACTTTATGATTATATATGAGATGATTCATCTTTGCGGCAGCTATATGCATGTGTACCTATGTGATGAGATGTTCTTATGTGATGCTTATAATATGGATGCAAATATGTATATGATGCAATGCAATATATTTTTCTTTTATGTTTTAAAATGTTATGTCAATGCAAATGTAAATGTATGTAATGCAAATGAATATGATAATGCAAACGATTATTTACATGATGAAAATGTAAAATGTGCTAATAGGTGTTGTGTGCAGGATGTTATGCAGTTGTGATATCTATATGTATGTATGAGATGCTTATATGTGGTAATGTAGGTGCAACTACATGAAATGCAAAATGTTTTTGGTGTGTCATTATACTCAGTCATGTGATAGCAAGCTACGCGGATTCGAGAAGGACGATGGAAGTCAATCAAGAAAGGGGGGAGGAAAGACAGAAGATATGAAAGTGAAAGAGCTTCTTGTGCGTTATCATCATTGAGCTTTATTATGGCAAAATAGGTTATGACAATCGAAGCATATGTTCGACCCAGAAAGTCATTGTACCTGTTTGCATGGAGCTAAGACAGTCACAAACAAGGAATGCCCCAGTTCACACTAGACTCACAGTGTCTTTATATCCTTGGACAAGTCATAGCATTACTAAGAGACAATCCACATACAACAAATACAAATAGGTGACGATACCCCATCCTCGCCTTTCTAGTCAAAGACATCCTGGAAATAGAATCTCTAGTCAAAGACATCCCGAAAAAGCTAAAAGACATGTCACCAAAAAAGATGAAATCAAAAGAAAACCAAGACTCGACACCAACATCCACTGTAGTCCTCAAGTTTAGTGTCTCTTGTCACTTGTATAAGTCTTATTTGATTGTGGTCACAATGTTTACTTTCACAGAAAGGAGAGATAGCACTGAACCATAATGTTGTCTGAGTCTGTTGAAAGATTTGATTTGTTGAAGCACATTGTTGCTGCTGTGTCTCATCTGAAACTGACTGAATCCATGAAACTGATACTTTATTGCGGAGAAGATGAAACTTTATTGCTGGATCTGTGATGCAGATGTTGCTTTATTGCGGATTGTGCGTGGATAAACTGAAGAAAACTGGAAGAAACTGTACTCCTCGAAACATGCAATGTTCTTAGTTCCACACCCATCAATAGACGTAGGATTTGCCTTAGCCACAGATAGGATTTGATTTATTATGGATGGAAAGGGATGAAAAAGAATGTTTATTATGAATGGCTAACCAATCTTGGGTAGATCAATAACAAGCCATGATGGGAATGGGTAAGTTTATTATGAACGAATAGGTTGTGAGTGTGTGCCAAGTGAAATGATGACAGAGAATCCTGAAGGAGGGAGGAGCAATGTCTCTATGCATGGCGCTGGTGACCCAGTTTTCACCATGGTACTTGCCCAGGGCACCACCGAAGTGGTTTTCACCGTTGGACGAAATTATTTCTCTTTACTTTTTTCGATTTTTCAATGTTTTTTGGTGTCACAAGGCGCCTGTTTGCCAGGTTTTCACCAAGTAACGATTTTTTATTTTTTATAATTTTTTTGTATTTTTGAATTAGGATACTCTGAAGAGCTATGTGTAGAACCTGCGAAGGTGCATGCTGTTGATCAGATCCTCCAAAGGTTCACCTTCTATAGTTGAGAGCTGATATGCACCAGATCCATATGCTGCTGTAATGATGTAAGGACCAAGCCAATTTGGTTCGAACTTGCCCTTCTTCTCTCTGTCTTGTTGATTTTTAGGATTTTCTCTGAGAACCGAATCACCTACTTCAAATGTGTGAGGCTTGACCTTGTGATTGTAGCTGCGACTCATTCATTGTTGGTAAGCCTTGAGATGATTAAAAGCAGTTTGTCGTCGTTCATCCAATAATTCCAGCTCTTGTAAGCGAGAGACCCTGTAGTCTTCATCACTGATGATGTTTTGCAAAGAGACTCGTAAAGAGGGTAGCTCGACCTCAATAGGCAAGATGGCTTCAGAACCATAGACTAGTGAATAGGGTGTAGCTCCTGTAGGTGTACGGACACTTGTGCGGTAGGCCCAAAGTGCAGGATTAAGTTGGATATGCCAATTACGACCAGCATCGTCGACTATCTTCTTTAGGATTTTAAGGATTGTTTTGTTAGACACCTCAGCTTGGCCATTACCTTGGGGGTAGTATGGTGTGGAGAAACGATGGGAGATATGGAAGCGGTCACAGAGTTCGTGAACATCCTGATTTTTGAAGGGACGCCTGTTATCAGTGATAATGGAAACAGGAATACCGTATCGGCAAATGATATAGTTAAGGATGAATGTAGCAATCTGTTTTCTAGTAACTTGTGTGAGAGGCACGACTTCAATCCATTTTGTCAAATACTCTGTGGCAGTGATAATGAATTTATGACCATTGGAAGAAGGAGGGTGAATCTTGCCTATGAGATCGAGTCCCCATTGACAAAAGGGCCAAGGAGACGCAAGTGGTTGAAGTTCTTGTGCTGGCGCATGTATGAGGTCTCCATGAATTTGACATTGCTTGCATTTCTCGACAAACTGATATGAGTCTTTCTCCATATTGGGCAATCTGAGCTTCGTCGCTTTCTAAACATCTAAGAAGAGTGCCATCTAGACCTCGCCGGTATAGGATATCAGCTAAAATGACATATCGAGAGGATTGGCGAATGAAAGTGCGACGTTGGTTATTTGATAGATCAGGAGGTAAAGTATTGTCACATAGGTATGTGAAAATGGGACCATATAACTGGGATTCAGGACCGACAACGCATAGCGTCTCAGTAGGCATGATCTCATATGAAGGGACCAAAAGGTTATCCACCAAGAACTCATAGTGGGTCTCATTTGGAGGTAAATCGATCAGTGAAGCAATTGTAGCCATGGCATCTGCGACACTATTCTGCTCTCTTGGTATCTGCTCAAAGTCTATCTTTGTGAAATGTTGTTTCAGACCATCCACCATTTGTTTATAAGGCATTAACTTTTCATCTTTTGTCTGGTAATCATCAGTTGCTTGACGGATAACAAGTTGGGAGTCCCCAAAAACACGAAGTTCCTGGATCTTCCATTGAACTGCAATTCGTAATCCTGTTGTTAATGCCTCATATTCCGCTATATTGTTAGTGCAAGGAAATGATAAGCGGTATGATTTTGGTATAGAATCCCCTTGAGGAGTTATAAAGAGGATGCCAGCTCCTGCCCCATGCTGTGTATATGAGCCGTCAAAGTATAGTTGCCATGGCTTTGCATGTGACATTGTCAAAATGGATTCATCTGGAAATTCTGAACTTAGCGGAACATCATCTATCATGGGAGCATCTGCTAATTGATCTGCAATGGCTTGTCCTTTTATTGCTTTTCTGTCCACATACTCGATGTCGAATTCACTCAGTATCATTACCCATTTGGCCAGTCGTCCAGTAAGTGTTGCCTTATTGAGAAGATATTTCAATGGATCTATCCTTGCAATTAACTTTGTCTTATGAGTAAGCATGTAATGTCGTAATTTCTGTGAAGCAAAGACCACAGTGAGGCATGCGCGCTCAATTGGTGTGTAGTTTAGCTCATATCCCACCAATGTGCGACTGATATAATATACTACTTTTTCCTTGCCTTCAGCGATTTGTTGCGCTAAGAGTGCCCCCAGTGCTGTTGAAGTAGCTGATATGTATAGTAACAGAGGTTGATCTGGAACTGGTGGCATCAGAACTGGCGGATTTAGAAGATAATCTTTGAGCGTCTGGAAAGCCTGTTGACAGTTGTCATCCCATTTGAATTTGATATTTTTATGTAGCAGGTGCTGAAAAGGATTACACTTATCTGCCAGTTGTGCTATGAATCTTCGGATGGACTGGAGTCTGCCTTGTAAGGATCGAAGTTGACTGATATTTCTTGGTGGTTGCATTTCCAAGATAGCTTTGACTTTTGCTGGATCTGCTTCAATTCCTCTTTTAGATACAATGAATCCTAGGAGCTTCCCAAAGGTTACTCCAAAGACACATTTCTTAGGGTTTAATCTTACTTTGTATTTTTCCAACCGATCAAAGGCAATTGAAAGTATGTCCAAATGTGTATTTCTGTCTATTGATTTGACCAAGAGGTCGTCAACATAATCTTCCACAGTTGTATGCATGAGATCATGAAAGATAGAAGTCATGGCTCTTTGATATGTAGCACCTGCATTCTTTAACCCGAAAGGCATGACATTCCAGCAGAAATTTCCCCATGGACAAGTAAATGATGTTTTGTGTTGATCCTCGGGTGCGATTCTTATCTAATTATAGCCAGAGAATCCATCCATTAATGATAGCATTTCATGACCTGCTGTGAGATCAACAATCAAGTCAATGTTTGATAATGGGAAGTCATCCTTTGGACAAGCTTTGTTGATGTCTTTGAAATCTGTGCAAATTCTGATGCTGCGATCTGGTTTACTGACAGGTACCAAATTGGAGATCCATTCAGGATAATTAATTGGGCGTATGAATCCGACATCGAGTAATTTCTCAAGTTCTGCTTTGACTAGTAATGCCACTTGTTGATGCATTTTTCTTAATTTCTGTTTTACTGGTTTTGCCCCCGGTTTGACTGTCAGATGATGCATTACGAAATCCGGATCCAATCCAGGCATATCAGCGTATGACCAGGCGAAGTTGATTTGTCGCTTTTTGAAGAAACTTATGAATTTTGACCTTTCAGACTCTGTCAGTGATTGAGCTAGAAATATGTTGTCTGGAACCTCTTCTGTACCGATGTTTGTTTTGATAGTCTCTTATACCAACATGGATGATTTTTCCTCATAAGATGCTGGGAGAATGTCGAGCCTTCCATCTTCGGGCACCTCAGAGAGGTTTTCACCCTCAGATACGTCCTTTCTTTTTACTTTTTTGGGGTCAGATAGCGCCACTGTGTGGTTTTCGCCATAAGACCCTTGATTTGTTCTTATTTTCACATTTTTGCGACTGGAAGGTCTGACACCCTCACCAAAATATGCCACGCTATTGAGTTCTATAGTGTATCCCGCTTTATGGTCTCCAGGGGGAAGATCATCTCGTATGCCTAGATAATCAATAAAAGCTTCATCGTTTTGGAATGTATCCAACTGTACAGGTCCTTCATGATCCCAATCAATGAGTTGGTGGTGAACAAGGGGAAGGCCGTTAATGTCTTCAAAGTTAACGGGGCTAAGAGTGAAGATGTGGTTATATTCAGGTATGTCAGGGTAATTATCGAGGTCATCGATGGCACTCTCCTCATTAGTCTCGATCGCAAGCGAATCCAAATTATCATCACTAGTAGCGCATTCCGGAACAGGTGTTCTCATCCTATGTGATTTCAACCTAGAACCTTGAGACAAGGACTGTGTAGACTCCTAATGGGTTGTTTCTTGACCCACTCTGAATTTGTTATAAAACTCCTCCTCTTCTGTGGGTTCACCTGGCTCTCTGAATGTCTCGGTGAGCTCGTAGTCACTGGAAGACTTGTCGGAACCCCATTCCCATTCGTTGGAATTTGTGGAATAGCGATTCTCTTGTTGAATTTTGGCAGCTTTGATTTGTAAGGCTTCTTCTGTCCTTTGGGTGTGGACCTTGGAAGTTAAGAAATCAAGTCCTTTCGAGCGTTCCTTCTTGAAAGTCAATTCAGGTTGTAAAGGTTCAATGATGCCTTCCTTTCGTAACCCCAGAGGGCTTTTTCCATCATACCCAAATTTTTGTAGAATTTTGAAGCCTTTACCATATTTCTCACATGGTAGATTGACGTGATCTTGTGTTTCCTCTTCATTATCTCTGAAAAGCATTTGGTATAAATCTTCCTCTTCTAGTTCACCCCATCTTTGAAAGATAGTAGGGTCCCATTTGAGCGTCATGATGGAGATTTGCTTGTTAGAATGTGGTCTTCCATATTCTTTTGGGAACTCATGACTTGTCTTAAGTACATGGTCTGATTGAAAGTATATTCCCCCATGCCTTTGTCCTGAAACTTGCCTCTAAGCTCACCTTGTTTGGATGTCGAAGGTTTTAATGACTCAGGATCAATGTATGCCGACGAAGGAGTAGCCTCCCGATTACTAGGAATGATGGTCTCAGTCTTTGATTTCAGGTTATTGTAATATATAAATGGATTAGGATCGCCGTTAACTGTTACCTCCACTCCATTATGAGGAAACTTAATGCATTGGTGATATGTGGATGGAACTGCCCTCATTTCATGGATCCAAGGACGTCCTAACAATATGTTATAAGTGAGATTTAAATCCAGGACTTGACAGATGACATCCTTTGTAACTGGCCCAACTCTGAGAGGTAAGATGACTGTACCCTTGGATGAACGCTCTTCATCATCATATGCCTTAATGGTGATCTTATTTGTAGAATTCACAGCTTTATCAGAATATCCCAATTGTGTAATAGTGCTTAATGTGCAAATGTTTAGACCTGCTCCTCCATCTATCAGGACTCTTTTTATTTGATGTTTGTGTATGAAGGCTTCAATGTGTAATGGCGCATTATGCGGCTGACTTACAGAGGCGTCATCAGCTTCTATGAAAGTAAGGGAGTGTGGAATGGAAAGGTATCCCACCATGGCTTGAAACTGGTCCACGTTTAGATCAGTAGGGACAGCAGTATCTCTCAAGATTTTGTCAAGAATGGCTTTATGTGCGGGAGATATGCGTAATAGTTCAAGGATTGAAATGAGCGCGGGTGTCTTCCTTAATTGTTCTACAAGGTCATACTCAGGTTTGGTTGATGAGGAGGCTGTGTTTTTAGTTGAAGCACCTTGCAAAGTGATTTTACCTTGGCGGGTTGTAACATGACATTCAGAGGTAGGTTCAGAAGAAGATCCAACACCTTTTAGGACAATCTTGGGTCTCTGGGTAGAATTCTCAGACGTTTTGTCCTTGATGATAATGGTAGAGACATAATTGTCCATCGAGATGTGATTGATAGTTGAATCATAGTTGTAGGATGCTCTGGTATAGTTGGTTTGATCCTCTATGGCTTTAGCTTTTCCCTTGTCATGTTTTGGGAATGGTTCCTTAAACATCTCATGTTCTTGATTGGATGAATGTCCCTCAATCTCAATATCACCTCTATCAATGAGATCTTGTATGATGTTCTTCAGTCGATGACAATTTCCTATCTTATGACCCTTGCTCTTATGAAATTCACAATACTCATCATCGTTCCACCAATTTGGTTTAACCTTTGGTTCATATGGAGGAAAATCTGGAACTGTGACTACCTTGTTTGCCACTAGCTTCTTGAAGACTGACTCAAGCGGTTCTCCCAATGGAGTGTACTTCCTTCGAGATTTAGAAGTTGTTTGAGTATTCACTTGATTGTTTGTAGAACTTGATCCAGAAAAAATGAATTTGGGTCGCACTGTATTGGCATCAACAACACCATCATTGACTGTGTTCTTGTTTTTATTCCAAAATCTTGGCTTGTCTTTTCCTTTAAAGTCATCTTTGTTTTCCTTGAATATCTTAATGACTCCTTGTTCAATTAGGACCTTTTCTCTCGCTAAGCCTTTTTCAATAACGTCCTTGAAGGTGGACAAGCAAGCTTTCCTTAAGTCATAACCAATCTCTTTGTTAACATTTTGTGTGAACATTTCTACCATTTGTTTTTGTGGAATTTCACAAGAGCATCTGCTGGCTAGATTTCTCCATCTTTGTAAAAATGATGCAAAAGATTCTCTCTCTTTTTGCTTGGTGTTGCACAAAGTAGTGACTGATATGTCTGTCTCTATGTTGTAGGAGAAATGTTGAATAAATGCCTCTGCTAAGTCACCCCATGACTTAATTCCAGGTGGAAGTTGGGAGAACCATTCCATAGCTTGATCACCTAAGCTTTGTGGGAATAATCTCATCAAATATGTCTCTTTTGCTGCTACCTCAATGCAAGCTGTGAAAAATTGTCTTATGTGTGCCTTAGGATCCCCTTTTCCTCTATACTTGTCAAATTTAGGCATCACAAAGTGTGTAGGAAATGGAGGCATTGGAATGCTCTTGTCAAATGGATAAGGACATATGTCTCTCATTGTGTATGTTGGCTTTGGTGCATTTATGTCCTCCATTTTCTTTTGTAATTCCCTGATTTGTTGCTCCAAATTGCTCTTAGGTGGAGATCAACTTCTTGGACCATATCCTATGTTTGAGGTACCCATTGGAGGAGGAGCATGTTGCATATATGGATGATATTGATCATACACATGTTCATGTGGAGGAGGTCTATAATGATGCTGCGTATATGGACCACTTGGTATAGATTCATGTTGAGGAACCCCATATCTATTTTGCGCATGTATACCATATTCTACAGGCATGTCATGTTCCATTGTGTTGCCCCCAAATTTGACATGAGGTTTCCTTGTGTCCAAATTTTGAGCATGCCTTTGAACATCCAATTGCTTTGGTGTTTGATCCTTAACATTGGTATGTGATTGAGCATATTTTTCTCCATAAGACTTCCATAATGGTCTGCGAAGGTGAGTATCATATGTTTGACCATGTATATGTGGGACCTCTGGTTTTTGAAGCAAAGCTGATGGTGATTCAGGTACCATGTGTGGTCCTCTATTTCGTCCACTATTAGGTCTCCTTTGATCCATATTGGGGTGAGGTTGTTGCAAAGGTCTATGTTCCATTATTTGAGACATGTCAAAATCATGAGGTATCTTGGCTCCACTTTGTGCCATCATTTGTAAGAAGTATTGTCTATCCCTCCTCATTATTTCCTCAACCAATCGATTGAAATGGGGATTCATAATGGATTCTTCCACATCTGCTGAATGTACTGAAAAGTTGTCCACATTGTCATTGTATGTAGCATTGTTGTTTATAGTGTCCATGTTCTCAACATTTGGAATGTTTCTATAGACATCCATGTCAGGTAATGTAGTATGATCAGAATTGAAAAAGATCTCATTGTCATACTCATAAGAACTCATGTTTGCGGACTCTTGAGCCTCTTTAGTTTCTCTCCTATATTTTTGAAGACGGGTTTCAACCATGAACTAGGTATTGACCAAGATGTGAGAGACTAGATGAAAAATGGAAAGAGTATGGAAGACCAAGAGTTGAATGGAATGTAAATGAATCTGAAGTGTACTTGCAATGTCCAAAGTGTAAGACCAAGTATGTATGTAGTAGAGTAGGTGTGACTTCCAAAGAGAGGATAGTTTCTCTTGATGAGGTAAGTTGACCTTGACTCTAAGTAAAACCAAATGAGACCCAAAGGTAAGAAACCTTGATGAGGGACCACTTAGCAAAGTGTTGTTGTATGTAGTGTGTTGACAAAGTATGATGACGACAAGCAAGTGACCTTTTGACTCAAGTTTAGACAAATGTGAATGTAATGAGAGATGTAAAGAAATGATGGACTTTGTGAGACCCAAGGATAGGTTGAATGCTAAATGAAACCCTAGAGAGATGACCTAGGAAGCTCAAGAATTCTGAAACTGACTGTGTTGTTTGCTGGACTGTAACAGTTTTTCAATTCTGGACACAGACGCACCTGTATACTTCACAGACGCGATTTCCCTACACAGACGCCTCTCTGCTTAACACAGACGCGGTTCTTAGATTTTCTTGTTTATGTTTGCTAGACTGTAACAATTTTTCAATTCTGGACACAGACGCGCCTGTATACTACACAGATGCGATTTCCCGACACAGACGCCTCTCTGCTTAACACAGATGTGCTTCTGAGATTTTTTGCTTGCCAAATGCAATGTTGACTATTGGAACACAGACGCGATTATGTCCTTCACAAACGCAACTATACAACACAGACGCTATTATGCCCGACACAGACGCGTTTCTGCAAATTTTGTGCAATTTTTCCAATCTGTGGAGTTGTTTTGTTGTGATCAAATCTGACTGTTTGACTGATTTTCGTGACAAGAGGACACAGTGTTGATGAAGACCCAATGTTTGCAAGTGTCTAGACTCAAAATGACTCCAAGAAAAGTGTGTTGTTTGATGTAAAAAAAAATGTTTTGCATACACTTGAAGACACAAAAGACACAATGTTTTGCTTGTTTGGTCTTGAATGGTTTGAATGTTTAACATAAGTCAAACACAATTCTTATGGCTGGCCAAGACAATAGTTGTTGATCCCACATGGGGTTTTACCCCCAAGGCTACGCTATTCAGAGCGGATACTTAGATTCTTGACCTCACTGGCTCCACCCTCGGCACTCACTTCTCGGGTCAGCCAAGCATCAGTCCCCATGAAAACTCCCCATGGCGAACTTTGTATCTCTACTAAGAACCGTATGTGTGTGGGCCGCTACCAGAGGTCCGACCTCTTGCCCCAACAACTAGAAGGATTTGGGCTTCTAAAACAAAAAGGTGCTAGTAAGGGCATCCGCTCGTGTGGCCATACATGCGGCACTTTCAGCTCTGTAAATACAGAAGGCTCACAGCCGGTAGGGGTTATGCCCTACAAATGATCAAATGAATTTGATCAAACGGGTTTATGGGGAGACATAGTGTCGGTATGAACTAATCAACACACGTTATTCATAGTTTTCACCATGAATACATTTGATTATAGTGGTTCGGATGAGGTGGGTTTTCCTCGCTACCACTTGGGTCGTTCTCTTCTCACTAGTAGTCCTAATGACCACACGGGAAGACAGACCCTCTAAAGATTAAACAAAAAGAGCCTATTGCTCAAGACACAAAAGACAATGATTCAATTTTAGTGCACCAATGGAAGTGTTTGCTAGTCTATGAAAACAAGGCACACAATAAAAATCCAAAAACCCTCGCCAAGGATCTGCAACAAAGAGTTGGTAGTAGTTTGGATTTGTTTGAAATAATCACCCCTTCCTGCATGCACACAAGTTAGGTAAATTTTAAAACCCAAAAAACTTTGTGAAAATAGGGGCCTTCAACCAAACGATTTTGCTTTCAAGACAAGCTGCACCAATTTTGTTAGCTAGATCTGAAAATGTTAGTCCGAAAATAAACCAGATCTGAAACCCTAAATGCCAAAATCCAAAAACTGAATCAATGAAAAATGCGAAATTTCAAACTGGTGAACACAGACGCGGTTACCCTCTACACAGACGCGCCTCTGTTACACAGACGCTTTTCTGTGAAGCACAGACGCGCCCAAATAACACAGACATGTTTCCAGGACGCAGACGCGGATAAAAATGACACAGACGCATTTCAGTAACACAGACGCGCCTTTCAGAAACCTGCAAAACAAATTTTTTTTCCGAAAACACGGACGCGATTCAAGATGTCGCAGACGCGCCAGAAAATCAAAAACGCGATCCGAAAGTATGTAGACGCGAAAATGTCGAAAATGTTTTCGGAAATGCCAGATCTGCAACTTCAAACACAAAATCTGCAACCAAAGGTTAAATGCAAAAGGGACAAGGGTCCCACCGGGCGTTCCAAAATGTATATGGTGAAAATGGAAAACAATAATAACAATATTGAAAGGCTAAATGAATTCAACCACAAAACCCTAGCCTAACAATCAACAAAGATCCACCATAACATATGAAGATTACCTAAGACAATGCAATCAAACGAAATCACAAAGATTATACCATCACATGCCCAATAGGGTTTTGATCTCCATTCTTCCTATCTCCATTGATCTTGCTTGATATATTTGCTCTCAGATTTATTGTGCACAAGAGCTCAACAAAGAATGGAATGTGGTTGCAAGTAGGATCGTAGTGTAGTCAATTGATCAAGTAGTTAGCTTATTAGGTCATTAGGGTTTGATAATGAAGGAAGCATCTCCTTATATAGAAGACACTATATGAAATGGAGGGATAAGATTAAGAGGTGTAAAAGGAGGTCGGCTATGATTAGAGGGTAGGTAAAAGAAATAATAAAATAATGAAAGGGGTAGGTAGTGTATGAATTAAGAGATGAATGACATGTGTCATGGGCAGAAAAGGCTAATGAATTAATTAAATAAATAAAGATTTATTTAATTAATAGAAGAAGTAGGATAATTAAATAAATAAGAATATTTATTTAATTTAGGAAAATGATAATTTAAATAAATAAATGTATTTATTTAAATGAGAAATAAGGCTAGAAGAGGATAAATGAATTAATTAAATAAATAAGGATTTATTTAATTAATAGAAGAATTAAGCTTAGATAATTAAATAAATAAAATATTTATTTAATTAGACTGGACAATTTTGGGTGTCTACACAAAGTACAAAATTATATATATATATATTTTTTCGAATAAAAAAAAAGTAAATTTTCTTTTTTTGAGAATTTGTAATGTTGGAGGGTTGTATTTCTATATGTGCCCAATCAGGTGAATACACTATTTAAATAATTTTTAAAATTTTGTAGGTGTCGTAAATCATGCAAGGAAAATATAAATAATAATTTTAAGGGAAGCAACACATTTTCCTTTTTCAAATGTATAGTTGTAGATGCAACATTTTTTCTTTTCAAAAAGTATTAAGAGAACATGTAGGCATTTAGGTGGGCAACATGGACATACAACATTTATATTGGGTAACAACTACGTGCTACACAATTACAATGCCAATTTGCTTCCCTAAATGTAGCCCATGCCATTTGTGGATATCGTAGCATTATACAATTTAAATAAAATCATATTTAATTCATTTAAGTCATTTTGTCCTTTTATGTCAATATAACTAAATGAGTAGTTTAACTTTTGCTGCACTTGAAGAGAAATTCCAATCTTCACTCTCAATATAGTCGAATGTTATATTGCCAAATTGCTTATGGTGGCCATTACCACAATTTACCCACAATAGTGATGTAGTGATAATAGCGTGTTGCATGAATGGAGAAAGGGGAAGCAAATTGAGCAAGGTGGTTTTGGTGTGTGGTAGGAGGCGCTAATGGATTTGGCAATAGTAGCAATTGCATAAAGAGAATGTAAAGATATGTTGATGCCCATAAAAGCATTTGGGGTTGCATCTCTATATTGAGTTGCTACTTGTGCTCATGGAAGAGGTCTCCATCACTCCAAGATTGATTAGGTATACTTTTCCTTAACCCTTTATTTCTCCATTATTTACCTAGGTTGAGCCGATTGTGGCTCTATTCTTCACATAGTTTGTTGCTATTTATATCAATTTCATTATTTTATGGAGTACAAATACGTTCAATGGTTTGGGGTGTACGCTTCATGATTTTGGGTGGGAGACATGGTTCGACTTAGAAAAAGTACGAGAATAAGATTAGGTGTTCCTCCTCAAAGTCAATATATCAATTTCAAAGATCTAAATTCTTTATACGCCAAATTGTTTTTTTTCCTATGAGTATCAATATACATGAGAAAAAAATTGGTAGAGTTTGTAGGAAAGTATTGTGGATTCTTCGAATTCTAATCACTACAATGTCCTTTGAGTAGTCTACTTCAAGTATTATATTGTAACTTTTGGGTTTTTTTTCATCTTATTCATTCTATTTGTAGACACATTGGGCGGTGATGTACATATAATGCATTAATGTGTTTACAAGCTGCATATAATGCATTAAAAGAAAATTTGTGGCAATTCAAAGCATATTAGATATTTCTTATGAGTTATTTGATTTGAAGGAACATTTGATATATCTATATGTATGTGTGTGCATGTGCATGTGTGTGTGCGCTGAGCGATAATCTTCAATACACTTGCTATATGCAAAGAATGCATTATCAACTAAAAATATGACATGTGATATATCCTATCAACTAACTCTATAATGTAGGACTATCAGTAGTAAACAAAATCCACCAAGCATGATACTCTACATTTATTCGACCAGCATTTGATGTAATTATTTAAATGCATAGATAAGCTTTAGCTTTTCTGCTATAAAGTTTTACATTTACTTGAAAACATTTGTGCTATAAAGTTTTACATTTTCTTGAAAACATTTACTCATTTTGTAATAAATTTTTGTAGTTTACTACCCAAACTTATTTTTGACGGAAACTCTACACTATATATATGACTAATACAAAACTTAATTATATAAAACCAACTATCCTTAATAAAATTTTAGAGTAATTATAGTGAAAAACACTACCCATTGAACTGATGGTTACCATTCATTTGGAAGAACAAAAAGCTTGGTAATAATTCTCTCCACCTTTACACTTTGAATGATCAAACATCATTATTAAAGAAATGGAAATACAAGAATGTACTGTACCTAGCAAATAATCGAAGGAGCACTCTAGTTGGTGTCAACCGGGCAATTGCACCATAGACGACCCTGAAATTAACAGCAATGGCCTCTCCAATCATGAAAAGCTACTTGGCCATTTGGGTTTCAAAAAGACAGACAAAAGGCCACATCAACGCTGAAAAATATATACTTATTGTTAAATTCTGTTCATCTTAATACACAAGATTGTTGATATTTCTGTATCTTTCTCTAAAGTCAACGTGTGTGCTGGTTAAGTTTGGATCATCTATGGCGGGTCCCCTATGCTTTTGGTACGATATATAGAGAGGGCCAGTCAATTTTCTCATTCCCATCATTTGAATCAGTTCCTCCAATACAGGAATCTCTCTCTCTGTGTTTTCTGCAAAAGTTTTTTTTCTTCTTCTGGTTTTTCATTCAAATCATGGCGGCTGTAATGAGGGCCTCTGTATTTGTGTCATGGGTGCTGTTCAGTTCTTATTTCATTGCTTCAGCCATGGCAGGAGTTAGTTTCTCTACCCTGCCCAGAACCCTGGTGCTCACATCAGCCATCAGTAGCCAGGATTCATCAGCTTCCAACGGTAAAAAATTTCTGTTTCTTTTTGTGTTTCCATGTTTTTTTTTGGATTTTGTGTGGTAATGATTTGTTTGGCGAAGGATTTTATATCATTCATAAAAAGTTTTTTTGTTACCTGATATGGGTATGGGAACATGAGTTTTTAGACTGAAACCTCTTCAGCTAAGAGTCAAAGATTGAGAATCCATGTCCGGAACACAATCCTGCCCTCTATCTCTTGTATGTTTGAGTTGGTCTAATCATGGAGAAGATGTACTCTTGAAAAAGAGGCCACAAGTTCAAATCCTGAAGGGATAGGGTATGTATACCTCTTTGTAGTACAATTAGGTGCCTCTCCATGGAGTATGGGTATGTCTAAATTGGCCTATTGATAGACAACTTGTACTCTTGAAATAAAGGTCACAAGTTCAAATCCTTAAGGTAGTAAGTAGGGTATGTATGCCTAGTCTATGGTACAATTAGGTGCCTCTCCATGGAGTATGAGTACACTTGAATCAGCCTATTGATAGAGAACTTATCATCTAGAAAAAGAGGTCACAAGTTAAAATCCTCAATTTAGTAAGGATATGTACATCTTGTTTGTAGCACAATTAAGTGCCTCTACATAGAGTATGGGGTAGTTCCATATTACTATAAGCCATCTCTAACCCAAAAACTGATAGCCTCGAATCGTTTTCCACTTCCATTTCCATTTCACTTATGTTTTGTGCATATGTTTTGACAGTTGCTAGGGCAGGGGAAGATGACCTGGTGGTCACATGGAGGCTGAACGAGTCCTTGGCAGGAGGGGAGGTGGATTCAAAGTACAAGAGTGTGATAGTGAAGCTGTGCTTTGCCCCTGTGAGTCAAGTTGAGAGAGGGTGGAGGAAAACAAACGATGACCTTAAGAAGGACAAGACCTGCCAATTCAAGATCACAGAGCAGCCCTACTCTTCTACTTCTAACAACACGGTCACATGGACAGTAGAGAAAGATGTGCCGGGGGCTGTTTACTTTGTGAGGGCTTATGCACTGGATGTGTCTGGATCTCAGCTGGCTTATGGTCAAACCACCAATAAAAACAAGACCACCAATTTGTTTGTGGTGGAGCCAATCTCCGGGAGACATGTGTCCCTGGACATTGCCGCCGGCTTGTTCTCTGCCTTCTCTGTTGTCTCACTCTTTGGTTTCTTTGCTGTGGAAAAACTGAGAGCCAAGAAATGATGGAGATATGCCGTAATAAGGCTTCTTCGTTTGTATTTGCAGTAGTATAAGTCTTTTTAAGTTTGTTTGTTGAAGGCTATAAAATACAATATGGTTGGATAGAAATGTATTCTATAGGTTTGTTTTATGATCTATGTATGTAATCTGATTTGTTTTATTCAATTAAAGTTAAAGTTTTATTATAAGAAAAAGATCATGTTTCAATAATCGAAATATTTTATATGTATTAATAGTTCAATGATAAGAGATTTCCACAATCTATAATATCAAGATATAGGTGTTTTTGGATTCAATTGTGTACAGTTTTTTTGCATCAACCTTTCGGATCACACTCTCATGAAGAAATAATCGTTCACTTATATATTTAGTAGTTTATAAAACATATTTAATTGGTGGTGTTGTGCAACTTTATTGGTATTCATATTGGGGAAGAGCACCAGTTACCACCCATGTTCCAATTATTGTTCACTCCTTGCTCACCCAAGCACCCAATTACTAACTTCAAAGAAACAAAAATATGATAAGTAAAAGCCCATTAATAAATTTCACATGTACAAATAACTACCCATTTACTTCCATAGTTAGAATTTTTGGATTTGAGTTGGAGTTATACAACTTTATTGGTACCCATTGCGGACGACTATTGGAGCATTTGTGCATAAGTATTTGCCATTTTTGAGGTGGTTGTAGTTTACGGTTATTGGGGCACCTTTAAGTAGGTATTAGACGACACTTTGAAATGACCACTTTGTGACCCTTGTGTACATAATGGATCCCACAAAGTGCGTCATTACTACCCAAAACCTAGAACAATAGCTATAAGCAATTAAGTCGCATACAAAGAACGAAAACAAAAATCTATAGATGCACAAAGTTAGCTATAATGACTACTAGTACGCTTCTCCTACTTGAACATTTCTGCAACATTTATTAAAGGAAATACATATTGGATCACTTATACATTTTTTGTGGATGGTTAACAATACAATAGAGAACAGCTATGAGATATCACTCTGAAATGACCACTTTACAACTTTTGTATGCATAACGTATTTATCATAATTACAAAAACAAAAACTATAAGCTCTTAAATGAGATAAACAAATTAAAAAAACCATCAATATCCTTAAGATTGTGAAATTAAGATGTATGGGTACTTTACCCTTCCCTTTGTTAAGCTTTAACATCATGTTTGAAGTATTCTTATCAACTTTAAAAGTTGGCAAGATTTGAAACCTGCAAGAAAACATTAAAATCTACCTTTTTTCAAAAAGAACACTGGATGCTTACTTTTTTGAAGTTTATTATGGTAGAATTGATGCTAAAGTATTGATAAAGGACAGACAGAACAAGTCACATTATAAGATTTGGGGGATTCCATATAGTATATAATAATATCACAACATGTATATTGCATCTAGAATTTGTTCTTTATACCCACATTTTCCCAATGGGGCTGCGAATACATTTTACACTAGGAAGACGATTATTTAGCTTTTTAATTTTAAAGTCCCCACTAGATAGGGAGGGATACTTTTAGCTACTCTATTTTTGGATTACTTTATTAGTTCATGTCAAAGGTAGATACAAATATTATTGTATCCATGCAATCTAATTTTTTGATTATTTTAGTCAATCAGAATAAAGAATTAAAATATTTAATTTTTTATATTTATTGTATTTTTATTGGTTTGTGTGGATAAAAAAATCAATTTTCCCACACAATAATATACATAATTATGCATAGAGTATATTATTTATTACCATTGATATCATTGTACATCATATAATTACATCACATGTCAAAAACAAAATATTTGAGTGGCTACGAAAATCAAGGTATTGTGCGCAATTATAATGTCGTACAAGTCATGATGGAAATCTTTGTCACTTTGTCAAAATCATTTCATTTCCTTTCCTAACGTAACCTTTATCCACGCCGTGCAACACAATATCACAAAGGCACGTTATGCAGGACAATATCACAAAGGCAAATAATACCAATGAATAGTTTTTTCTTTAATTATTATTATGAAATGTTTTTTTTTTAATTAAAAAACTATGCTTGGTAAACTTTTTTAACATGGTCGATGATGTTTGCACAACACGTCCTCCAACTCCACGTGAAAACGCTTTTGACCTGAAGCTATGAACCTGTGAGGCCACAAACGAGGGACCTCATCCCAATACTTCACTTGTTCAAACCCGCGAGCACAATGACCCAACAAAGACACAAGACATGCAAGCTCAATGGCCCAACATCACAATAAAGAATGTAAACTAAATAGCAGAAATTCCACAACATTCCTTTTTTTTTGGATCGGTAATGGGCACTTTTTAAGGTGTTGAAACACTATTGCTCTTCAAATCCGTGAGAACACCAACCCAACGAAAGTACGAAGCCTGCAAGCCTAGTGGCCCAGTGGGGATTTGAACCTTGGTGGTGGTTTCACCAAGCAAGTGTTTTAACCAGTGTACTACATGGGTCACCCCCATGCCACAACATTCCTTACCCCAATAGTGAATGTCTTTAAAAAACACTTGAGAAAAATATCTTCAACTCTTTTTATGCAAATATCTACAATATCACAATATATTTCAAATTATTTTATTACTAACAATAATTCTAGAATTTTGCACGTAAGTGAATCAATTTCCTATAAAAAAACATCATACCAAATGCTTTTCTGATTTCTACTGTAAACTAACAAAGTATTGGCAGGAACTTGACGCATTGTGTCTAATATCTTCAGCTCTTTTTATGCAAATATCTACAATGTCACAATATATTTCAAATTATTTTATTACTAAATTGGTTTCCTATAAAAAACATCATACCAAATGCTTTTTTGATTTCTACTCTAAACTAACAACACTATTGATAGGAACTTGACACATTGTGTCTTTTGTTTTGAAAATTGAGTCATAGCTCAAAAAAAACAAAAAATGATACGTTTGTTTATAATATATTTTTACTTAAAAAACATATGATTTTTTATGGGACATTTAGAATCTATTTGACGTATAAGGTAAATTGAATGATTGAAATCCTTCTCCTGTCATTGCTATTGTTTTCACTCTTTAATAATTGTGTCTATATTTTTATGATTCAAGTTGGGGGATGTTAAGGGTGTGACTATTTTCACACACCTTTTTTTCAATACGTGTGTAACGCTATTTTATAAATCTGGTTATATAAACAATTTTTTTGGTTAGAGGAAAAAATATTAAAAGGGAGAAAATTTTAATTTCTATAACTTTAAAATAAGAAAGAAAAATTTCATGTTAGCATAGGCATGTTGTGATGGTTAAGTTGTGGTGTTATTGTTCTTGACACCAAGGTTCAAACCCCCTTGGGGTGCTATTGTTGAATATTTAAATGGGGATCAAGGTCCCTCATTTATGATCCTCACACATATTGTTAAGCTTGCTTAGATTAATTGGACATGGTTATTATAAGAACACATGCCATAATCCATCAATTACTTGTGTCACTTTCACCCATTTTGGATAGTTGAGTTTCACACCTTCTTTTGAATATATGTTGTTAATCTTAGAGGATCCGGTTAATACTGAGAGCGGGGGGGAGAATCAGTATTAACAACAAATTCAAATATGAAACTCAACCTTATAAAACTTTCACCAAATCAAACAATATCCAACAACAAAACCATTTACCAGTACCGGTATTTGCTGATAATCATCTGCTAATCTCTTTTATCAAGTCTGTGCATTAAGTGTTCATAAACCATGCATTAACTGAAAATAAAACATAACAACACATAAAAATATTCACCACATGAACACCATGATTTTCACGTGGAAACTCAAATAGGGAAAAACCACGGTGGGAATTGGTACACACAAATATTGTGCACTCTTTCAGAATGCGCCCTATTAGGAGCTTACAAAGATGCCTTATTAGGAGCAAACCTTGTTAGGAGTCACCCGGTTAAGGGATTTAGATGATAAGCCCTGTTAGGAGCTTTGACCTGTTAGGATCAACCTCGCAAGAGGATTTAACACTCAGATGTTGAGCTACACGGTTAAGGGATTTACAATGTAAGGCCTGTTAGGACCTACCTGGTCAAGGGATTTTGACTGCTACAACTGTTAGGGAGCAACAATGAATGATCTGGGTATAGCTCTTACCTACTTGCTTGATTAGATCCAATTCTACTCCAAATATGCTACACTCTGGCAGATCTCTCACACTATGGTTCAGCTTCACACTCTTCTCAAAACCACTGACACAACAAACATCAACTGTACAGACCTAAATAAACTTTACAACTTAGTCGGTTACAAAACCCTAAGGCTTACAACATAGATCATCATAGATATTTACAACTCATTATAGATCATCATATGGATCATTACAATCAATTACAAATCAATTACAACCGTTAAATGATCACTGCACCTTGATCTGATACACTTTCAAACCCTCAACTCATTCTGCTAAGAACTCCGCACATTCCCAAGAAATTCACTCTTGATCGCACCAAAACATCATTCAAACACTTCACGCGATTCCAACCACGTTATCACCAACATTTGAACTTGATGTAGATCATTGCCAAACCAAAAATCATTACCGGTTAAGAGAATTCTTTACCGGTCCTTAAACCCTTCTTAAACCCTCGCAAAAATACAACAAAAATCATAAACATGACTTCCAATAACCAAAACATGATGTGGTTCCGGTCAGATACATATTACAATGATACAAACTCACATTCCAAACCACAACACTTCAATCATCACCAATCACTAGATCTAATCAAAACATTTCCTTGTTTACCGGTTAAGGTCCTAATTCCCAGTTTCCTGTTTCTTTACCGGTAAGGTCTTTCCAGTAGACCAAAAAGACTAAGATGACAAAATACAACATAGTAAACATCAGTTGCCATCAATGACAACATAAATAACTGATCAAAGTCATCCAATCATGCAATCTCAATCTCTTCATCACAATGTCATCACAACCAGTCCTTTACTGATTCAGTCATCATTATTCATCTGCATCAGTTATGGCAATCATGCCAACATACTCCCCATTTGGCAGCAATGCCAAAGGTGCATATGCATCGTCGGTCATCAAATTTGCTGCTGCTATTTTCAACATCTCTGCAAATCTCATCTAAGATGCTCCCCCTGCATAGTAGCCATCATTTCATCAATCCATAATGAAAAGTTTTCAATAAGCATACTGGATTGATGCATCTCCTGCATCCTAGTTTTTCTTGTGTAGGGGTCTGACCCCTAATTTACCTCTGAGGTACTCAAAGGTAGTCTTTGTTGGCATTTTTGTTGTTTATGTTGTGATTGTCATTGATGGACACACACTTGTATTGAGATCCCCTTTATGTGTATGAGCTTGTGCTCAACCGGTATTTGTTCCAACCAGTATGTTGTTTACTAGTCTTTAGACTAGTGATTTTGCAGAATGTGTTTCCCGGTTTGAAGCGGCATGTCGACCCCAAGCGGTTCGTAGATCCCAAGCGGTATGAGGGAGCAAAGCGGCACAACACATTCTCACCAGTCTTCATTTTTGACAAACCAACAACCGGTATTTTGTATGAACCAGTAATGCTCTGTGATGAGTTACCAACCAACATTTTGTGATGAGTTACCAATCCACCGATTGTTTGATGGTGTCGACACATTGACGGTGCTTTTTGTGTCGTGTTACTGAGTACGTCTAGATGCATTGAACCTAGGAAATTGTAATGTAATCCTATTGGACTGACATGAAATCAGATTCCTTTAAAAGGACATCATGTCTAGGGTTTTAAGTTGTTGCTGAAAGGGTTAATGTGGTGCTAGGGTTTTAAGGTGGAGGTTGAGAACGATCTTATCTGAGAAGATCAAGTTGTAACTGTGAGAGAGATAGAGAAGATTGAAGTAATGCTGGAATGCATTAACTGTGAGCAATACTGGATCTAACCAAGCAGTTTGTGTTATCCGATAGATCAAACACTTGTTGATTACTCACATCTTTGACAAGTCTGTAGCCCTTAACCGGGTAGGCCTCAAAGCCTTTGTAAAATCCTCTAACAAGGTGGTTCACACATGTGAATCTAAAATCCTCTAACAAGGTAGTCTTTAATCGGACTTATCTCCTAACAGAGATTGAGATTCCTAACAGGATCTGTTCTGGTGAAGAACATTGTAAGACCTTAATCGGTTTGGTTTCTATTCTACAGATAGTGACTTGTGAGTTCCATCTCATCGTGGTTTTTCCCTGTTGGGTTTCCACATCAAATATCTTGTGTTATGGTTGTATTGGTTTTGTGGGTGAATGCTTTATTTGCATTTTGGTTTGCATGTGTGGTAACTGGTTTGACTGTTAGACTGCTTTACCGGTTTATCTTTAGACTGTGTAAGTGTTTCAGTGCAGAGATTTTTGGCATACTAATTCACCCCCCCTCTTAGTATTCATCAGTCTTCGGCAATGGTTTTGTGAAAATGTTTGCTAGCTACTCTTTACTTGTCACATACTCCATTCTAACTTGTTTTTGCCGTAGTCAATTCTATGTGTTTAGTTATTGCATGTAATTCATGATTTTTTAAAATATAAATTGCACTTGTATTGTCACAATAAATAGTTACTGGTATAGAAATATCAAGTTTAAAACCTTCTAACACATGTCTCATCCAGATTGCCTACGTGCAATTCATTGATGTTGCAACATACTCTCCCTCTGTAGTTGACAGTGATACACATATTTTATTTTTACTTGTCCAAGCAACCAATCTACCTCCAAGAAGAAAAGCTCCACTAGTAGTGCTTTTCCGGTCATCAACGTTGCCTGCCCAATCTGCATCAGTAAACACTTCCAAAGAAAATCCATTTTTATAAGGATACCATAAGCCATAATCCATTGTGCCTTTCAGATATTTGAATATCCTTTTCACCCCTACAAAGTGAGTCGCCTTGGGATCCTCCTAAAATCTAGCAACCAAACCAACAACATGTGCATTATCAGGCCTACTATGAACAACATAATGCAGCTTACCAATCATGGACCTGTATTCTTTTTCATCAACAGAGGGTGAATCATCATGTTTAGACAATTTACAACCTGTCACCACCAAGCGGTTTACAATCCTCCATGCCAATTATTTTCAACACTTCCTTTACATACTTACTTTGACAAATAAATATTCCACCATCCAATTGTTGGACCTGCAATCCAATGAAAAACTAAATCTCACCAATAAGAGACATCTCAAATTCTTTCTTCATATCCTCAACAAAAGCCATACATAAATCATCATCACCTCCAAAAATTATATCATCTACAAATACTTCAGCTATCAACACTCTCTCTCCATCAGTCTTAAGATATATGTTACTGTCCTCACTAGTACACTGGAATCCTATCTTGATGAGGTGTGCATGCAATCTTTCATACCATGCTCTCGGTGCCTGCTTCAATCCATACAGTGCCTTATGTAACTTGAAAACCATATCTTTATCCTTAGACAAAGCAAATCCATCTGGTTGTTCTATGTACACTTCTTCCTCAAGGATGCCATTAAGAAAAGCAGATTTAACATCTATCTGGTAGACCTTAAAGCCTTTGAATGCAGCATAAGCAAGTAACATTATTACTCCTTCCAATCTTGCCATCAGTGCAAAGGTTTCTTGATAATCTTCTCCTTCTTGTGCATAGCCTTTGCATACCAACCTTGCTTTATTCCTCACAACCTTGCCTTCTTCATTCAACTTGTTTCTAAAGACCCATTTAGTGCCAATCACATTCTTGTCTTCCGGTCTGGGAACAAGTGTCCATGTTTTATTCTTCTCTATCTGATCCAATTCCTCATTCATAGCATTAATCCAATCATCATACTTCAATGCCTCTCTTACTATTTTAGGCTCAATAGTAGAAATCAAACAGGAGTTTTCTCTGATTTTCCTACTTGTTTGTACACCAACATTTTTATCTCCTGTAATTTGGTCTTCTGAATGATTTAATCTAACATACCTTGGTATTATCAGTTCTGGTGTTGTGCCTTCTGCTTCATGTTCTTCATCGCTTTCTTCATTTACCGATCGAGCACCTATTTCTACATTTTCTTGCTCACCATTCTTTTGTACTTCCAGTTCAATAGACACAAGTTTTTCTTCATCTTTCTCAGGTTAGATCTGTTGGTCTCATCAGATTTCTCGGAGAGTTCATCTACCTTCACATTTGCACTCAATGATTCTTTTTGTTCTCTTATTATAACATTTGAAAGCCTTACTCTTTGTAGAGTAACCAAGAAAAATACCTTCATCACACTCTGCATCAAACTTTCCAGTGAAATCATCACGTTTAATGAAACATTTACTCCCAACTTTTTAAAAGTAACTTACATTAGGAGTCTTACCATGTCATAATTCATACGATGTTTTGTTGTTACCTCTCTTGACAAGTACCCGGTTCAAAGTGTAAACAACAATGCTAACTGCTTCTCTCCAAAACATTTTTGGCACTTCACCTTGAATCAACATGGTTCTAGCAACTTAAAAATTATTCTATTCATTCTCTCTGCTATCCCATTCCGTTATGGAGTTCTAAGAGCTGACATTTGCCTCTTGATTCCCTGCTCATCACAAAACTTCACAAACTCATCAGAAGTAAATTCTCCTCCTCGGTCAGATCTTAAACATTTCAAATTCTTCCCGGTTTCTTTCTCAACTAAAGCTTTGAATGCTTTGAATTTACTGAATGCCTCATACTTTTCTCTTAGAAAAGTTACCCACATCATCTTGGAAAAATCATCGGTGAAAATCATGAAATATCCATCACCATAATAGCTCTTAGTCCTCATAGGACCACAAAGATTAGTATGAACCAAATCTAGAATATTTTCTGAAGAGAAACACTTACTCTTAAAAGATACAAAAGTTATCTTACCCATCTGAGAGTCCTTACATAACACATTATCCGATTTAACAAGTTGGGGCAAACCTCTCACAATACTTGATTTACTAACCTTTATCAAATTGTCAAAATTCACATGACAAAACCTCTTGTGCCATAACCAACTGTCTTCAATCTTTGCCACCAAATAACTATTCACATTAGTATTCAGATTGAAAAGATTACCGATTGTCTTCTTTCCAGTAGTAGTCAATTCTCCATTACTTCCAAGAATCCTGCACAGTCCACTTTTAAATTCTAGAAGATATCCCTTATCATTTAATTGAACAATACTCAAAAGGTTATGTTTTAATCCATCAACCCAAAAGACATCATCTGCATTACTTTTTCCATTCAATGAAATAGTTTTAAGCATTTTACTAACAACAACATCATCGTCAATCTTACCCCCAGCACTCTTAATAACACCTACAACTTCTTTAATCCTTTGACCATATTGTGCAATGTTCTCACCATCAACCATTTTCATGTCATCAAATTTGCCTCTTAAACTTTCTTCTTTTTCTCTTTGTACATGTTCATCTCCTCCATAAATCAAGTCTAATTTCTCCCATACCTCAAATGTAGTTTCTAATCCATGAACATATATATACTTAGAATCATATAAAGTACTTACAATTGCTTCCAAGGCTTGAATGTTTTCTTGTTGTTCTTTAAGCTCATCCGGTGTCAAGGGGTTGGTAGTAGGAGCAACATACTTGTTTACCACATGATTCCAATATTGAGCACCCAATCCTTTGATGTATATCTTCATCCGGTCTTTCCATATCCGGTAATTGTCCTTGGTAAACTTGGGACCCTCCTTCATCATCTTTCTTTAGGATCTTTCCCTCAAGCTGTTAAGCTTTCTGCACACAGGGGACCAATGCTTTGATACCAATTGTTAATCTTAGAGGATCCAGTTAATACTGAGAGGGGGGGGGGGATCAGTATTAACAACAAATTCAAATATGAAACTCATCCTTATAAAACTTTCACCAAATCAAACAATATCCAACAACAAAACCATTTACTAGTACCAATATTTGCTGATAATCATCTGCTAATCTAATTTATCAAGTCTACACATTAAGTGTTCATAAACCATGCATTAACTGAAAATAAAACATAACAACACATACAAACATTCACCATATGAACACCATGATTTTCACGTGGAATCCCAAATAGGGAAAAACCACGGTGGGAATTGGTACCCACAAAAATTGTGCACTCTTTCAGAATGTGCCCTATTAGGAGCCTAGCTCGGTTAGGATCTTACAAAGATGCCCTGTTAGGAGTCACTCGGTTAAGGGATTTAGATGATGAGCCTTGTTAGGAGCTTTGATTTGTTAGGATCAAACTCGCAAGAGGATTTAACACTCAGATGTTGAGCTACCTAGTTAAGGGATTTACAGTGTAAGACCCATTAGGACCTACCCGATTAAGGGATTTTGACTGCTGCAACTGTTAGGGAATACAAGTGAATGATTTGGGTATAGCACTTAACTGCTTACTTGATCAGATCCAATTCTGCTCCAAATCTGCTACACTCTGGCAGATCTCTCACACTCTGGTTCGACTTCACACTCTTTTCAAAACCATCGACACAACAAACATCAACTGTACCGACCTAAATAACCTTTACAACTTAGTCAGTTACAAAACCTTAAGGCTTACAACATAGATCATCACAAATCTTTAAAACTCACTATAGATCATCATATGGATCATTACAATCAATTACAAATCAATTACTACCATTGAATGATCACCGTACCTCGCTCTGATACTAATTGTTAATCTTAGAGGATCCGGTTAATACCGATTGATCCCCCCTCTTAGTATTAACCGGATCCTCTAAGATTCACACACACACACACACACACACACACACACACACACACACACACACACACACACACACACACACACACACACACACACACACACACAGATCTTCAATTATTTATTATTTGGAGTGTTAGTTGAAAAATCTAACATGGTATCAAAACTTTGTTGTTTGGTATAATTAGTTTTATTGTCTTATTATATAATAAATTTGAGAGTAATTATTGTTAGTATTTCTCTCAAAAAATTAATATGCTTTTCTTTTACAATCTTATATGATTTGAAGAATCAAAACAATTAAAAAGAAACATTTGGTAATCAATCTTAATTTTTAGTGATTTCAAGTAAACATGGTATTTTGACAATATTTGTAGTTGTTTCATTGCATCTAGACAATTGGAGAATGTCATAATTGATTATCGTTTAGCTTCATATGGGTGTTTTCTATTGTAAAATTGTTTGAATTTCATAGGTGGCACTTTTCAAACGTGTTGTGTAAAATTTGAGATCACCATTGCATTTAGAAAGTCCAAAACCCAAATTTCCATATCAAATTTATCAATTTTTTGAACTCATACTCCAAAACATGTTGAATTTTTTAATACATATGATAGCAACCATGCTTTTTATACTTTTATGCAAAGTTTTTTCTACCACTATATAGTGTTGATGTTATCAAATGAATTGCAAATATCATCACTTCAAAAAGGAAACTGTGGAAAAACATATTTTAGTTATTTAGGTTCAAACTTTTGTCTAATATTTTTTTTTTGTTTAGATAATCTTAATTAGTTATGTACTAGTAAGATTAGTTCTTATATTTGACTCATCTAATTTTATAATTTAATTTTTTTATTAAAAATATTGTTGTCCAATCATATTTTAAAGTTTCAAATGTTTGTAACTTTAAATAATAGATCCCTTCATAGGTGTTTTTTTTCAAAAAAATAAATAAATATATTAGAACTAACATTGGTGCACTTTAGAAGTATCGTACAACCAAATTGTGATTTCAACATTTTCTTGATTTTGGACCTTTTTAAAACTCAGTAAATCTAGAATAGACATTATTAAATGCACTTATAATAAAGTGTCATACATTGTACTTACTGAGAGACCATTTCAAAAACTAGTGAAAATAGAGGTGTTTTGTGTGCCTATTTTCACACTTTTCTACACATTAATAATCTTTTTTTTTTTTGCATGGATAGATCAATTAAGAATTCTATCCTCACACCATAAAACATATTTTGAATGACAATATAAAATGATAATTTATCTTAAAATACAAGGACTACATAGAGTAATAATAGAACTTGAGACATAAATTGGAGTGATTACTGAAAAGTGAAAATGTACTAATAAATATGATAAAGCATATAGAACTTTGTGTCTGTTGACTTAATCTTTCACATTTACTTTACCGCTACTCCAACTTCAAGCAAGGTTTAGACTACATTGGATAACTTCTTTAATAAGTAGGATGAATTAAGGGGCCATCAATTGGAAAATGAACTCATCTAGTTAAGTCTAATTTTTTTGACACAACTGAAGACCCTTTTACAAAGATTAAAGTCATCAGATTGTAATTAATGTAGTGTGGGATATCAAAGAAAGATACACACTTTATCTTGACTATTCTCACTAAACTTGGTCCTAACTATTTTGTATTTATATCTACATTTCATGTCACAAAATGTGACCTTGTTTGGAAACTACAAAATGTCTTTTTTAGATATTTTGTTGTAGAGCTCATTAAGCATAAAAATGAATGGGTTCATATAGGTAGTCGGGATTCAATTTATTAGTGCCAAAATTTACTTGTCTTAACTCTTTTATGAATTTAGGCCTCATTTTTTCTCACATGTAATTGATTTGAGAAACCTATATGTGGGTCTCCATTCATCAAAATTTTCTAAGAGTTGTTCTTTATCATCCCCTATGTGCTTATTGTGTGTTGGAAGTTTCAAAGGTCCCAAAAATTGTAAGTGTGGAGGTATTATGTTTAAATTTCAAAGATTGTACTAAATATCAAAGTTTCAAAGTTCCCATCCTGGCATACCTTTCCCTTAACTCCCACTTTTTCCTTTGTCTTTGTAAAATTTTAAAAATTTCTTTGATTAACATGATTTTTCTCAAACTCTTGCACTCCAATTTATTACACTTGGTTACCTTTTGCTTGCTCGCTTGGAGGGATGAGTTCCTTGTTATTCTTTATCCATGTTTTCAATCCTTCTTGCCTTGTTATTTGTTAGAGTTGTAGTTTTGGTCATTCCTTTACCCATATCCTTGATGCCATATGTTCCATGGCATCTTCGATCTCTGATTTTTCACATTTCTCTTCATATAGTTTTCTAGAGTTAGAGATGTGAGAATACCTCTAACAAAGTACATTGGGATGTTAGGATTGTCAAATTTTTTATAGTCATTTTGACCGTGAATTGTCTTCAAGCCTTTGAAAGCCATTAGAGAAAGAAAAAAAACATCCAAGCTTGGTTATATATCCTTCATGTATTGCTTTTCTTCTAATTTGTCATTGACTAACAGTGTCAAGTTACCACTATCTTAAGTCACCCTTTTAAGTCTTGGTGTTTTGTATTATGATATGGTTATTGGTAGAAGAAACATGAAGAAAATCCTTAATGTAGGTTTGCAATATTTTAATATGAGATATCAAGACATTACTTACCAATATCTCTCTCCTCCCAACATATTGTGCACAAAATAAATTGAGCAATGCAAGACAAATGTTGAGTTGTTAGAAATTCACAGTGTCACATTTGAACATATCAATACTCTCTTAGTAATAATACCTGACGATTTCCCTTATAATGACTATGAAGAGGATTATGATAATAGGGGTGTTCATACACAAACAAATGTCATGCTTATTGGGAGAAAACAAAAGGAAAAAATTATGCTATTAGGAGCTAAAACTGTTGAACTAAAACATATAAAAGTCCTCTTAGTAAACAAAGAGAAATAACTCCTCTGTGAGGAGAATTGTGTTGAGCACTATGAAGATAAAGATGGTAAATATGATGCATTAGGATATGAATTCATGGAATATAAATATATTGATTATTATGCCTATGATTAGGGTTTTCAAAGTGAACACAATTTTGATCTAGATTAGTATGAGTTGCCTGCTCACAATATTGAACATCCAAGGGAACTAATACAACTATTCCATTAGTCCAAGCCATAAAGTGATAACATCACAACCCATAAATATATAATAATAGTGCATGTACAAAATGAGCATCAACTAATGATTAAATGAGTGTTTGCATAAGGTGTTACTTCTACTACTACTGGATCAAATGGAAATGACATGAACAATAACAAGATGCCAAACATACAAGTTGAGATGAGTAGCAACATTGTAAATAAGGATATGAAGAGAGACATCTAGTGCAATAGTGGATAGTGTGAAAGAAAGATGTGTTAAAATTGAATAATGAAGCGCAACCAATCTAGCCCCTACCACTAGAAGCCCAATGTGTAGAAACAAAGGAGAAGGAAGAACCAAATGTTCTTTCTTGTAATCAAATCATGCTTTGCATTCCCAATGTTCGAAGAATGAAGTTATAGAGATGAATTGTTGAAAAATTTCATTTTCTAACTGACTCGTTTGTAGTGACTACAATATGGTTGAGTGCCTAAGAAAAAATAAGGTACTTTGTTAATGTGTTGGTGACTTTGAGACTATATTGTTTTTAAAAAAATTAAGGGTTGCTAAAACCAAAGTTTCGATGGTAGTTTTGCCATGTTGGACATTTGATTTAGGTGTTCAAATATTTGGACTAGTTTATGAAAGTTCATTAATCACTTGGATCATGCCATAAATTTTATGCAACAAATGTTCCATCTTATTTCTCGTAAATGACAACCAAAAGCACATCTAGAGATCATTTTATTTGACAATAATCCCATCAGTTTTGATCTTCTGTGGAGTGACAAACCTAAATTAAAATCCCAAACATGCAATTATTTTTCAACACATACTCCTTTCTCATCAAAGAGCTACCCATATCAATTTGTAAGTGTGGAACCTTGATCTATTCCATTCATTTGATGCCAACTAGGTTAAGTGGTGAAATGGCGTGATTAATTGCATTACCACATTTTTGTAACACTTTAGCATGCAAGTGGCAAATATAGGAAAGTGAATTGATGATTCTTCTACCAAGGTATTTGTGAGGGTTTCCATGTAGCTGGAAAGAAACCATTTCAAAATCCAACTGTAGAATCAAAACTATTGAACTAAACACAAGATCAAGAATGTTGAATGATAGATTCAAAGATTCTCAAATTAGATCTTTCCTTCATTAATTCAAAGTTGAAGGTAGAGCTTCTAAATTCTTTTTTAATATATGAATATCAAGAAAAATACAACCTAAATCAATGTGACTCAATTTGTTTATGGAAGGATTATGACATTCTCAAAGATAAACAAGACCTTTCAGGAGCAATACATACTATTTTTTCAAGCTCAAGAGGACATTGTTGATTAGACTCAAATCTCTGAAATAGTGCCTAGATGTTGTTCCTTAAGACCAAATCTACTTTCTCAAGGTGCTCGTGACTTTCCTCTCACTTGGGATGAGCTCCATTATGTACTTATGTAGATGGGTAATAAGAAAACAAATAGTATAGATATATTTCCTTGGGCATTTTTAATGCTATGTGACACTTCAATAGTCCTATACTTCTTTAGGTCTACCAATATGTTCTTCATAATAAGTCCTTGGGAAGTCAAAAACCATGGAAAATTATTTTTTGCCCCAAAGCTAGAGATCTTGAGCTTATAAATACTTGACAACCTATCATTTTTATCACCATTATGTATCTTGAATCAACAAGTTTCATCAATATTTTATACATTCTTGATAATATCATTGTTGTTTACGAAAGCATGGAATGGGCCAAATCATCTTAACATGTAAAGACGTAAATCGAACTAACTTCAAATAATAGCCGAAATACCCTTTATTCTTAAATAAACTCATAAATCAGTTAATAAATCTATTTCATTCCATTTTTTTTCCATCCATAGCTTCATTTGATCATTCCATTTAGATCATATTAAACATGAAATATCTATAAAAGATAAATATTCTTTATTCAATAAATCGATAAAAGTAGTATTTTGATCATACAATACTTACGCATTTCAAGTTGTCGTAAGTTCAATAACAAAATAATACAAAGTAAAGGGTGAGATGCATCCGTTGATCTGCAACCCAAACTGTTGCCAATGCAATCTTTAGCATGAAGACAAGAACAAGATTCAGGCGCTTTTTCCGCCCAACCTTGAAGCTTATGCTTCCTCGGAATTCTTGGTCAATCAAGAATACCCGACCTTGCACGAATTTCTTAGCAAAATAATTCGAAAGGCAAGATGGAATCTGGTGTGTGCCTAGATGATACAAGCATTTTCATTTTTCTAACCCTTTTAAGAAACAAGCATTCATTATCAATCTAGGATATGGTAGAGAGGATAAAATAAAAGAATTCCATTATTTCAATGGTTAATTCAATTTGATTACTTGGCCGAGTATAATGCCATGCACAACAAAAATCGATAGTTGGAAAAGCAACCATTCTCTCTATAATCCACATTCAGCACCCATCCTGGAAGGTAACTTTCCACAAACACAAGCCTATCTAGCTTTGTTCACATAATCTAGAATAAATTCGTACAGAAGACAATCTCTCACCTTTCAATTCTAGCTTCCTATTTCTTGCAAGATAAAATACTATGCTAAGAAGACAATCTTTCATTTGAATAGAAATTGATAGAGTAAATCTTTTATTACAATCAATCCTATCTGACAGGAAACAATATTTTATGGATAATCAAATATACATTTAAAAGAAAACATTTTTTTCCTTCTATCTTTCAAGCAATTTTAAAGACAAGATTAAAATATAAGAAGGTGTAACACATGTATGTATCTTACATATAAATTGAATAAAAATGAGTACACATTCTTTTATTCAATTATTAAAACATTTAAATAGCATAATCATTAACATGCATTCCATTCTTATGGTTTAGCATTCTAAGTTTATCTCGTCTAAACTCTCTCTCTATCTTTCCAAGTGTCGTGGTTCATTTACCTCTTTTCTCAAAACATCATATTTAGTTTTATACTAATATGTGACTTTTCATTATTTAAAACTTAATGCACCGACTTCACTAATTTACCATAACGACAATCTAATATGATACAAGTTCATAAAACGCCTATCTATAAGGCTTTTCAAATGAGACACTCAATAACCGTCTTTATTTTTCTTGCAAAATTTGAAAGTCTAAGTCTTTCCTTGTGATATCAAAATAACTTCATTATTTATAAGTCGTTATCCTATTATTTCATCTTCTTTGTGGTTCAATCTCAAAGTTTCTCTCTCTATCCTCATACTTAATTTCTAGAGGATTGCGTAATCTCATTTATGAGAGTTTTACTAAGTTTATCAACAAACTTTAAGAAATTATTTCACTATTGTATCTTTATTTACATGAACGTAATTTTTGAACAATTAACAATGATTCCTTTTTTGACTCTAACTCTTCCATTAGTATATTGCATAGGTCTAAAACTAGATCATCCTTTAGAGAATATGTAAAGCAACCTATAATGCAATTCCTACCACTCTTTAACATCTTCCATGCATGTTCTTAGTTATTTTATCATATGTACCTCATAATACATTTCTCTATAAGACTATTCAAAAGCGAGTTCAAACAATTTTGTTCTAATCATGGCTTGACTCAATCAAACTTCATTCTAATAAACAGTATATAACTTCATGACTCACTCACTATCCTTGCATAATGATCAAAGAATTAAGGTAGATCCCACCTCCTTATGCTCTTGTTACTGGCTTGAGGTGATGGACTTGCTTCCCTCTTCACATTTGCCCACTCTCTTTCAAGATGGTTCACAAACTCTTTGTTGCTCTCCATCTGTCGATTCTTCTACTAACTCCATCCTTCCTATCACTCTTTTCTATCTCTTTTATTTCTAAACTTTACTCTGAAATTCGACTCTAAATCTGAGATGATCATAGTCGATCTTTTACGACTCGATCGTAAACAAATCTAAATCTCACTACTTCTCTCTTCTTCATTCCATTCTCTAATCCTTGGTTGCATCTCCTCTCCCTCTCTTCCAACTCAATGGTCTATATATAGTGTAGTCGTCTACCCTCTTTCCTACTTTTGGGCTATCTCTACTAGAGGTGGATTGATTCTAAGTGACACCACTCATGATCATAACAGTCCTAATTGTATTTGAACACCTATGTGTTCACCATGTAAAGTTATTCATTATCCATTTCATGACACCACACCACTAAAGTTGTTAATTTCATAATTATCTCTTACTAAGTCGACTTTACTAAAAATGATTTCCTTAAAAAATGGAAAGTTAAATTAAACTAACTTATACATGTCGATCAAGGTGTTTACGTGGGATGATAACCCATGTCTTTTATTAATTCATGCCACCTCACGTGTAATAGCCATCACGGTTTATGCTTGCAACATGGTCGATGTGAAACCAAAGTTGACTATGACTGAAATAAACCCCTAAACTACGCCTACTACTGTATTCTATCTGCACGTGGAGTATCCTTTAATAGGAGTGGTCGTGGTTTGCAACATATTTAAAAGGGAGGAGGGGTGGTCGGTGGTAATAACGACCCCTCCCTTTATTTAAGGGGGGTGGTCGATATTACTATCGACCACCCTCTTTATCGTTTAATCCCCTTTAACTTAATACCCGCCACTTCCATTATAATTTGTTTTATTTTTTTTAATTTTAATTTCATTTTTATTATATTTTAATATATAGTTAATGACTTTTCATTTATATATATATATATATATATATATATATATTAAAACATTAATCTTTGTTTAACAAATTCTTTAATAAAACCTTTCTATAATTTAATATATATTTCGGATTTTCATTACATGATTTAATTTAATAAATACATATACAATAATTACATGCATATTTACAAGTACATGATCGAATTATTTGACAAATTTATGAAAGTAGACTCATAAGTACGCTTTTCCATACATTATACATATCTAAACAAGAAGAACATAAAAACCTAAGGTCAATATTTGTTTTTGAATCCTTTACACATTTCATCTCTTTTAGCAATAAAGCATATTATTTCACAGTCACTCATGTAACTTATATTTAATTCAAACACCACTCACATCATGCAATCAATGCACATATGTAATTATTTAAATCAATCTACTACTTATTCCAAATTCATCATTTCAATTTGAACAAACACTCAATAAGGTCATTTAAATCATCCATCTTTCAAAATGCAAATATAAATCCTAATGTGGTGTGTGAGAGATTCCATCTATCCTAACGAAATACAAGAGCTAAGACAAATCTACCCGAACCATGTTCTCATCTTCATCATTGTTCACCTGTTCCTGCATTCACTTGCACTCACTCGCTCATTAGCAATGACGATCCCAATTTATCATAAAAATTATTACTGATCATTCAATTTTATATAAATCATTTCAGTACATTCGATCTCCTATTTTATTTCATTAACTGTTCTATTTTCATTTCATTTCCAATTCATTTGCGAAAAATAAACATTATTTTCCTAATTAAATAATTATGGAAAAATAGGGTTCGTGACATAACAACACATCCTTTTTATAAAGATGGATTTTAGGAAAGCATTCATTTACATTGATTAGCCTTTGATTCTTATTGACAATTCATAAAATTCCCAAATCTAGAGATTTATTTTTGGCTTAGATTCAAATCCTTTCCTTTGACTCTTTAAATTATGTTACCGTCAATGAAAAAGTCTATAATAGTTTTGGCCTTTTTAGGTCCATCCAAAGAGGTTGTCTACTTTCTCAATTCCTTTATGTTCTTGTCACATGACCAATAAGGCTTTGCAAGAATTGGTGGACATCTCTCTTTCCTCAACATCCCAATAGCTCATAAATAAGTTTTTTGCAGATGATTATTTCCTCATCCGTGGTTGATAACTGTTCACGTTTTGGGAAGCCATGGCTTAGCTTGACACTTATTGTAAGGCCTCTAGATCAAGGCTTGAATGAGGTAAAAATCAATTGCTACAAATAAAGTTCCTTTTCATTATGTGAGTGGACAAAGAAGTATAATTGGAAATGGATTGAAAAAGGAGAGATGTTGAAATTCATTGACATACCTTTTACATTTTACAATTCATGAACCACTTTTGGAAGCACATCATGTAAAGAGTGGAGAAGAAGACATTTTCCTAGATCATCTAAACCTCTTTCTTTGGTAGGTAAATTCAAAATATGACCAAAGTGTTAGAGGCTACTCATATTTGGCTCCTTCTAAGGTTGCCTATGTTAGGCTTGTGAAAATCATGAGTTATTTCACTTAGGCTAATGTAAAACAAATCATTTTCAAAGGGCAATATGGGAAATTTGTTGTCTTCTCCAAGATAAAAGGTGATTGGGCATTATTGATGTTTATTGGTAAAGCACAACTCTTTGTTTAAAGTGAGTTGTCCATACCATTGAGGGCTCTAAAGTCTGGAATATTTTCATTAGGGATTGTTGTACTTATGGACCACCTTATGACAATAAAATTTAGCAAGGAATTGATCTTCATACTCTTTTCATCATGATATCCGCTATCAAGATTAAAGGATCCTTTTTTACTTAAAGCATTTTGAAGGTCTTTAGAATAGTTAATCCCTATCTCATATGTGTTAAAGGTGGTTTCAAAATTAGTGTCTCTTTAACAATAACTTATGGAGGTCACCTATCATAATCAATTCCATTTTGCCTGTACCTAAACTCTTGGAATCAAAACTTTAATATTCTTTTACAAAGGAACTCACATCTTTGAAGATTGAGGACCTCTTCTCAAGATTGGGCTTTGTTTCCTACTCTGCAACAAAGTTTCAACATGTCAATTTTAGGAAGTGTGTCTTGACCTTGCGCCTAATGATAAGATTACAAAAAGTAGGGCCTTTAGGTTAAAAATGTAATTTCATATATAGGGTTCATTTTTGGCCAAAATAAAATCATATCACTAGGGGAAATCCCTATTGTGTAGGTTTCTTCAAGTTCTACAATTTAAAAATGGGGCCCAATTTACTTGTTAGACCAAAAGTTATGGCCTCCAAAAGTTTTCATAAGAAATGTAAAAACACGTTGGACACATAAAGCTAATGTAAGGGAGAGTTTCACTTGTTGACCAACTTACGTTGCATGTTATGACATATCATAAGACATCTTTTAGTTAGAGATAATGGAGCCAAAATGGAATGACCAATTGACAAGTGGAAAAAATATGCTATTTTTAGCATATGAATTCATCATGAAATTTGGGATGGTTTCAGATATTGTATCTCCTACATATTAGGTTCCAAGATGGAGGTTATGTGTATAATTTTGTACTTATTGTTAAGCTATCAAAATTCCTCCAAATCGTTGGTTGGTGATACTCTTATGAAGGCTTGCTTTGCAAGTGTAGTTTAACTATGTTTTTTATTTAATAATACATGGGGTTTCTTCATAGTGGTATTTTTCCCATGAAAGAGTTTTCCTCACATACACGTGTTATGGTATATTGTTTATTTTGCATTTATGTGTGTGTATTTATTATATAATTGTTAAAAGATTGAAATTCGCACAACATTCTCCTAATAATTTTAGTGTAGTACACATTTTTGTGTACCTTACTTCCTTTCAGTTAACACTTATTTTACTTCCATCATGCACATACAAGAGGTTATTCCAAATGCCACACTTCACAAGCTAGGGATTCACCCTCCTATAGCTTGGTTGAAAGACTAGCAGTGGAGTTTCAACATTGTTTTCAGGAAACATATATTGAGCCTTTCATATAGAGTGCTTAGTGATTTCTCCTCAACCCTTTGTAATCTTAACCAATGGTGAGGTTTGAATTCCTCTTTGCACACCTAGCTTTGTAGAATTAAAAATATTTTGGTGATCTATACATGAGTCAATTATTACTCTTTTTTTTATGTCTAGTCTACCAAGGACTTTTTTTTGCTGAAAGACTTATGTACATTAGTCAATCTCATTATGAATGCCCAATTTGCCACATGTTGGAGTCCTTCAAGCACCACTATTGGACTTTACTTTGTGTCCAAGATGTTGGAATTGTGTCTATTATCTTATTTATCCCTTTCATCTAGGAATATTTTTCTAACAATAAGTTTTTGAAGATATAACCCCACGATCTAGTTACATCACCATAATTTGGATTTTTTTAAGATATTGTAAAGCGGAAATTTGATTTTGCAATTTGCAACATGGAAGGAGAAATCACCAAATCAATTGTCACAAATCAGATAAGGGTTGAATACTAAGTGGATTGATTGATTATGATGTGCTTTTCCCTCTTTTGTAAGTTGAAATGTCGATTTAGGATAAAGTATTGAAATTGAAGACAAAACCTAAGAAAATAATGAGCTACAGGTTCAAGATTTTATCGTGCATCTGGATCTAAATAATATAAGATGACTCGGATCTGCCTTGTGAAAATGCCCCCAAAAAGCAAGGACCGTGGCGCGACAACACGCTCCTCTGAATTTTCTGCACACCAAAAAGGGTTGTTCCATCTCTATGTTTGAAGCTTATTTTGAGAAGTACAACCACACACCCGTTTCTTGCACACAAAAAGAAAGGGAAATAGGTTGGGAATAGGGGATTGCCTTAGGTCAAACCCCAGTTTTGGAATTAACCATGAAATTGAGATATATGTAATTGAAATGACTGAAAGGAAAGGTTCTCATTTTGAGGGAGATGCTGAATTATGACTGAAAATTGAATGACTATACCTCCTTGTGAAGTTTTGTTTGCCTCCACATGGAATTAGGGTTTCATGAAATAGGTTGTAGATCTCCACTTCAATGCTTGAATCTTGAATTTATTGTTGCTCCAAGGCTTGAAGGAAGACTAAAGATGCTCAATTGCTCTTGAATGCTTGAATGCTTGATCTCATGTGATTGTTGGATGCTTGGTAGATATGTTAGATGAATGTGTATTTTTCATGATCTTCAAATAAGAGGGGAAATCCTCTTTATATACTTTCTCGTTGAGAAAACTGATTAATTTTTTGACATGAGACGACATGGAGAGGGGAATCCTGCTCAAATTTGAAATGTTGAAATGGGTTTAAAGAGGGACCAATTTAGGGAGGACCATGGTGCCACGCCCTGGTCCTGCCCTTTTTTGGGTCAGGATTAAGGTGCCCAAGGGGGTGCCGCTCAAAGTTTTTGATTTTTGTGATGCACATGAGCATAATTAGGTCTTCAATTAGGCCAAAGGGAACAAACACTAAGGTGAAGACCCAAATGCGGTCAAAATTGCAAGGGGTGCAATTTTTAGGACACTACATTCACCCCCCACTTTAACGGGAGTATGAAGTCAACCATACTCTTGGTAAAGTAAAAAGGGTTCACATTGAAAGACTTTCACCAAGTCGTCAAGGAGGCAAGATACACCAAGCCCCCAATGGACTTTAGGATCTCACAACTTCAATGACAAGGTAAAAGGGAAGATCATGAGTGTGTGTGTGTGTGTGTGTGTGTGTGTGTGAGAGAGAGAGAGAGAGAGAGAGAGAGAGAGAGAGAGAGAGAGAGAGAACCATGACTACAACTAGTAAGGTTCTCTCACTATGAGTCATGAAAAGAAAAATACTAAAAATTACAAAGCAAAAGCTAAGTAACTTTAAGTATCAATATATGCAAGATAGAGAATCATGGAGCGGAGTGTATGCCCCCACGTTAAAGCGATTGCATACACCTTATTGGGAGCAATTGCTTTAAGGTAGGATACACCCAAAAAGACAAGCACATTATCAAAATAATTTAGCCCCCACGAGAGGACAAATCAAAGGATAATGAACACAAAACACAAAGCACGGGGTGGTTTCGCTTAACTCTGGGGTCAATATTCTTTTTATGATAACTCATGTATATCATGTGTATATATATGTATAGATTTGTCCTCATCCCCCAAAGAAAGGAAACCACCATAGAAGAAAGGGACACATGTGTCTTTTGAGTCAACATGGGAGAGACCAAAAGAGATCTTAACACTTTGCATCATCCTCAAGTAGACAACACTAGGGACAACAAATAGAAGAATGGAGAGATAAATAGAAGAAGGTCACAAATAAGCAAGAGAGAGAAGAGAGAGGAATCTACGATGCTAATGAATTTGATCAAGCACGTCATCCACCCCTGATCTTTCTCATCATTATTTTGGGAAGGTGGACAACACGCAAGAGGAGCGACATTGAGCACGGTAGATGGAGCTATCACAAGTTCCAAACAAGGACCATGCTCTAATGATGAGTCACTTTGTCTCTTACTAGGAGCTAGGATTAATGCTTTTGAATTTTTTTTAGATAAATCATTGTCAACATCAACATATTTATATTCATCATTAGAATTATTAGGATCAACATTTTCATCATTAACAACATTTTCACCTATTTCTTCATCAAGATTAATAAAAATAGGATCTCTAATAGGAATAGAACTTGAACCATCATTTGTCTTAATCATTTTGCGTCTTGGAGAATTAGGTTGAACATCCTCATTAGGAGAAAATGGAATTATGTCAACAGTTGGTGTTTTAGGAGAAGAAATAGTTTGGGAAGCAAGTTCACGAGCTCTAACACGACGTATCCATCATCGTTCTCTTGCACAACGGTTTCGTTTTAGTTTTAGTTGAAGGTTGTGAAGGTTTAGGTTCATCAGGTATAGGCTTGTTTTCTTCTTTTAAGGAAGGATGCATAGGAGGAGGTCTTTGAGGTTGAACAATAGGAGAGGTTGGTTGCTTCCCTTTGTAAGATGTAGGAGGCAGAACCGCACCATATAAAGGAGGAATGTGAGGTGTAGGAAGGAGACTGGGTCCATCATGGGGAGGAGGAATAGGTCTACCCTTAGGAGGAATAGGTTGACACTTGGGAGGAGGAGCATTTCTATACTTGGGAGGAAGAGTGGACTCATCCATAGGAGAAGGAATATATTCCTCTTTGGGAAGAAGATTATTTCTTTCCTTAGGAGGAAGAATAATCTTATCCTCAAGAAGAGGTATATGATCGTCAAGAGGAAGGCTAAGTGTTGGATTTCTAGGTTTACTCAATGACAATATCATCTCATTTTTCCATTTTTGATATGATTTAAAGAGAGCATCACTTTTGGGTTGAATAGGTTGGAATTGTTCGAACAAAAAATAATCAAGACAAACATCTCCACCCCTCACTGTAGGTTGATATATGCTATGATTAACAGTTATGATTTTATCATTATGAGGAAATTTCAAACACTTATGAACAATAGAAGCGATCACTTTCATGGAAGAGATCCAAGGATGTCCCAACTTCACACAAACTTGATCGGATGTAGGAATGATAGCAAATTGAACATCTACGCATTTAGTGCTAACATCAATAAGAAGTGTGATAGAACCAATAGCTGGACAAGAGAAGCCATCAAAAACTTTAACTACCGCATCAATATCATCATATGCCACTTGATGTAATTACAAAGTATAAAGAAATTCTTGAGTTATCACATTAACCATGCAAGACGGATCAATAAGCACCCCTCGAGAAGGTATGCCTTCAATTTTTGCAGTTATATATAATGGGCCATCATGTGATTTAATAGTCTCATTAGGATCAAATGTAATGCACAAGTCTTTAGGAGTTTCATTTTTGTCAACAAGGTTCACCACATTATTAGATTCAAGGCCAACATCATTGAGAGAGAAGGAAAGATGATTGGTCTCAATCACATTAGTGGAATGGGAAGGTAAAGGATCAGTGAAAATTTAAAGGTTTTGATTAGGAGGAGCTACTGATTTGTTTCCTTTATCATTCACACTAGCCACAAATATGGTATTGTTATCAATCAAGTCTTGAATCTTACTTCTCAAAGAATAACACTTTTCAGTGTCATGACCAGGTTGATGATGGTATTGGCAAAAGACTTTGGAATCAAAGTAAGGTGAGGATGTCTTAGATGGATCAATTGGTTTGATAGGGGGAAGTTTCAATACATTCCTTTGTAACAATCGAGACATAATACTATGCAAAGATTCATTAAGAGGAGTGAATTCTTTTCTAAAGTATTTGGACAAAGGAGGCACACCTATTGCGGCTACCACTCAAGTGTTGTTGTTGTCATTGAATTTGATGAATCCCTTGTTTGGTTTGAACTTCGCAAATGGTTGTTGAGCACTTTTACTTTTATCACTCAGAGCCATTGAAGATGATTTTTCCAATTGACTCACGGTAAGCTGATAGTTGTGAAGTACTGCACACAACTGCGAAAAGAAGTAAACTTAGAAAAGAGAAGCTTATCCCTGATATTTTTTTGCAAATTAGAAATGAAAATTCTTTTAATATCTTGATCAGGCATAGGAAAATAAATTTGAGAATACAAATGGTTATATCTACCAATAAAATCAGTCACTTTTTCTTTCACACCTTGCTTACAATGCATCAAATCAGTCAATGTAATTTTAGGATCAATATTATTATGAAATTGTTGAATAAAAGCATTAGCCAATTGTTGAAAATAAGTAATAGAATAAGGAGGCAAAGAACAATACCTTTGTAAAGCTTTATCCCTTAATGTTCTAGTAAACAATTTAGCCAACAATCTTTGGTCATGAGCAAAGTCACTACACAAAGTTTGAAATGTTTTAACATGAGTGAAGGGATCACCTTTTCCATTATAAAGCTCCAATTGAGGGACTTCCACATGTTTAGGAGGGACAACTTGGACAATGTCATTGGATAATAGGCTTGCTACATCAAATGTGGGCACATTATACTTAGATTGATTCATAGAAGCTATTTGTTGTTGCAAGGAAGTCACAGTTTGGGCTATATTATTGATGGTAGCTTTGGTAGAATGATTGAAATTGGACATGTTGGATTGAGAAGGAGGGGTAATATTGTTGAATGAAGGAAAGGGTTGAGAATAAGAAGGGATATTGTTATAGGAAGGTGGGGGTTGAGAATAAGGAGGTGAAACATTATGATAGGTAGGTATGGGTAACAAATGGAAGACTCGTGGTAGGAGGAATGAAAGAAGAGGAGTTGCCCCCTTGACTAACATTTGTAGGTATAGGAGAAGATTGGGTAACAAATGAAAGTCATGGTAGGAGGAATGAAAGAAGAGGAGTTGCCCCCTTGAAAAACATTTGTAGGTATGACATTTTGTGTGTAGAGGTAGCCATGATGTTTGATGTAAATGTAGGGACACTAGCCATAGGAGCAGTCAAAGGAATGAAATGATTAACTTGACTAGGAGGTTGTGTATAACCTAGGGCTTCAAGACAACTCTTCATGGACATAATATTAGAAACAACAATATGAGCAATACCACACAAGATATCAACACCAAGTTTATCACTTTGAACCATTCTTTTTAATCCTTCAATCAATGGGAGAGCTTCACTTTCCGGGTATTGTTGACTCATCCATTGTTGAAGATCTTCAAATTGATTGTCAATCTTCTCCAATTGGTCAATGGAAACCCTAGTTAGTGATTCCTCCACATCATGGGAATTATCTAAAGAATGAGGCTAAACGGGGACATTTGCAGGATTGGAAGAACCACCAACATCCTCATTGAAAACCTTATCCAAATTAGGTTCCATCTGCTCGGTAATTAAACCTTGGGAAGCCTTAATTCTACAACTTCTTCTCACAGGGATATTGTAGGTTGGACTAATAGTAGTAAAACTCATGCACAAAGGGAGGGAAATTGAAAATTTGAAATTTGAAATTTGAATTTTGGAATCTAAGTTGCAAAATAATTGAATAATGCAAAATTCTAGGAAAGATGATTACTTAATGAAATGAACAAATTGATTGCAAAGATAGAGAATAATTATGATGCAATCCCCTAGAAAATTGAAATTAGGATTATGTAAAAATTTAAATTTAAAATTACCCACTAAGAGATAAAAAATTAAATTTAAAATTAGGGCTAACAATAACCTCTTAATTTTTAAAATTTAAATTTGAAAAGTGATGTTGGAATTTGGAAATTGAAATAATCAATTTAAATCTAAAAATTAGGGCTCTTTTAATTAACCACTTAATTTTAAAATTTAAATTTGAAATTATCCACAAAAAATTTAAAATTAAGGCCTTGTAAAAAGAGCCTCTTAATTTTAAATTTAAAAATAGATCAAAGGTTGAAATTGAAATGATGAATCCAAAATTGGGAAATGCACAAGATTAATTTAAATTTAAAAATTAGGGTTTTTTTTAGTCAACCGCTTAATTTTAAAATTTAAATTTAAAATTTAAAATTTGATCCAAGATTGTAAATTTGAATTTGAAGCCACTTTAAAAATGATAAATTCAAAATTTAAACAACCCACAAGGTCAATTTTTTTTTTTTTTTGAAAATTAGGGTTTTTGCAATTAACCACTTAATTTTAAAATTTAAATGTGAAATTAGAATCTTGAAATTGAATAACACTTAGATCTGAAACAATTAACCTAAATTATGCAATTCACAAGCTCAATTTTGAAAATGAAAATTAAGGTTTTAATGAAATTAACCTCTAAATTTTTCAAAGTTGCAAGAAAATCAAACTTGTAAATGAAAATTTGAAATTTAGATTGCATACACACACAGATTTGAAAACAAAAATCATAATTAAAGGTGTAAGGAGCCGCGTTAACCAAAATGTAAAGGGGAAAATTTGATTTGGCAATTTGCAACAGGGAAGGAGAAATCACCAAATCAATTTTCACTTTGGGGGAAGAATTCCTTTACATTCAAAAGAGGGGAGGAATCCACTAGATTCAGTCACAAATCAGATAAGGACTGAATTCTAAGTGGATTGATTGATTATGATGTGTTTTTCCTTCTTTTGTAAGTTGAAATGCTGATTTAGGGTAAAGTACTGAAATTGAAGACAAAACTGAGAAAATAATGAGCTACAGGTTCAAGATTTTGTCGTGCACCTGGATCTAAATAATATAAGTTGATTCGGATCTACCCTGCGAAAATGCCCCAAAAAAGAAGGGACTGTGGTGCTGCAACACGGTCCTTTGAATTTTTTGCACACCAAAAAGGGTTGTTCTGTCTGTGTCTGAAACTTATTCTAAGAACTACAACTGTGCACCTGTTTCCTGCACACAGAAAGAAAGGGAAATAAGTTGGGAATAGGGGCTTGCCTTAGGTCAAACCTCGGTTTTGGAATTAACCATGAAATTGAGATAAATGTAATTGGAATGACTGAAAGGAAAGGTTCTCGTTTTGAGGGAGATGCTGAATTATAACTGAAATTGAATGATTATACCTCCTTGTGAAGTTTTGCTTGCCTCCACATGGAATTAGGGTTTCATGAAATAGGATGTAGATCTCCACTTCATTTCTTGAACTTGACCTTATTGCTACTCCAAGGCTTGAAGGAAAACTGAAGATGCTCAATTGCTCTTGAATGCTTGAATGCGATGCTTGATAGATATGTTAGATGAATGTGCATTTTTCATGATCTTCAAATGAGAGGGGAAAACTTTTTTATATACTTGTCTATTGAGAAAACTGATTAATTTTCTGACATGAGCCGACATAGAGAGGGGAATCTCGCTCAAAATTGAAATGTTGAAATGGGTTTAAAGAGGGCCCAATTTAGGGAGGACCGTGGTGCCATGCAATGGTCTTGCCCTATTTTGGGTTAGGATCAAGGTGCCTAAGTGGGTACCAATCAAGGTTTTCGATGTTTGTGATGCGCATGAGCATAATCATCAGGCCAAAGGGCGCAAGCACTAAGGTGAAGATCCAAATGCGGTCGAAATTGCAAGGGGTGCAATTTTTAGGATGCTACAGATATTACATTTTGTTTAAACTTTGGAAAGCTATAAATTGTATTATATTCAATGCAAAAGCTATATCTTACTATTTTTCTCTCAATGAAAGATTTAAAGTGCTTGTTGTTCCTCATTTTTAGATCCAAGTACATGTAGATAAGGTGACACTACAATTTTAACACACACAACACCACCTTAACCACTAGGGGAGTGATTTAATGTATTATGAGAAGAATTCTACCCAATAGAATGTTGCAACTAGCCCCCTATTGATAGAGATACTCACACAATCATAGTAGTTTCTTATTGCCTCAATAAAGAGGTTGGGATTTATCCCTAAAGAGGAACACTTTTGGGTTGGTTCAACGGGATGTTGAGGTGTCTATTATGTCTTTGCCACTAGGTTAGGGAGTGTCAACATTGCTTGCAATATAGGACCCTTAGGATGATTGGTAGATTCTTGATCCTCCTTTCAAGGAGTCTTCCCCTTAGGTGTTATTACACTAATACGATGATTTTCCTCCCCCTCTTCCCAACAGTATGGCTTCTGCTTAGTGGTAGAAATTATTTTGAGTTTCTTATTTTGGTTGGTCACCTTTAGTTATGTGCTTTACCACTTGTATTTTGATGGACAATATATATTGATGAATATGCAACTTAGAGATCATCCCATCTACATCAACCAAAATGTTATTTTGTTCCAATTTGGGGATTTTTGTGGTCCAATTATATGTTTCCAAGTGTAAGAGACAGTCTCTACACTTTATATTCAAATTCATTTATTTTCCCTCCCAATTTTGGCACCCCCCTTAGACGGGATCTTTGGTGGATTCCTACAGAACCTTGTTCCAAAATTCATGACGACTAGTGGAAGCCAAAGGGCCACAATTTCTCCTAAAGGGCAAATCTTGTATCCATATGTTGATGTGTTGACTAGATGGGAATTAATGCTATCAGATTTCCACAATCCATGCTAACATTCACTTAATGCTTCTGAATTTGATTGTGTATGCAATTTTTATCATCGATGTTTCGAATCACACTTCGTGATTCATCATCAGGATGAACAAGAATTCCAAGGAGATGAAAAATAATGAGTTGCAGACCTGATTCTAAATAGAAATAGGAGGGAGGTAAGAAAGGGCATAAAAAACAAGAATAAAAATTAAATAATAATAAGAAGAAGAATAAACAAAGTATAAATAATAAAAGAAACCAAGAAATACCAATAACCAACAAAAAAATGAATAAAAACCACAAGTTGAAAGACCAATGAACAAAAACATAAAAGAAACCAAAATAGCCCACCCAACTATAAAATAACAACAAAATAAAGAAAAATATTAAGACCCTACACTATAACAAAAAACTAAAAAAAAAAGACTAGAATAATAGAAAAGATGAAATAAACCAAAAAACGAGATATATATATATATATATATATATGTGTGTGTGTGTGTGTGTGTGTGTGTGTGTGTGTGTGTGTGTGTACACACATGTACATATATACACAAGATGGGAATTACATGCAGACTTCATCATTCATTGCTTAGACCTTAGAAAATGATGCCACATTTGGAGAGAAAGAAACATGAGTCATGCAACCTACCTTTGGAGAAAAAGAAACACGAACACGAGTCATGCCACCCCATCCTGCTCTTGTTTGACTCTCTTAGACCTTAAAAGATAGCAACACTTGAAATAGGAGTTACATTATTGATCAGTCCATTAAAATCTATAAACTAGTTAACTTAATGGAATAAAAATTATCACTTTCCTCTCATTCAAATACCACAAGTTGAAAGACCAATGAACAAAAACATAAAAGAAACCAAAATAGCTCACCCAACTATAAAATAACAACAAAATAAAGAAAAATATTAAGACCCTACACTATAACAAAAAACTAAAAAAAAAAAGACTAGAATAATAGAAAAGATGAAATAAACCAAAAAACGAGATATATATATATATATGTGTGTGTGTGTGTGTGTGTGTGTGTGTGTGTGTGTGTGTGTACACACATGTACATATATACACAAGATGGGAATTACATGTAGACTTCATCATTCATTGCTTAGACCTTAGAAAATGATGCCACATTTGGAGAGAAAGAAACATGAGTCATGCAACCTACCTTTGGAGAAAAAGAAACACGAACACGAGTCATGCCACCCCATCCTGCTCTTGTTTGACTCTCTTGGACCTTAAAAGATAGCAACACTTGAAATAGGAGTTACATTATTGATCAGTCCATTAAAATCTATAAACTAGTTAACTTAATGGAATAAAAATTATCACTTTCCTCTCATTCAAATTTTTTCCTTATAAAATAAGTAAGGTTTAGAGCGTTTTAATGTCAATCCATTTCTATCCTAAATCAACAATTTGGTAGATTGTGAAGGTCATTCTGATTTTAAAAAATTTTGCTTTAAATTTAGATCTTATGAATAAATCTCTAATATCAATTTACTTTATGCCTTAAGATCGTTGTTATCTAAAACAGATGTGATATGAAATCTTGTTACAAGTGAATGGCTCAATTCATTTGATGTTCTACCCTTAACTACATCATATTCCTACTAACTACTTTTTATTATGTACTCTAAAATTTAATTGTTTATATTTAATATATAATACTCATAAAAGTATTCATTTCAATTTAATTTCTACAATGCTGGTTAGAATCCATTTGAATCCACGCTGCAAATTAGATAATAACCTTTAAAGACTTCATGTTTCAAGCCGTTCGTCAAACATACAAAGGCCTGTCCGAAGACGGAACAATTTCTAAACTGATAAAAAAATAAAATTAGGCAGCCGTTCAATGCAATCAAAATTTTAGTATTTTGAACTAAATTGGCGCATCAATTGCCAGTAAGTACCAACAAGTTTTCAGCCTCCTCCCTCAAAATTTCATGAAGAATATATATAAGTTTTCTGTTTCTGAAATCATTATGCTCAGTACAAGCATAACACTGAAAAATCAATTGGAGTCATTATTTTTTCACCAATTAGATTGCAAAAAGTTTATCAGACAAAGTTGTATTCAGCAGCAGCAAAGCTAGCGTAATATCTGAATATATTAAGCAATGGCGCCATCTAGAAATCCATTACATTTGCTCTTTGAGCAGGTAAGAAAGTTCAACACCATGCCCATGAATGTTGCCCAACCAAATGACTCGAACCAATATATCAGAAACTTATGTAAAGAAGGCCATCTGAAAAAAACCCTACAAATATTACATCTCACGGACAGTCGCCTTATAAACCCCTTTACATACGCATTTTTGTTACACGCCTGCGTAAAACAAAAAGCTTTCGCAGAGGGGAAACAGCTTCACAGTCATATGAATGACCAGGGTTTTGTTCCAAACATAATGGTGCAGAGTGCACTAGTGACAATGTATGCCAAGTGCGGCGATGTGGCGGAAGCCCGCGGTATTTTCGACAACATGGATGAACCAGACCCCTGCTCGTGGACTTCCATGATTGCAGCTTACTGCAAATGTGGACTCCCCGAGGAGGCCTTTGTTTTACTAAATCAAATGAAGAAAACAGGTGTGAAACCGAGCGAATATACATTTGCCAGCGTCTTGCCGGCCTGCTCCCAATTGGGGGCTCTAAAGGAGGGTATAGAAATTCATAGTGACATAATTAGGAGTGGGTTTCAGTCGGATATGTATGTGCAGAGTGCTCTCGTAGATATGTACGTCAAATGCGGCAGAATGAAAGATGCCTGCCGAGTGTTTGACAGAATGCCTGAACGGGATGCGGTTTCCTGGAATTCTATGATTGCAGGATACGCGCAGAATGGGCACTTGAACAAGGCTGTTTCTCTGTTTGAGAAGATGCCTGAGCCTCCAGATGTGATTACTTGGAATGCAGTCATTGCGGGGTATGTGCAGAACGGGGATCCGGAAAAGGCCTTGTCATTGTTCGATAAAATGAAGAGAAAGGGTGTGAAACCGGATAGTACTACATTTGCCACCATTCTTCCTGCTTGTGCTAAGTTGGCTGCTCTGGAATTGGGCACTGAGATTCACCAGGATATAATTCAGAGTGGGGTTGACTCTGACGTTGTTTTAGAGAGTGCTCTTGTGGACATGTATGCGAAATGTGCGAGTTTAGATAAGGCGAGGAAAGTTTTTGACAGAATGCCAGAGAGAAACACCTTTTCATGGACATCCATGGTTGGGGGATATGCCAAGAATGGTCAAGCCAAGGCGGCACTTGAACTCTTTGGACAAATGCAGCAATCTGGCGTGAAGCCAAACTATGTTACCTTTGTTTGTGTTCTGTCTGCATGCTGTCATGTGGGCCTGGTGGAGGAGGGCCAGAAATATTTTGATTCCATGATTAGAGATTATCACATTATGCCTGAAATGCATAATTACGCCTGTATGGTAGATCTTTTTGGTCGTGCAGGACGCCTTGACGAGGCATATGACTTCATCAAGAAGATGCCTATTGAACCTGATGTTGTTTTGTGGAGGTGTTTGCTTGGCGCCTGCAGAATACACATGAATATAATGCTAGCAGAGCGAGTAGCCGAACACCTATTTAAGGTGGATCCTAGCAATGACATGCCTTATATGCTGCTATCAAACATATACGCTGCAGCTGGCAGGTGGCATGACAAGGAAAATGTGCAGAGATTGATGAAAGACAGAGGCGTAAAAAGGACACCCGGATGCAGTTGGATTGAAGTGCAAAAATACATGCATGTGTTTTTAGTAGGAGACACGACACACCCACAAACACAAGAAATATATGAAAAGCTAGCAGAATTGTCTACTGAGATGAAAATGGCAGGATTTGTTCCCAATACAAATTTTGTATTGCATGATGTGGAGGAGGAGCAAAAGGAAATGTTTCTTTGCTACCATAGTGAGAAATTGGCCATTGCATTTGGGCTTATCAATACACCCCCTGGAACAACTATTCGGGTTATCAAGAACATTAGAGTGTGCGGTGATTGCCACTCTGGTATTAAGTTCATATCTAAGATTGTTGCACGAGAGATTATAGTGCGGGATGCCAACCGGTATCATCATTTTAAAGATGGACAGTGTTCTTGTGGTGATTATTGGTAATGCTTAAGAAAGCAATAGCATGCGTACTCGTAAGATGCCGAATCTTGTTCAATAACAAGGGCAAGTCAGTCTATTTCATGAATGCAACATTTGTAAATCTAATTTGTTTTCTCGCTTTATTGGTCAAATCATTGTGTCCAATAAGACATAAATGCCGAAGTCGTTAAGAAGGGATATATGAGAGGGATATAACATCTTCCAAGACAATTAGTTGGAAGATCATCACTATGAGGCATACTTGGTTAGCCTTGCAATTTTGTACTATTGTTCTTGGTATCTTTCATATCATACATTAATTGCCTGAAGGAATAAGAGAAATCAGATGTTTCATAGTAGACTAGGATGAGAAGATGCAATTTTCTCACCTAACAAAAGTAAGCAAAACTTTAATAAAGAAATTTCAAACATCTTATTCTATGTTCAAAGAAAACTTAGCGTATAAATACATTCACAATGATGAATTCTAAATTTTAAGTTTTTGACCAGTGGAAAGATATAATAAATATAACTGCATTGTCTTAGAAAGGGAAATAATCTTTGGGTTTTGAGATGGTATTACAATTCTAAGCAACAGCTTAAGGGATAACTGCATAGTGATGAAATATAAACACTAAGATTGATGATGCCTTGAAGGAAATAGTCTCCATGTTTTGCTTTAATGATTGTCCCTAAAGTTTACCTAAATACAGAAACTGTTGCTTAAAGCGATCAGAGAACCCACTTACTTTGCAAAGGGGAAGGTGTCTTTCTTTTCTATCAAGTGGTGATTTGCATATATTGGGTGTGGTTCTAGGTGTCTAGAAGAACATCTTTTAGAAATGGATGTTGACATTCTGAGATTATGTTCGAGTTTATAATTTGCAGACCATCTTCTAGAGACAGTTTATAGAGTTTGAGATTGGTGATGCTATGTCATGGAGATTAAGATGAGTTGACAATTCAAGGTGGAGGGATTCCGACTTAAAAATGATTGTGAAGTACAGATTGGGTGGATTTGAGCTTATGCTGCTAGTGGTAATTGAATCTTTATTTATCTGGAAATAGCAAGATTTGATATTCCACCTTGCTCTTGATGGAGAATTTGGTTATCTCTTTGAGCCTTACATTTTGCATCTTGATATGTATGGCTGCAACATTTTTCTATACATGAAGATCTAAAGAGGCAGGTGCTCTGTTATTTCTTATCATGCACAATAGCCGTGGATGAAACATTAACTAGTAGTTCCTATGGTGGTTCATTTTACTTGAAAGCATAACAATATTAACAAATAAAGAGAATGTTGTTTCTGGATTCAATTGTGTTCAAGATTTTTTACATCAATGTTTCGGATCACACTCCATGATCCATCATCAGGATGAAGAGAGCCAAACGAATCTTGAACACAATTGAATCGAGAAACAACATTCTCTTTATTTGATGGATTGTGGAATTCTCTTAGCATAACAAATTTCAAAAGGATAATAGCTTGGAATACACATGTTACTTTGTTCAGTTGTGGTTAATGATATGGAGAAAGCTTATCTCACTCATTCATCTGCACCGTGTTAGAGGTCTACTGCTGGTGATTTTTCATCAAGGTTGAGTCCTTTAATAATGGTAAGCTAAACCTTGAGACTATTCTGGACAGCAGCTTGTTCACATACAAATACTCGTCCTATTTTTTTGGTTCCTTTCCTCCAATTCCTTTATCAAGTCCATTCTCATCTTAGAATTAATGGTTATTTTCAATAGGCTTTTGAAGTTTATCGTGTCCACCATTGTTTGCCTCAGGCCAGCCTGGAGAAGGTGTTTTAAAAATCTTTGCATTCGATCACAGAAATTATTTCGGATAAATTATGGCCCAAAGGAGATTTTGCTTAAGTCCAAGTTTTTGAGTTGGTGAATTGTTGACCGAATAATCTAAAGATTATCAAATACATCTTGTATTTGGGAATGTTCACAAGAAGCTTGGGCATATACTTACCAAGATAATATACAAATATATTTTGGGGAAGGGGGAATCAGAACCACATGAATGGAGCTTCTTTTTGTAGGGAGTATAATCCATGTTCAGTTTTTAACTTTTTATTTATTTTAAAGTTCGGTTAAAATTTAAATCATGAGATTAACAGCCCGTGGCCTCTAAGACACAAATTGGGGCCTCATCCCTGGGCACACATCGTGAGCACTTTTTCAAACTTACATCTCTTAAGGCAGGAATGCCTCAAGGCTAGCCCAGTGGTTCCTGGGGGTGGGGAGATTTGAACCTAACCTTCGTCATGATAATGCTCTTGGTCACATGTGTGGGACTCTCTCTCTCTCTCTCTCTCTCTCTCTATATATATATATATATATTAAAGATAATAAACAAAACAAAGTTCATTACAATATAAGGAGCTGGAGCTCCATAGAAACTAAGTTACCGATTACCCATCCAAAAGAAGGATCACATAGTAATACTGAGTAGCTGTTACAAAAAAAGATACTTTCAGCCTAACATCACAACGCTACTTCCAGCAGCACCTAATGTTGCTGCTGGCTTCGCACTGATCACATTCATGGCTTCGCACTGATCACATTCATAGGTTCCATGGGGTGGCTCGATCAGATCAGGATCAACATATTTTACCACTGGTTGGAACCGGTCTCTAGGATCCCTCTTAGTCTTATCTATATCCATGGGCTTGTGAATCTTGTGCTTGTCCATAAATTCTTTTAGGATCTCCAGCTCTTCTTTGTTCAGATTATTCCTCCTCTAAAGGAAGAAACGTGCATTTTTAATCTCTGTTTTGTAAACAATAGTCAGGTCCTCCTGCAGCAAGATAAAAAACTCTCTTTTAGAATCTCCAGAATAGCAGCGACCTACAAAACAATATTAAAATAAGTGAATTCACTATGAAACTCAGTAAGGCACCTTCTCTTCCCTTGGAAAATCTCTTCATCTTTCTTTTTCCAAATAAACCATAAAATCTCGTTAGTCAAGGAAAGCCAAAAAGCATTAAGGTCAGTAGTAAAAGCATTTACATAACCAGCAAGAATCTCAAACCAAGTGAAACCACATTTACAGTCCCAGCCAATATGATCACCAAGAAATAATGACCACTGAGAAAAAGCAAATGGACATTAAAAAAACAAATGCTCAAAAGTTTCCACTTGGTCACACAAAGCACAAATTCTAACAGGCAAACCACGAGACTGCAAAACAATATTAACAGCCAGTTTTTTCAATAAAAGCAACCATCTAAAATAAGCTTTCTTATGCTCCCCAAAACTTGACCAGATATGGGATAACCTACTAGACCACTTGGGACTTAAACCAATCAAGGCTCCATGACTTATTCAGCCAATTGAAAACTTCCCCCTTACCAATCAACATACAATACAACTTCTTAACCAAAATCCGATCAAAGGATATACCATCTTTCCAAGAGATCTTTGTGAACAACTTAGATTCAGTTATCAGAGAGATTGGAAAACAACATTGCCCGAGGCGTTTTTTAGAACTGAATAAGTTCTCCTATGAGAAGGAACATCAAAATTAGATCTCACTTGATCCAAGGTCTTAAGAACACCATCGACAAAAAATGTCCAGGAAGACAAAGATCCCATTTTTTTGCCAAACTTTAGCAGAACATCCTTGAATGAGATCTAGAGGCTTGCCATTCAGATTCAAATTCCACCAAATAGATCTGCAATTTATGCAGGGACCAAGAACTTGAGAAATGCATCGCAGTTATAGATTACATGTTTAACTTTTCCCCAAGCTTTCTAAATGATAAACACTGGACATCCAAAGATTCTAATATTAAATTACCAAACAAAAAATCCTGGAAATGAAGAGTACACCAAGTTTTACCTTTCTTAGGTTTAGAGGGATCTAAACTGTTTCTGATCGAGACTTTCTAGGGCTCAGAGCCATCACAAGCTTTTATAATCCATTTAACTACTAGAGCAATACCTTGAAACCTAAAATCCTTAAGCCCCAACACTCCTAACCTTTTAGACAAGCAACATGTAATATGCACCCTTGGTTTTTTTGTGTTTGTTTTGTTTGATTGAGTTTGATAGGAGGTAGAAGAAGATACAAGTGTAGAAATATATTGCAAGATATACAGATTTATAACAGCTAATAACAAAGGAGATGCTTGCAAATAACAAAGGGGATAGCTTGCAAATACAATGTCCACAACCAGCTATATTTTGAAAGTTCAATATAGAAGTAAAACTAGAGATACCCAAATGATTAAATCTCATTACAAACATTTATTTGACCTACCCATTTGTTGACATTTATTTGACCTACCCATTTGTTGATAATACAAAATATTGAGCAACAACAACAATAACCAGCAAACTGGAGTCCCAAAACATTAGGTGCCACCATGAAGCACCTCCTGGCCTGCTGCAAATCTGATATAGCTGGGTTTAGACGCCTCAAATGTGCAAACTGAAATCTCTAAATCCCAATCACCCTCCTCTAGAAAGCTAACGACCTCCCAATTCAGTGGTATGGCCAACCAATTGAAGTACGGCCAGAAAAAGCAAGGACAAACACTCAAAATCTGCAATGCACACTCCCCCTCCTCTCTGTCCAGTCTCTGTGAATGATCTCTATCAAATAACTCTGCAAACTGAAAGAGAAATCTTATCCATTATCAACTGCTGAAGCACAATGTGATTTCTGAGATGAAACCACCCAAAAATCCTCCAGATTGGGTCTCTCACCAACGTGGAAGATGTTCCTTGCAAGGGATTTCGTCCTCACAAAGCTATAGATTGAACACATTCAACCAGCAAGAAGACTTTCCAAATATCAAAATCAAGCATACCAAATGAGTTCTTAAAACTTGCTTTATAAGCTCTCCAAGAAGCTATGCCCAAGTCAAGGAGTCACATTTTAAATTATGTTTTAAAACCTCATGTCTCCCCTAAGTGGCACTCATCCCAAAGAGGCCCTCTTTAACAAAATAAAACACTTCACCTTAATATTCGGCGACCATATAGTCCTTTATTGAATAAATTAAAAATAATGATAAAGTTAAATCTTTAATTCAACTTTATAATTTAATAACCTATCATTATTTAATTTAAATGCATTGGACTATAACAAATATTGAAATATCAATATTAACTGCTTCCACTGACACCTAAAATAGTAACACTAACAAACTGGCTCTATTGATGCCCAAAACTGACTTACTAAAAATAGTAAATGAAAAATCAATCAAAACCACTCCAAAAAGGTTGTTACGCACATTTTAATCACCAAAGCTCAAATAAACACCTAACACAGCTAACTTGCTGGAT